>NC_133399.1:87525396-88271229 GCF_047511655.1 Castor canadensis
TCTATATATGAATATGATATAATGCACCATAAACTGTTGAATATTAAGGGAGGATCAAGATTGAGAATAAGTAAGTAATGAAGGGGAAGGGTTAAATTTGACAAAAGTGCAATATGTATAAGTCTGAAGTACCAAGGTGAAATTCCCTAAGACTATCAATATTCACCTAATTTAAAAAATGAAGGGGCTGTCACTGGTGCTTCATCCCTGTAATCCTAACTACTTAGGAGGCAGAGATCAGGAGGATCACCATTTGACACCAGCCTGGTCAAATACTTCATGAGACACTGTTTTAAAAAAAACTCTTCACAAAAAAGGGCTGGTGGAGTGGCTAAAGGTGCACACCCTGAGTTCAAACCCCATATGGTCAAAAAAAAAAGAAACAATGAATGGCAGAGTTTAGAAAGAAATCTTTTCCAGGAGTAGTTATAGTGGAAGGGTGGTGGGCACAAGGAAAGGGAGAATGAGTGTGTGTATGGTGGCTGTGTTTTGTATTCATATATGAAAATAGAAGAATGAAATCTGTTTTAAATTGTTCTAAGAAGAGGGAAAGAGGGAGAATGATGGAGGGGGTAAATCCAGGTAAGATATATTTTAAACACAAATGTAAATATCACAATGTCTCCCCCTGTAAAACTATTATGTGCTAATAAAATCATAGATTAAATAAAAGGATTCTGGGAAGAGAATCAGATACATGTCAGAAATATGCTTTTCCACTTTAGCCTAGTACAAAAGCACAAGAATGAGATTTCTCAATTCAATTTTTGCATACAGATGTTTGCAGTCACTGTTGATTCAGATGCAATTGAACAGTGAATAAGATTTTCTTTTTTAAAAATTATTCATTCATTCACATGTGCATACATTGTTTGGGTCATTTCTCCCCCCTGCCCCCCTTCCCCCCTCACTTCCAGCCAGAACCTGTTCTGCGCTTTTCTCCAGATTCGTTGAAGGTAGAAATAAGCAATAATAAGAAAGACAGCATTTCTGCTAGTTGTGATAAGGACAGCTATACAGAGAGATTCCTAGCATTGCTTTCATGTACAAATGTGTTACAATCCAGGTTGATTCATCTCTAACTGATCTTTACACTGGTTCCTGATCCCCTTCTCTTGTTGACCTCTGTCGCTTTAAGGTTTCTGTATTGATTCCTCTGGAGTGGGGACATCGAGTGCTTTCATGTTTTGGGTTTTCTACATAACTTTGTACCTCCTGTATATGTTCTCCCCTTGTCATGTAACCAAATCCTACAACAATGCTATATTAATAAGCTTTTCTTATTACAATCAGTGCTTAAGACAGAGAAGCAGGCCTTCACTTGGTTCCTAGTTCTGTAGCAGAACACAGTAATGCTTATTATTCTTAGTTGATTTGAACCACTTTTATCAATCATAATCCAAAACTGCACCTTCTGTCACTGCACTTCAACCTAGCACAGTTCTTCTTTCCTGTGTTATGCAATATCCCCAGTCAGGCCCCAGTGTTGCTGGGCAGCTCCTATATTGCAATATCATATTACACAGAGCCACCAAGCACAGATTGATCTCTGCTTCTCATTATTTTCATTCATCTTATTACAAGTTGCAGTGAGTGACTGATGAGAACGCTGAACTCCAAACAATTCTGTTTTTTTGTCATTGCTGTAAAATATTCAAAAGTTGATGAGGAAAACCATGCAGAATCACATGATTTGGGGAGTTTTTCAAACACATCTGCAGACACACATGAAAACACAAATTGAGCAGAAAGCCAGAATGTGTAGAAGCAGCAATTCTGATAAAATTTCTTTAAAAGCTTCTTTTCTTCTTAAGACTCCTCATACTTCTGGAATGTGTAAGGAAAAAGCTGGTAACTTTTTTCAGGTATAGTCTCTTGGCTCCTTAACTATTTTATAAAAGAGGGAAGAGGCTGAGTCATCCCCACAGCAACTATCAGTCCCAAATGTCTCTGAGTCCATCCCTTTTCATTTACCCTATAATTCACTGTTTACACTGAAGCAAAAAGGCTGAAAGAGAAATATTAACCCTGTTTTAAGCCATCTTTTCTTTAATTTATAGTCAAACAACTCTGTTTTACTTCAGCTTAACTGTAACAACTCTTGTTTCAATGATGATGTTTAAACCTGCATGCAAAAACTAAAGAAATGAAATATTTTGCTTTTCTTGGCCCACTACCGAAGAAAGGACAAACTTACTTTAATTTGCTACTTTATTATCATCAAAAACTGTGCCTTCCCCTGATAAAAGACAGGTTTATGAGGAAAGTTAAATAATTTTCTTAGATTTCTTGTGTAGGATCTTTACAGGGTGAATTTCCAAACTTAGTTTAATATTGTGAATTCCAAGAATATCAATTGATCTGCCTCCACATTGTCATGTACTTATCAATTAGCCACACAACTCTCAGCATAATACTGGACATCAATAAGCCAAAGATGAGTAAGCCATGTGCTTATCTTCAGGATGCTCACAACTGTGTTTGAGAAACAAACATGTAAAAAAATTCATAATTAGAATTATTATAGCATAGATGTTAGAAAGATTGTGACTGATTCATATATAAGGTTAATGGGTAAATTACATAACAGACTCTGCCCAAATGGATCAGAAAGGAGAAGGCTTTATAAAATAGGACACTTTGAACTGAGCCTTGAAAGATGCTTAAGCTTGGGAGAAGGGACGTTCCAGGAGGAGAGACTCACATACTTAGTTCATCAGACTATGGTTGATTCTTCATGAGTTTACTGCAGAATTTGGGGCTGAAAGCAAGTAGGAGGCACCAGGAGCCCCTTCTAAGGGGGCTGTGATTTATCTTGGCAGTAGGGAAACTTTCTTGGATGTAATCATGGGTGATATGAGCAAGTTTGTGTTTGAGAAGGGTTCAGAATAGAGTACGTAAGGGCTAGCCTGACAGTCTGAAGAAGTAAGTAAAAGAATCCTGCAAAACTCTATAGGAGAGATGATAGAGACTCGGTAATCATAGTAACAATGGAGATGAGGAGGCAAACACGAGCAGCAACACAATTAGGAAATCAGATAAGCATGGTCCATTGGAACTGAGCAGTGAAAAGGAGAGAGAGCCCTGGACAATTCACAGGTTTTCTACATATCATTTATGAATGGTTTTAAAGCATCCATAGCAATGTGTATGATACTTTTGAAGGCTTACTCTGCTCCAGACACTATTGTAAGTTTTATACATCCTATATGAGACTCCATTAGTATCCCAACACTAAACAATGAATGGTTAAACTCCCTCAAGGACACCATTGAAATGGGGCTGTAATGCATTTAAACTTTCTTTCACTAGAATTGTTTTTCAATAATTTTGGTACTGTTTGCTTTACCATATCAACATGAGGCAGGGTTTAGAGACTAAATCCTGTTTATTTTAGAATATAGGGAAATTGACTGATCTGGAAAATAATGATGGCAGTTCAAGTCATAAATTGTAGATCTCATCAGTTCCAAGTTGGAGAGTTTTCCTGGCTGTCAAAGAGTTATCATTGTTAGGGGCTCTTGATTTCAGATTTAAGAAGTCCAACCCTAATTTAAGCAAAATGATTCATTTGCTATTGGGATATCAAAATGTCATGGAACACAGGAATAGGAATGTGGCTAATGGCAGGAACAACTAGAACCAGTACCTCTCAAGTGTCATCATTTCTTCTTTCTTATGTTCTGTTTGAATCAGCCCTTTTTCCTCCCTCTGATGATTGATGATTGGATTTTGTGTGGGGAGTTTTTTTTTTTTTCCTCTGAGGGCATTGATATACACACACACATAAATATTTCTTTTTATGTTTATATATAAATTTTAGCACTTATATAGTTAATGTAATTGATTTACTTTTATTTGTGTGACCTGATAAACAAAATTCTTCAAAGTACTTAAAGTACTCTAGCAAACCAAACAAATTAAATTCATTTATATGGTTAATTTGAAGTTTTCTCAAGCCTCCACTATTTTGTACAACCTTAGAAGAATTCTTTTACATCTTTCAATATAAATAAAAAGTCCTATTAAGTTTTTCTATTTTACAATTTTAAATTGGAATCAAAAACCTTAACAATTAGGTAAGTAGTTCTTTAGCAAGCCAAAAGTTCTAGGTAGCTCCCAAGACATTCTCCAATGAGCCTCAGCCCCCGCTATTCACACTCTTACGCAATCCCTGCCACTTGAGGATTTGTTCTGTTTAGTGATTGCCTCATTCCCTGTAAACAGAATGTTTGAGAAATATGTTATGTCATTGCAAGATAGCTTATAAAATATTTTAGTTTCTGTCTTTGGTAACCACATGTCCTCTCTTGATTGCTTGCTGTACTGAAGTGAACTACCCTGTTATTAGGGTTCATGTGGCAAGGATTTGTGTCTGGCCTTCAGGGAAAAGCTAGGTGACGACCTTGGGCTCCCAGTCCAACAATCCATTAGAAGTTGAGTTTTACCAATAGTCACTCAATTAAGCTTGGAAACTGACCTTTCCCTGTTGATACTTCCGATGAAACTATAGCCTAGCAACACCTTGATTGAGGAGATTTTAATGGAGGAAGGGGCATTCCATTTATCAAACTATTATAATGATCTAGTTGAGGCATAGTGACTAGCTCTATACTTAACAGTTAAAGGAAGGAGAGATAATAGGGAAAGTCCTATAATGTTCATGAGAATGAATAGGAGGATGGCAACCAGACAGTCCCAAAGATTTAAAGTATATTGCCATTAAATATATACTGCTATAATTGCAGTTGATGAACAAATTTTTTTTTAATTCTCAGTTGCAATAAAGATAAGTTCCATGTGAAATTTCATATGAATATTTTCTGTTGACTTATCCATATCTGCCCTTTCTAATCAGCAAGTAGATTTCCATAGCTATCTCCTTTTTTAAAACTTGAACTTTGTAATGTGTAGGTGGAAAAAGACACACATCCAGGGCCAATAAAACAAGTGTTTTTCTCTTTCAAGTTCTAAGCTTGACACAATGATTTAATTTGCATATTATTAGCTGGAAATGTTTTTCATGTAGAAGCTGTATTAGAGGCCCTAAAAAACAACTTGTTGGGGCAAGGTCTAAAAGCAAATAAAAGATGATTACACAGATAAGGATTTTAAGTATAAGAGAAAGGTTGAGAGATGTTATTAGATATAGAGAATCTGGTAGCAATAAAATTGGGTAGCATTAATTTTGTAGGCCCACATATCACTGCCAAGCAGCAAGATGGTTGTTTGATATGTTCTGCCTCTTGAGCTGTCCTTATTTAAATGTTATCATCTTATAGTAAAGAAATTAAAGGCAGATTTTTCTCACTTTTTCCCTCATTTATTTAAAAGAAAATCATAGGAATGAAAAAACAATATCCAATTAAAATTCAAAACTATTGATTATTGGAAGTCATGGAACAATAGAATCTAGAAAAGAAGAAATGATAAAGTAAGTTTATTTATAGATAATAACTGAATTTGTTCTTTCTTCAGAATTCTACTCTTTCTCAAATACTACGTTCATATATGCCCTGTCTTTACTCTCAGGAATCTTAGAGAAAATCATGTGAAATGTAAAACTTTGACTTGGGCATCATCTTGGTCCTTTCCCTCTCAAAATAGTTGTATAAAACATCTTAGAACTTCCTTCTATGACTGAGAACTGGAAGTATCAACTAATTATGTAGCACTTGTAATCTTTTACATGGTTCAGTATGTATATCCAGTTCTAAGAAATAAGTAAAGGTTTGGTTACTATAGAGAGAAAAGGAACTTTCTTTGCCAAATCAGTTATTAGTCACACACAATTCTTCTGTTTGGCAAACAGTGAGCACTATTCCTCTGTTTTTCTTCACACTTTTTTAGAGATTGAGAGAATAAACGCTAAAGAAAAGAATTTGGTGGATAATACTTGTTTGGTAACTCGGAATTTATTCCACTTTAACTAACTAAACTTATATTTTCTTTTCAACATATCCCTTCTCCATCGTACTATGGCCATGAATTTTGAGAGAACTGACTCCATCCAAGCTCCAAGCTATATTATTTTACCCTACTTATAACATAGATAGTTCAGCAAGGGCTTTTGCCCAAATCCAAATTAGTAAACTTTTGGGTTCTTTCAGGTCACAGTCATTGGTTCAGTCAGAGTAAGGCTCAAAATTTTTGTTCAGTGATTACAGAAAGTGACCATCTCTTTCTCCCCATATGAACCAAGTGGCATGTTGCTCTGGTTGGCTGCTATTTACAACCATTTTGTGAATATGATAGAAGCCAACCTGAGAAGAGGGCACAACTAAGAGAACACAGAAAACTGCAAAACTGCCTCAATGAAAACATGTCTGGACTTTTCAGATATGAACAGCATTAAATATGGATTGTTACTTATGCTAACTTGAGGTTGTAGATCTGTTACTGGCAAACAAACACATTCCTACCAATATGTAAAGCATCTGGGAAATTGATCCTATCCAGGGAATGAATGCTAGAATATGGTGAAGGCTAAATTAATCCCTACTATTCATTTTTATTTACCATAGCATTTCCTGGATGCAAGAATATCAGATAGAAACTCATGTATATATGGTCAACTAATGTTAGACAAGAGTACACAGATATACAATAAACAATGGTCTTTTCAATGAATGTTGTTGGAAAATTGGATATCTACACATACCAGAGAGAAATTGAACTCTTGTTTTACAACACATGCAAAAGCTAACTTGAAATGGATTAAGGCCTTACATGTAAACACTGAAACCATAAAACTCCATGAAGAAATCAAAGAGGAAAAGCTCCTTGACACTGATTTTGGCAATGACCATTTTTGCGTAGGACATCAAAAGTGCAGGCAACAGAATAAAAATGAACAAGTGAGATTATGTCAAACTACAAAGCTTCTGCACAACAAGGCAACAATCAACAAAATTAAAAGACAACCTATGAAATTGGAGAAAATATCTTCAAGGCATGGATCTGATAGGGGATAAAATATATAAGAAACTCATACAACTGAATAGCAACAATAATAATCATAAATAAATGATTTAAAAGACAGGCAGAGTATCCAAATAAGACACACAAATCATCAACAAATATAAGAAAAAGTGCTCAGGATCATTAATAACCAGGGAAATGTAAAGCAAAAACACAGCAAAATATCTCATACCTGTGAAAATGGCCATTATCAAAAAGAGAATACACAGCAAGTGTTAATAAGGGTGTGGAGAGAAGGGGAGGGTTAAGGACTGTTATTGGGAGTGTACATTGGTACAGCCATTATGAAAAACTGTACAGAAAATCCTCAAAAAGTTAAAAGTAGAGCTACCATATGACCCAGCAATACTACTTCTTGCTACGTATCCAAAAGAAGTGAAATCAGTATTTCAAAGAGATATCTGAAGTCCCATATTCACTGAGGCATTATTCACAATAGCCTTGATATGAAAACAGTCTAAGTGTCCATTTACAGGTAACAGGAAACGCAGCGCACACACACACACACACACACACACACACAGACACACACAATGGAATGCTATTCATTCATAAAAAGAAGGAAATGCTGCCATTTGCTATAATAAAAAGCAAAACATTTGCCTGCCAGAGCTTGGTTATGGGAATAATGGGGGGTGTTGGTCAAAGTATACAAACTTTCATTTATGTAAGAAATAAGTTATGAATATCTAATGTATATCAGATGACTATAATCAATAACACTGATTATTACTTGAAATTTGATAAGAAAGCAAATTTTACGTCTTCTCATGCTCCTCAGCCCCGCACAAATGATAACTAAGGGTGGTAATGGGTGTGTTAATTGATGGCAAGAATCATTACATAATGTACAGGCATACAAAATTGTCACCTCGCATACCTTGAACATATACTATTTTGTCAATTAAATATTTTAAATTAAAAAGAATACCAAATGGAAAGACTGAGTTTTGATATTTTATGTATGTAGCAGTCAATTCAAGTGCTTTTTGTAAATGTCTGAAGTCAAGTTAGAGAAATATACCCAGAAAGGGAGATTAGTCATTTGGAGGTTGCTTGGCCTAAAATTCTCTCTGCATTAACCAGCTGCTCTTCTTCAATAAAATATTCAACCTTAGTCATTCTTTCAAATGAAACATTGAAATGTCTTAAAATTCTAAGTGACAATCTTAGATGGCAAAATAGAAGCTACTACTTGTTATTAAACAACAGAGCAGACATCAATTTGTCAGATTATCTCCCACAGAGAGAAGAACCCTAAGGGAATAGAATACACGTTTTATTGGGTGAAGGAAGAGTATAGCAGAATATGTTCTAGAACATGAGAATTTATAGAGGAAGCAGATCCAGTAGGAACAGATCATAAGCACAGACAGAGATGAAGAGGAGAGTGACAAAACTTATCTACAAACCAATCTCACTTATAATTGCCCCAATGCAGTCCTGTGTCAAGAATGTTGATAAATTTATCCTAATGTTTGACTACTTATTTATGAGTGTGAACTCTGACACCAACAATTGGCAAGGTATTAAGAACATGTTCTAGATAGAAAAGGGTTCAGGCCAAAATTGCTACAAACAATCTGAACAGATGCCACATTTTAAACCTTCCTAATTCCTCCCTGCTCCCTTTCCTCATCCCCCACCCCACCCTGCCTTGCCAGTCATGATTTTCTTGGCAATCTGTCTCTACAAGTTATTTGCATGATTTCTCTGCTGCTTTTTCCATCTAAACTGGAAATGAACCAACTTTATGAAAACTTCTTGTCTCACTGGAAAAAAAAAAAAGAAGCAATATGCAAGTAGTTGTTATGATCTGCCTTCCCTGATTAAATGTTCAAATCTTGATACTCATAACTACATTCGGAGACTAATCAACCCTTAATTTTGCATCCTTGTTTACTTTAAGATAATTTTGTTCATAAAATTGAATTCAAATATAGTAATGCTTTCACAAAATTAGAGGAATAATTTGTCTCAGGTTTTAAAAAATTTTTATTGTGCAATTTTTATTGTGGCATTTAATCAGTTCTTACAATATGTCAAATATATCATACTTGAATTCATCTTCTCTACCATTCTCCATTATCCCCTCTTTCCCAATTCCTAGAAGTTTCAATAGGTATCATTTTTCCACTTACATGTGTACACAGTATTTGCACCTTACTCACTCTCCTACACCCTTTCCCATCTCTTCTCCCCTCCCACTGTTACCAGCACCTCCAAGCAGAACCTGTGCCATCATCCTGTCCTCTGATTTTGTAAATGAAAAGAAAATGATATTTTTGTTTGTTTAAGATAGCTAAATGAAGAAATTACTTCTGACATTTCAATGTATGTAGATACTACAACCTGAATTAGCTACGAATTGCATTTTAATGATAAGGCACTGTGATGGGAGAAATATATATCCAATGAAAATGAAAATAAATAATGCTATAATGCTATGAACATAGAAGCTGAGAAATGCTTGTCAAAAACCACAAAGGAGCAGGGCACAGCTGAGTCATACCTAAAATCTTATCGACTTGGGAAGCTGAAATCAAGAGAATTGCTGTTCAAAGCTAGCCCAGGCAAGTAGTTGACAAGACCACATCTCCAAAATAACCAGAGCAAAAGGGACTGGAGGTGTGGCTCCAGTAGTAGAATGCCTGCTTTGCAAGTTTGAAGCCCTAAGTTCAAACTTCAGTCACACAAGGATTGGGGACATGTTTACAGGGTAAACAGCACTTTTGGTTTTTCTAATACTGCATTTAATATACTGTAGATTTTTTTGATCAAAATGTACTTTTAATATAAAATTCTGAAATACTTTTTTACAAAACATCCTCTCAATAGATTCTTCTATCTTAATGCTATACAAAAATAATCACAGTATGTAGAAGTCTCACTAGGTAAAATTTTCCATCTTTTCTTGCACATCTCATGTTTACCTGTATCTTCTTCATCTGACATGTATTGAGTACACACATCCAGCTGGGCTGAATACTGGGTAATCCCCAGAAAGACACAGCCCTCTGAGAACCTAGGACAGAAGTGTGCCTGTTGTTCCCAGCATGGAGGTTTCATAGCTGAGTAGAAAAATAGGTGAAGAAAGTGGGAGGGGAAGAACACTGAGGTGAGCAAGCATTGTAAGGCAAAGGTCTGAGGGTGGAGAATGGGATCTGTCACACCTGGCACTGCCTGCTAGAGTGTAAATAAAGAGGGCTCAAGGAAGGTACAGCACAGAAGGCCTCCCACACCACGGCCTGGAGTCAGGAGACTGAAGGACTTTCATCATGAGAATGTGTAAACATGATCAGATCTGTGTTTTAGAAATTTTCCTGGCTTGGGTCTCAGGCTTTCCTTTGTACATAGAAGAACATTTTTCTCTATCTCACATGACTGATTCATTAATAATCCAGAAACAATTTGTTAGGACTAATACTTCTTATGTTATTTCTTTGTGCCAGGCACCATGCTAATATTTTATGTGCATTTCTTTATTGCTACTGCTCTCCCAACTAATAGAGAATTGTCAGCACAAAGAGTTGAAGCAACTTGTCCAAATTCAGGCCAGCTGCTCAGTAATGGAGACACTATCCAAACTCTTTTTGCCTGAATTCTTCGATTTCACACAAAGACCACCAAACTGCTTCCTGTTCTTTCAATTCTCACTGTCCTCGATTGCTTGTCTTCAAAGTAAAACTTATTTGCCTTCTTATTTTTCTAGCTGCTATCCAGTCCATTTCTTTCCACGGAACCTTGGTCTAGAATCCATAACAACATCTGTCTTGCCACCAGTCATTTCCTCCTTAAACTTCAGCCCCATGGTTTCTGAGCCTCCTGGTATTCTGGCAAATTTAAAATATTTCACCCTTTTTACCTTAAATTAAAGTACTTTACATTATCAAACATTCCTTTGTTTTTGGAAATAGTTCTCCCCATAAATGACTCAGAGCTCTGGTCTCCCAACCTACTCCAACAGTTACCTTTTCTTTTTGTCAGTTCCTTCCTGATTTAGGAACTCTTTTCTTCTTCTATGTTCTGAGCATGCCATTAGTGGTGCTAGATCTCTGTTTCTTCTTTCTTTGTCTTTCATTCTTTCTTTTTTTCTTTTGCTGTTCTCTCTCAATACGATCCATCCACTTTGCACTTGTTCATTAAAATTTCAATTGTCATGTAAGAATGTAACTATCTTCCTATCTTACTTTCTCAGCATTTTTCCAAGACCCAATTCAAATCAACTGAAGACTCCCAGTGGCTTGCCAGCAACATATATTTTACACAGCCCTCCAGAACACCTCTTTATTTCCAAACCAGCCACTTTCCCCAATATCTCCTTAGGGAAGTAGGAAAGGAAAGTACACAAAGGATTCATTCTGCTGTTAATCTAAGTCTTCGCTCAACCCCTCTCTAACCTGAGAGCATAGATTTCTTTGTTCATGAAAATAAATGCCAAGGAATTAAGGTGATAGAATTAAAATTGAAGCCTGCCACTGTCAGCTTGTGAGAAAAAGAGACTTGACAGTGGAAAGATCCTGGTTGGAAGCATCTGGCACACAGCGAGAGCTCCAGTTTCTGGAGGAAGGGAACCTCTGTCCCAAATTTTGATCTGAGCCTCCAAAGCCAGTGTGATTGAGTGAGTAAGCATTCCATGGAAGCAATAATCCTCCCCACCCCCAAGGTTTCCAGCACTTCTGGAAGTCCTGTGCAAAATTATGATGACATTCTTACCAGGCACTCTCAAGAGGACACACCATTGACACTGATACGAAACACCAGTGCCAACAAGATTCTAACACCTCCATCCTTGATGAGATTCAGGGCTTTTGGGTTGGAACAAAATTCATATCTCATTTCCCAATAGCTGTATAATTTGTCAACAACAACAACAAAAGAAAAAGTTGAAAAAAACCCAGGCAACCAAACAAACAAAACAGTGTTTTTGGTTCTGCTCCTCCTCCTCACCTACTGGTCCTGAGATGGAATGTCAAATAAAAACTTTGAGACAAATCAGCAACCCCCTCTCACTAACCCCCCCACCATGTTTCCCCTCTCACTAATATCCCCCCATGTTTTTATTTGTTTGTGCCTTTGTTGCTGCTTGTTTGTTTTTGTTGCAGGACTGGAGGAGGAATCCCAGCTCCCTGCTCCCTGGCCTCCCCTAAGCTCTGCTATCTCGGAGTTGCTCTTTAGGGCACTGAAGGAAACTCTCAGAAAGGACTTCTGTGCTTTTCTTAGGTCCATGCTCTGCCAGCCTTGCAGCTGGAGGCTGTGGGAGGCTCTGACCCGGGATTGGCTACGCGGGAAGCCCAGGAGGCAGGGGCAAAGATCGCGGAGCCTGGTGTCCTAGAGCTCAGGAGCAGGTGACACAGTCACGGGCCTGACAGCCGCATCCCCGCCCACCGGGCCGCAAGCGCGAGCGCAGGAGCCATAAAAGCCGCGGCCGCGCACAGACGCGGACTTGCCCACCGCGCGCCCAGCAGCAGCGCACCATGCACGTGAACGGCAAAGTGGCGCTAGTGACCGGAGCCGCGCAGGGCATAGGCAGAGCCTTTGCAGAGGCGCTGCTGCACAAGGGCGCTAAGGTAAGTCCCTGCCCATCCCTCCACACACCTAGGGGCTCCGGGGAGATTGGGTGCGCGCCCCGCACGCCCACCCGGCCCCTTCCAAACGCTGTGGGAGCTGGAGGCTCCAGAGCAAACCTTGAGGGCGGCTGCAAAAGAACCCGAACATTAATTGCCACACTTCAGGTCTCGTTTATTTATTGTGTGTGTGTGTGTGTGTGTGTGTGTGTGTGTGTGTGTGTGTGTGTGTGTGTCAGTTTCACAAATGCGCAGGACCTTGATTTCTCTCCCCTTGTTTGTAGGTAGCGCTGGTAGACTGGAACCTTGAAGCAGGTGTGAAGTGTAAGGCTGCCCTCGATGAGCAGTTTGAACCTCAGAAGACTCTGTTCATCCAGTGTGATGTGGCTGACCAGGAACAGCTGAGAGGTAAGACAGGGGATCAATCCATCAACTCTAAACATGCTCCCAACAAGCAATGACCTGAAGCAGCCCAGGCAAGAGAGCTGGCCAAGGCAGAGAGCCAGGGCTGCTGCCACCTGGAGAGGAACAGTATCTTTAGCTCCAAAAGATAGCTTAGACTGTTCGGTTTCCTACTGGCAACCCAAATCATAAAAAACTGAGGAAAGACAAGACTGCTGGAGACAATCTTTTATTTTAGTCCTTTGGCAGCACACAATGTAATCACAACTCTTTGTTTATCGAAAGACAGTGCTGCTGCGGTAATTACTAAATGATTGAACTTGCAGAGGAAACTTGGACGCTAAAATAGGCTAAGGAACTGTGGCAAACAACTTCCCTGACAAAGCTGGAAGACAGAATCCAGTGACAATCAAATGTGGCAGTGTTTTTCTTTGAAACATATCAGAGTACAAGTTCAAGGATCATGGTCCTAGGCATGCTAGATGCTTGTAACCGGATGTTATCTCTGTTTTTTCCCCTATGAGATGGTACTTTAAAGGAATAACTGTGCGGTGTTAGAATGGGGAAAGTCTCTATCAGCCTTTCCTCATTGCCTTCCTGTTTCTCTGTACTCTCTTAAAATACACCGATCTACTTGTGAAATATGACTGACAATATGGGCAGAGACAAAAAATTTCTGATTGTTTAGAAGGCTCAAAAGATACTTCTGAAAGAAATCACTCTTTTAAAGAAAAATAGAAAAATACAATACTTCTGTTTTACAGAGGCAGAATATAAGGAAGTCAATTATGACCGCAATGGGAAAAATAAAATAAATAAATTAGACATACGTGATTAAGAAACCAGTTTCCCCCTGAGAGGGGATTTTACTCTGGAGTTGTGGAGAGTAGACCACAGGATGCAAGAGGGGAAAGAAAAAGAAAAATCAGTATTCCCTGGTTGACCTTTTCTGGAACCAACTTAATATCTTAAGAAACAGGTTTAAAATTTCCATGGAAAAGTAAACAGTTTTTATTTTTTGTTGTTGTTTTCCATTCCACTACAGTGTTTGTAAAAAGCTTCATGTTAGATAGCTTTTAGAATGTTTTTAGCAAGTAACTTGCATAACAATTTGAGAACTTTTTAATCCAAGCCTTCCCACATGTGTTTCATGGTTGTTAGTAGCCTTGTGAATTGGTTTTGATTTTGTGTTGTTGCTCTGCTTTTTAAAGGAACCCAAGTGCTAGCCAGGAGATCTAAGAATATATTTCTATGCTATGGAAGAACAGTCACAATTGTTATCCATAGTCTGTAGTAATAGAACTGGAATGGATGGTGACAGACCCATGGAAACAGTTTCAGTGACTAGAACTATACAAAAAGCTGCTTTGAGAAATAATGTGTTTCTAAATAGTAAGGTGGAAAAGCTAAGCTTGAACTGGCTAAAGAGTGTGTGCTAGAATTGGACATGTGGTCGGACAAGGTGATGGGTGACATTCAGATCTTGGAGTCCACCCAAACTTTTACCTGATTGAACATAGCTTTTATACAATAATTTATACCAATAATGTAGAATTATAGTAATAGTGAGGATGTAGGAATGACTAAAACTGTGTTAGAGGAGAAAAGTTGTGTTAATCTAACACTCCGTGAACATGTTGTAAGTTATTTTAAAAGGATGTCTGTTATAGTCTATGCCATAGGTCTCCAATAATTTCTTGGAAATAAAGTGGTGCTGGTTGCTCATATTGACTTCAAAGAGCTCTTAGCAAAGGATGCCCAGTTCTCAAATTTCATCCATTAACTTATTGATTTTAGGGCTTCAATGTGCACATGAATAATTTAAGGGTTATTAAATCAGAATTGAAGATTCAGATTCAATTTCTGCATTTCTAACAAACTCACAGATAACATTGAGTGATGCTCATGGTCTGTAAACCACATGTTGAGAAGCAAGGAATTAGGTCAGAGCTTACAAGTCTAATTTTTACTATGAGGGTAACTAAATAAAATTCATGTTATAGAGCATGATTTAAACATGTACATGAAAAATAAAAGAATACCTATAATGTTTGTTTTTTTAATTAGATACTTTTAGAAAAGTCATAGACCACTTTGGAAGATTGGATATTTTGGTCAATAATGCTGGAGTGAATAATGAGAAAAACTGGGAAAAAACTCTTCAAATTAACTTGGTAAGCTTTCTTAGCCATGTTTATTGCCTAAAAGTATTTAGTAACATGATGTTTATAAGGAATAAAGATTGTCTTATTCATAGGAACAAAACAATGACATACAAGTAAGAAAGTAGAAGTTACAGAATGTTAAAGACAAAGCCGGATCTTTTATGAAAAGGAAGACATTGAATGTTTATCATTATGAATATAAGCCCGTGTTTGCTTAATTCAGGGGATTTAGCATCCTCCAACCCAGAAGTCCAAATGGCCTGCCACTTGTGTTTATATGTCCTGCAAGCCAAAAATGACTTTTATATTTTTTAAGTTTTGGAAAAATAACAATATGAAACATATAAATATATGAATTGAATTTCAGTGCACCATATAGTTTTATTGGAGCACAACCTCATTCATTTCATTCATTTGGTTATGTATTGCCAGTGGCTGATTCAGTGCTATAATGGCAGAGTTGAATGCTGTGACAGAAATCCTGTAGCTCGTAATGGGTAAAATATTTACTATCTGGCGCTTGCAAAAAAAAGCTTGCTAAATTCTGACTTCATTTGTTTTATTTAGAAAATAATTTTTTTAACAGCACGGGTTTGCACTCAGAGCCTCACCTTCAGGCAAGTGCTCCATTACATGAAGTCACCCCAGTCCATTTACTTTTAGTATTTTTTCAGATAGGGTCTCTTGCTTTTGCCTGGGCCATCCTCTGACTCCAGTTCTCCTACTTCCCTTACCTCCTGCCCCACATTCCAAGTAGCTGGAATTACAGAAATGAGCCACCATGCCTGTATTAGAAGATAATCATAATGAAATGGTGGAAAAATAGCATAAAACAAGGTAAAAGTGACAACTGAACTTTGTAGTTAGTAAGATTTTTATCCTGAAAGTCGTTGAATGTGTGTGGTGTGTGTGTATGGTGTGTGTATGTAATTTACACAATGTCTGATGATTATTTGTCTCCTAACTAAATTGCAAAAACATCAGATGGACTTTACTTAGCATGACCCAGGCCTTGCTCAGGTTATTATTACTTGTCTTGCAAAATGAGCACGTGTAGATAGAGTACAAAGTGGCCACTGTGTGGGTAAGTGGATAAAGAATATCCTCTTATTTCATAAATACCTTCCTAGTTGAGTGTAAACTTCTTAAAAATAGGAACCATAGGAAACCATGTTTTTGTTTTTGTTCCTCTCTCAGCAATCAGCACAATATCTTGAAGATAGTGCTTAGTCAGTAAATCTTTGGCCTTAATTGAAATTCCCATCATCAATTACTTAGCTGTAATAACTTCAGTGGCAGTAACAAGAATTGTACTACCTCACAAAAGAGATGAATAGATAAGCCTCACTTTGATAAAGATACAAAATCCTCCCCAAAACTGACACATTCCTAAATTCTTTTTATACAAGCAGCCTCCTTGGAATTATTTAAAAAATTGGTCACTAGTGTTGCTGGTTCATTGTATTTGGAAATTATTTTTAAACTATTGGTCAAATTTCCAAATTTTCCAAATTATTTTCTAGGATTTGAATTGAAAATATTACACTCACACATGCACACACACAGAGATATTTGGAGAGACCATCTCTTGGCTAAGTCTTACTTTATTATAGAATATTAATATTTAAAACACCATTGGCTTTCCTTAGATAATATTTATAGTTAATTGTTATGATAATTATGTCTCTATAAATTATATTAGCTTATGATTCTGTTGTTTGTAATGTCTCTATTTTGTTTGGATTTCAATTATACCTTTGCTTTCTTTTATCTCTTTTAAATGTCAGGTTTTGACCACAAGGTATTGGTATATCAAATAATAAACATCAGTTTGCATACTCTCTCAGTAATTCTGACAGTTTGAACTCTGTATATTATACACTCATAATATTCAATGCCTAAACTGCTGGTGATGATTAATTTATTGATACTTGATGTTTTAGTGTTATACACCTGTTTGCTGCCTATAATATTTTTGATCCACCTTATAGTTCCAGATATAGAATTAGTGCCTCATTTTCTTTTGCTTTACACTTACTTAGGTATTTGTTTTTCCATTCCTTTATTTTGAAAATGTAAATAATCTTTTATGCTAAATCTATCTCTTGCTGATGTAGTTGTGTGACATCTTATTTTGTAAACTGCGTCTGGGTACATCTGCCTTTTTTATATTTGTGAATTTAAGCCACTTGTATTTATTTTTACTTTTTATTTTACATTTTAATATTTACTGGTTTCTTTTATTTTCTTTTATCTTTTATTATTTTTCTATTCCTTTTCTAAATCCACTGGACAACTTTAGATATTTTTTTCTGGTGGTGAGAAACCCTACATTTTTAAAATTTTTAGTGGTTACCCCTGACATCCCCATGATTTATTAAGAACCATACTTCATTACATACTTTGCTGCCTGCTAAAAATTGTGTTTTGCATATACGGTTAGTTGAAATTGTTGGAATTTTTAAAAACATGCCACTTTCCAAAAACACATGAAGTCTCAAGGATTTTTTTGAATCTAGTTATTCCAGTGAAAACACACAAATTGCCCAACAGTTTTCTCCCTTCCACATTCCTATTGACATTTTCAATGATTTCATCAGTAATTACTACAAAAGATAAAGATAAATGTCACTAAGATGTAAAGATCCTATGTCAATGCATTCATTAATAGACACCTATTGTATCTTTTCTCTGAGAAATCAGCTGGCAGTAACAGTATGCAATGACTAGAGTTAATGTAAAGAAATATGAAAATATTCACAAAGGTATAGAATTAAAGTGATTTGTCCTTCTCCAGCTAAGAAAGCATATTTGTTTTCATGCAGACTGTGTGACTAAACACCTGCTGCAAGCTGGAAAGTCCCTACATCTTCTATATAAAGGAAAACATGGAGGACCAGGGAAATTGTATTGTGACCACTTTGGTTACAACTAACTCTCTTGGGTCCTTCCACACTGAAATTTAACTAGCCTAAATTTTTCTTGGGATCTGCTGACATAAGCCACTTCTTAGCTTAAATTAAGGTTTTGTTTAACTTTACATGGAGAGAACAAGACATAATCTTTGTTAGCCCTATAGAGCTTAAGTATGTGTTATTTTCTTAAGTACCTCCACCCATTGCAAAGGTAAATTAGAGGCTGACCAATCCTTCTTTTGCCAACTTGATTATCTCTGCCAGTACAATGCAAATATTTGTAAGTAGTTCAATTAACCTTTTTTTCCGTCTGAGTATAATTAGCGTTCTTGGTCTTATACAATTCTGTGCTTGTCATTTTACATGATTTTTCATATTACTGCCCAGGTCAAGAGTAAGTAATAGGTTAAAGGACTTCATCACATGTCTCCTATCTCTCTTTTTTCAAGTATGTGTGTTGCCATTTAATCCAGGGCCTTGCATGTGCTAAGCATCTGCTCTTCCATTGAGCTGTATACCCCCAACCCCATTCCCCTTATGTCACCCTCTTCCTACCATATATTTATACCATTCTTATTGGGCTTACCAATTTAGTAGAATTATTTTATACCCAGGTAATTTATGCTAGCAAACCATAAGTTCTTTCTAGGCAGAGAACTATTCTTTTGTGTCCTTATAGAGTAAAAGTTCAATTAATATGTTTTGCATAAATTACCATTCTGTGATATTTTGCATACATGAGTATTCTTTTCTGTGTTTTAGTACAAAATGTTTAGGTGATTTCCTAACAAATCCGTGCTGCCAAACCACATCATCTGTCCTTCCACTTTCCTTACTTACCCAGTTTAACCCATCCTTATTCTTCACTCTGCTGATATCACCACTTCTATTACAAGAAATACACTAAAGCTTTTCCCAGTCTTTTGTTTCACTACACTGTTCTTTGCTTCCTCCTTAGTCTGAAGCCAGCAACATCAGTGTTATTTACAGCTGCTTAGAGCTACAAAGAAATTTCAAGAAAAAAAATGAGCTTTTGTAAAACTATTGAAGGTCTTGCTGGTCATTGGGAAGAGGTAGACTGAACTTGGAATATTTGTGAGGCAATTCTGTAATGTACTTCTTTCACTTTTATCTTTTTGAAATTTAATAAGCCTAAATAACTCATCCCTACTCAACTGGAAATTATAACCTAATTTGAACATAAAACTAGCATATATTGAATCCTTTAGTATAGTCAATTAAAATTAAACAGAACAGATGGCTACTGCTGGTAATTTTGCTTTGCTCTCTACAAATACACAATTAACTAAAGACTTGCTCTGGAAAAGGGTATGTATTTGGAATTAGTCAAAACTAAAGGTCAGTTCTAAATCTACAATTTATGAACTGTTACTTAATTTTCCTGATCTTGAATTTCCCAGATTGTGGAAGGAAAAAGATAAACTCCCTATATCTGAGGACTAGTAACTTAAGTCACAATTTATGTGAAGAACAGAGTACAGTGTTCTTGCATAATAATATTGACTCAGTAAATAGCATTTCCTTCCAAATATTAAAATCTACATTTTCTCACATCTCTTTTTATCTGAAGTAAGTTCTTTGCCCTGCTCTACCTCTAATTAGTTAAGGACATGGATAGAAACACTGTTCTTAACTTTGCTCCCTTTTTTTTGGTTACAGGAGAGGTCAATTGCAAAGTAAGTTAGTAATTATCTACTGCCATTTCTACTCTATAATATTTAAAGATCCAATTGACCTGGGAAAGTTTGCTAAATGATAAGTAACTTTCTTAAAGAAGAAGGCAATAATATTTAGCACTGTAACAAAGGAAAAATAGCAAATTTCTGAACATGAAAAAATAAAGGATGAAGGATGATTTCAGAAAACATGATCATCTCCATTGTTTGAATGCTGGACTGGAGAAAATTCAAGAACCCTGAAAAACAAAGTTACATGGTTTAGATTGCCAGAATGTTTTACTGCAGGAACCATAAATAAACTAGGAGGAACTACAAAGCGGAGGGAGTTGAGATAGGGGGAATGGAGAAATGACTGATTGGGAAATTCAGTAGTGAAAAACTATGTGTGTGGATTTGTGTGTGTCAGGAAGTCATAATAACTGGTAAGAGAGGTAACAAGTAATATATTACCATTTGACCTTTCATGGTTGTTAGTAGTGGGATGAATTCAAGTATGATACATTTAATACATTGTAAGAACTTTTGTAAATGCCATAATGTACCCCATCCAGCACAACAATAAAAAAATTAAAAATGGAAAAACAAGTCAAGTACAGATTTTCAATTCCCTTCACAGAGTGGGTTAAAATAATGATATAGATTCTAGTTATTAGGAGTATCTAGAAATGCTTACAGTTTTCTAGATAAAAGTATTATATTCTATGATTTTCTAATATATGTTATCTAGGATAAGGAAAACACTGTTACAATAAAGGAGACGTAAAGTATGATTTATACACAACCAAAGCATTAGAACCCAAGCATCGTGTACTTCTTTGAAAAGTTATTCAACAATTAAATGGACAAAAATACATTCCCTTCTCCTCCAAAGACCTAGAAATTTTGCATTTTAAAAAACAAAAATAAAGCTGAAATCTTCCCAAATTTTCTATCTGGCTAATTTTGTAAATGATGAAAATACAAAACCAGGGTGTCAAGAATCTATACACAATGGAATTTTATGCAGCCACAAAGAAGAACAAAATGTTATCATTCGCTGGTAAATGGATGGAATTGGAGAACATCATTCTGAGTGAGGTTAGCCTGGCCCAAAAGACCAAAAATCGTATGTTCTCCCTCATCTGTGGACATTAGATCAAGGGCAAACACAGCAATGGGATTGGACTATGAGCACATGATAAAAGCGAGAGCACACAAGGAAGGGGTGAGGATAGGTAAGACACCTAAAAAATTAGCTAGCATTTGTTGCCCTTAACGCAGAGAAACTAAAGCAGATACCTTAAAAGCAACTGAGGCCAATAGGAAAAGGGGAACAGGAACTAGAGAAAAGGTTAGATCAAAAAGAATTAACCTAGAAGGTAACACCCACGCACAGGAAATCAATATGAGTCAATGCCCTGTATAGCTATCCTTATCTCAATCAGCAAAAACCCTTGTTCCTTCCTATTATTCCTTATACTCTCTCTACAACAAAATTAGAAATAAGGGCAAAATAGTTTCTGCTGGGTATTGAGGGGGTGGGGGGGAAGTGAGGGGGCGGAGTGGGTGGTAAGGGACGGGGTGGGGACGGGGGAGAAATGAACCAAACCTTGTATGCACATATGAATAATAAAAGAAAAAAAAAGCATAAATACTTGAGAATAAAAGCATAGCCCCAATGCATATAAACAGAAATTCTGTTCATATATGCTGGACACTTGGGCAGAAAATAACAGAATCTGACTGACTTCAGTATCTTCAGCCATTGACATTTTCCATTCTTATATAAACAATAAATGTTTCCCTTTTCCTTTTAAAAGAGAATCATGTGGAGATTTTATTCATTCTCCCTAGGCCTATATAAAAATAAACTGACAAATGGCTCAAATAAATAGATTTTCCAATTTACCTTTTTGTTTTGGAATTATTACAAAAGAATTTCATCTCTGAATACTTGTCAAGGAAGAACTTTTATAAAATAAAAAGAACTCAACACCAATGTGGGCCCTCAGTTTCAGAATCATTGTCTATGGAATCATTTTCTTTGCTGTATTATAAAACATGAAAAAGTTAGGAATTAAGATGTTAAAAAGGATTTTCCACTTTTTAATCTGAGCTCGAAAAGAAAGGAGTTCCAGAAAAAAAAACGGAGAATTTGATTTTCAAGTATCAGTCAGTTTACCTCTCAGTTCCTTTCTAGTAGTAGTGAACTCTTAAGTGTTATAACAAAAGCAGGAATAACTCCAGTACCTGGAGTTAAGTAGCAAAATTAAGCTATCAAAAGGATAACTGTAAGCAGTGATGAATAAAATGATAAGCAGTACTGAAAAAAATGAGTCTAAGTAGAAGATAATCTTCATTCAAACCAAACTAGAAAAAAAAAAAAAAAACAATGATGTGGTTTTAGACAAAATAAGACTTCAGGATTATTTGATACTGCAGATCAGCCATAGCATTGGGACCAGGGCTCTTTTTATCTCACTTCCCTGTCATCTTTTACATTGGTTTCATCATATGATTTGAGCACTGACTATTCATTCCAGTTATCACACATGTACAGAACAGTGTACAGAGTATAATGAATCCATTTCTTGTACCTTTTCTTAAGAACAACAAAACTTTTGTCAACAGTATTCTGTCCCTCACCTCTCTCATATCCACCTGACTGCCCCTTAGGTGTCACTTGCCAGAACTGGGTCCTAGGCTGGCCCCAAACCACCTGCTGTCAAGGACAATGGGACTTCTGGGACTGAATTTTTATTAAGTGATGTCTACATTAAAGCTGGGAAGATGTAGACACAAATGAAAATAGGAGTTTTATTAGAAAGAAAAGAGGAGAAAAGGAAAACTTTTCCTTTTTAAGACATCCACTATTCTGTATTGCAAAATCCAAGAAGAATAAATAGTGAGATGAATGTGGACTAGTTGGATATGAGAACCATGTGTGAGAAGGGCAAATCAATTCATATCCAGTATTTAGAAAAGAAAAAAGAAGGTGTATAATTCTTAAAGATGCTAAGAATGGAGTTAAATTGATAGAACACTATTGGAATACAAGCTTTATCATAAAATCTCATATTGGGCAACTAAGTGAAGGGAAATTATCAGGAATATGACAAGCTACATAACTATTAAGCAAATCAAAGATGAAATCAAGATTAATGACTAGATTTAAATTTTTTAAGCCTTAAAAGAACTTTCATTTATAACTTGAAGAAATCTCCATAGATATCTGCAATGACAGTAATAACTTTGGTGTATGAATATGTGATAAGACTAATTGATATATTACTTTTTCCATTTATGCATCTGGATTAGGTTTCTGTTATTGATGCAACCTATCTTGGTTTGGATTACATGAGTAAGCAAAATGGAGGTGACGGTGGCATCATTATCAATATGTCATCTTTAGCAGGTAAGGACAGTTATTATGGTACTAGTGACATTTTCTTATTTTCAATTTGAAGACTTACAAAACTAAATCTTTAAAGTATATTTATCATATTTACCAACTAAGGTTTGAAATTGAAATTTTGATAGTTTTTATTTTTTCTAGTTCTATAGGATTCTGTATTGTATAATATCAAAGTTTGAATATTATGTTTAAGTTGCATCTTTTCAAGTTATCTTACTGCAGTACCATATACACATATATATGCATATATGTATACACACACACACACACCATGTACAGATGTATACACACACATTTTCCCAGAATTACTGATTTTCAAAGGTTATTGTGTCACTCCTAAGCAATATCGTACATGAAAGCACCTTCAACAAAATAAAAAGAACTACAGTGAAGTCAAGCTATCTATTCCCATGTGGTTTTTCAAATTGTGTGATTTTCAAATATGGCATATATAGTACTCGGGATATGTTAAGCTGCTGGAATATTCACACCCAAACATGTCATAGTATCAATATAGTATAAGTTTTTTTGTCACCATATATCCTGTTGTAGGTACTTCTGTGTGCAGTCATTTGGAAAACCTGGCTAACAGAAGGTCTGTTTTTTCAACATGGAGCTTCTGAGGTTGCTCTGGAACTGGTGGGCTCCCTTCTTTCTAGTACAATGAGTAAAAGATACGTGGTCACTTTCTCAAACACCAAAGTCCATTAAGGCAAACCTCACTTCTGGAAAATAAATGCTTGATGTGGGCATAAGAAATAAAGTGAATTTCAATGGATAACTGACTATTTTTGCCAACCCAATGATTAATGGATTGGTGCCACACAAGCAATCCAAAACTATATTTCATCCAGAACAATATAATTTAGTAGTGGCTCATACTGTATGCCTCAATGACAAGAACTTAATCAAGTGACTTTATTTGTAAATCCCTAGGAAAAAAATCATCAGTTTCTTGAATAGCTCAAGTGAAATTATAAAGTTTTAAAATCTTTGGCTGGAATCATGACTCAAGTAGTAGAGCATCTGTCTGGCAAGTACAACGCCCTGAGTTTCACAGGACTTCGAAAAAGTATAATCTGATCAATATTGACAGCAAATCTAAATTATTCACATCTAAAACTAGGAAGACATTATTAAATGATCTGATTGTTTTCAGTTAGAGTGGTGATTTCAGAATAGAAATTATTCTACCTCCCTACACACACACCTTGTCCTTCTCCTACCACCTTCAAGAGGATTTGGGGAACCCATAGTAGTCAGATGAATAATATTTCAAGGTATTTAAAGGTGATGACATGTTTCTCATTCTTTTAGTAATCATTGTCAGATGATCCTTAAAACACTATAAAGCCACCACATGGGGAGATGTAGAAATATCCTTCATTAAACATTCTGAAAAGTAAACCAGCATCTCATTTTTTAGTTAATTAAAGTCAAAATGCTAAGTGCTATTACAAACCTAATTCTATAAACAGGGCTTGATTTTAGGTTCCTGGAAATTTATACCCTAAAAGCAAATAGGCAAAACTAAATGTATACTTTTTTTCAGATAAAATCTAAAGAATATCATATAAAGGACTAGAGAATTAATGGAGAATATTTACCATTTTCTTAAAGGTTTAAATGTGTGAAAACTGAGGCTGTGATCAAGAGATAACTTATGGATTCTATAAAGCTATGGAGGGCCAGGAAAGCTGGAGGAGCCCTGAGCACTGTGCACTGTTGCTTATGGCACTGCCTGTTATCACTGGAAGCACTGTTACATTCTTGGAAAGGCTGGATCAGTTTTTAGGACTCTCTGGGAAAGAGTCCAAGCATATCAGTTGTACTTGCTCCAAAGAGCAAGAATAGGGAGATGCCGTGTAACGCTACTGACTTTCATCCAATTAAATTATTTAAATATATAACAATTAACAAATATGGAGTACTTCCTGTTTACTTCTGAATTGTCAGCTTTTCATCACTATGACTAAATACCAGAACAAACTTCTAAACAGAAAAGTTTTATTGTGACACAGGGTTCAGGAAGTTCTGGAGGCTCTGGGTCAAGATCAGGCAGATTATGGCTTTGGACATCTTGCAGAGTCAGCACATCATGTTAGGAGTGTGCAGTCAAGCAAACCACTTGCATCACAAGCGATCGGATCCCCCAGTTCCTTTTGAGACTATCCCCAGTAACGTAAGGACCTTCCATAAGGCCCCTCCTCCTAATGGTTTAATTCCCTTCCATAGTGCTACCCTAGAGACCAAGCCTTCAACACGTTCCTTTGTGAGACCTGCAGATTATAGCAACACGGTACCATTTTAAACACTGCGTGTGCATTATCTCACTGAATCCTTATAAGAACCCTGTGAAGCAGATTCAGAAATCTCCATGTGGAAACTAAGGCAGGAGTGTTGACATAGCTTGCCCAACTTCACACAGCAAGTAAGCAGCAAAGCTGAAATTCACACTCAAAGTCTGATGCAAGTCTTGTTAAATCTTAACTTCTAGATCATCGGTCTGTGTGTTTACCTATTAAATCTACCCATCTTTCTGAGTTTATCAGCCTAATAGCAAAGTAAAATAAATTGAAACCCTCACTTGAATAAATCAGTTAAATATGCTCATTTCTTCAGAACTCATGGGCACTGCTTTAATCTAAATGCTGTATGACTAAACCTTCAAGGAAATCTTAAACTTTTGTCCCACTTAATACACCTAGTAAAGTCTCAAAACTTTTAGAGAGCTTACTGGAATCACAAGCCAAAACATGCCTTTGAGAAGAGCAATTTAAGGTCCACTATTGGATGTCCATTTTGCTTTCTTGGTCAAGAGGTCTTTTACATTCTACCCATCACTGGGGGCTAATTCTTTTCTTACTTATCTCAGACTATATATTTGTAACAATGTGTGAGTCTCTCTGTGTTCATGCAGATAAACAATTGTTATAAAATCAGTGATAAGATTGTTTTTATTTTAATTTACCTTTGCTGCACTGTTACAATCTAATGACTATTATAGCATTCCAAATTGTTTCTTCCTCTGGTTTTCATCCCAACCTGCAAGGCAACCTCATATAAAATCTTTACTTAGTTTATCTCTGTCCACTCTGCTTGGCTTTTAACCTTCACCAGTTTGTCCTTCTGTGCCAACCTTCACCCCTAGCATGTTTTTACCATTCCTTGTCATTGTCCTTTCTGGTTCATCTCTTCCCACCCAGGGTTTTCACTGACATGCCTTCATCTCACAGTAAGGCTTGAAAAGAGGAGCCATCACTCTTCATCATTTTTACAAAATATTTGATGCTGTTGAGTCATAGCATGTAGGTAGAAGTCAGAGGACCATAAAAAATCTCACAGGAGTTATCAAAATCAAAGTACCCCTGATGTTTACTTCCTGTGTGTTTTCTAAACCTTCCTTTATTGGTGATGTTTTCTGTTCACTCTAGTAAAGGCATAGCTGTGGGTAGTATTCAGCTCAACTAGGATTATCCTCATGATCTTTTACATTGATTCAGTGGAGTCTTTCACTGTCATAGTAAAACTTCATATTGACACACTGGTTTGGGGAGAGAGGTTATTGCATAATGGCCACTGGCACAGAGTTTCAAGTGCAATTAGTGGGCTTAATGAATACCAGAGCAAAGTGGAGAGAAGTTCCTGCAAGTACTGAGAGGTGAGTGTGTTCCAGTGTGCAGCTTCAGAAGTGGTTCTGATCATTTTTGATGACATGTTAGTTTTGTTGGGAATATAATGTAAAAGCATGCACTAATTTTGCCACATTGGTCCTTAACTAGTAGAAAAAATGTAGGAAGGAACACTAGAGAAGAATCAAGTCTGCTTTAATACAGATAATTAAACAAGTATGCTCCCCTAAGAGTCAAATGTGAGATAAAACACTGTTCCTTCATCTGTGCAACAAAAGTTAGAAAAGCACATGGTACCACCCTCTTCAAATACTCTTATAGTAAGGAAAGGGGATTAATACATATTTACAACTACCATTTTGCAGGCATTGTGGTAAATTTGTCTATATGATACCACACTTAGCTTGTAGAAGTTTCTACAATAGAGGTCAATTTAATTACCCCCAATTTATATTTGCAACTAATCTCAAATAAGTCACTAACTTAAAAATGTGGTGAGAATGAGAAATTGTAATAAATATAACTTTATTTTGCTTTATGTCATAAAATTGATGAATTGGTTTTGTGTTGCCTGGACCTTAAATGGCTCAAATCACAGCTGTCATGAATATGTGATACACTCTTCCTTCTTAGCACTGCCATAATGATCCTTACCTGTCCATGGAATCTGGTATCTGTTGTGCTGCCTTTTGTCTTAAAATAATTAGGGAGACACATATTAGAAGGAATCAGTAAGAAAAGCTGATTAATATTTATTAATGAACCTTTGGGTAAATGAATAAACAATTTAGGATTTCTAGTACAGGAAAAAGAGAGCTATAAGGAAATCAAGTTTTCCAGAACAGATCTTCTCCAATTTTAATGTATTTAAACATTACATAATGACTTTGTCTGATGCAGATTCTGATCTTGTAGCACTGTTTTTGGTCCTGAAGTTCTGCTCCCATATACCTTGATACCTGGGCCTCATTTTCAGAAGCTGTCTTCTGGTATGCTTGGGGGATTACATGAGTAGTTAAGAAGCTCCTCTCAGTTTCTTCTGACCACAGCATCATCAATGACTGAACTCTTAGGAAGGAGGATTTTGGTGTGACACTAAGAGGAGCTTTCTGAAAATTAATCACCAGAAAGTATTATTGGATTTATCTTTTTGGAAAGATTTTTGTTAGAAAAAGTATAGTGGTTCTGAAAACTTAAGTCAGTTTTTAATGTCATTGTCATACTTTAAAACAACTGCATGGGAAACCTAACGATGAGAAGAAAAAAAGCAGCATCACAGGGCTGGAAAAGTTGCTAGTTCAGTCCTTTCAGTGCTTGTCTGGCATGTGGGAGGCCCTGGGCTCCATCCCCAGCATAGAAAGAGAAAGGAAGGAATGGGAAAGAAGGAAGGAAAGAAGGAAGGAATGGAGGGAGAGAGGGAGCAAGGAAGGGAGAAAGACAGCATCAGATAAAGTGGTTTGTTTCATGGAAAATCTCATAAAGAGGAAGTCTACCAGTTTCTACCAGTCAGGTTTATACACAAACACCCATAAACAGAGTCTCACTAGTTCTCACTTTTTTTTTAATCATAATGGAGAAGTGGTGGTTAAAATAAATGTGTGGATAAGCAGTTTCTCTATTGGGTTGTAATGAAAATGTGGAAGATTTACATTCCTGGTTTTTGCAGCTACTGAGCTCTAAGAATTAGCACCCTTAGATTCACAATTTCTTTCCCTAACTTGAGTTTTTTTATCATTTCTGTTTGTGGTCCATTTTACAGTTTCTGTCCATTTAAAAGCAAATGTGTTTGCAGATTCTGTACAATTGCCCTGTCTAAGGAAATTTCACTTTTTATGCAGAATCTTTTTGGGCTTCTTACCTTCTGTGAGATAGAGAGATTAAAGTGGGCTTTGATAAATATGGGTAAAAAGAATACTAGCCCGAGACAAACTAAGGTGGAAATGGAACTTTGATTTTATTTTTCTAAATGACTCTCTTATTTGTTCTACAATTACATGAGTAATTTTGGAGTATTTTAGATGTATTTATGTATGAATTATTACATAAATTATCTCATCAATCCGGGATTGTTTAGCGTTATTATCCTGACTGTTCCAGAATACATTTGTTTTGTGGTTAGGATTTTCCCCTCTACTGATTTTACTTTTCTTAATTTATATTTATGACAGACATAAACCTGCTACTACTGGGCTTAATATATTTTGAAAAGAGCCATTTTGCGGTTTCATAGGTAAACTTGCACTTGGGCCTATCATAAATATTGACAATACGTTGTGAATTTTTAAATATGAAAGTTCCATTTTAAGCGTAAATAAGAGATTTCTCACAATGTTAAATAAACCAGCACTTCTTTACAGACTGCTCTCTCGTGGTCACAGTCCTTTGTTTTGCTGTTATTATTAATGTTCTTAACTCTTTTACATAACAAAGTGATTTCCCTGTGTTATGGGAATTAATTTTCAAGAATTAAAAAAGAAACATTTATTGCAGCAACTGTACTTACTGAGCATATTATATTCCTAATATTGGCAAGATTCCCTGTGAGGTGGGGTAGAGCCATCTGACTACTTAGCAAGTGATGTCTTGCCTTCCTCCTGCACCCAGGGGCACCCACTGATCTTATCCATTTCAAATGAATTATTTAAAATATTACCACTTTCTACTTTACACTTAAAAGAACTAAATACACAGTTCTTACCTAAATCCTCCTCTATAAACTTTTTTGTGTTAGGATTAGCAATAGTCCAATTTACTAATGTTCAAAAAGCAAACCAGGTTGAGACACTGCCAGATTTGAGGCTAATTTTAGTGCAAAAGATACATTTTCATGAAAAAGTACAATGCATAAGAACATTTAAGTAAATCAATAAAATAATTTGAGAAGTTTCACCTCAAGACAAAATGATTAACTTTGATGTATATTGATATACATTAATAATAACAAATAATGTGTTTATTACATGCTTGGCACCGTTTTAAGTATTTTACATGCACTAGTTCTGTGAAGGCTCAGAGTAGCTATGATGACCCTGGTTGAAAGATGAAAACACTGCAACTCACAGCAGTTTCCTGTCTAAAGGTGACATGACTCACAGTGCTGAATTCAGGAATTGATCTCAGTCAGCCTATCAACCAAAATCCAAACCATTGTGCACAATCCCTCTCAGTAGATTTGATTAAAAGGATATCGTTTTCAATGTACTTTGTTTTACAGAGTGACTCTTTGTGTTCTCAGCAGAATTGCTACAAATTCTCTATAGCAAGAAGTATTGGGAATTCACATACATCTTCATTCCCATAAGTGAACAGTGTTCCTCACTGTCAGAGCCCTCACTCCAATGGTACATTTACCAAGCGGATGATCCTACTTTAATACATCATTATCACCAAAAGTGTATACTTCACATTAGGGCTTATATAGGTTTGGAAAAATACATAATGACTTTTATCTACCATTGTTCGATTATACAGAAAAAATTCACTACCCTAAAAATCCTCTGTGCTCTGCTTATTTACTCCTCACCCCTGCCAGCCTCTAGCAACCACTGATTTTTGTTTTTTACTATCTCCATATTTAGCCTTTTCCAAAATGTCATATGGTTTCAATCACATAATATATTGCCTTTTCAGATTGAGTTGTTTTGCATAGTAATATGCATTTAAGATTTCTTCATATCTTTTCATGGTTTGATACCTCATTTCTTTTTAGTGCTAATAGTATTACACTGTCTGAATATGACACAGTTTATTTATTCATTCATCCAATGAAAGACATCTTGCTTGCCTCTCTGCTTTGATAATTACAACAAACATCCATGGTGTAGGTATTTGTGTGGACGTAGGAGTTCAGTTCCTTTGAACAAATGTCAGGGAACACAATGGTTAGGTTATATTGTAGGAATATGTTTTTAAGAAAGCTGCCAGACTTTCTTCATAATGCCGGGACCATTATATATTCCCACCAGCAATGAATGAGAATTCTTGTTGCTCTGCATCTTCACCAGCATCTGGGGTTATCAGTGTCTGGATTTTAGCCATTTTAATTAGTGTGTAAGGGTATCTCATTGTAATTTTAATTCAAGTTTCTGTAATGGCATATAGTATTGAGCACATTTTCATATACTTGTTTGCCATCTGTATAGCATCATCTTTTAGTGGCTTTTACCTATTTTTTAGTAGGGTTGTTCATCTCCTTTCTGTTCAGTTTTAAGTTTTGTATATTTTGGTAATAGTCCCTTATAAAAATGTATTTTACAAACATTTTCTCCCAGTCTGTTGTTTGTATTCTTATTTTCTTGATAAAAGCACATTTTGAGATGGTCAAATAGTGTAAGTGAAATTTTGATAAAATGGTAGTCCATCCATTAGTCACACGTTTCAATTTACTATATTTAAAACATACTATCATGTGTACTTAACACATATTTCCAAAATGAATTCACTCTACTCACACTTTTTGAATTGGCATACATATATTTTGTGTTGTTTGTTTATTTGGTTTTTTTATAATGCTGGGAACTGAACCCAGGCAAGAGCTCTATCACTAGAGTCAACTTCTAACCCATCATACATTTGTTGTAAGAAGAGAAAAGCATTGGGAGATGTAACAATAAATAGCCCCAAATCTCCCAGGAACTAAAGGCAAAATGAGAGACTCAAGCTGGAGAACTAGAGTTTAAATTTCTGAATAATGTATGCATGTCTAAATGCTGCAATTGAAACATAGAATCCTGTTTATTTTTAGTACTCCCAAACTGGAAACAACACAAATGTCTCTCAACAAGTGAATGTACAAGTACATGCAACTGATGACATATATTTTAGAGGAAACTTTTTAGCGATAATAATTTAGTTCAATGGGCAACTGAACTAAACAGAACTTGTTCAAAGAGGAAGTCCAAATGGCACAAAAACACATGAAGAAATGCTCACCATCCCTGGCCATAAAGGAATGCAAATCAAAACCACACTAAGATTCCACCTCACTCTTGTTAGAATTGCTACCATCAAGAACACCACCACAACAAATGTTGGTGAGGATGCAGGGAAAAGGAATCCACATATACTGCTGATGGGAATGTATGCTAGAACAACCACTATGAAAAACAATATGGAGGCTTTTTAAAAAAGTAAACATAGATCTGCCATTTGATCTAGCATTACCCCTACTAGGGATATACCAAAAGGAATGCAACTCAGGTTATTACAAAGGCACCTGCACACCCATGTTTATTATAGCACTATTTGCAATAGCCAAGCTATGGAAACAGCCAAAATGCCCCACTACTGATGAATGGATTAAGAAAATGTGGTATTTATACACAATGGAATTTTATTAAGCCACAAAGAAGAATGAAATTTTGTTATTTGCAGGTATGTGGATAGAACTGGAGAACATCATCTTAAGTGAAGCTAGGATCAGAAGGCCAAAAATCACATGTTCTCCCTCATATGTGAATTATAGACCTAAAACAAATGCAGTAATATTATTGGACATGAGTCACACACTAAAAGGAGACTGCTCTTGGGAGGGATAGGGAAAGAGAATGAAAGCAAAAACTTGAATGTGATTGATATGCTAATTGTATAGGAGCAAATACAGCAATCTTAAACTGGCAGAGACCACTGTAGGAAGAGGACCAGGAAGTAGTGAAGAGGTCTGGTAGAGATGAACCAATATGGGTTGAAATACACATATGCATGGAAGCAACACAAGGAGTCTCTCTGTATAGCTATCTTATCTCAAATAGCAAAGACGCTGCTTTTTCTTCAACAAAATCAAAGAACAAGAAGGCAGAACAGGTTCTATCTAGAAGTGAGGGGGTGGGGAGAGCTGGCCAAATACCTTATACACATGTAAGTAACTGTAAAAATGATAAAATAAAAATTTTAAATATCTAAATATAATAATAAGATACTGATATACAATGCAATATGTTTGAATTTCAAAATAGTTATGTATGAAAGAACCAGATATTTATATAAACTTCCAGAAAATGCAAGCCATAGTAGCACAAAGCAAATATGTGTTTTCCAGGGGGAGAGAAAGTAAAAGGGAGAAATTACCAAGAGATACAAGAAAAGTATTAGGGTGATAGATATTTGTTATCTTGATGGTGGTGATGATCACATTAATGTACATGTGTCAAAACTCGTCAAACTGTATGCCTTAAGCACATGTAGTTTTATTGTGTGATGGTCAACTATACCTCCATAAGGCTATGAAAAACAAAAATGTAGTTTCTGAATGTCTGAAATTGACTTGTGTAGATTTTGACCTAATATTCAAAAGTGAAAGCAATGCTTTATGATGTTCTTTTCACATCATAAATTGATGCTAACGCTGATTAACTTAATTAACTTACACATTGTAAGACAGCAGTGAAAATGTCATCTGATTGTTACAGTAAGACTCATTCAACAGAGTGCCATTTTTAAAATGCAAACAAATTCTACTAGGCATGATGGTACATGCCTATAATCCCAGCACTTGGGAGGCTGAAGAAGGAGGATCATGAGTTGGCAGCCAATCTAGGCCACATAATCAAAAAATATAATCAAAAAAAGGTGCATAAAAATACAAAGAAGTTCTTTCATACTCTTGTTGCCTTTATAATTACTTTAAAACTAAAAGTGTTACACATCTTGTTTCCTTATGGCCAGTACCCCCAAAAAGTATTTGATCTATTTCAGCTCTGTGACACCTTGGACTAGCTTGGGTCAGAAGTTCATAACCTCTGCATATGTAACAAAACTTCATTCAAAACTCAACTTTGATGACATTTATGAACAAAGTCCTTTGTGCTTTTTGTGGCTGTGTCAACTGGCTTATCAGAATTTAAGGATCACATTGTATTTCCTGCAGTATGTAAGCACTAGCCTACAACCACTACCTTTGTATCATAATTTGATACATTGTAAGAGCCTTTGTAAATCCCACAATGTACCTCTACCCAGCACAACAATAAAAAAGTAAACATTTCAGGAATTGGTAAAGCAAAGCCTAATTTGTATGAACTAGAAGCACCGATGGCTGGCTATGCCTGTTCCCTTTATCTCTTGCTCCAAATACACCTGTGTACCCTGTGGAAACAACATAAATTCTTGCTGACTACACTGATGAACTTAATTAACTTACACATTTTACTTAACCAAAACAATAGCAAGAGAACCGACATGTTAGAGTACTTTGAAATTACTGAGTAGTTGCACTACCTGTGATGTACCATCGTCAGGGATTTCAATTGCTCTTGAGAAAACATCCTTTATAAATTGAGACCGGGAAGGTACCCAGGGAGTGGCCAAAGTCACTTATTGCTGCATTTATTGCTGATCTTTGACACAACAAAGTTGAGTCAACCTTGGTGTTCTGGAAGTAGTTAACTGGGCGGAGATGAGCACATCTTAAAAAATAATTTAGTATTGTTAGCGTAACAGTTGATACTAATATCATAGCAATCAGGAATCATGGTTTCTTAACACAGAAACATTAAAAATTAAAAAACAAGTGTTAAACCCAATTAATTTATTAGTTAAAAACTGAAATATAAAAATGACTCCAGATAAATTTGAAAATTGATCTTAACAATTGTGAGAAATAAGCTTTATAGTAATAGTTCCTAGAGTCAAATAAGTTTTCTTATTGCTGTTTTTTTGTCCAAAAGGAAGTTTGGCGTAGACTGTGAGTTAGGAAAGAAAATAAGTCCTGGATGCTACAATACTGATTTTTTTTTCACCAGATCATGAGTTTGATCAGTTCTTATTGTGTATATGTAGAAAATTAACAATTAAAACTTTGTATAAGTGGTTAAATTCTGTTGTTGACTACGTAGTTATGAACGGAAACAAAATAGGAGCATAAATTTCTATTTATGTCTTCTAAGTCAACGGGGAAGAAGACCTATGCATCTGCTACAGCACTAACTCAAAAGAAATTAATTTTTAGTTTTCTGAAACTCTTAGAGGCAACATGCGAGACAAATTGGTGACACAGAACTGCGTTCTAATTTATAGCAAAGATAATAATCTCCAAGTCCCTCTTATGTGATTCAGAATCCTCAGCCTTTGGAAAGTCTTTACAAATGTTGAATGTATGCCTTTTAAAATCTGGACTGAAAAACTAGAAATGAGATGGTAGTTCTGTCTGTTTTAATATAGCGTTGATTTCCTTTGACTTTGCTTCTGGAAATGAAGGGAGGCAGAAAAGCACTGATCTCACTCTTGACTATACCATGGATATGACTTACCGGCCACATATTCTAGACCACATACCCATGGGGAGAATGAGCTTCATCAAGGCTATTTGAGTTTTACAGAGCTGTCTGACTTTATTTTAGTATATCTTCCAAAGTCATGCTCATAGAATGTTTATTTGTATAGCAACTATTGTATAGTCTACTTTTTAAAATCAAATTATTTACAATTTTTGTTTATTTTAGGACTTCTGCCTGCTGCACAACAGCCTGTTTATTGTGCTTCAAAGCATGGCGTAATTGGATTCACGCGTTCAGCAGCGGTAAAGACAAAATAAGCACAATATCTCTTTTTCTCCTTGTATATGTATCCATGAAACACACATTTTATAATGTAGAAGAAAATTACTTCAGAAGTCAATATATCTAGATAAAAGCAGACATTTTGCTTTAATCTTTAGAATACAAAAATTTCAGATCACATAAAGGACTAAATAATAAAAATATCCTTTAAAATGAAATACAACGTAAGCATAGATGTGCTATTTAAAATATCTTAAGTAGCTAGGTGCTGGTCACTCACACCTGTAATCCTAGCTACCCAGGAAGCAGCAATCAGGAGGATCACAGTTCGAGGCCAGCCCAGGCAAGTAGCCCACAAAAAAGGGGCTGGTGGAGTGACTCAAATAGTACTGCTCCTTCCTAGCAAATGTGAGACCCAGAGTTCAAACCCCAGTAATGCCAGTATGTGTGTGTATATATAAATAAAATCTTAAGGATAAATAATGAGGAAATGCTATTTGTTTTTAAAGTTGACTCCAAACTTAAACATTATTCCTTTAGGCCTTCTTAGGTCCAACATGCTATAGGCCAGAGACGTTATTTGTCACCTGAGATATCATGAAAACGATTGGGAGCCTGAGGTGGGACCAGGTATTTGCCTGATAGAATACCAAGGACAGTGTTTCCATGGAGACCTAGAGCAAAGGGTATATAGAGCCTAGAAAAATAATTTAGACCTAATTGACCACAGATATGGATATCACACAGCAAATATGTTTGTGTTCTTTTAACTGACAAAGGGGCAGCTTGTATGGAGCCTGACAAGCAAGGAGATAATAGGATGAGATATGATCAGAGAAATATAAATAGGGGCCAGATCAAGAGAGACTTTTGAGCCAAGGTTGTGAGCCTGGATTTTAGCTATTGATGAATCTTTAATGCATAAGAGTGACAAGATCAGATTTCCATTTTAAGAAAGCCATCTGCCTGCTATTTGGAAAATGGAATACAAAAGACAAGTGTAAAAGAGCACAGAACAGTTAGGGGTCTGTGGGAATTATATGTTAAGTGAGACAAAGGGGAGCATGGTAGATGACTAGTTTGGCATAAAAGACAGAGGCAATACTAGGAGACAGAGAAAGCAGATGTGTCAATGTTGATTCTTCTTCAATCGTAAAGAAGATAAGCAGTCCCCAGACTCTTAAATTAAATTGTTAGAAAATAGCTATTTAATTTTCAGACTTCAATTCCATTTTCTATGAACATGTACATGAAGCTATTACAGAGCAAAGTGAATATTAACGATTAGAATATTTGCATTAAAAATACACAATTGGACAATTCTGTAGTCAGTTCTCATTGTTCACAGTTTTGTTCTAGTAAGACTCTTGCAAACACTGAATTGTTACCTACCGTTGGAAAATTGCTTTTAGGAGAAACACCTGATTAAGTTCCTGAGAACCTGAGGTCACAACCTTTTGATGAGCGACTTGTTTTATGTGACTTTTGACTTAAAGATAACTTTTTAGAATATCGTAAATGAACATTGAGCTCATCTCTAACAGCAGTGACAACTTATTTATCTAAATACACAAATTTTCTCTATAGCACATCTTCTCACACTGGACCACTACACAAAACTTCCTCAGTGTGCTTGGGGGCATTTTAAACAGCAAAAAAAAAAAAAAACAAAAACAAAAAGCACAAACATGTAAAAACATGGCAAGGCAGACTTCATAGGAAGATGCCCACTCATGACTCAGATTTGCTCTGTGTAAGTCCATAAGTAACCAGAAAAGTTCCACAAGCATTGACTTTTGGGAATATGAACCAACTGTAGCAAAGAAGTGTATTTTCAGATATTGAATCTGCATCTATAATGAGAATCAACCCTTTTTGTTTTATAAATAGTAAAAATAAAATCAGTAGGCTGAATATTAAGCTAATGAATGTTAGTCTTAAAATACCTAAAATATCTTGCAGCCAATAAAGATTATTAAGAGTTCTTTAAGAATCAATTAAGTTCTTAAATTTTCTACTAAATGGTTTTAAGAAAATATTTTCTGTTATATAATCACAATCTTGGAATATCAACTCCAACTTCTTAGCTTCAGTTCTTGCAGAGTTCAGTAGAAAAGAACAGCCTAGGCAAGTAAGTATTTTCAGTAGTTGGCCAGTAATAGTGGTTTTCAAAAATTAATTAGATGAGACTTTCAGGAATTAATGCTGTATTTTGCTTGTCAGTCATTGTTACATACTTGAGAGGATGTCAGACTGGTATGTTTTACATTTATTTTTGAAATAACTTTAATTTCAGTTTGTCCAATGGTATACATTTAGGAAACTGTTGAACCCTGTACCCTCCTGTTTTTAATTGGCAGATGGCTGCTAATCTTATGAATAGTGGTGTGAGATTGAATGCAATTTGTCCGGGCTTTGTGAACACACCCATTCTCAAATCCATTGATAAAGAAGAAAACATGGGGCAATATTTAGAATATACAGATCATATCAAGGATATGATGAAATACTTTGGAATTCTGGAGTAAGTAAAACTTGGTCTTACTTTGTATAATAGACTAAAATATTATCTTCACAAGCAATATAAGGAGAAATCAGTTTTTAAATTTGATAAAATAATGCAAAGAAAATACTGGTGGGACTGTAAAAAGTGTGTTTATATATTATAACCTTTGTTTTGAAATACAGATAGTGCCTTCAGACATGATTAAATTTCATTTTTTTTAAGGTGATAAGTCACCTTTGATGGAAATTTTACCTTGTCTTCCTAAATTCCAAGCAATGTTCAAATATAACCATTGAGAAATTTTGTATGGTTTCATAACTTCAGCCATTTTCAGCAAAACAGTTGATCATGAACACACATACACACTTACACTCACACACACACACACACACACACACACACACACAGAACTGTTCCTGAGTTGAGGCAATGGAGGTTTTCATAGCACAGAGTCATAGCTATCAAGTTGAAGCAATCAGACCTAGAATTGAATCCTAGCTCCAACACCAACCATAAATTTACCCATCAAAACTCAATGTTCTCACATGAAAAATAAGGAAAATACTAAAACTTATTTATGGACATCAGAAGATTTGAGTAAGATGGTACATAAAACTGTATTTAAAATAGCAACTGGTAAAAAAATAAGATGTTTAATAAATGCTGACTTTTTTTGTACTAGGATCAAACCCAGGTCCTTGCCCTTACTAGACTAGTGCTCAGCCACTAGCTCCATCACTAGTCCAACAAATCCTGCTTTTAATTCATCCTATTTCTCTTCTAATAACATTTCTGTCTGGGTAATGTAAGATCTAGCGACCTCATACAGATAAGGATTTGACTTTTTTCTCAATGTAAATACTGACTATAACTTTTTGACTATGACAAAAAGTTAGGCATGTAGATCTACACTAACTTCATCATATTATTTAGTTACTTTCTAATTGAAAACAATAGGAGGTAACAATACTTTGATGACAAAATTCCCCTATGACACATTCAAGGCTGTAGGTTCTTCAAGAATAACTTAAAGTGATAAAAGCCTTGGTTTTCAGTTTCAAATACAAATATTTTCTTTTTTTTAGCCCATCAATGATTGCCAATGGATTAATAACTCTCATTGAAGATGATGGCTTAAATGGTGCTATTATGAAGATCACGACTTCTAAAGGAATTCATTTTCAAGAGTATGACCCACCTCCATCTCATGCAGTCATAACTGAGCATAAGCACAAATGACTGCCACTGAGTAGATATATTTATTGTAAATTAGCTTTCTAAGTAAAATCTTACAATCTGAAGCTTTCTTTTCATGCAATTGAAGTTCATGTTTCTAAATGATTACTGAAGCCTATGAATAAAGATTCAAGGTAAGCTATCAGAAATGCAATGCAAACCAAAGCTAGGCTGTGACCTTTATAGTCTACATGATGATTAAAACAAAGGATATTCAACATTCAAACAATATTCTGCCTTTCAGAAAATGTATTTGCATTTTTCTTTCTGGAAAATGTTTTCCAGAAAATAATTTTAAAGGAGATAGTTGAATTATTTAAATCTAAATATATTCAAAACTCACTTTGAATCTATGTTTGCACTTCAAAAGAGGAAAGCTACTAAGCAATGCCAAATATTTAATAATACTAGTTTTAATTGTATACCATCTTTAATGTGAACATTCATTTGGGTCTTTAAAGATGTCGCATATTTTGGGGCCAGTAGCTAAAGAAGAATTTAGTGTGACTATATTCCAAATGATGTATGGAAATGACAAAAATAACTGAGAGAGTTTAACCTCAGATCAAGGAAAATACAATTCCTTCCTTTTTGCTTCTTATTTTAAGTACTTTAATACTGCAAAAATTCTCAGGAATTGAAGTTTTAACAGTTATAACAAAGAAGACTATTAATGATCTTAAATTTATATATATATAGTATATTCTTATTAAAAATAATGCAAACGTATGTTTTTCCTTATTACTTCTTTGTGGATTTATACTAATTTCAAAAGAACCTACTTTTCACTAAAACTCTCTGTTCTAATCTTTTGTGTGTAGCTATTGAGATTAAACTAATTTGCCATAGCCACAACTGAAAATGTTTTTATACATCTACTAAAATTCATAAAAACACAGAGGTAACAACACCTGTGCTCTTTTCCCTTGTTTCTGTTAAGTATTGTAAGATAGCATCACTAAATGTCTTGGTTTGGTAACACTCTTTGCAACTATTAAAGATATTAACAGTGAAAGTACAAGATTTCTAAACCAAGCATGTCCTCAAAACTTGTATGAGTGATTCCTTATATAAGAAATCCAGACATCCCAGCTTGGAGCAAAATCCATCCATGTGAGATTGATAAGGATTTGGAAGACATAAAAGAAGTGTTTTCAAATCTTACTGTGTTTCAATTCTGTCATAAATAAATATTGCCTTCATTTTTAAGGAGTAATGTGAATATGAATGACTGGAGTTTGTCCAAATATATTTGGTATAAACCAAGAAATGATCATTAAGGACCATTTGGTAACGATAAATTTCAGTTTGAGCACAAATTTTTTGCATATTTTGACTGTGACCATTCACCAAATGATAGAGGTATATGCAATATTATTTATCTTACCTATTTCTTCACTGTAATATAAAGTTACAGCTTAAGCTTTTTATGTATGAACAATTTTTGTACTGGCAGCAATCAATGTACTTCATGCTTTAAATTAACTTTTTTTTTCAAATCAATAAACAGTATAGACATTTGAAATCAAATACAGAATAAAACTTAAAAACTTGTTACATACATTAAACTTGCTTTACAGTAAAAATTCTATACAGAGCTTTAAATACATTTTATAATGTCATATGAGACATCCATGTACTGTTTGAGAAAAATAATTAAACTGAGTGCTGAGAATGTAGCTTAGTGGTAGAGAGCTTTCCTAGCGTGTGCAAGGCCCTGGGTTGGATCACCAGCACTCCAAGAAAAGAAAAACAAGAAAGGAATGAAGGAAGAAGGGGGGGAGAGACAGAGGGATGGACAGAGAGATTAAAATTGAATGTGGAGAAAGAAAATTCCTTGGTTTACTTAATTGTATTTTTTAGTGGAAATCCTAATATAAATAATGTGTATCTTTCCAAATGTATTTTCCTTAATATATGGAATTGAAACTCTCAGAACAGCAAATCTAGAAATATGTGAACACTTAAAATATTAAAAGAGTTGATAATGACATAAATTGCCCAACAAAATTAATTTTCTCATGTAAAAATCACTTCATATAAAATAAGGGTTATTTGAACACATGCACTGAGATACCATGACTGTCAATCTGTTAACCAAAGCTTGCCAAGTGAATAATGTGTGGGTAGCACATACAGTGTGATACGCTGGACAAAAGGATGATTTTTTTCTTTTTTTTTGCGGCACTGGGGTTTGAACTCAGGGCCTCAGAGTTCCTAGGTAGGCGCTCTAACAGTTGAGCCACTCCACCAGCCCCAAAAGGATGATTTCTGACCCAGGCAAGACAGAGTGGGAAGGTGCAAGGTTTTGTCATGCTACTCAGCATGGCACACAACCTAAAATTTAAATATTTCTGGAATTTTCCATTTAATATTTGCAGACCATTGTTGACCATGAATAACGGAAACCATGGAAAGCAAAACCATGGATAAAATGGGACTATGTGATGTGGGAGATAGAACCCCAAATTGCAGAGCCTTAAAAAATAGAAATGTATCCTTCCCAACTGAAGAAAGAATGCAGTATATTCAAGGTTAATGATTCAAGGGTACAGAATACTCATTCTTAAATCTCCACTGTCATTCAGTCTCAGATCTACTCAGGGTGGACAAGGCACCTGCTTCTCAACGACTTCCTACTGTTCTGGAGTCATTTGGAGGGCAACTCAAATGATCCCATCTAGATGCAAGGTGGGAGTGAAGGATTGTGAAATGTAACTCTTGCCTATGAGGCCACTTCCCAACTCAAGCCCACCTTTTGGAATGAGATTATGAATTGTTGGTGATGCACTAGCTATGTCTGCCATACAAGTTCAGTTACTAGATATGCTATGTGTTAGTTTTTTGTCATTGTGACAAATACCCAAGATAAACAATTTTAAAGGAGTAAAGTTTTATTTTGGCTCATAGTTTTAGAGACTTTTGCCCATGATTGCTTGGCTCTGTTGCTTTGGTCCTGAGCCAAGGCAGAACATCATGACTGGGAGTCCGTGCTGCGGGAAGCTGCTCACCTTGTTTTGTGGCCAAGAAGCAAAGAGGGAGACAGTGAGGGGCCAGGATCCAAACATTCTTTTCAAATTCGTGCTCCCAAAGATCTGACTTCCTCCAAGGAGGCCCTACCTCCTAAATGTTTCACCACCTTCCAGTAGTGCCACAGCCTGGGACCAAGCCTTTAACACATGGGCCTCAGGAGGACAGTTCAGCTCCAAACTATAGCACATATCTTTGCATATTTTCAATATTGGCATTTTATTTTTTATTGTTGTGCTGGGAGGGGGTACAGTGTGGCATTTAGAAAAGTTCTTATAACAATGTATCAAATGTATCATCCTTGAATTCACTCCCTACACTGCTCTCTTTCATCCCCTTTCTCCTCTTCTTGGAATAGTTTCAAGAGGCATCATTTTGCATTTACATACATGTGTACACATTTTTTGCACCATATTCACCCTCCTAGCCCCTTCCCTGCTTCATGGTACTCCCCAAAAACCATTTGTACAATGTATCAACTGCTTAAAATTTAAAACAAGCTCCTTTTGAAGAGTTGGAAAATTTTTTTGTTCTGTGTTACTATTTAATTTCTATTCACTTCTCTCCAGAATTTTGTCCTCAGTATTATTTTTTCTCAATATTATTATATGATCATATGATCATAGCTCTGTGTGATAAGTACATACACCCACATGCTCATAAATTTAATTTTAAATTTTGTTTTCTTATAAAATCAATTTCCCTTGAGTTTGATAAAAGTATTAATATACAATTGCTAAAATAACCATATTGATACATTTTACTTGTTGATAAAGAATAATCTTTTTGTCTGTATTTCCTTTTTTAATTTCTATTCTTTTTTATTATCATTATTGTGCTGGGTGGAGGTACATTGTAGCATTTATAAAAATTCTTACAATATATCAAATATATCATACTGGAATTCACCACCTCCACTCTTCTCTTTCATCCTCCCCACCCCTAATTCCTGGAAGAGTCTCAACAGGTATCATTTTTGCATTTACATATATGTGTATTCTTTATTTTTACCACATTCACCCTCCTACTCTTTTCCTCACCACCTCCCTTCTCCCACCAGTCCCCCTACTCATCCCCCAGGCAGAACCTGTTCTGTCCTCCTATTCTCTGATTTTGTAGATGAAAAAATAATAAAACAAAATTAGAGAAGCATGGTGTTTTTGCTAGTTTGTGATAAAGAGATTCCTTGTGTTGTTTCCATGCATATGTGTATTACAACCCCATTGGTTGATCTCTTACCAGTCTTCTTCATTCTTCCCTAGTCCTCATGGTGGCCCTGGCTAGTTTAAGATTTCCATATTCATTACTGTTCAGTGAGTACATCAAGCACATTCAAGTGTTTGGTTTCTTTCCCTTGCCCTTAACCCTCCCATGTGAAGCCTTCCCTCAGTATGACCCATGTCCCGTAATATTGCTGCATTTGTTGGAGGTTTATACCTTTCCTATTGTGAATAATGCTGCAGTAAACATGGGTGTACAGATGCCTTTGTAGTAACTTGACTAACATTGTTTCAGGTATATCCCTAGGAGTGATACTGCTGAATCCTATAGCAGATCTATTTTTAGTTTTCAAGGAACTTCCTTATTGTTTTCCATAGTGGTTATACTAGATTACATTCCCCCCAGCAGTGTATGAGGGTTCCTTTTTCCCCGCTGCATCCTCTCCAACACTTTTTGTTGGTGTTGTTCTTGATGGTAGCAATTCTAACAGGACTGAAGTGGAATCTTAGTGTGGTTTTCATTTACATTTCCTGATAAAGCTCAATCTTATTGCAACTATAGCAATAAGAATTTTTTTAAACGTAGCTGAAAATGAAAGTTTGTTGCAATAGTGTTTACTAAATCCTTAAAATTCTCTTTAAATTATATCTCAAAAGCACATAGTAAACTACTCATATTAATTTTAAAAAATAATCTAGTTGGTGTCTACTTCCATTTTTTTGAAAGCAATGAATTGGAAAACAGCTTTCTTGCAAAAGGATTGGTTATTTTGCTCTTTGAGTCTGTAAGTTTCTCAACTACTGAAATAAGCAACAAATTACTTGATAAAGTATGTTCAGTGTCAAGAGTTTGGCTCCCAGATCCTCTCTCAGAATTGCTTTGTGTACCAGGTAAAAAGCATTACTCCTTTGCCTTTCAGTACCTAATTTGTGCCAGTCAGTAGCACCTCTGAAGATACTGGAGTGCCAGAGGAAAGTGATGTTGGGATATTTTTCCTTGACTTTGTTCCTGGGTTGGTTGTATTAGCATCTGTGAAGCAGTTTTCCCCATAGTTACACACACTATGTTCTGGTTACTGTTCCTTCCTTTATTCCTCCAGGCCCATAAAGAACCAGATAATATTTCTGTATAGTTGCCTCTCCCAGAGTCCTACACTATCCCTGCTATTTCCTTCAGTCCTGCAGATGAGTATATAAATAATTATTGTTTGCTAAACATTGATTTCCCAGTTTCATTGGTTTCCTGCTGAACCATCACTAATAAATCAAAATTTATCAAATGAGTGTGAAAGTAGCTTTGACACTTACACTCAGAAGCACCCTATTGATGGGGCCACTATTAGATGAAACTGGGATGAAACACCTCACAATACTGGAAGTAAAACAATTATGAATAACTTAATAATTTTAGTAATAAAATACATCCTATAGACAATGGAAAAACACTACAATTATTTCATTCAATTTATGAGAGTAAATCTTATTATTTGCATAAAATGAAAGAACAAATATCTAGAAATAAAGAACTTATAAAAATGACAAAAGAAGAAACAAAAATAGGTTTTGTCAAGTAACCACTAAAGAAATTGCAAACTCTAAGACACTTAATTTATTCTATAATTAAATACCTTCCCATGAGGGGAATTCCTTGCCCAAATGGCTTCAATGATGAATTCTATCAAATTTTTAAGGAAGAAGCAATTCTGTCATTACTTTGACTCCCAGAATATAGAAAAAGTGACCATTTCCAACTTTTATTTAAACAATTTGGAAAGACATTACTAAGAAGAAAAATGTATAGGCCACTTTTAGCCTATATAAAATAAAAATCCTAAGTAAATTAACAAAACAAGTTCTTCTGTATCAAAAAATAAGAAAAAATAATGAATGAGTTGGGTTAATAGTATGACTGAACTTGGTCTAACATTCAAGTTTAATTATGGAAATTATTGTATTAACAAAATAAAAAGGAACATTTGTATAACCATCTCAACATGTTAGGAAAGGGACTTAACAAAATTCAATATCATTCTTAATACTGACAACACAAATGTATTAATACCTCATAATAGAAGGGAGACTTCTTATTCTCATATAGTGTATATCAATCAAAAAAGTATAGCATTCATCAAGTGTAATGGTAAAATGTTAACAAATAAAACTTTCAGTAATTGGGGGAAAACTTCACAAGGCCACTATCTTTACTTTTACTCAAAATTGTACTATATGGTCTATTCAGACAATAAAAAGGAATGTCGATGGAAAAACTGGAAAGAAAAGATAACACTGTCATTATTTGTACTGGATGCAACCATCAATATAGGAAAGTTCAAAATCTTCTAAGAAATTACTAAAGTGAATAATGACTTCAGTAGGTATGTTATGACTTTGAGAATACTTCAGAGATGTTGTGGGTTTATTTCCACACAAACCCAAAAAAGTGAGTATCACAATAAAACAAGTCACATAAATTTTTTGGTTTTCAAGTGCACGTAAAAGCTATATTTGTACTTACAATACAAGCTACTTGAGAGGTGGAAATCAAGAGGATCATAGTTTGAGGTCAGCCCATCTCAAGCAATGGCCAAGTGTAGTGGCACACAGCTGTCACCTTAGCTATGTGAGCAGCATAAGGAGAATTGTGGTCCAGGCCAGTCTGGGCATAAAGCAAGAACCTAGCCCAAAAATAAGTAAAGCAAAATGGCTGAGGGCATTGCTCAAGTGGTAGAATGCATGACTACCAAACCTGAGGCTTTGAGTTCAAACCTCAGTGCCACACAAAAAAGTTCGGTTTACATGATATTATAGTCTGTTCAGTGTGCACTATGAACAACTGGTTGTGAAAGAAATGTAGTAAAAGGTACCATCAGAATTAGGATATGCCAAGTGAAATGTGTTTGTTCTGGAAGCAGAAAATTCACTGACCATTGAGATGATTGGGGCTAATGATGCCTGTTAGCCGCTCCTTAGGTTCTCATGGCAGTTCTGTGTAAGTGAGAAGTAGGGCAGAATGACCTTTTAACTTTGGTTCTGTTTTATAGAACATAATAATGTCTGATGTTTAGTTTATTACAAAGTAAGAACCACTCATACAAATACTTTCCTTAACCATAAAGGGCATCTCTGGTATTCTTGTACTAGTTTGCTTTCTAATTTTGGTAATGTATAGTGATTCCAGACCATTTAATATCTGAAGTATTTTGGTAGGAATGTCTTCAGAACTACTTGGCCCTAACTTTCTACTTCAAGAGTGTCTTGTAGTATAGCCACCTAGGTGCCTACTTCTACCCTCTGGCTGTAACCTTTTTAAAAAGAGTCTTAGTAGCCACCTACCATTGGCTAAATCTAAGGCTCATTTTATTCAGATTTGATGGAAACAGGATCATGAAAATTTGATTCATTAATTGCTTACTCCAGGCTTTCTCTCCGTGGTGGGTAAGGGTGGGAATAGGGAGATTTCCTATCAGGGAGAATGTTTAAACCATTAGTTTTCTTAGGTAAATTTTATTGTCTTATCTAAACTTCCATGAAGAAACTTGTGTTTCTTATTGTTTCCTCTTCTTGCATCCAATCAGTGGCAGTATGGTGTAAGTTTGAGAGTAACACAAGCAGACATTTAGGGTTTAATGAATGTGAACCTGTTGCAGTGGAGACTCATGAGATCAAGTCAGAAAGTCAGGTCTTTCTAGCCTCAGAACTTTATGTTTTCCATCAGTTTTCCTCTGACCCATTTCCACTGCCCAAAGTCAAGTCCTCATGATACCCTTCACATGTTAATGTATTTTTTATTTTTCTTGTAATTACTCTCAATCCTCCAGTGTCTGTACTAGTCAGTTAATGGTAAATACTGGTTTTGGTGTAATTTGTCTAACACATGCCTCTAATCAGTTCACTTCTGAGCTCAAAACCTTCTGTCTCCTGTTTTCAGAGGCATAACATTGATACCTCCAGCTAAACATGCCAAGACTTCTGCAACTGGATCATAATCCACAACCTAGCCTTATCACAGCTATTGTTTATCAAATTACAAGCTTCCCAACTCTCTAACCTGGCTTTGCTCCCCTTTATCTGTAAATCTTCCCCATATTAATGGGGGTAGAAGACTACAGGGAGATGGTTAGGATGATATTTTTCCAAAAGGAAGAAGATTAAAATGAGAGGAAGGTTCTAAGGAAAAAAACCCCAAACTCCCATAAGATCCAGTGATACCACTCTTAGGCACATATATGAAAGAATGTACTCCAGGATATGATAGAGCCAAGTGCACATTCATGTTTACTGAATCACTATTTACAATATCCAAGCTTTGGAAGCCGCTCAGATGCCCCACAACTGATGGATGTGTTAAGAAAATGTGTTATGTATGTACACAACAGAGTTTTATTCAGCCATGAAGAAGAATGGAATTGTGTTGTTTGCAGATAAATGGATGGAACTGGAGAACTTCATGTTAAGTGAAGTAAGCCAAGCTCAAAAAACCAAAGGTCACATGCTTTCTGTCATATGTGGAAGCAAGACCTATGTTAAATGTATATAGGGAACATATATGTTCATAATATATGTATATATGCATATATATATATATATATATGCATATATATATACATATGAAGGACAGAGAGAACAAAATTATATTAGTGTGTCTGTGGAAAAGAGAAAGAAAATCTTAAAGAATGAAAAATTTTGAAACAACCCATCTATACATGAATATAATATAATGCACTCTACAGCAAACTGTTGACTATTAGGGGAGCATGGTGATGGAGAATGAGTAAGTCAAGGAAGGGAAGGGATTAACTTGAAAAAAGTGTAATGTATACAGGCCTGAAGTACCAAGGCAAAATCCCTTTTAAATATTAAATATTTAAATATTTAATTTAATTTAAATATTGAAGGGTCTGGTGCCAGTGGCTCACACCTGTAATCCTAACTACTTAAGAGGCAGATATCAGAAGGATTGCGATTTGAAGCCAACCTAGGCAAATAGTCCATGAGACCCTATCTCAAAAAAACACTTCACAAAAAAGGGCTGGTGGAGTGGCTCAAGGTGTAGGTCCTGAGTTCAAACCCCAGTACAGTAAAAGAGAAAAAATGAAGGGCAGAAGTAAAAAAGAAATCTTTTCCAGGAGTAGGTACTAGTGGGAGAAAGGTGGGCATGAGGAAGGGAGAATGAGTGTTTATATGGTGGATGTGTTACGTATTCATATATGAAAACAGAAGAACGAAATCTTTTCCAAATTGTTCTAAGAAAGGGGGAGGAGGAAGAGAGAGAATGATGGAGGGGGTAAATTCAACTAAGGTATATTTTATTCACATATGTAAATATCACAAGGCATCCCCCTGTACAATTATTATGTGATAATAAAATCATAAATTAAATAAAAAGATACTGGGGAGAGAATTGGATACATGTCAGAAATATGCTTTTCCAATTTAGCCTCGTATAAAAGTACAAGAAAGATTTCTCAAATCAATTTTTGCATGCAGATGTTTGCAATCACTGTTGATTCAGATGCAATGGAACAATGAATAAGCTTTTCTTGTTACAAACATAGCACTTAAAGCAGAGAAGCAGGCATTAACTTGGTTCCTAGTTTTGTAGAAGAACATAGTAATGCTTATTATTGTTAGTTGATCTGAACCATGTTTAACAGTCATGATCCAAAACTGCACCTTCTGTCACAATACTTCTTCCCAGCACAATTCTTGTTTCTTGTATTCTACAACATCCCAAGTCAGGCCCCAGTGTTGCTGGGCAGCTCCTGTATCATGTCACACACAGAACCACCAAGCACAGATTGATCTCTGCTTCCCATTATTTTCATTCATCTTATTACAAGTTGCAGTGAGTGACTAACGAGAACGCTGAACTCCAAACAATCCTGGTTTTTGTCATTGTTGTAAAATATTCAGAAGTTGATGAAGAAAACCAAGCAGAATCACGTGTTTGGGAGAGTTTTCAAACACAAGTGCAGACACACATGAAAACACAACTTGAGCAGAAAGCCAGAATGTGTAGAAGCAGCAATTCTGATTAAGAGTTACAAAAGAAAGCTTCTTTCCTTTAAAGGCTTCTCATACGTCTGAGATGTGTAAGGAAAAGGCTGATAACTTTTTCCAGGTACAGTCTCTTTCTGGTTAACTATTTATAAAAGATGGAAGTGGTTGAGTCATCCCCACAGTAACTATCAGTCAGAAGCTTCTCCGAGTCCATCCCTTTTCATTTACCCTATAATTCACTGTTTACACTGAAGCAAAAAGACTGAAAGAGAAAAATTAACCCTTCTTTGAGTCATGTTTTCTTTAACTTATAGTCAATCAACTTTGTTTTATTTCATCTTAACTGTAATAATTCTTACTTCAATGATCATCTTTTAATCTATACATAAAAATTAAAGAAATAAATATTTTTGTTCTTCTTTGCGCCACTACCTTAAAAAGAGGGCAAACTTACTTTACTACTTTGTTATCATCTAAAATAGTGCTTTCCCCTGATAAAAGGCAGATTTGTGAGGAAAGTTAAATAATCTTCTATATTTCTTGAGTAGGATTTTTACAGGGTGAATCTCCAAACTTATTTTGGAATATTATGAATTCCAAGAATATCAATTGATCTGCCTTCGTGTTATCAAATACTTATCAAATAGCCACACAGCTCTCAGCATAATACTAGACACCATTAAACCAAAGATGAGTAAGCCATGTCCCTGTCTTTAGGATGCTCATAACTTTGATTGGGAAGCAAACATGCAAGAAAAAAATCATAATTCTGTGTTATATAGATTTTGATTGACTTACATATAAGGCTAATGGGTAAATTATATCACAAACTGCCCAAAAAGATCAGGAAAGGAGAAGATTTTATAAAATAGGACACTTTGAACTGAGCCTTGAAAGATGCTTAAGCTTGGAGAAGGGACGTTCCAGGAGGAGAGACTCACATACTTAGTTCATCAGACTATGGTTGATTCTTCATGAGTTTACTGCAGAATTTGGGGCTGAAAGCAAGTAGGAGGCACCAGGAGCCCCTTCTAAGGGGGTTGTGATTTATCTTGGCAGTAGGGAAACTTTCTTGGATGTAATCATGGGTGATATGAGCAAGTTTGTGTTTGCGAAAGGTTCAGAATAGAGTACGTAAGGGCTAGCCTGACAGTCTGAAGAAGTAAGTAAAAGAATCCTGCAAAACTCTATAGGAGAGATGATAGAGACTCGGTAATCATAGTAACAATAGGGATGAGGAGGCAAACACGAGCAGCAACACAATTAGGAAATCAGATAAGCATGGTCCATTGAAACTGAGCAGTGAAAAGGAGAGAGAGCCCTGGACAACTCACAGGTTTTCTACATATCATTTATGAATGGTTTTAAAGCATCCATAGCAATGTGTATGATACTTTTGAAGGCTTACTCTGCTCCAGACACTATTGTAAGTTTTATACATCCTATATGAGACTCCATTAATATCCCAACACTAAATAATAAATGGTTAAATTCCCTCAGGGACATCATCAAAATGGGACTGTGATACATTTGAACTTTCACTAAAATCATTTTTCAATAATTTTGATATTGTCTGCTTTCACCATATCCACATGAGGCAGGGGTTAAAGATTAAATCCTGTTTATTTTAGTATATAGGGAAATTGACTGATCTGGAAAATAATGATGGCAGTTCAAGTCATAAATTGTAGGTCTCATCACTTCCAAGCTGGAGATCTTTCCTGGCTGTCAAAGAGTTATCATTGTTAGGGAGGAGACTATTTAGTCTGTCTTTGTACATATCACAAATTAGCACTCTGCAAAGAATCAAGAAATAACATAGATGATTCAAGAAATCAACCCTAATTTAAGCAAAATGATTAATTTGTTCTAAGGATACAAAAATGTCCTGGGGCACAAGAATAGGAATGAGGCTAATGGCAGGAACAACTAGAACCATGACATTCTCAAGTCATAATTGCTCCCTTCTTGGCCTCTGTTTGAATCAGCCCTTTGTCTTCTCTCTGATGATTGATGATTGGCTTTTGTGTTGAGAGTGTTTTTATTTTTCACAAAGACATTTATACACACGCACACATGTGTACATATATATAAAGGCAAATGTAGATATTTAAATATATTTTACATAATATTTATTTTACGTATTAAGGACAAATCATATATACTAATATTTTCTTAAATTAATATTCAATTTATTAAGTTAAAACTTCTAAAATTTACATTCCTTAAATCCTTTATTTTGTTTTATATATTATGTAATTCTATTCATAAATTTAAATTTAGCAATCACTTTCAAAATGGCCTCTGACTACTATTTGAGAAATGATTATTTATAAAACTCACTGAGCAACAGTCTTCTTACAACTTAATTAACAAAAATTTTAGATAGCACTCATGAAGTTAATGTATTATGTGTGTGACCTGATAAGCAAAATTCTTCAAGGTACTTACAGTACTCTAGCAAACCAAACAAATTAATTAATATAGCTAATCCTAAGATTTCTCAAGCATCCAAAATTTTGTACAACCTTAGAAGAATTATCTTACATCTTTCAATATCAATAACAAATCCTAATCTGTTTTTCTATTTTATAATTTTAGATTGGAATCAAAGGCCTTAACAATTAGGTAAGTTCTCTAGCAAGCCAAATGTGCTAGGGAACTCCCAAGACAAGCCTCAATGAGCCTTATCCCCTGGTACTCACACTCTTACATAATCCCTGCCACTGTTTAGTGATTGCCTCATTCCCTGTAAACAGAACATTTGAGAAATGTTATGTCATTGCAAGAAATCTTATAAAAAAATTAGTTTCTTTGTTTGGTGTCCTTTCTTGATTGCTTGTTGTATTGAAGAGAACTGCCCTATTAGGGTTCATGTGACAAAGAACTGTGTCTGGCCTTCAGGAAACAACCAGGTGAGGACCTGGGGTTTCCAGCTCAACAACCCATTAGAAGTTGTCTTCCACCAATAGTCACTCAATTAAGCTTCACTGGAGACCTTCCCCTGTTGATCCTTCAGATGAAACTGTAGCACAGTCAACACCTTGATTGAGGAGATTTTAAAGTAGAGAGCAGCATTCAATTTATAAAACTGTTACAAGGATCTAGTCAAGGCATAATGACTGTATACTTATCAGCTAAAGGAGGGAGAGATAATAGGGAAAGTCCTATAATACCCATAAGAATGAAGGGAAAGATGCCAACCAGACAACCCAAAGATTTATAGTATAGTGCCATTAAATATGAAATTAAATACATACTGCTATGATTTTAATTGCTGAAGATTTTGTTTTAATTCTCAGCTGCAATAAAGGTAAGTTCCATGTGAAATTTCATATGATTATTTTCTTTTGACTTATCTATTCTGCCCTTTTTGGTCAGCAAGTAGAGTTCCATAACTGCTCCCTTTTTCAAAACTTGAATCTTGTAATGTGTAGGTGGAAAAAGACACACATCCGGGGCCAACAAAACAGGTGTTTTTCTCTTTAAAGTTCTAAGCTTGGTATACTGATTTAATTTGCATATTATTAGCGAGAAATATTTTTTATGTTGAAGTCATGTTAAAGGCCCTATAAAACAACTTGTTCGAACAAGGTCTCAAAGCAAATAAAAGATAATTGCACAGATAAGAATTTAAGGATCAGAGAATAATTAAGAAATGTTTTTAGATATACAAAATCTGGTAGCAATAAAATTGGGTAGCTTTACTGATGTAGGCCCATATATTGCTGACAAGCAAAAAAATTATTATTTGGTATGGTCTGCCTCTTGAGCTGTCCTTGCTTAAATATGACATAAGGGAATTAAGGGCAGTTTTTTCTAAACTTTTCCAGCAATTATTTAAAATAAAATCGTAGTGATGTCATAATGATATCAAATTAAAATTCATAGCTATTGATTATTGGAAGACATGGAGCAATAGAATATAGAAAAGAAGAAATGATAAAGTAAATTGATTTGTAGATAATAACTGAATTTGTTCTTTCTTCAGAATTCTACTTTTTCTCAAATACTATGCTTATATGTGCCCTGTCTTTACTCTCAGGATAAGCTTTGTTAATCTTAGAGAAAATCATGTGAAATGTAAAACTTTGACTTGGGCATCATCTTGGAACTTTCCCTCTCAAAATAGTTGAGTAAAACATCTCAGAACTTCCTTATGTGACTGGGAACTGGAAGTATCAACTAATTATGTTGTATGTAGAATCTTTTAAATTCCTGTTCTAAGAAATAAGTAAATATTTGGTTACTGTAGAGAGAAAAGGAACTTTATTTGCCAATTCAGATATTAGTCACATATAATTTTTCTGTTTGCAAACAATGAACACTAGACCTCTGTCTTTCTTTTCACTTTTTAGAGATTGAGAGAATAAACTCAAAATTTGGTGGCTAATATTTAGCTTGAGAACTCAAAATTCATTCCACTTTTGCTAACTGCACTTAGATTTTCTTTTCGACATATCCCTTCTCCATCGTACTATGGCCATGAATTTTGAGAGAACTGACTCCATCCAAGCTCCAAACTATATTATTTTACCCTACTTATAACATAGATAGTACAGCAAGGGCTTTTGCCCAAATCCAGATCAAGGAGCTTTTAGGTTCTTTCAGGTCACAGTCATTGGTTCAGAGTAAGGCTCAAAATTTTTTCAGTGATTATAGAAAGCGACCATCTCTTTCTCCCCGTATGAACCAAGTGGCATGTTGCTCTGGTTGGCTGCTATTTACAACCATTTTGTGAATATGATAGAAGCCAACCTGAGAAGAGGGCACAGCTAAGAGAACACAGAAAACTGCAAAACTGCCTTAATGAAAACATGTCTGGACTTTTCAGATATGAAAGGCATTAAATATGGATTGTTACTTATGCTAACTTGAGGTTGGAGGTCTGTTACTGGCAAACAAACACATTCCTACTAATATGTAAAGCATCTGGGAAATTGATCCTATCCAGGGAATGAATGGTAGAATATGGTGAAGGCTAAATTAATCCCTACTATTCATTTTTATTTACCATAGCATTTCCTGGATGCAAGGATATCAGATAGAAACTCATGTATATATGGCCAACTAATGTTTGACAAGAGTACCCAGATATACAATAGGCTATGGTCTTTTCAATGAATGTTGTTGGAAAATTGGATATCTACACATACCAGAGAGAAATTGAACTCTTGTTTTACAACACATGCAAAAGCTAACTTGAAATGGATTAAGGCCTTACATGTAAACACTGAAACCATAAAACTCCATGAAGAAATCAAAGAGGAAAAGCTCCTTGACACTGATTTTGGCAATGACCATTTTTGCGTAGGACATCAAAAGTGCAGGCAACAGAATAAAAATGAACAAGTGAGATTATGTCAAACTACAAAGCTTCTGCACAGCAAGGCAACAATCAACAAAATTAAAAGACAACCTATGAAATTGGAGAAAATATCTTCAAGGCATGGATCTGATAGGGGATAAAATATATAAGAAACTCATACAACTGAATAGCAACAATAATAATCATAAATAAATGATTTAAAAGACAGGCAGAGTATCCAAATAAGACACACAAATCATCAACAAATATAAGAAAAAGTGCTCAGGATCATTAATAACCAGGGAAATGTAAAGCAAAAACACAGCAAAATATCTCATACCTGTGAAAATGGCCATTATCAAAAAGAGAATACACAGCAAGTGTTAATAAGGGTGTGGAGAGAAGGGGAGGGTTAAGGACTGTTATTGGGAGTGTACATTGGTACAGCCATTATGAAAAACTGTACAGAAAATCCTCAAAAAGTTAAAAGTAGAGCTACCATATGACCCAGCAATACTACTTCTTGCTACGTATCCAAATGAAGTGAAATCAGTATTTCAAAGAGATATCTGAAGTCCCATATTCACTGAGGCATTATTCACAATAGCCTTGATATGAAAACAGTCTAAGTGTCCATTTACAGGTAACAGAAAACGCAGCGCGCACACACACACACACACACACACACACACACACACACAGACACGCACAATGGAATGCTATTCATTCATAAAAAGAAGGAAATGCTGCCATTTGCTATAATAAAAAGCAAAACATTTGCCTGCCAGAGCTTGGTTATGGGAATAATGGGGGGTGTTGGTCAAAGTATACAAACTTTCATTTATGTAAGAAATAAGTTATGAATATCTAATGTATATCAGATGACTATAATCAATAACACTGATTATTACTTGAAATTTGATAAGAAAGCAAATTTTACGTCTTCTCATGCTCCTCAGCCCCGCACAAATGATAACTAAGGGTGGTAATGGGTGTGTTAATTGATGGCAAGAATCATTACATAATGTACAGGCATGCAAAATTGTCACCTCACATACCTTGAACATATACTATTTTGTCAATTAAATATTTTTAAGTTAAAAAGAATATCAAATGGAAAAACTGAGTTAATCAAGACCAAATACTCTTTTGATATTTTATGTATATAGCCATCAATTCAAGTGCTTTTTGCAAATGTCTGAAATCAAGTTAGAGAAATATACCCAGAAAGGGAGATTAGTCATTTGGAGGTTGCTTGGCCTTAAATTCTCTCTGCATTAACCAGCTGCTCTTTGATAAAATACCCAACCTTAGTTATTCTTTCAAATGAAACATTGAAATATCTTAAGATTCTAAGTGACAATCTTAGATGGCAAAATAGAAGCTACTACTTGTTATTAAACAACAGAGCAGACATCAATTTATCAGATTATCTCCCACAGAGAGAAGAACCCTAAGGGAATAGAATACACATTTTATTGGGTGAAGGAAGAGTAGAGAAGAATATGTTCTAGAATATGAGAATTTATAGAGGAAGCAGATCCAGTAGGAACAGAACATAAGCACAGACAGAGATGAAGAGGAGAGTGACAAAACTTATCTGCAAACCAACCTCACTTATAAATTGCCCCAATGCAGTCCTGTGTCAAGAATGTTGATAAATTTATCCTAATGTTTGACTACTTATTTATGAGTGTGAACTCTGATACCAACAAGTGGCAAGGTATTAAGAACATGTTCTAGATAGAAAAGGGTTCAGGCCAAAATTGCTACAAACAATCTGAACAGATGCCACATTTTAAACCTTCCTAATTCCTCCCTGCTCCCTTTCCTCATCCGCCACCCCACCCTGCCTTGCCAGTCATGATTTTCTTGGCAATCTGTCTCTACAAGTTATTTGCATGATTTCTCTGCTGCTTTTTCCATCTAAACTGGAAATGAACCAACTTTATGAAAACTTCTTGTCTCACTGGGAAAAAAAAGCAATGATTCAGCACTATGATCATATCTAGACAGAATTAAAACTAGTTCAGTTTTTAGTCAAAAATCTTTGTTTTTGCAAGAAATATGAGGTCCTTCTTTCCTCTTCCATTCTGTCATCCATCTTCTACATCTTTGGTTACCTTTTCTCCAACACATCAAATAAAAGATTATTTGATTTGACGGAGGCTTCCAAGTATTCATGGTGTAGTTTAAAAGAAAATTGTCTTAAGAAAGATATTTTCCCCTAGAATAAAGGTCTTAAAAATATGTTTTGTATCTTTCTAACAAAAAAAATAGGAAGCAAAAATAATACACTAAGATATAAATTCACCACTTCATATTGACCCAGTATTTTATTTTTTAAATGTAATACTAAGAAAATACCTTAGTGTATAAAATTATAATATTAAGGGAAAGTAATGCTGTGCATAATTTTTAGAAATAAGAAATACTGCTCTATAGAACTGGTTTGTGATTTGCTTTCAGGAAGAAAGGAGCACCATTCAAGCCTCATTTGAACCATGGAAACAATTTAGCAGTAGATTAAGCTCAAATTCTCCTATTTTTTGAGATTCTGACCTTTTATTTTGTTTAATCAGGAAATATTTCAAATTATACCAGTTAGGCTTCTAGGTCTCAGATCAGCTCAAATACCAGCAGCCTGTCCTTCTTCTTTGGGGTTCTGGCAGGAAAAACTCTAACCCTGGTGGAATTTCAAAGATTATGAAGCCACAAGATCTGTAAAGCTTTCATTTTCCTCTTTTCCCCCATCCCACATCCCCATTTCCAATTCCTACAAATTAGTAATATAATCCAGGAAAGAAATTTAGATTTACTGAATCGAATCAAGTGTAGCAAGGAATCCTACATTCACAAAAAAAAAAACTATTAACTTTAGTTTGTAGCTCTATAGTAAAATATCCATAAGTATGATGTTAAAAAAATTAAAACTGAGAAGGTCTGCTTGCACACATACAAGTCGCCATTCACACTATGGTCCCATGACCAGTTGATAATTATCCCTAATTCTTATATCCAAGGAATCTGAATCTAATTCTAAAAGACACGCAAAATAATTCCCAGAAAGAATTTGAGGAAATGGCAAGAGGCAAAACCCAGATCTTATTTTTTTATTTCCCTCTACAAATTTCTATCTCAAAGAGGGAGGCTTTGCTTGTCAGCAACAGCCTTGGAATATGGCATTTGTTAAAATCTTTAAGGATGAGACCTTCAAACCTTCAGTATTTCCCCAGAGTGGAAAAAGAAACCTATGGGAAACTACAGAACTCATGGGATTATACATGGAAAGGTACTGAATATATTTATATTTCTTAAAGTCAAAATTTTTATTATAAAAGCCACTATATTTTATTATATTTACTTTTCTAGCTACCCAAACAGTAAAAGACAATTTCTAACTGAACAAAAATGTATAAATAGAAACTTTTGTTCAATTGCAAGCTTCAGATTTGAATAAAAATATAGAAGTAATGAAATACATGCATTATCTATCATTTTCCTTTGCAACAAAAAGCAACTCCTAGATGATCCATGGGCTAAGTCCTTCTATTTCCTTTCTGCTTCTCCCACATACTTTTAAGGAGATTGGCCAAATTCTTCTAATATTGGGGAAATTAGTGCTAGATGAAATATTTTAGGACTGTAGCAGGGTTTTATTTTCATATTCTAGTAATAACAATGATAATATCTTGAACTTAAAATTTCTTTTAAAGCATTTGAGCAATTGGGGTTTTATTGCTAACAGATTGTCAAATATTCCTATGACATACTTAAAGCCACTTAACTCACAGAACTATAACCAGAACCTGAACTTTCCACCCATGCTTCCAGATTTCATTCCACTAGGTTATATATTGTCCAGCTCCTGAGGTATCCACCTCAGTGACCAAAGGCATACCAGTTAAGGTAATTTTCCCTCTGGGTATGAGCTCTGTTCCTTAGTTATGGAGTCAATTTTTACTTTTAAACTTAGCTCCTTGCTTTTCCTTACATAATTATTATCTGAGAAAAGAAATGCTGCCTCCGGGTCTAACGTTAAGTTTGGCCACTTGCCTACACTGCCTTCACTAAGTCTTACTATGTTTCTCTTGATATAGATAAGAAGGTCATTAAAATGTCAGTCAAGAAGCCAGGTCTGCATATCAAGGACTAGATTTCTGTTTACTATAAATCACTAACTTCTTTTTCACCTCATATTTTAATATAAAATTGAGATAGTAACCAAAGAGCAATTATCATAGAGGACAGTTATAGTACAAGGAAATATATATAACTAATGCATTCAGAACAATGTCTGAGTAAGTAATTGAGTAAGTACTCAATTTTATTTTATTCTACTTTAAATTTGAGTTATTTTATTCTTATTTTTATCTGTACCTTATTAGAAATTATTCCAATATATACAATGCTGATCTCAGAAATACAAACTAGAAAGGAGTCTATCATCTCCCCTGTCCAACCTTCCAGGCCTATGTTTCTGCCTCCACACTATTCCTCCCAAAAATGGATCAGAGAAATTCAGTAGAACTATATTGGTCATACTAGAAGATTTACCCAAATCTGAAGTTATTTGAACATGTTGGCTCTTCTCTAATATAAGCATATGCCAACTGTGATAAAAAAATCATTCATGAACTTTTCAATTCAATTGTCAGAATGTTCCCTCATATTTAAAGATTGTGTGTGTGTGCACACATACACGTGTGTTTGTACATACATAGATTTTCTTTGACCTTCTAAGGCTTGGTTTATGTGGTTTCCACTTCACAATGGAATGAAAACATACATATTCAGTAGAATTCATACTTTGAATTTTGATCCTTTCCCAGTCTATGATTATGTGGTAAGAATGTCTCTTGTGACACTGGGCACTAAGTCAGAGCTGCCAGTCATCCATGTGATCACAAAAGTAAGCTTCTGAAGCTCCACAGTGCATTATTTTGCTAACCAAGAGTGTTTAATTTGATTGGGTTAATTAAATGCATTTTTGATTTACAATCTTTTCCACTTATAATGGGCTTATTGGGATATAACCCCATCATAAGTCAAAAAGCACGAGACTCCATACATTAAGTCATCAAGTACTAAGAAGGTTCAATAGCAATATTATGGATCTGTTTGAATTACTACATGCAAACATTATCGTTAAAAGGAAAGAAGCATTTGTTTCACAGGTCAAATGGATTTAGATTGTATTGTGTATGATACTGAACTTTTAAAGTTATTATCTAAAATCCCTATCCTTAATTGTTTCCATTCCACTTATTTTCTCTCTCAAAAAACTAGTTTGTTACAGTTAAATTTTTCTACAGCTAAGTTGAAACTGCAAAGTCCTCAAGTACCCTTTTTATTTATTTATTATCATATTAACTCATACTTGGGGTACATTTTGACATTTACAAAAGTGATTGCGGTATATCTTGGTTAGATTCATCCCCTCCATCTTTCTCCATTATCCCCTCTGCCCCTTTCTTAGAACAGTTTCAGTGGGTCTTATTGTTCCATTCTCATACATGAGTACATAGTATTTCTACCACATTCACAGATCTCACAGAACAAGAGCAAATTATGAACCACATATCTACTTTCATTAATAGGTAAAATCAAGAGGCTTTTAAGGGCTGAAACTCATATTGAAAAGGAAAGTTTTCACATTTAGGTTTTGTATAAATATAAATCAAGTTTTCTCTGAATTGTGTCTAGATGTTGGTGAAAATCTTCCCTTAATTTAAACCTTCATAGTCTTTACCTGTTTTTTCTTTAGTTTTAACTCAAAACATGGTCTTTGCAATGTATTATATAGTGAAGATTTTGGACACTAGCTGTTTGAGAAAGTATTGGAGTTGAGATTACCTCAGAGGCTGGGACTATGTATAAACTCAGACTGTTGCAAATTATATAAACACTTCAGTCTTTGTTTAAAACAAGTTTTTTTTTATGTGCCTTTTTCTGGGCAGGGTGCCTTTACCTGTCCTGTTTTCTTCTGCTTTATCAGTCTTTTTTATTTACATAGCAGTCTCCTTCAACTTATGACTTACAAGTTGACTTGACATGAAGCTATTCCTTTCTGGCTCACAGAAAAAAAATATGTCATGTATTATTATTCTTTTTTATTAAACAATCTGAACATCTGGAAGCAGAGCCCAAACCTGTCAGCCTCTCATGATATAAAGCAAATGTACATTATTCTATGGACCAAACTAAAACAGAGGTGTTCTTTCCTTGTATTTCTACCTCATGAAAAGAAGTTTAATTTATGGAAATTTCTGTGAAGGTTAGTCTGTACCATAGGAGACAAGCATAGCAATTACCTTAACAAAACAAAAACTACTCAGAGTTTCGGTACAAAGCACTCAAACACCTTCTAGATCTTTGAAAGCTTGCTCCAACACCATTCCATTTTTGACAGAGGCAGATACATAAGAAGGGGAGGATAATCTTCCACATCAAAATGTCCTTAGAGGATGGCAACTGGGGAAAAACAATGGCAAGTTGTTTTCACAACATTTCATCAAGTTTGTATTGCAAAACTTAATGAATAAAAATGTTTACAGCATATGACAGCTGTAAGAACACAGGCAGGTATTAATACTAAAGTATTCCATTTCCTATTTTGCCTTGTCAAAATAACAGGGACATACCCCAGCAAAGTACCTCTGAACAATTAAGTGAAATAGTTAGACAATGTGAACAGAATAGGACTTAACTTGTGTTTTCAATCAGCTGCTTTACACAACTGAAAAGAATGCATTCCTGGGTAATCTGAGATTTAAAGGGACGCTGCCCAAGTATTACAGAATCAGAAATAGAAACTGATACAGCTAGTACCCTTTCCTTTCTCTCCTAACATGCAATTACAAAATAGAATTATTTTCTATAACTATTTTCTATGAAATAACTATATGTAACACTAAAAGCACAGAATTTTCTATGAATAATCTTATTTCTTTTTTTCTTTTAAAAGCACAGATTTTTTTATTTTTATTATCATATTATTGTTGTAGTAGGGGTACATTGTGACATTTACAAAAGTTCTTATAATATATCATAGTTGAATTCACCACCTCCATCACTCTCTTTTATTCCTCCCCCAATTCCTGGAATAGTTTCAACAGGTCTCATTTTTCCATTTTCATACAAGAGTAGTAACATTTCCACTATATTCACCCTTCCACACCCTTTCCTTATGTCCTCCGCTCCCACTGGTACCAACCCCCAGAAAGGCCCTGCTTTACCTTCCTGTTTTTTATGTAAAGCTACTGCTTCCAATTCACCAAAGGAATTTACCTCATAAACAATAAAACAGAACAGTTTTACTTTATATAAAACAGTATGTCTGTGAATCATTCATATCCACAATTTTACATTGACAATGATTTGACCAGTCTTCTAAAAATGCCATTAAATTGTATTTATTTAGCCAATTTTATAATTGTCAGTGTTGAACCAGAATGTTTCTTCTAATCTATGCCATTTTTATCCAGAATATTAGTACACAATAAAACCATCCTTAAAGGTACTATCTTCCCTTTCTTTTTATTTATTTATTTATTTATGGTATTGTTGTGCTGGGTGGGAGTACACTGTTGCATTTACAAAGGTTCTTACAATGTATCAAGTATATCATACTTGAATTCCCCCCTCTACTACTCTCTTTTATCCCCCCTCCCCATATCCACCCTTTCTTAATCTCTGTAGACTGATATTCTTTTTTCCCATTTTCACCTTGCTAGAGAGACAAGCTTCTAGATTTGTATATTGTAGATTACTTTGCACTTGTGAGGGGCCTGAAGTCTTTTGTTCATGCTAGAAAAGCAAGACTTAGGTTGAGGAAATCCTATCCCATACATATGCTGAACTCTTTCTCACCAATATTTAAAATTTTTCTCATTGTCTATAGCTTTTCTTGATAGCTGGACCAGTGCCTGAATTGCAAGCTTGATCTTGTAGAACTCTGAGATTTTAGATTCCCTTAGGCTATTTTTCTGCAATTTGAGGTAATTTTGAAAGAGCAATTTCAAACCTTTACTGTAAGAAAGTACTAATAGAATGTTCCATTACAACTATCTGAGCATGTGTCTTTCTTTAAAAAAAAAAGCCAACATATTTTTGTTAGGCTCAAGAAAAGTATGGGCACTTTTCAAAATCCATTATAGTTCCTGTAGAACCCAACTCTTTTCATTAGCAAAATTCTCTGGATTGATTTGAAACTTTTGTAGTCAGATTTCCAAGTCATAGATAGATATGTTTTGATTTAAATGAACACTTCTTACATATGCTCCTAGAACAAGATTTACCATTATTATTGGATCATTACACCTCAAAATAAACTTGACTTTTAAGCCACACCTTTCTGTACAGTTGACAAAAGAAAGCAGCCAGATTTGGAAGGTTATGCATTCTCCAATGGAACTTGATTCATGGCTTCCAATAAAGATATTTTAATGCTCCTGCCAAGTTCAGCCACAGGCTTGCCAAAATACAGAATTTCAATAAGCCTACTCCTTAATCTTGTGTGAGAAAAGAAAACAGGCCCAAGAGCAGCAAGGGCTGATAGGAGAGTCTATCTCTGCATTTCATTCTCTCTGTAAAGGTCAGCTGCATCATCAAACAACATTGATAATACCTGGTAATATTCAGAGCATTCAGCAGGAAGAGGGTACTTCTGGCCAGTTGGGTATCTGTCTACATAGAAAAGCTCCTTATATAAATTACTTCCTTAACATTTTTGTTTTTCCCATTAAACAGAGACAGATTTTTATTATTCAAGTTGAATGGGCTAAGAAGGATGGACAAGAGAGTAGGCAAGATCAGTCAAACTGGTAGACAATAAAAAAAATTCAACTGTGATTGACCTTCAATTTTGTTTTTGTACTTGTGTTGAAAATGTATGTGTGTGTCATCTGAGAATTTGCATTTCAGGCACAGTATTAAAAATAGACCATAGAGACCTGACTCAGATAACGTGGAAAATGATTTTTAGCTCTATTTGTTCAACTTCTCCTATCTATCCCAGTCATTCCCTGTTGTATATCTTCACTTCCTCAATTATTACTTTCCTTAATTAAACAAAATGGAGCAGTTTTTGTTTCTCAAAAAGAAAATGAAAGCAAGATTTTTCAGGGAAAGATTATAAAAAAGGATGGTGAGCTACTATTTCCTAAGAAAACCAATGAAATGAAATCAGTTTGCTTCTTTGGAAATGAAAACTTGTCACAGTTGTTTATTGAAGCTAACACATTTGATCATCACACACATTTTACACACATTTCTGGAACTTCTACGTGTCTTCTGCTGACTCACATATTGACTTCCCACCCTACCACACACACCATACAATCCTTAAGAAAGAAGACAGGAGATGATCTAGGTAGCGATGCAGAAGAATGGAAACATGAGAAATAAATATGTCACTGAGGAAGAAAACAGTAAAACAGCCCAAGAGTAACTTTCAGATGAAAAAGAAACCACTACTCAGTGCTGGATCAGTGATATTATAAGATGAAAAATGTTTTTAAACTCATTTAATCTATGCATTCTTCTATTTTCAAAGAGATAACCATGTATTGTAAGTGGGATAAATTAAATGTTCACTTGCAATGATACTATCATTAAAGTGACTGCCTAGAATAAAAGTTTGAGTACATGATTTTGAAGTTTTATTATCATCTTCCCTACTGCCAAATCCTTTGAATTACCATGATGAACTGAACACAGATGTCTTAAAGCCCAGGACACTAATCACCAGAAAATGTTTCATTGTAGTTAGAGTCAACTCAGGAGGACAGATATCTTTAAACAACATTAATTCAGGGATTTGGCTAATATATTGAATATGGAAAATGCTGTCCTATTGCCAAGCTTTGGAGATTTTTGCACAATACCTACATGATTGGATTATGTACTCAGCAAGTCAAAGGGTTATATATCATTGTACAAATTAAATTCTGAGTAGTAGTGATGAGATATTCTAAATTAAATCAGAAACTTCCTTTTAAAAAAATAAAAATGGAAAATAAGTGATTTATTTGTATCAACCTATGCAAAAGCAAGGAATTAAAGTTTTTTAAATTAGTAAGCCCAATTAATTTTATAATTAATGCTTTCAATTTGCATCTTTATTTCAGAAAGGGATAATGTATGTTACCTAAGCACTCAAAAGATTGGAGAACACAGCTTGACTCAAACTGGTATTTTACTCAACATGAAGAAATTTTGCTCTGAAAAACAATTAGACTAAAAGAAGCCAACAGAAATAGAGCAGCATAATTGCATATTTATGTCATTGGAAGGAGCAAAATAAGCAAAAAGAAATCCAAATGTTCCTTGACATAGTTGGCAAAAATGAAACTTGAAAGTTTGAGTCATAAGTACAAAACAAAACAGATGGGACAGTTTATATAAAAAATACCAGTATTTATTCTATAATGTTCTTAGAACTTGCCATGTTAAGTGTTAGAAAAACACGCAATGTAATAAAACAGAAAATAAGGAACAATATTTTTCAAAGCATTTGATTTTAGTCATCCAAAGGTTGGTCTAGAGACTACAGGCTGTGAAATAGCTATTTCTTTAGAAAAACACAATTTAGAAGATTCTTACATTCTTTAGCATCATTACATTGGATTAGCTGCACTTTAACTAAAAATTTACACAGTAACAGCAAGCAGAGCCTCACTTTTGAACCATAAACTTAAATAATGTACTGTGGACTTTAGAATGTATTACAGGGCTTTCAGCAGGTTCACAATCCCCATTAAGCTTTGTATATGTAAAAAGGAAGGGCATAGATAGAAGAAGTAGTCAGGGATTAGAAGCACAGAAGGATCTACTATTCCATTTCTGGCTTGAGGATGTAAGGCCATATATAAAAGAATGTAAGTAGTCCTTGCCTGATAAACAACAAGGAGTTAGTGACCTTAGTCCTACAACTACAAGAGGAAATGAAGCAAGAGTTACATAATACAGCTAAGGAAGAAAAACACACTAGAAATAAAAGATAGGCAATAGGCTATAAGTGAGTAACACTGGAAGGAATCATGGATAAGTTATCTTTTTAGAGTCCTGAGAGATTAGGATTTTCTTTCAAAAGTAATTGTATTATTGTTGTAACATTATGAAGAATTTAATATTTAAAATATTTTGTGGCATATGAAGACTACAGTTCTTCACTTAACAACCAAACTCTAGGTCTAGATCTAGTATTTTCAAAGTTATACAAACAAAATTTGAGATATTAGGTTAAATTATATGAGATTGAATATATAATCATTTATAACCCACAAAACTAATTTCCTATAGTTAAAACTAATAGATTATTAGGAGAGTATATTTTAAAAGATATGGTAGCAGTCATGTAATAAATATTACCAAAAGATCCATAGTGATTAAACAACTGGCAGTCCTTGTTGTTGAGGATATTAAATGAGAACATTGGCTTAGCCTTTAAAAGAAAGTATATACATCACAATGCAGAATTTCTCTGTGGGCTGGTGGAGTGGCCCAAGCAGTAAGAGTACCTGCCTAGCCCTGAGTTCAAAATCCAGTGCCAGCAAAAAATAATAATAATAATTTCTCTGAGAATAGAGGTAGCATTTCCTGCAATTGGCCATCATCTATGGAGCTTTAATCAGGATTGAATATTTTTTGTGGCAAAATAATATTTTAAAGAAAAAAGTATGAATTTTTAGATAGTAGGTAAGATTGCATCACCATAAAAAGGGGACTAAAGTAGAAGGAGAAAACTAGAGAATGAACAATTTGAGTAATAATGCATATATACATGGAAATGTCACAATAAAACTCCCTATTTAGCTATCTTAAACAAAAATGTCTTTTTTTTCCTTCATAAATGGAGAACAGGAAGGCAAAACAGGTCCTGTCCAGGTGTTGGTACCAATGGGAGGGAGGAGGATATAAGGAAAGGTTATAGGAGGGTGAATATGATGGAAATATCATGTATACATGTATATAAATGAAAAAATGAGACCTGTTGAAACTATTCCAGGAATGGGGGAGGGAGGATAAAGGAGAATGATAGAGGGGGTGAATTCAACTATGATATATTGTAAGAACTTTTGTAAATGTCACAATGTACCCCCAGCACAATAATAATAAAATTAATTAATTTAAAGAATAAGGTTATATGTCTGGAACAAATATTAAATGGTGACACAAAAAGGTAAGCAGAACCTCTAATTCTAATGTAATAGACAAGGAAAATGTATTACATCTCAATGAATTTCCTTAAGGTCATTCATATCTCAGCCCCATTTTTATTGTCTCAGAATAGTCCATTTAAGAATTACTAGAATTACTTGTCATATCAGGAATCCATTATCCCTATACTACTGCTACTGATTTTACATATTCAAAGTGCATATTGGGAAAAACTCAATCACACTTGGGTTAGTTGTCAGTCTTTTTCAATCTGTCCCCTTGAGACTAGTTCAAATAATTTTTACATTCCTTAAATTCATAAATTTAGAGGTAATTTCATTGAAAAGATTTAAGCCATCAACTATGAGCTTTGTTGACATTAACTTATTTCCTCCTGCTTACTTCCCCTTCAATTTTTTGGCAAAAAAAAAAAAAATGAAAGAAAGAAGAGGAAACATAATGCTCCAAAACCAAGCCCTTACTTGTCTTAAGAATCCCATCTTCACATGCCTCTCCCTCATCATTACATTATGAATTATCTCTCACACCTCAAGTGAATTCCTCCTTTAATGGCTCAATTCCCAGCTACTGAACTCCCCTTGTTTTATTCTCTGCCTCTTTCACAAGCTTCATCTTATTACTTTGATTCTTCAGTGAGGAATTTCTCAGAGGTTTTAGCTTGCATTATTATCTCTACATTCTGTACCTCAGTGCTTTCATGTTTAAACACAATCTCTGTTTTAGGTACTTCTTCATCCACTGCTATGGCCTTTACTTTGAGCTTTGTTAGAGAAAGTATCTCTGCTCCCTTAAGCAGAACCAAAAAAGATGAAGAGCCTATAGTAACATCTCAAAATGGAGAATCTTCAGAGTCCTATTCAGATTTTCTATTTCCTTTTGTGTCAGTTTTAGTAATTTGTGTCATTTAAGGAAATTTGTCTATTATTCAAAGTTATCAAATACATTGACATCACATTATTCATATTCCCTTATTATTCTTTCAATGTTGGTAGGATCTAGAGCAATGACTTTTCCTAATTTGGGCAATTTTTGTCTTCTCTCTTTTCTATTGATCTTTTTAATGAGTTCCTTCTACTTTGGATGTTTGGAATTTGAAAGCCTCTCAACTTTGTGCAAGTTCTGGAAATTGATCAGCTCCCTTTTAGTACTTTCCCTAGTTTCATAGAGGCATCTTTTCAATCCACAACTTATAGTTGAGCAGCAGTCTTAAGGGAACTGTTCCTGTAGCTCTTTATCTGCACAGCTGCTTCCCCAGTGGTGCTCTGTCATATAAACTGAAGCCCTTCACAAACCATGTATTCTGAATCTGGTTCCTTAGTGAAATCTATGAATGAAAATTCACCCCTGCTCACCCACCACTCTTTGTAAAGCAACCCAGAAAGGGCCTCTAAGTGGAAAGCTAAGATGATTATAGGACTCACCTTTTTTGTTCCCTTTCTGTCAAGAATCACTGACCCATACTACCTGTTACCCAGTGTGGGAAAAGTGTTGTTATTAATATAGTTTGCCAGTAGGCAGTTAAGATAAGAACCAATTAATGAGTCAGGGCAGAAGCAGAACTCCTTTAACTGAAAGTGTCTCTTTGGATATACTGCTTCTGTCACCAGTGGCTATCTTGCCGGGCCTTGCAGCCATGTATGCTTTCCCTGTTGTCAGGACCTGGCTACAATTGTGCTCTGAATTGTGCTCTCTGAATTGAGATTGCTTTTTATATACAAAAATATACTTATTAACAGGGTGCATCGGACTTAGCATTCCTTCTTAACAGCCAAGCATTCAACGAAATTTCCTTGATTTTGAAAATGCAATGGTGATTTAAATGTACACGTTCAACCAATCTTCTGCTGTTGCTTTAACAGTGGTAGAATTGCATGCTACGCTGTGACCTTTTAAATGGTAAATTCTTCGTGCAGAGTAATACCTTCCCTAATCATTACTTGTGAAAGAAGTAGCTAAATTGTGTTCCTTCCAAGTAGGCTTGAGAAAAAGACCACAGAAAAAGATGAGGCCTGAGAATACCTCACGTCATGGCTATTCCCTCAAGAGTTTCCATCTCTGTGGAACAAGCCAGCTGTTTTGCCTTCCTCAATCACACCAAGGTCAGGTCAGCTTCTCATCTTCCAGTAAGCCACACAGGCACAGGGAGGTTGTACCTTCCCATTTTGCAGAATTTTTTTAATCATTTTTATATTTTACTCATATGTGTATAAATCATTTGGGCCCCCCGCCTGCTTCTGGGCAGACCCTGTTCCACCCTCTTCTTTCTGATTTCATTGAAAAGAAAACATAAGAGATAATAAGAAAAACATAGCATTTTTGCTAGTTTGAGATAAAGATAGCTATACAGAGAGATTCCTAGTGTTTCCATGCCCGTGCGTATTACAACCCATATCGGTTCATCTCTACCAGACCTCTTCACTACTTCCTAGTCCCCTTCCCATATTGGCCTCTGCCAGTTTAAGATTACTACATTCACTTCTATACAGTGTGGATATCAACCACATTCAAGTTTTAGGTTTCTTTCCCTTTCTCTATCCCTCTCATGTGCAGTCTCCCCTTAGTTTGTGACCCTTAGTATGTAAACCAAATATTACTGCATTTGTTTTAGGTCTATAATCCACATATGAGGGAGAACATGTGACTTTTAGCCTTCTGAGCTTGACTAATTTCACTTAAGGTGATGTTCTCCAGTTCCATCTATTTACTTGCAGATGACAAAAATTTTTTTAATTGAAAGGGGGAAAATAAAAGAAACAGGCTACAAAAACCAAGGGAAGAGGCCACAGAAATACTTGAGGAAATAAGGAATGAATGTTCCTTTAAAACACTAAAGAAATAAAAAGTTCTGAGGACAGAGTGGAAGTAACTGTTTTCTGCCTTCATGCTTCTGGCAAGTCAGTATGTGTACCTACGTTTTCTTCTTCTTGGTGCTATTGTATATGCAATTACACAAGATGATTTCTATGATTTCCTCTATTGCTAATGTGACACATAAATTCACCCAATAATAAAATGAAAATCCAGATTTTATAATGCAAGATTGAGGGGGGGAAAGTTCTTAAAAGTATCCTATATATAGAATATATACAATATAGTTCAACATTAATTGAAACTAACATAAACAAGCTGGGTTATATCCCTATTCCCTTATTAAGTATAATAACAGAGGATTGGTAGCCTGTTTAAGAGTTTAGGTAAAAGTGAGAGCTATACAGCTATCAGCCATATTTTTCAGATTTCTAGGAAAATCTATTGATAAGAAGTATAGTAGCTACAGCAAACAATGTGAGAATAACTAGGTTTTATTTCTTAATGCTTTCCATCTTTCATTTCTAAAAGTTAGTAGCTGTATTTCTATAATTCATAGAATTATACATCATACAGTATGATTGAAATTGCAAAATTATTCAGTATAACATTATAATCAATGAGAAAAAAAGGAGGGACTAATAGAAGTAGAGGCAGAGTAGGACAAAGAAACAGAAGAGGAAGAAGAGGGAGAAGAAATTAAAGAGTAAACAGGAGAACAAAGGCTATTTTGTGTGCTGTTTTAGCAGATTCTCAGAGTCTTGGGTTCAAAAAAGCAAGTAAAATGATAACAGCCAGTCCTCTGCTTTACCTAACCATTACATATATTATTCAAAACTATTTTCCAGAAGCTTTCAAACTGCCATTATCTTGGCTTCCATCTCCGATAAACAAGCTTGTGGAAGATGGAAACAAAGCTGAATCTATTGGTTATTCTTTCTCTATAATCACCTTTTTTTAGGTTGAAAACACAATATTTTATAGGCAAATACTCTTTAGAGGACTCTGCATCAGGTGTTGTTAGAATTATAAAAATAGGGAAGACACAAAAGCTGCTCTTTGAGATTGTCTTCCGCTACCAGGAGTGAGACAAGCATAAACCATTAATTTGCACACAAATCCATGCTATAAATACAATATGTTTACAACTATGTATATATCTAATAGAAATTGTATGATAGAAAAAATATTGTCAGGAAAGTAGAAATTCTAAGGGTAAGATTTAGGCTGAAATAGAAAAATCAAAAAAGTGGGCATAACTATAACTATAACCAGTAGACAATTACCTATAAAACAACAACAAAAAAGAAACTTAGAACCAGGTGTGCAAATGGTTCACCCCTGTAATCCTAGCTACTAGTAAAGCTAAGATCAGGAAGACTGCAGTTTGAGGCCAGTCTAGGCCAAAAGAGTTCACAAGACTCTATCAATGGAAAAAAAAAAAAAAAAAGCTGGGCACGATGATGTGCACCTGCCATCTTAGCTATTGCTAGAAGCCTACAGTATGAGGATCACTATCCAGGCAGGCCTGGGAGAAAAGCATGACTGTATTTCCAAAATAACCAGAATAAAAGGGATAGAGGTATGGCTCAAGTGGTACAGTTCCAGTTCAAGCAAGCACAAAGTCCTGAGTTCAAAGTACTCATTTTAATGAGCATAAATTAGTTTCCTTGGGAATAGGGAAAATGGAAAAGAGAAAAATAACAGAAACTTATAAATTCTAGTATTTCTAGTAATAGTAAAGGACATAGAACATTGGACAAAAAAAAATCAACATGGTCCAAAATATATTTTCCCATATTACTCTGTAACTTGTTAATAGCTGGTATGGTAAAGATGAGTTTTACTGTCCAATCAGTAAAATAAAAATTCACTAAGTAAACTAAGAACAAGAATGCATGAGGAAGAAAAGTTTATAGCCATGAGTGCATATATTAAAAAGACTGAAAGATCTCAAATCAATGACCTAATGATACATCTCAAACTCCTAGAAAAACAAGAACAAGCAAATCCCAAAACAAATAGAAGAGGAAAAATAATAGAAATAAGAGCTGAAATCAATGAAATAGAAACCAAAAAAAACCATATAAAGAATTACTGAAACAAAACGTTGGTTCTTTGAAAAAATAAACAAGATCAATAGACCCCTGGCAAACCTGACTAAAATGAGGAAAGAAAAAACCCAAATTAATAAAATCAAGAATGCAAAAGGGGAGCTGACAACAAACACCATGGAAGTCCAGGAAATCATCAGAGACTACTTTGAGAACCTATATTCAAATAAATTTGAAAATCTTGAGGAAATGGACAGATTTCTAGATATTTATGATCATCCAAAACTGAACCAAGAAGACATTAAATGCCTGAATAGATCTATAACACAAAATGAAATCAAAGCAGCAATCAAGTCTCCCAAAAAAGAAAAGTCCGGGACCGGATGGATTCTCTGCTGAATTCTATAGACCTTTAACGAAGAACTAATACCAACCTTCCTTAACCTGTTACATGAAATAGAAAGGGAAGGAAAACTGCCTAACACATTTTATGAAGCTAGTATTATACGTATCCCAAAACCAGGAAAAGACACCTCCAAAAAGGAGAACTATAGGCCAATCTCCTTAATGAACATCAATGCAAAAATCCTCAATAAAATAATGACAAACCAAATTCATCAATACATCAAAAAGATCATTCACCATGACCAAGTAGTCTTCATCCCAAGAATGAAGGGGTGGTTCAACATACGAAAATCAATAAATGTAATAAAAAACATTAACAGAAGCAAAGACAAAAACCACTTGATCATCTCAATAGATGCAGAAAAAGCCTTTGATAAGATCCAACACCATTTTATGATAAAAGCTCTAAGAAAGCTAGGAACAGAAGGAAAGTACCTCAACATTATAAAAGCTATATATGACAAACCTACAGCCAGCATTATACTTAATGGAGAAAAACTGAAACTATTCCCTCTAAAATCAGGAACCAGAGAAGGATGCCCACTATCTCCACTCCTATTCAACATAGTACTGGAATTCCTAGCCAGAGCAATTAGGCAAGAAGAAGGGATAAAAGGAATACAAATAGGTAAAGAAACTGTCAAAATATCCCTGTTTGCAGATGACATGATCCTATACCTTAAAGACCCAAAAAACTCTACTCAGAAGCTCCTAGACACCATCAATAGCTACAGCAAGTTAGCAGGATATAAAATCAACATAGAAAAATCATTAGCATTTCTATACACTAATAATGAACAAACTGAGAATATATGAAAACAATTCCATTTACAATAGCCTCAAAAAAAATCAAATACCTAGGTGTAAACTTAACAAAGGATATGAATGACCTCTACAAGGAAAACTATACACTTCTGAAGAAAGAGACTGAGGAAGACTATAGAAAGTGGAGAGATCTCCCATGCTCATGGATTGGTAGAATCAACATAGTAAAAATATCTATACTCCCAAAAGCAATCCACATATTTAATGCAATTCCCATCAAAATCCCAATGACATTCATCAAAGAGGTTGAAAAATCTACTGCTAAATTTATATGGAAACACAAGAGGCCACAAATAGCCAAGGAAATAGTCAAAAGAACAATGCTGGAGGCATCACAATACCTGACTTCAAACTATATTACAAAGCAATAACAATAAAAACAGCATGGTACTGGCACAAAAACAGACATGAAGACCAGTAGAACAGAATAGAGGACCCGGATATGAAGCCACACAACTATAACCAACTTATCTTTGACAAAGTTGCTAAAAGTATACAATGGAGAAAAGACAGCTTCTTCAACAAAAACTGCTGGGAAAACTGGTTAGCAGTCTGCAAAAAACTGAAACTAGATCCAAGTTTATCACCCTATACCAATATTAACTCAAAATGGATCAAGGATCTTAATATCAGACCCCAAACTCTAAAGCTGGTACATGAAAGAGTAGGAAATACTTTGGAACTAATAGGTATAGGAAAAGACTTTCTCAATGGAACCCAAGCAGCTCAGCAACTAAGAGATAGCATAGACATATGGTACTTCATAAAACTAAAAGTTTTAGTTTTCGTAAAACTAAAAAGCTTCTGTTCAACAAAAGAAATGGTCTCTAAACTGAAGAGAACACCCACAGAGTGGGAGAAAATATTTGCCAGCTACACATCAGACAATGGACTGATAGCTAGAATATATAGGGAACTCAAAAAGCTAAATTCTCCCAAAATTAATGAACCAATAACGAAATGGGCAAGTGAACTAAACAGAACTTTCCCAAAAGAAGAAATTCAAATGGCCAAAAAACACATGAGAAAATGCTCACCATCCCTAGCAATAAAGGAAATGCTAATTAAAACCACACTAAGATTCCACCTCACCCCTGTTAGAATAGCTATCATTAGCAACACCACCAACAACAGGTGTTGGCGAGGATGTGGGGAAAAAGGAACCCTCTTACACTGCTGGTGGGAATGTAAACTAGTACAACCACTCTGGAGAAAAATTTGGAGGCTTCTTAAAAATCTAAACATTGATCTACCATATAATCCAGCAATACCACTCTTGGGGATATACCCAAAAGAATGTGACACATGTTAACCCATGTTTATTGCAGCACTATTCAGAATAGCCAAGTTATGGAAACAGCCAAGGTGCCCCACTACTGACGAATGGATTAAGAAAATATGGTATTTATACACAATGGAATTTTATGCAGCCATGAAGAAGAATGAAATCTTATCATTCACAGGTAAATGGATGGAACTGGAGAACATCATTCTGAGTGAGGTTAGCCTGGCCCAAAAGACCAAAAATCATATGTTCTCCCTCATATGCAGACATTAGATCAAGGGCAAACACAACAAGGGGATTGACCCTCGATCACATGATAAAGCGAGAGCACACTTGGGAGGTATGAGGATAGGTAAGACACCCAAAAAACTAGATAATATTTGTTGCCCTCAATGCAGAGAAACTAATGCAGATACTTTAAAGTGACAAAGGCCAATAGGAGAAGGGAACCAGGAACTAGAGAAAAGGTTAGTTCCAGAAGAATTAATTTAGAAGGTAACACACATGCACAGGAAAACAATGCAAGTCAACTCCCTGTATAGCTATCCTTATCTCAACTAGCAAAAACCTTTGGTCCTTCCTATTACTGCTTATACTCTCTCTTCAACAAAAATTAGAGATAAGGGCAAAATAGTTTCTGCCTGGTAGCAAGGGGGTGGGGGAGAGAGGGAAGGAGTGAAAGGGTAAGGGAGGGGGTGGGGAGAAGGGGGGAAAAATGACCCAAACATTGTATGCACATATAAATAAAAGAAAACAAATAAAAAAAAAAGAATGCATGAGGAAGATTACTATTGCTCGGTGTAAAGAAGAAATCTAAAAGATGTGTATGTGAAGAATCAATGATATCCAGTGATTGTGTAACAGGTAAGAACAGGTGAAGGAGACAGAGGTGCTGGGACAGTCTAGAATATCATAACTTTAGAGCAGTGACTTTGGACTTTGCAAGCTATACAGTCCCTGGCTTTGTTATTGCATGGAAAGAAATGTCGGGGGCATTTTCATTGCAATGTACATGTAACACATCTGGAACTGAACAAAAGTAACTTAGGAATCATTCAACCTGTCCTGACCACCAGATAGACTACCAATTGCATCCTCCAAATAAAAAATTGCTGTTTTCCCATGGGTACAATGATACAGCTATACTAAAACAGACAAGTTCTAAATGCCTTATTGGCAAATTACCACTGAGAATAATATAAGCATTTGGAAACTTCAAGGAAACTCCCTAATTTGCTGCCAAACTCTGTTTTTCTCTCAAAAGCCATAGAGAGCTCCTGAAATGATTTTTCAACATGATGCACTTAATTGGGTTTGGACACAAAATCCAAGCATGCATACTGGAATTTCAACTAAGTTTGTCCTCTTCAATACATTTTTATTTGAAACATTAGCCTAACTGTGAGAAATTAGCATACCCCCACCTCTACAAAACAAATGACTCAGTAACAACTCAGGACTAAATGAAAGCATATAACCTGAAATAATAACAGATGAAGGCACAGAAAAGTATCAAGAATTGCAAACACATTCAGATACAGTGATATCATGGATTTTATTTGTTTATTTATTTATTTCAGTACTGGGATTTGAACTCATGAGAGATTTTTTTTTGCAGTGTGAGAATCGAACCCAGACCCTTTCCTGCAATTGATTTACTCTCTGAGCCCCAGCTCCAACTTACTCGTTCATATTTATTCACATCATTCTAAAAATTGCTTTTGGAGCTATTCGTTTTGAAATTCTATAACCGTTAATACTTTGAAATTACACTGGACTTGTCTTATTACATATCAAATTTAATCCTAAAATACTTCAAAATATGGATATTAGGTCAGTTAAGGCCTTTGAAATTATATAAGTATAATTTTGTTGACTTGTTTGTTGTCAGTGATTTGTGATCACAGACTTCTTTGGAAATCTGCTATTAGCTTTGAATCCTCTGAACAAAAAACAGCATGTGTTCCACACACGATTCAGAACTTCAGAAGATCTGTGAACTCCCTGAAGCCCTTTTAAGATGATGAGATGGGCAGTGGATGTCAGTTCCACGGACTCCAGGTCACTTTTCTCAGATGTGGTCCAAATAACTGCTGCATCTGCAAAGGAAGAAACAAAACCCAGAAATGCTAAGAAGTGACTTGTTAAAAGGTCACACAAGAAGTTAGCAGAGCCACTATTGCAAACCTAACTTTCTTGTGAATGCATGGTTGTGCATGGTGCTATTACCTGCTGGGAATTTAAATAACAAATAAACAAGGTTTGGGGATTTGGGATACTGTTTGTCTGCTCCCTGCCTCTCTGCCAACCTCCTGCCAAGTCATATAGTCTTAGTGAAGAGGTAAGTTATAAATTTGGGAAACCTACTTTTATTTCTGATTGGTCAATTATTACTATTGCATGACAGAACACAAAGACTTTCTCTGCATCAGTCAGTCTGTGAAGTGGAAACAATTATTTCTGATCAATTTTAATTACTTGGGAATACTGAAAGAATAAGTAAAATAATGCCTATCACATATGAAAATAAAATCAAAAGCAATAACTTCAGTTAAGAGAAGATTCCTCCAAAAAAAAAAAAAATAAAATAATAGGAGGTGGGCCTAGGGTCTCCAGTTCAAGACTAGCCCAGGCTACACAGAACAACACTGTCTCAAAATCAAAAGAAGAAACAAAAACAGACCAGCCTCATATGGGAGGCCTCTGATGCCTGCCAAGCTGCCTTGTCACTGCTGTTGGTGTTTCTACTAGCCTCTTATAACATCTCCTGACCAAAGTAATCACCAGATTCCCATGCCAGTGTAGCTGCCAGCAGAGGTGTGATGTGCACAACTTTACTGATAGTCAACAAAGTGGATCAGAGTCACATTACCCCACTCTAGATTAACCCTCTTAAAGAGCAGACTACACTCTGTTACATCTGTCCCAAAGCAACGTGGGGCATTCCTAATGTCCCACAGAGATGTTTCTATTTCCAGTGGCTACCAATTACTTGGCACCAAATAAGCACCAGTGGAGATACATAATGAAGAAAACTGAGCTTGCGAGGTTATTACTTCAATGTGTGAGCATAGTTCCCTGACTATGCTGCTGGTGCATACACTTAGTCTTAGCTCTGCTAGTGAAAGAGATGATATAGATATAGATACATAAGCATATCTCAGACTCTACAAGAGTCTTCTCTAAAATGACAGGTGTATCAGCTTATAAAAATATTTTGTCATCTCTTAAATTTCAATTTCTCATAAAGATAATTGAGAAAAACTGTTGAATATATATAATTATTTGTTTTAAATTTTACTTCATGCTAGTAAGTACAATATTTACAGATATTTTTACTCTATATTATAGCTCTTTTAGACCAAAAGACATTTAACTGAAAAATACAATGGGTATTTCAAAAGTAAATGTATGAATTCGAGAATGACAAAGGAAAGCCATTTTCAAAGAAATTTTGAAGGAATATTCATCTTTTGGATTTCCATTCAAGTTTCATAATTGAGGTAAACACATTCATAGAAAGAATTCAAGTTTATTACTTCAAATTATTCCTCCAGTTTTACTAAAACTTTTACTCATTTATGTAACAAAAATAAGCAGTACCATCCAGGCATCAGTTACTCAGGCCTGTAATCCCAGCTACTTAGGAGGCTTAGATGAGTAGGATCACAATTTAAGGCCAGTCTGGGCAAATAGTTTGCAAAACCACACCTTCAAAATAACCAGATCAAAATGGACTGGAGGTGTGGCTCAAGCTGTAGAGTGACTGCTTTGCAAGCATGAAGCCCCAAGTTCAAACCCCAGTTCCATCAAAAATTAAAAATAAAATCAGCAACACTGTATATTAGACATCATTGTATATAGCAACTATACCATCAAACAAACAAGATACAAATCAGACTGTCAGGCTAGAGTGGCATAGAAAATAAACAAGCATAGAGGCAGTGACTTCATGACAAATGCTAGAATTGGTGCCTTATTTGTTTAGGAGGAAGTGCCAACTAAAATTGAAAGATGGTAGACATTAGGCAAAGGAAGAGGATGTTTAAAGAAAAGAGTTCTGCATGTACCAGATCCAGATCCGAGAGCAAATGGGATGTTTGAAGGTGTAAAACCAGTTCTGTTTGGCTGAAAAGCAGAATGTGAGGAGGAATACTAACTAGAAGTGAAGCTGGAGAAGGAATTAATCAGGGGAAAAATTAAAATCAATCTTAAGATCCTTCTTGAGAAATTTATTTTTATCTAGAAAAGAATGGGAAAATATTAAAGGTTAGTAGTAGAGCAGTAGCATGACCAGCTCTGCATTTTAAAGTGTTCTTACTACAGCCAGAAGATGTCTTCAAGGACGTTCAGAGAACTAATGGCAAAGAGATTAGTAGGGAAGGTATAATAGTAATTCAGATAAAATACAGTGGAGACATGTACAAAGCCTTCCATAGTAGAGATGAAGAGAAATGAATAGAGCCTAGGACATTTAGGGGGGGAAGTGAAGAAAGACTGGAATACCAAAGGAAGAGTATGGATACCACATAGCATTCTGGTTTTAGGTTCTCAGTGGATTGTACAGCCACTGACTATAAAAGGAAGCAAAGAGAGGAGAAGATGAGGAAAGGTAAGAAAGCAAAGTGGGACACAATGAGCAAAGTGTCTACATATTTCTAGGTACAGATGAACAATTAGAAGTTGTATGTGTGAGTATGAGTTGGAATTTAAGCAAATGTCAAAAAGCTGTCATTTAGAGGAGATATTTAGGTAAAATGCAGAAAGCTGAAATGTGCCAGAAAAGTAGAAGTTTACTAATTTACCTTTCTCACTTTTCTCTTTGACCAAAGACAATTAAATCTGGGCTGATGGCTATACTTTCATCATGGCAAAACGTATTTTGGAAAAATTCAACCAATTTGGTCTATTAGTAAGGCAAAATCTTTGTGGGAATATTAGTAAGTTAAGGAGAAAGGGGAAAACCATTTAGATATTTTCACAAAGGATTTGTCTGCCAGGAAGAGGAAGAGAGAACTAATCCTCTGAGCAAAAGTGGTTTTGTGCCCAATGGGATATTTGCTAAATCTGACACTCACTAAAAGGCCTTAGTGAGACACATTAGAGAAATAAGAACCCATGCTTTCAATTTCAAAACTTTCTTTGTTGTTTAAATCTTTTCCCTAACGTAAAAATGTTCAGGCAAACCTCTCATTCAGGCTTCTGATACTTAGAATCACAGAATTAGAATTGAAGAAACTCATCCAAGCCGCCCTCAGTCATATCTCCACCCTATTTACCTTCTGTACCACATGCCTGTTCAAAACCTATATTTTTCCTTTGCTCAGCAGTCACTGAAGCATTGCTTTAGGTATATCACAACAACTTTACTATTTACTATGGATGCTAATTATTGGCAACATATATTCAGTGGCCTGTATGTCCAAGGTAAAATGAGTGATGATCATTTAATAGAGGCCTAGTACATCCACAGTGAAATAACTATTGGCTATCTGATAGTAGGTGTGGTCCACGAATGGCTTGACTGTGATATGGAGGCAATTGATATTAACCGATTCCTGACGTAATCTAAAGCAGAGATTTTCAATACTGAACTTTAAAAACACATAATGAGTATTCATTACTCAAAACTCTCAAGCTATTTTGGGTAAGAGGGCTGAGGGACATGGTTCAAGTCATGGAGCACCTATCTAGGCCTTACTCTAAGCTCCAGTACCACCAAAAAACACAAACCTCACTAATAGTTCTTAATGGGAATCTGACAGCCCCTTGGAAATAGTGACTGACCTAAATAAATATACTTGTACATTTCTGAAAAATTTAAATTTATTTCTTAAAACTTTGCCACTAAATGAAAAGCCATTGGATGAAAACAGTTGCATTAATTTTAATGAAAAAAATATAATTCATTTCATCCAAACCAGATACCCAGATAGTTTTCAATTGATAGAAAAGTATATAAAATAAACAATGAAAACAAGTTTACATAATTAATAACAATTGAAAGTAAATAAACTTTTACATAAAGCTTTATATAAAATTGAGTACAATGAACATTTAATGTTCTCACTTAGGAAGGAAAAGGAGAACAGAACATAAAAGGTAGTAAGTAGAAGAAATGGTCACATCAGCTAGTCTTTGAAAAGTATGTTCTTCTTTGTCAATATTTTAATAACCAAGGTTCAATCTCAAACTGTACTTAATAGCAATGTCACTGAGGCTAGCAGAGTGACTCGAGTGGTAGAGCACCTTTCTAGCAAGAGTGAGGTCCTGAGTTCAACCCCCAGTGCTGCCAAAAAAAAAATCATAACATAGATACCACTTGTAGAGGAAAAAAAAAGTTTGTACACACAAGAGCTCTTTTAAATATGTACATACTACATGCACAAAACAGACTTAAGCGTCAAGAGTGCACTCTCTCCATGTCCTTTCACTTGTTCTGTAGCTACATGCAGAATTTTGCCTGCATTCAAATGTTGTTTTGTAAATATTCTTTGACTATACACTGTTGAGCCAAGTTGGTTCATGAACATGCCTTTTCCTAGACACATTATCATTGAAATATCACTTCTTTAACACATGTCTTTAGTGCATTTGTGGGGAAAAGAGGGTTAATCTATTAGCACGTGATACAGAGAGTTTATTAAAGAGAATAGGGATTCTGAAAGAGGGAAACATAAAAGCAGCTAGTCTGTCTGAAGCCAAGTCAACCACCATCATTTCTTTCTAAGCAGAATAGATTTAGAAGATGGCAGGGTACAAAGATGAGAATCCTGGAGCATGGACTTTTGGGGGCTCTTAGAGAGAGGCAGGCCCTCAGAGTTTCATGGGTATGTACAAAGGTACATCAGAAAACATTTGCAAAAATGCTACTGCTATCTCATGGTAAAGAGTTTTCATTTTATTTTAACTTTCTTACATGTATCTGTAGTAGCCATTTAAAAAATAATAAACATATTACTTCTATAATGAAAAGAATCATAAACTTTATCCATTGTGAAATATAATTTTTGGTAGTACTAGGATTTGAACTTGGGGCCTCATGCTTGCTAGGCAGGTGCTCTGCCACTTTAGCCATGCCCCCAGCCCTTTTGCTTTAACGTTTTAGATAACTTCTCATGCTTTTTGCCTGGGCCATCTTCAGACTATGATCCCCCTACCTATGTTTCCCATGTAGCTGGCATTGCATCTAGCTTATTCTTTGAGATAGAGTCTAGCTCTATCTAGACTTTAGATAGAGCCAGATAGAGGGGGGAGGGTATACTGGGTTGTCCTCAAGTCCTCAGTTGAGTCTCCTGATCTCTGCCTCCCAAGTAGCTGGGATTACAGGTATAAGCCACAATGCCCACCCTATTAGGCAGAAAAAAATTAACTCATTAAAAAGTTCAAAAATATAAATTCTTGGCTCAAGTCAAATACACTAAGAAACCTAGGGACTTTCTAAAACCACTAAAAATGACTTCTTAGGTCAAGCAGCTGCAGGGTTGAAGTGGCCAAAGATTTAGCCTATGAGTTTTCAACTCACATTGTCTGTTGAATTTCCAGCCTTTCCAAGCCTCATAATGGTAGATATGGCTAACCCTAGAAAATGCTGTATCTAAGATATTATTCAAAGTCCTAAATGTGTATTATCATAGTTAACATTCAGAAGAACCATAGTAAATTAGTTCTATTTTCTTCCCTATTTCACACATTAAGAAGCCAAGGCACAGAGAAGTTAGGTACATTTTCACAGGTCTAATACTAGTGGAAGAGCTAGGATTAAAACTACCTGATTTCACAAACCATATTATTAATTGTACCTAATGTAGCATATTGGTCAGGATTGAATGAGCTAGGGAACTGAAATGACAAAATGAATGTACTATGAAATTCTAACCACCCAGAAATCCTTTCTTGACCTTGGAATCATACTTCAAGACTTTGCATATAAGGATGTTTTTCCCTTGCTTGAGTATGTTACTGCATCTTCGTATGCAGAGGTGATCTTGCATGGAAAAGTCAGTGCTTATAATGAATCCCACATTGCCCCCACTCAATTTTGTAACTAGCATCAGCCAAAGCAGACTTCTTTTCTTGAATGATATCATGGTAACATGATGCCATGTGGTTGCTTCTCATCTCCTCAACTATTAAATATTGTAGTGTCTCACACACATTTTAGTCCTCTTCCCTTTTCTATCTATACTTATTCCATAAGTAACTGTATCCAGTCACTGCCTTTAAATACATCCCCTGCACTGCAAACTCATGAGCCCAGACTCATGCCTAACTTCCTGTCTAGCATTTTCTTTAAAATATCTGGAAACCATCTTAAACTTAATCTGTCCCAATCTGAGTATGTTATAATCCTTTTCAAACCAGCTCCTCCTACAGTCTCAGTAAATATACTCAGTAAATTCCTAATTTTTTTTCAGTTTCTCCATCAGAATTTTTGGAGTAATCCTTGACTTATTTTTCTACATTCCACAGGTAAATTCTTATTAGCTCTATCTTCAATACATGTCCACAATCCAAAACTTCTAACCAACTTCACTGCTACCACACTGGTCCAGAACTCCATAATATTTTACTGAACATCCTAGGCTTCCTATCTAGAGCAGAATATTAGCCTTACAAGCACCTACAAGGCCCTGTATGATCTGATTAAATTGACTTTCTGGCTTTATGTCCTATAATTTACTTCTGAGTCTTGCTGTTTAAATCATACTGGCTTATTTAATGTTTCCCTAATTCACCAGGCATACTCTTACCTTAGGGACACTTCCTCTACCTGGAATGATCTTTATCTCAGATATATGAATAGCTTGAGTTTTTCCTTCCTTCTCTCCATCCTTCCCTTCCTTCCATCTTTCCTTCTTCCAATTAAAACTCACATTTTCTCAATTTGAGCTTTCCTGGTCACTCTACCTAAGATGTGGCCCTATCTGTAGGCCACCTAGAGTCCTCACATGCTCCATTTGTGTGTTATTTTTCTCACTTTAGAGAGAAAAATATTAGAAATAAGTGAAAAAGTTGATTCTGAGAATGCTGACCTAAGAAGGAAGAATTTAAGTGTGGTGTGAAATGTGTCAATGTGAGGGCTGTTGCTATGACTCCGTGGTAGATCTCTCGCCTAGCATGCACAAGGCCTGGATTTGATCCCAAACACTGCAAATAAAATAAAATAAATAAATGTATCAGCATGCATGCACTTGTCAGAAATTCTTGATTTAATGTGCTAATTCTGGTGACTGGGAGTGATTTTAATGGTGGGTTTGGCTGGCAAAATAAAGCACATATAAAATCAAGTTGTATCACTAAAAATTCTTTGATATAAATTAGAAGAGGGTATTCAAAGACTTGGTGAGATAAAAATGCTGGAGAGAATTTATGAGGTGTTACCCACCCACACAACCCCAGAGCATTTTTTCCAAGGAAACTTAGAAGACACTCCCTTCACCAAAGGATTTGAAACAACTTTAGGGAGTGGAGCATTTGCATCTTTGAAGAAAGAAGATTTCTGGGTCTAATTACAAAGCCCACGATGCTGAAAGAAGATCCCGCAGTTGAAACTAGGCCATTCTTTTAACAGAGACAGAAGAATCCCAGAATGACAAGGCCAGTTAGCAGAGTTTAACAAAACTGTTCAGAATTGCCATGCAAGTCAGTGGACTGGTGCCATAGTTAGAATAGCTGGCTGTAGAAATTTTTGATTAAAGTTTGATGAGGTTTCTGAAAATAAAATAGGCGGGCAATCTGTTAGCATCCTACTTGATTTATACGCCTATTGATCAGAACCACAACTCAAACTGTAAACTATCTGAAGTCGGAAGGGGAGTAATCACTTAAAGACTTCTCAAGTGTTCAATATTGGACTAGTCCCTTCCAGGCTTTGCCTCATACAGTGCTCTCATCGACACCTTAAGGATCATTATTACCTTGCCTCTCACCATTTTATACATAAAGAAACTGAGGTATGGAGAGATTGAATGATTTGTCTGTTTTGAAAACTAGCAAATGAAAAAGCTGACATAATTTTTTCTACTTATTCTCCTAAAAAAAGTTAAAATACCAGCGTGATTCTCTCTTGTTTTTTTTTTTAAATCTAATTCAATGGAGGAACTCAAAATTCCTGACCCAAAGCAGAAAATGATTCCTTGAGATCATGTACTTTACCTACCTGATTTTATAGATGAGGAAACTATATAAAACTTCACCAGAGTTATCAATGGAAGTCTGAAACTTATGAATAGTTAGTCCATGAAACAAAGCTCCCAACGTGGGAGGAAGGAATAGTCTTAGAGTGTTAACAGAGATGGCCAATAACATTTGTTAAGAAAAGCTGTTATAACTTCTTACAAACACCAACTTAAGCCATTTATGTATGTGGCATATTCTAAGAAACAAATGATTTCAACAGTTGTGAGAATGTTCCTTTACAAACATTCTGTGATCCTATTGCAGAATAGCTTGTGGGTCAACTTGCATGCATTCTATTTCCAATATCTCTTGCTTATCTGCATGGCTCAACCTTCATGGCCAGCAAAAGAAAAGAGAACAAATTACTAGATACTATAGACAAAAAAAAAAAAAAAAAATGCAAAAGATTGAACTGGAACCAAGCAGCCATACTTTTTAATTCTTCAGTTCTTCACTGTGGGAAAGTATACCCATCTGGTGGATGTGGCTAATGATAAATGCCTCCAGGACCAGATCTCACCTTGCCAGTCCCCATCTTTTACATTCTGATGAGGGCAGTCATCAGTGTGGTCATTATAAGAGAATTAGCATAACACCAAGCACAGCAGGTCCACTCTATAACCTACACTTAAATATTTCCTCATGTCCTCTTCCTCCATATAACTTTTGTTCATCAGCATACCCACACCTGAATGGGTTGATTTCATAGCATACCTATCCTTACTTCTTCTCCAAATCATGTCAGAATAACAGGATTCATGTATTCACTTCACTCTTGTACTTTCTTAGAGAGATAAATTTAATAAATCAAAACAGTTACATAGATAAGTATTAATATTTTAATGAATCATAAGATCAAAATTCTGCTTATAAGCTGAACCCTAAATAGTACTGTAGTGAATTCTTATAATTTTATGTTGCTTCAGTATCCATTTGTCAGCCTCAAACACAGTTCCCACCCAATTCTCTACCTCCTCCCAGTTCTACAATGTGGTTAGTCTGGATGTCTACCTCGTTCAATTGCCTCCTTGTGAACACCTCCCTATGGGTCAGACTGATACAACTTCCTTTACTCATCCCACTGACCCCCAGCCTACATGCTCTGCCTTTTATTTCTTGAGTGATGAGCTCTCAGTTACAACACAAGTCAATACAACTCATGCTTGCTTACTTTAAACCCAAGATGCAAGAACTCTGGCCCCTCTGCCCCATGTTCTGCGGCAAATCTAGTGCCCTCACCAGGCTTCCTGAGAATGTCTTCACGTTGTATCTTCATGCTCACTCTGACTGTCTGCTCGCTCCCACTGAATTATTAATGTCATTGGCATCTGATTCCCCACCCTCTGCTTGTGACAAACCAAGATATCAAAAGCTGCAACTTTCCTATGAATACCCTTACAAAGTGCTCACTCATGGTATCTGTGTATTTGGTATGTTTAACTTATTTTGAATGACACAGACATTTACTTGTTTGGCCTCCACAAATTAATATTAAACATTATCACTTTTTATGGTTTTTTTTGACAAGCCTTCAATAATTTTCTTTCCATTTCTTCCAAGGACATCAGTCATGTAAGTTGGCCATTTCTCTATTCCTTCCTCTTCTGGTCTCTCACTTTTTTTACAGTTGTGAGAACAGTGAAGAATTTCTCCAAATTGAAGGGTGAATAGGGACATGATAGTTAAGCATAACTCTTAATTCTGGTTTTAATTTTAGATCAGGAAAAAAGCAGCTACCAAACATTATTAGAATTATTGATAAAATGTTAATACAGAATCTTACTACTGTAAGAATGGTATAGATACATATTTTTGTAGTCATTTCATTAGTTATGCAAGTGAATGTCTTCATTCTTAGAAAATACACACTGCTGTAGTTAGGGATAAAGGGATTTGAAATGATGCAGCTACATTCAAAAAGTAAAAAACCATAGCTATAAAGAGAATGATAAAGCAATTAGAATCATTGCTAATTTTTAAATCTGTGTAAACAATATAGAAATGGGAAATCTGAGTATTATTTTTGAAATTTCTCTAAACTCTAAATTACTTTAAAATTAAAAGTTCAAAACTTCTCACCCTACTATTTCAAGAATAAAAAATCCTAACATTTTCCTTTTTTAAAAATATTAAAATCTGAAATCAGATAACTGAAACAGAAATCTATAAAACCCCTCCACAGATTCTTAAAAGAATACATTTATGATACAATCAAACTATATCTGAGTAAGTAAGTCTTTTGCTTTAAGGCCAAATTAATTAAATAAAAAAATATAGTTCTCAAAATGTGAATTTTTAATAAATTATGTTGTTACAACATTGCCAAAATGTTTACAATAATGCAAAATAATTACACACTAACACATATGAGTCATTGAATGACTTCATCACTAAAGTTTGTACCTGCTACATAACCTGTTTTTATTGATCCATCAAATGTTAATAGGTGCACCCAGCACCCACATAATGTTCTTTAGCTTGTTAACTAAAAGATAGAACAATAAAAACCATTTATTGAGCCTGTGTCAAGCATGGTGCTAGGAAAACTTCAAAATGTCCATGGGTTATAATTAGTTCTTTATTCACTTATAAACAAGAAACGGAGGCTCAAAGAAGACAATGAACTCACCTACCATCACACAATTTGTAAAACACAGCAATACATTTCTAACCTTGGTCAAGCTGATTTTTTTTAATTTTTAATTTTGTTTTTGAATTATCATACATTAATAATACAAAAGGATCTCATCGTGAAAATTCCATGTATTTGTAGTTCAACTAAATTTGAAAGCCACTATGTTTTCTATTATCCCATGTAGCATATGGTGTTTCTCGTGTAATTTACTAATTATGTTATTACATAAAGACTTTTATTTCAGAATTTTTGCCAAACTTCTCAGGAGAAAGTATTCAAAATCATCAATGATTAAATTGATTTTCCTAAATGGAGTTCTTGGTATAAATAGGTAGCTAGTGTCACATTCAGCTACATTATCTTATCAATCCAGACTTTATTGGCAATAGGACTTCTATCTATTGAAAAATAATTTTAAGTAGACTTTCCTTATTCTGTAAGAACATGCAATATTATTTCTTTAATTAAAATGATAGACTTGGAGAGAAAACTAAATCTCTTAATACAGTATTTTCTATTTTAAAGAGAACTATCACAAAAATCTTCAAAGATACAATAAACAATAAAATATAACCTTTGCAAATATTCTTTGTTTTGAAATTCTATAAAACTCATTTTCATATTGAGCTGTAAAAAAGGTATCTAGCTTTAGACATAATAGCTCTATTTACATGGCCACTTATGACATGGGTCACTGAGTCTAATTATGACATGTTTGAGCCTCTGGTGTTTCAGGAAACACATGAGAAAAAATACACTGTCTATAAATCGATCACATTAGCAAGATTTGCTTTAATACACAAATACATTCCAGGATACATGTGTAGCAAGCTATATTGAAGTCTGCAAAGAACTACAAGAAAGATATTTATTTAGAATCAACTAATCTTGGGAGATGTCCAGTTTGTGTTGAATTGACATCTGTGGATGTGTGTTCAACTGAAAAAGAGACAGGACACACAGCACTGCTTAATCTTTCTCTACCAGCTCCAATTCCGAATTTCACATAACAGAGCAAAAAAAGAAGGTTCTTCTTCTTAAGTATTCAGCATAGCAACTCAATGGATCTCGACATGTGTGGGTCATGTTTTTGAAAGAAACCACTAAAGACAATTTGTCTCTCCCTTTCTTCTATCCTGAAAAATCAAAAATGCAATTTGTGTTATTCCTATTGCAATGTTTAGTATACAGTCATTCTGATGATTTACAAACAGTAACATAAGTCACAATTAAAACTCTACAAACAGATTTTGAGGAAATAGGATCCAATCAAAATGTAAGATCTCATTTTAGCAATGATTATTTGGCTTCTATGTGATGTTTCCTTCCTCTACTGCTCCTTCTCTGCCTCTTTCTCCTTCTCTCTCTCCTTTTCCTCTTTCCTGACAAGACTAACACGGGTTTTAGATTTCAGCTGAGGTTTATCAGTACAATGTTGCATACCTGGAGAAAAGATTTTGCCATATTTCCAGTTATTTCAGGGAAATTTTAGATAACAGCCCAAGTGAGTATAACTTATGTATTTTATTACCACTTATCAGGAAACATACAAAATTAAAAGTGTTTTGAAAGAGCTCACCAATTTATGAATGTTAAGGGTTGGATCTCAAATGACCCTCCTAAAGCCCATGCGTTAAAAACTAGGTCCCCAGCTGATGGCTCTTTATTGGGAACCGGTGGAAACTTCAAGAGAGGAGCCTGGTTGGATGAAGTAGGTAACTGGGGCATATCCTGAGAGTTATATGGGAACCTCAACCCCTTCCAATCTCTAGCCCGCTTGCTCCTGACTGCTAATTTTCATAAATTTAATTACTATAATCTAAAAGCTAGCTCAGAATTTTTCTTGGCAGGTGAGAACAGAAAAATTAAAGCAGTTTGTTTTCTTGAGCCTCTAATAGTATATTTCTTGTAAAGCTGTTTATAGACACATCTAATGAACAATGCAGTCAGTAACTCTAACGGTTTATTTTTGATGGAATAAAAATGTGGTCATTACATTATGAAATATTTTAAATGAATTCATGTGTATGCAATGAATCACATGTGTAAGACAGATCAAACACAAGAGGAATAAATGGAACATAAATGTGGAATGAATAAAATGTAATTAAGCACCCATTTGAAGTGAAAATGGACTGAAAACATAAAATAGAAAAAAATATATAGGCAAATACTGACTTGCTCAAAGATGGTCCCCAGAAAACATTTGGAAAAATTTCCCTACTAAATCCAATGAAGAAACTGAAGAGCTTAAAATATTAATATCCTATTCCTTCTATATTGATTTAAAAAACATTTATTAAATTCCACATAAAATTTAAACAATACAACACTTTGATATTACAACTGTGATGCCAACAGAACACAATGAGATTGAACAATGGAAATATATAGTTATACCTAGAGGTGTCACAGACTTTTCACAATGAGGGTAAATTTTGAGCCAAGTAAGAAATAATTATAAGGAACTCCCAAGACAGTTGTACAGGAAGACAGTTGCAAAGTTGTGGGAAGGAAAAAAACATATCATATTTGGAAGACTTCTAAAGGTTTCCACACTGCTAGGGTATAAAAAAGGTGAGAATGACACTTTGTCTATTATAAAAAGGGTATTGAACATCCATCAAAAATTTATATTTTTTGTCTGCTAAATTAATTCCTATTCATCAATGTAAATTTGAAAATGAGGAAAAAAGAAAGAAAATTAAGCCTACATTGAATTCTATCAGCAAACAATCATAGGCTTGACTATGTTTTTTATACCACAACACTGATTCTAATAGTTTGCAGTTACTGATCTTGGGCAGTGAACAACAAATAAGACTATTCCCAACTCTCCGGGGACCAAACATTCATCTTCTGATTCTTACCAGAATTTTCTCCTTATTTTTCATGATTCACTTTCTTCTTAGTGTTCATTACTTCGATGTGACTAAATTTTCCCTAAATTTGTCCGGCGTGGATTTGATTTTGCAGTATGTGCTTATCATTTTCTACTCTTGGCAGTAATAAAAGTGGTTTATTTCCTGTTATTAATTTTCTCCTAACTTATTGATCAGGTTTTGAGAAAGTGTTTAGAAGTTTGCCCTTGAAAGTTTTGTCAAAAATCCAGAGCACATTTTCTTCTTTTATTTAGGAAAAGTACACATAAGTGATATGGTTGAGTCGAGAAGTAATATTTAAAGGTGTTTGTACACAGGGCAAATTGATTTCTGCAAAAACTGCTAATTTTCATTCCTATTAATGGTGGGAGATGCTATTTTCTAGTATGCCCACCAACAGTGGGTGTTAACTTGAATCTTGCAAACAGTTCAGGGTTTTTAAAGAATCACAGTGATAAAAATCAGGGTTTTTCACTTATTGTTATCTCTTTTCCTGTTGTATAGAGAACAGATCCAATGTTTGTGCTTGTGTGTGTGTGTGTGTGTTGTAATTTGTAGTCAACAAGAGGAAATAAATGGTTAATTGAAATAATCTATATGAGAAAACATAAGGAAATGGCAGGAAGAAGAGAGAAGGAAAAAAATTTCAAAGAAGGTAAGATAAGAAGTACAAATGCAACCAAACACATGTTGTTAAGGAAGGGTTGAAAAATAATGTTGAGAATTATTGCTGTCTTCAAAGACTCTCACAAATAAGTTCATATAAACCTCACAACAGATTTAGAAGATGTGCTATCACTCTGATTTTTCAGATATGTAAAACAGGTTAAAATGCACATTTAGGAAGTTGCATTTAAGGACTCTCCCCATTCCTGTTCTTTTCCCTACACCACACTGGGCTGAAATCACATCAACATCTTGATTGGGCATCTTGGTGATGACTCCATTAACCAAACTGAAAAAAATGAAGACAAAGAGCCTCTGTAGTAGAAAGATGATAAATGTAGCCATGTGCTGAGTGTAAAATGCTTGTGAAACATATAATCATAGAATCAAGTAGATATAGGGAAATGTGAGCTTGAAATTTAAAAGGGAAAGCTGAATCTTAAAATTTGATAGACATTTGGATATCTTATTCCCCCAATACTTCTAAATCATAAAGTAAGGCACACTTTTGTGAGTTTTAGATATAAGATATATAGTATGAATATAGCATACATTCATAAATATTATTTCTCTCCTTCAAGTAAATAAAATGCCTCAAAAAACATATCTAAACCATATACTATGCAAAGAGCATACTGTTCATGATGGAAAAGAAGGAAAAAGGATGGAAAGGAAGAGGTAGAAAACATCTTCTAAACTATCAATATTTGCAATATGTAACCTGAGTAGAATTTCTTGAAGGAATAAGATTTTAAAAATGTGTATTTGAAGTCAAGCATAGTAAAGCATGCTTGTAATCCCAGCAGTCCAGAACTGAAGGAAAAAGATAATGAGTTTGAGGCCAGCCTGGGTTACATAGGGAAATTCTATCACAAAAAAAATTACAGAAAAAAAAATTTAAAAATTAAAATTATATTTTTAACCTTGTTATGGTTATAAAATATGGTTAAAAAGGAAAAGAAAGGGTCTTTTTAAGCACAGCACATCAGAATTTGACTGATTTGTCTTCTTTAGTCAAAGAGGACATAATGAATTGAATCCATTTACAAATATGCAAAAGTCCCTGGCTTAATAGAAGACTGTGTATTAGAAATTTTTACATATTTTAATGTCAGTGATCCTCATTACGTCAATGATAATTGGGTAAATTTTCTTACTTGAAAATCTTATCTTGTTGCTTTTCCAGATTAAGATACTTCTACTTGGTTATAAAATTTATAACTCATGTACCCTAGTTTGTGATTTCTGATATAATTTAGCTTTTTCTTACTCTCCTAAACTTCTTTTATGATAGTTCATCAATCTGTAGTGCACTTACTCAATTATAACTGAAAATATGCAAACCAAACTATTTTGTTGTCAGCATCTCTTAAATAGAAAGAAAGACAATACTAATGCTGAAACTCTGTGGATTACTGTCATGCCTTTAAAAATGCCATGAGAATAGCAGAAATAAATTAACCAAATCTTAGAGATGCAGTAATTTAAAAACAATGCTCTCTTTGGAAGTAATTGATGATATTATTGTGGCTTCTTATAAAATATTATGTAATTTTGTGTATTCTAATTTTTTACCAAATTTCTTCACTTTTTATTTTTTAAATAGTTATTTTTTTATTTTCACTTGAAGAACTCTTTCTAGTAATAGAAACTAAAAATCATGTCTGCATTTTTTTAATTCCTAAGGTTGCACGGGCGTTGGAAGTGTGGTTTAAATGGTAAAGCATGTGCTTTGAGAGTGGGAGGCTCTGAGTTCAAACCCTGGTCCACCACTCCCCAACAAAAAAAAGAAAAGAAAAAGGTTGCATGGGATCTATATAAAAACATAAAAGAAAATGACTTATAGCATTGTCATAATGTTCTAAATATTAAATAAGTAGTAGTCAATATGGGTATCTTCTCCCATTTTTGTCTTTGTGTTAGACATATTTTCTTTTCATTCTTTAATTTTACAATCCATTATACTAATAGTAGTTGAAGACAACAGTTATGATTCACGCCTCTTTCAAGTAGATAGGTAGACCTGTATAGCTATCTTAAACAAACAAAAATGTCTTTTTATCAAAAACAGAGAACAGGAAGGTAAAACATGTCCTGTCTGGGGATTGGTACCAGTGGTAGGGGGAGGATATAAGGAAAGGGTGCTTGAGGGTGAGTGTGGTGGAAATATGGTATACTCCTGTGTGAAAATGGAAAAATGAGACTGTTAAAGAGTGGGGGAAGGGAGGGATAAAAGACAATGATGGAGGGGGTGAATTCAACTATGATGTAAGAACTTTAGTAAATGGCACAATGTACCCCTAGTACACAATAATATGATAATTTAAGAAATGTAAAAAAAAGGTAGATGAGTAGACCAATATCAGTAAGAGAAACAAGTTAGAATAATAAATACTTGTTAAAATAATATTTAATGAAAGTAATTAATTTATGTTCATTAATTATTTACTTTATCATTAGTTGGTTGTGTAAATTATTATGCATATACTACACATTAAATTAAATAAGCTAGCAAATAATATTTATTTTATAGTTTTCACAATGTTTACAAAAAACACTATTAATTAATTAGATTATAAGCTTAATTTATGTCTAATAATATTTTTATTACATAAAATTCATCATTGAGAATAATCTAATGATTATTTTCCAAATGATATACATTTGAGTGTAATAGGATTTATTGGTATAGATAATGGGACAACAGGTATAAACAGGGCCAATGCTGGATTAAGTAGATTTTTAAGGATCTTCAGGATTTTCTTCCAGGGGAAAGTAAAAAGGTAATATGCTTTCTGCCAGCAACCCATATGTAGAATATGTAACTTCAAAGTTGCAGTGTTGACTTCCTGTATTTGACTTTGTTAGACTTACTATATTGACTATCACATCTCCTATACATCTTTTCCTGGGTTCACCATCATAACTCAACCCTGCCTCATTTGTCCTACAGATGTAACCAGCATTTTAACTGTGAACTATCACAAATCATTTTTGCTTTCATTTTTTAAAACAAAGAAGTTATGAAGTTATTGATTCACCCTTATATGTATGTGTACTTACTTCCTTACTAGTAAATATGCTCCTCCTCTTACTTAATTCTTTTTTTTTTTGAGTGGTGGTGGTTCTGGGATTTGAACTCACGGCTTTGCACTTATTAGGCAGGTGATCTACCACTGGAGCTATGTCTCCAGACCATTTTCCTCTGGTTATTTTGGATATAGGGCCTCATTTTTTGCCCAGGCTGACTAGGACTGTGATCCTGCTATTTACTCTTCCTGCCATAGCTGGTATGACAGGTGCACACCACCACCCCCAGCTTTTTTCCTTTGAGATGGGGTCTGGCAAATTTTTTGCCCAGGCAGGCCTTGAACTGTAATCCTCCCAATCTCAGCCTCCCAAGTTGCTAGGATTATAGGTATAAGCTACCATTCCAGGTTTGCTTGAATAGTTCTTTTAAAAGTCTTTCCTAAAATATTTTTAAGTCTAATATTACATTGGAGAGTATCTTTTTGTCAATTTCATATGTAACTGCTATTTTATTTTTCTATAGAAAACAAGAACTAAAGCTTTTACTTCAAAAGTGAAAAAAGGTACTTTCTTTTCTTTTATCCTGTATGGCTGATGTAATACCAGTTTCATTTCATTGTGTATTATCACTTCTTCCTCACTTAAGATTTTAGAATTTTCTTCTTTCCTCTGTTATTTTCACAATTATATGCTAGTACTTAAGGGTTTTGTTCAGTTTCCTTCTTCTCTAGATGTATGAAAATCTATGACTTCTTTTGATTTGAGGGCTTATCTTTTTCTTTATTCTGAAGTAAGTTCTTTTACTTCTTCAAGCATTTTCTATCCTATGTTAATTTTCATCTATTTTATTTACTTTTTATTGCTGTGCTGGGTGGGGCTACATTGTCGCATTTACAAAAGCTCTTACAATATATCGAATATATCATGCTTGAATTCACCCCCTCCACCATTCTCCTTTATCCACTCATGCCTCGCTTCCTGGAATAGTTTCAACAGACCTCATTTTTCTACTTACATACTTATGTACACAGTATTTACACTATATTCACCCTCCTGCACTCAGGACCTGTAAAGAATTTATGCACACTAATATTCAGACTTTTTAGTGTATAGTTTTACAAGTTTTGACAAACACATAACATTTATCACGGCAATGGCAATGGAGATATGGAACACTCTATTCATGCAAAAAATTTCCCTATGCCATTAAGGAATTAACCATTCTCAACATCCCCTAATCTAGCAACCAATGATCTGTTGGCCATCCTTTCAGAATGTCATGTAATGGGATCATAGAATGCATAGCGTTTTGAGGTTGGCTTCAACTTAGCATAATAAATTCAAGATTCATCCATATACTGTTCTATATTCTGATTTATTTACTTATTTATTTCTCTGTTTATTTAGTTAGTTCTTTCTTCTGGTTAATTAGTACCCTGTTGTATAAATTTATCACAGTTGTTTACCTATTCACCAGTTGGAGTTGTCTTAGTGTTTACCTCCTATGAATATAAGCAGTGAAAACATTTTCTTAAAAGGGGATGTATGTCTGTATGTAAGTTTTTGTATAAATCCCTAGGAGTGGTACTGTATATCATAAGGGAAGTCTGACTTTATTTTTTAGAGGAAACTGTCAAGCTGTGGGAAAATAAAGTGCCTTTACTGCTCTATATTTTACCAGTAGTGAATGAGACGTTCAGTTATTCTAAATCTTTACCAACACCTGGTATAGTTAGGTTGATGTCTGGTTTTTAGTTATTCTAATAGGTGCACACTTATATTTCACTATAGCTTTAATTTAAATTTCACTAATGATGTAGAATGCTAATATATTTTCACATGCTTATTTGCCACTCATATATTTTCTTTAGTAAGGTATTTATTCTGATATTTTGTCCATATTTTAATTGGATTGATTGCTTTCTCCTTATTGAGTTTTGGGGATAATTAGGATATTCTGAATAAAAATCCCTTATGAGGTAAATGCTTTGAAAATACTGGTCATTTAGTCTTGACAGCTCATTTTGAAAATAAATATTTGTGATTTTGGTAAAGTCCTTAAGTATTCTTTTTATACACAGCATGGTTTTGCTGTCACAGCCAAGAAGTCTTTGCTTAACCTAAGGTCACAAAGATCTTCTCTTAAAAACCTCCAAATTATTTTCTTCAAGAACTTACATAATTTTTTATTTTACATTGAGATTAATGAATCAATTTTAGCTAATTTTTTTGCATGATGTGAAACATGGATCAAGGCTCATTTCTTATGAAGTTGTCCAATTTTTCAGTCTCATTTAGTGAAAGGGATAATTTTGATTTATTCAATTAGACTTTCAACTTTGTCATAAAAACTAATTAAGCATAAAAATTAATTACCCATATTGGGCTGGGTATATTTCTACAATCTTTATTCTGTTACATTGATTTTTGTCTGTCCTTTCAAAGGACAGACTTCAGTACCATACAGTTATAATAAACTGAACTTCAGATAATGTGAGTCATTTAATTTTATCCTTTTTCTTGGTTTTTATTTTTTTTTAGATTTTGTTTTGTTTGAGACAGACTTACTATGTTGCCAAGGCTCACCTCAAACCTGTGATCCTTCTGCCTTAGACTCTTGAATGCTGGGACTATAGGTATGATGCACCATGCCTGGCTAATTTTGTTCTTTTTCAAAATTATTTTGGTTATTCTAGTACCTTTACTTTTCCACATAAATTTTGGGATCAGTTTGTGAATTTATGTTAAAAAATTCTGCTACATTTTAATGAAATTTAGTTAAATCTATACATCAATTTGGGAAGAATTGACATGTTGGTAATTTTGAAAGTTCTAATATGAGAACACACAATATAGCCTGATGCCGATGGCTCATGCCTTTAATCCTGCCTATTTGGGAGGTTGAGATCAGGAAGATCCACAGTTCAAGGCCAACTTGGGTAGATAGTTCTCAAGAGCCCATCTCCAAAATAACTAGAGCAAAATGGATGGAAGTTGACTCAAGTGATAGAGCAGCTGCTTTACAAACACAAAGCACAAATGTTTTTACTATCTATTGAGATGATCATATATATGACTTCTCTTTTTTAGTACCTTAATAAAATGAATTATATCAAATTATTCAAAATTGAAATTAAACTTTTCTGCCTGCAATAAACTGCCTTTGGTCATGGTGCATTTTCTTTTTCGCATAAACTGGATTCAATTTGTTAATATTTAGTGGATGATTATAGCATCTGTAAATATAAGATTTTGACATTCAGTTTTCCTTTTTTGTAATGAGTTTGATTTTGATATTAGGATAATGTTTGTCTAATCAAATGAGTTGTGAAGGTTCATCTTTTTTACTTCTACAAAGCTTGTGTAGAATGGTATACTTTCTTAAATGTTTAATATTACTTATCAGTGAGCCCTAGAATTTTCTTTGTGGGAAGTTGTAACCACAAATTCAATTTCTTTATCAGATTAAGGTCAACTATTTCTTTGAATGAACACTGGTAGTGTGTGTGCTTCAATAAATTTGCCCATTTGGCCTACGTTTTTCAATTTATGGGCATAAAGTTTTATAAAATATAATCTTATTGTTTTTTTGATGCCTTTAGTGTCTGTAATGATGTGCTCACTGCACACCTGGTATTGGTAATATGTCTCTTTTTTCTCTATTAGTCTGACTATAGGTTTCTTAACTGCATTCAGTTTTGCAAAGGTTTTGGTATCATTTATTTTTTTCTAGTGTTTTTCTAAATGTAATTTCATTGACTAATCCTTCTTATCTTTCTTGTTTCCTTCCTTCTGCTTTCTTTGAATTCAATGTTGCTTCTTTTCCTGCTTTCTTAGGGAGTTAAGTTTCCTATTCTCCTAGTTGCTTAAGGTAATTGTTTTAAGACATTTTGTCTTTTTAAAGATACCCATTAATGCTATAAATTTCCCTTCTTGAATTGCTATAACCATATCTCAAATAACATACTTGTATTTTCACTCAATTCAAAATACTTTTTCTTGAAGTTTTGTACATGAACTACGGAATTTTTAGAAGTACCTTGCTCAATTTTCAAATTATAGGAGTAACCAATATCTTTCCATTTTCATTCCATTATGGTCAAGGAATATACTTGCATAACTCAGTTATTTTAAGCCACTTAAAGTTTGTGATATGGCTCAGAATATAGTGGATTTGGATGAGTCTTTCACAGGTACTTGAGAAAATGGCACGCCTGACGTTGGTGTTTGAGTATTCTTTATATGTCAATTAGATCATTTTGGTCAATAGCATTTTCCAAGATTTCTTTATCTTTATTGATTTCTAGCTACTTGCTCTATCAACTACTGAGAAAGAAATGTTGAAGTCTCAACCTACACTTAGGTAATTGGTTTCATTTCTATAAATTTTTACTTCATGTTTTTGAAACTTTCTTGTTGGTTCATATACATTTGAGTTTGTCATGTCTTCTTGGTAGATTTAGATTCTATGATGTCTCTCTTTATTCTGGAATTCGTGCTGTGAAGTTTGCGATGTTCAATATTATATGGCCACTCTTGCCTTTTTTTGATTAGGTTTTACATAGAGTATCTTTTTTTATTTTTAACTTTTTACTGTTAACCTAACTCAGTCACTATATTTAAACTGGGTTTAGTATAAGGAATACATAGTTGGGTATTGCTTTTATATATCTTTTAGCAATCTGTCTTTTTTTTTGTGGAACTGGGATTTGAACTCAGGACTTTGTGCTTACAAAGCAGGAGGTCTACTGGTTGAGCCATACTTCCAGTCCCTTTTGTTCTGGTTATTTTTTAAAGATGGGGTCTCAGAAACTATTTGCCCAGGCTGACCTTGAACCATGATCCTCCCAATCTTAGCCTTCCAAGTAGCTAGGATTACAGGCTTAAGTCACTGGCACCTGGTCTCTGTCTTTTAATTAGTATGTTTAGACTATTGAAGTTAAGGTAACTGTTGTATGTTTGTATTAAAATTTTCCATCTTTCTAATTTTTCTTTTGTTCCATTAACTCTTTACTTGGTTTATCTTTTTCTATTTTCTTTTAGATTAATTATTTCTAATGATTCCAATTTATCTAAAATTTATCTATTGTATTTAGTAGTCACATTTAAGTTTACAAAATACACCTTTATTTAGTTGATATGATTAACTAACAAAATCTCTCCTGATAGACTTTTCTTGTGTGCATGAGTGGGAGGTGAGAAAGGTTTGTATCAGTCTAGTTAAAATTTAGCTGGGTTTATTAATTGTTATGTTTGGATTTTATTTGTATGTTTACAGTTACCAGTGATCTCAAAGTCACATATACTTCAAGAACCTTAAAACAGGGTGAGCCCTCCTCTCATACTTTCTGTTATTACTGTCAGTTAATTTTCCTTGACATGTATTCCTGATCATTTCTTTACAGGAGTGTCTCATTTTGTCATGTATATTGTTCATCTTTTCCACTAAAGTTATTGACATTCTTTACATAGTTATTGTAAATATCATGCTGACAGCTCCAATATTTGAGCCATATCTGAGTCTATTTCTATTGACTGCTTTATCTTTTGACAGAAAATTGCCTTTTTTGGTTTTTCATAATTCTTTTTAGTTCTGGAGATTAAACACAGTGCCTTGTATTTGTTAGGAAAATGCTCTATCACTAGAGCCACACACCTAGGGATTTTGCTTTTAGTTTGTTTTTGTGATAGAGTCTCATGCTTTTGCCCTGACTTCCTCAGATTATGATCCTCCTATCTCCATTTTCCAAGTAATTGGGATTACAGATGTGAACCACTACATTAAGTTTTTTTCTGATACTGTAGATTGAACTCAGAACCTTGCACTTGCTAGAGTTCTACCAAAACTACCACTTTAACCATGCCCCCCAGTGGTTTTTCATACTTTTTTATTGGAAGCTGAATATTTTATGTAGGGTAGTAGAGACTCATTTATTTCTAGAGTTTTGCACGTCTTTTTCTGTGTAAGGGATGGAGGCTGAGTTATCATCCCAAAGATAAAGACAGGTTTGGGGTTTGTTTCTATAGTTACTGTTGGTGTACCAATTGCTTCAAATACCTCTAGCATCACATTGCACTGAAAGGAGGGACTGGATTGCTAGGTTGCTCTCAATGGTCTTGTTCCACCCTCAGCTTTAAATTTTTGATGTGGCTTCTCCTCAGAAAGACAATCCCAGTAGTAGATTCTGTTGCCCTGGTTAAGCCTCAGTCTCAGCAGGTTCTGGGTCGTGGAGGTGGAGCTCTCACAGTGATCCTACCTGTCCCCTGGTAACAGTAGATCACTTACAGTCTGGACCCAGGGTAGAAGACTTTTTGTATCCCCTTATCACAGCTATTATAGTATATCTGGGGTCAGCAGACCCCAGATCTATATAAAGACCCCAGATCTGTATAAAGACCCCAGATCTGTATAAAAATGGTTTTTCTGAGGTCTTTATATATAAAGGTGACTTTTTCTGCCACCTTTAGTTTAAGACTTTTGTTACAGGAGAAATATCTGGTGGGATTTCATGTCTTTTCAGCAGAGGTGGTTGTTCTTCCTCTCTGACCTATCCTCCTGGGAAGGTTTACTCCCATCTTCTGCTCTGCTTCCAGTCTTTCATTTGAGCATCCAGTGAGATTCATGGGAAAAGAGCCCATGAATTGGTATGAATTCCCCTTGTCTACAATTTTCAGTTCCTACATTTCTCATGCCAGGCCACACTTTCTCTTAACAATTTGTCCAAAAATCATTCTATTATGGTGCTGCCTTCTTCCTGTGCTCAAATCCAAGTAAGCTTCAACTGTCCCTTCTTGAAAGTAGCTGTCTTCCCTTAGATTTCAGGCTAGTTTGTGCCCCATTATCTCAGTTTTATGGTAGGCTCAAAAATATTAATAATTTTATGCAGTTTGGCATATCTTGGTGTGACAGTAGGAATGATGCTCTTTCTAGCTTTCTATGTCATAAGCAGAATCTATAATTATCTCCACTAATTATTAGCTTTCTGTGACTCCTAAAAAGCCTATTAAGATGTCTATTTTTACCTTCTTATCACTTTTCCTTTTATATTTTCCACCTCTAACTATGCATGATGCTTTCTGGAAGAATATCTTGGACTAAATATCTTTGACACTAACTCATTCTTCAGCTATTCATCTTCTCTATCAAATGCCTTATTTTAATTATTATTTTTACACCCAATACTTCTGCTTGGTTTTTCTTTTTAATTTGCTTCATAACACACCAATATCTTCCCTACTTTTGGGGGATACTTATCTTTTGCATTTAAATTTTTTGTTCATACTAGTCCATTGATTTTATTTCTCTTAGCTTGGATTGTTTTGCATAGTGTCTTTCTTTTATAATGGTACTATGATTAAAATCACTTTATTTTACCAAGAGATTAAAATTCTCCTGAAGCATCATCTATCTTTACTGGTAGTGTGTACTAGGAAAATGAACAAAATCCCTAGCTAGGCCTTTTCTTGAGAGTATAAGTAGGAAGAACAGAAATAGAGGAAGCATCTCCTAGGATAGAGCCTTTAGGGTAATGCTATTTAATATAAGCTTTTTCCATGGTAGGAATGTTCTATATTTGTGATGTAGAATACAGACTGTGACTACTGAACACTCAAAATGTGACTAGTGTGGCTGAGGAATTAATTGTGATTTTATTGAATTTTATTTTAGTAACCACATGTGAGACTAGTGACATGGACTATAAACTCTAGTGTATGATTAGACTGTACTACCTAATTTTGTGTCTTATTTCCTGGAGAAAAAAAGACTGAAATAAAGATTCTGCTTCATGTGGCTTATTGAAGGAGTTACTTTCAGGGTAAACAGAATGAGGAGAGGTGAATATTGAAGGGAAAAGAAGAAAATTACAAATGAAACCTCTGCTGAGAATTACTTTCAGTCTCATCCCTTGGGAAAACACCACAGAGCACAAATCACACCTGAGTTAGATTGATCTTCAGGCAAGGTGAAAGTTTTCTGTATCTCCACAAAGGGAGGACAGTTAGCTTGTACTTCCCAGACAAACCAGTCCTGTCAAGAGCAAGTCTACAAAAAGAGGGGCAATCATTGTACATATGAGTTGTTATTAGCCAATACTGGAGAGCAACTGAATAATGGGTGTTCTAGCTGGTAAAAGGGATTTGAGAGGCATTCACTACATTCCCAGTTTGTCAGCCATCTCACAAGTACCCACTTGTACTCCTCTCTCCTGGTCTTTCATCTTTTCCAAAAGATTTCAAAATTTTCTCTTCTAATTTGAATTCTGTCAGCTGTTCACAGCATTATTATCTGCTCTTCTTCCTACTAATGTTCCTGACTTACCTGGCTCTAGTTGTCCTGCCTTGGAAGCAAAAGAACAGGCAATGATCTATCTCCAGGACTCTGGAAGGAAATAAAAAGAGTATAACCTGAAATCTCTCTCTCTTCCATTCATCCTTTGTTCTAGGTCCTTTCCTATCTTAAGTTTCAATTTTATATGCATACTGGCACATCTGCCTTCCCAAATGAATAATCACATGTTTTATACTGTAAGTTTGGATCCACCTACTCTCTCACTGTTGTGGTATCTTAAGGATTGAAAAGGCAAAGTTTGCCATTGTTAACTCATAATCTTTGTGAAATGCTTTTCAACAATTAAAGGACTCTGTTTAAGGTCAAAAAAATCTACCAGAATGTAGCTTTTACATTTCTAAAATGCAATTTATTTCTCCTTATTGCTAGAACCAGAAATTTTTATATCTATCTATCATCTACTTGTTATTTATTTATTTATGAAACAGTCTGGCTGGCCTCAAACTCTTAATCCTTCTGCCTCAGCCTCCCAAATGCTAGAATTATAGGCATGCACCATCATGTCTAGCTACAAATAATAAAGCAACCCAAAAATTCTGGCAGCCTACTAGAAAACAATTTCTATCACATCATTATGTACCAAAAGATTAAAGCATCAAACAAAAATGTTTTGCCTTGCCTTTGAGGTTAATAGTGGAAGTCTTTTTGAACATAATAAATTAGTAGTGATTTTAAATGTTGATGTTGATTGAATTCGTTACTCTAATTAGTGAATATCAACATAGTCTTAGGACCAACCCTGATGCCTTTTTCTGCAGTAAACATTTATGATCTTATTTCTTCTTCCCAACATTTTTTCAATATGGCCAGCAAAACAGAAATTTGACTTTCTTTTTGATAATTAAAACACACCATTTAATATAAAAGAATATGTAAAATCAAGCCCGTATAAGTCTGTGTTCCTCCTATTGACAGTTTATCCTTATTTAAATAAGCTACATCAAAAACAGCACCATTGATACCTATACACAATGGAATTTTATGCAGCCATGAAGAACGAAATGTTATCATTCGCTGGTAAATGGATGGAATTGGAGAACATCATTCTGAGTGAGGTTAGCCTGGCCCAAAAGACCAAAAATCGTATGTTCTCCCTCATCTGTGGACATTAGATCAAGGGCAAACACAACAATGGGATTGGACTTTCAGCACATGATAAAAGTGAGAGCACACAAGGGAGTGGTGAGGATAGGTAAGACACCTAAAAAACTAGCTAGGATTTGTTGCCCTTAACGCAGAGAAACTAAAGCAGATACCTTAAAAGTAACTGAGGCCAATAGGAAAAGGGGACCAGGAACTAGAGAAAAGGTTAGATCAAAAAGAATTAACCTAGAAGGTAACACCCATGCACAGGAAATCAATGTGAGTCAATGCCCTGTATAGCTATCCTTATCTCAACCAGTAAAAACCCTTGTTCCTTCCTATTATTGCTTATACTCTCTCTACAACAAAATTAGAAATAAGGGCAAAATAGTTTCTGCTGGGTATTGGGGGGGTGGGAGGGAGAGGGAGGGAGCGGAGTGGGTGGTAAGGGAGGGGGTGGGGGCAGGGGGGAGAAATGACCCAAGCCTTGTATGCACAGATGAATAATAAAATTAAAAAAAAAAACAGCACCATTGAAACATGTACCAATGCATCTGAGGTTCAAAATAGCAGCTCACTCCCACTGGAAAATAGTTATTTTTCTAAAAAGTGAAAGTACTCATTCCAGGTAATTATATTCTCCATGTACCTAAAATATATCATAAAAATTTTCCAAATTAAATCAGTATGTAATTTAAGAAAAAAATAAATCTTTAACTTTAGGTTTAAGTGGAAAAGATGAAATTTGAATACTTTCCCCCACTGCATAAGTGCCATATTCTTAAAGTTTACTAAAGAAGGCAGGATCCCAAGACCCTTTTATTCAGTATGTAACCCAACAGAAGTACTCCAAAATTAGGCCATCTGGTTAGAAAGCAAAAGCAAGTTGCTTTACAAGTTGATCAAGTTTTGATACAAGTGTATCAAAATTTAAATCTTCACTATACTAATAAGTAAGTGGTCAGATAATGCATAATGGAAAAATTATAAAGACTTAAACATGGATTTGATCCTTCCAAAGTGAAGTCTTTGATCCCAACTGTGTAATGTGAGAACTCTGAACCAAAGAATCAGATAATGGCCTTTATTAAGTAAATCTAACTTAATCTTCCCTACCAAGTTTTGACAAATGATCACCTTTAAACTTAACTGTTCATTGGTGGAATTGAATTTTTTAACTACCCTGATTGCCCTTACCAGAATTCATAAACTTCTAAAAGCAAAGTCTGGTATAAGGTAAATTAAGACCTGAGGTCCGCATTCTCAGTGGACCCACTTTCTATGAATTATAAGACTAAAAATGACCTTCAAAATTCATGTAGTTTGATGCTCTTATTTCCAAATTAAGATAAAGAGAGGTGCTTGGTGCTGGTGGCTCATGCCTGTCATGCTAATTACTTAGGAGGCAGAGAGCAGGAGAGTCGCAGTTTGAATCCAACCAGGGCAAGTAGTTCATGGACCCTATCTTGAAAATACCCACCACAAAAAAGGACTGGTGGAGTGGCTCAAGGAATAGGTCCTGAGCTCAAACCCAATGCAATCAGAAGAAAAAACAAAGATAGAGAAGGTTATTTCTCAAATTTTAACTCAAGTAAGTCTAATTCCAAAATAATATCACTTTTATTTCAGAAACTTTTCAAAATAATCAAAAAATATTTAATTATTGGACAGTGGCCCTTAAAATATAAAATAATATTGTCTTATAAAAAAGGTAAGACATTCATTAAGAAAAATGAGAATATACATGTTAGCACTTAAAACACCTAAAATTCCACTGTCTCTTTTAAAAACTTGATGTGTATATTTCTAAAATAGACCATATATAAAAATATTAAAGCTTCAGAAATAAAAACTGGGATACAGGTATAAAGGCATAATTTTAAATAAAATTTGGGCTGAAATGTGCATATCATATCATATCCTGTTTTTTTCATTCAGATTAGTTTATAAACATGTTCCATTTAAGATCTATATACCCAACAATATCATTTCAATAACTGTGAGTTTGTTGTTTAATGCATACATTAGAACTTACTAAACCAAATCCTCTGGTCATTTAGATGTTTTTCTTGTTCATCTTATTTTAAGAAATTCTGTGTTATACATTCTGTGTCTAAACAAGTGGCCAAAGCTTTAATAATTTTTAGGATGATTTTGAAGTAAAGAAATTGCTGGGCCAATAGATTTTTAAAGCACTTGATATCTGTTTTTTTCCTAAGAACAGGAAATAGAAAATTTTCAAACTTCACTTATCAAACGCTATTATAATCTACTACAGAAAATTTTTCTAATGAAAGTGGGAATGAAATAGTCCTGATTTGACAGGATAAATCACAGGAAATAGCATTCTAGTTCTTATTTGGAGGGTTTTGACTTAAAATGCAAATAAAGAAATGCCATTTCAGTAAGTACCACATTTTCTCCTTCTAACTTCTGTTTCATTGTTTATAATGAATTAACCCTTGTTCTGGGGATGTAGCTCTGTCATACAGTGCTTGTCTAGCATATGAGAGAGCCTGGGTTTGATCCCCAGCATTCAAAATAATTAATCAATGATAAAGTCCACTTGGTTTGATTTGGTTGTAAGCTCTTTAAGCCTCTAATGTGTAAGTTATCTAGATAAGGACCTGAATATTTCCTTTGGAAATGTATGTGACCTATTAATTGATGTTTCATGGCTATTTGACTGTCACCTTTTACCTTTAGCTTTCTCTCACTACTTCCTTCAGTTTCCACTAAAATCATAGAGAAGGCTGATCAGGAGATAATCAAGCTTTTAGCCACATGTACACAATGTATACTGCAGCCCTTTTGCATTTACTATTTTTGTCAGCACATTTCTATAAAAGAGATAGAAAAGAGGAATCTATGGAAAGAAAACAATTTTTAAAGTTAAACTTGTGCATTGAACTATGGGTTGTCAAACTTTTTCTCAGCAGAACCCAGTAGTACGTATTTCACTCTTCTAGGCCATAATCTTCATCACAACTCTTTAACTCTGCCCCAGTAGTTTGAAAACAACCACAGATGATACACAAATGAGTGTGTCATTAAGGTTGTATGCTAATAAAACTTTATAAACAAACACAAGCACTGGGCTTAAAAATTCTTTTTTTTTTTCTGTTTGGGAGTACCGGGGTTTGAACTCAATGCCAATCCAGGTTATCTGGGTTATAATACATACATACAAGGCAATGTCACAAGAAAACTCCCTATGTAGCTATCTTAAACAAACAAAAATGCCATTGTTTTTTCTTGTAATGGTGGGAGCTGGGAGGAGGTGAGGAAAGGTTATAGGAGGGTGGATATAATGCAAATACTGTGCACACATATATATATATGGAAAAATGAGGCCTTTGAAACTATTCCAGGAATGGAGGGAGGGGAAATAAAGGGAAATGATGGAGGGGGTGAATTCAACTATGATATATTTGATATATTGTAAGAACTTTTGTAAATGCTACAATGTACCCCCACCCAGCAAAACAGAAAAAAATAAAAGAATAAAATAATAATCTTAAAAGTTAAAAAAAAATGAGTGGTGGGTACATTTGACCCACAGGACACAGTTTACCCTAACTATACTGAGCTCCCTTTCCATTTCAACTTTGCAAACATGTAATTACAACAGCTTCTCTTATTGGACTAAAAAATCACATTTGCATTTCTCATTCTATTTTCTAGAATAATTTCCACAATTCCATCTTGGGAAAGAGAAAAGAATGTGTGGACAAAATCAAAATGACATTCAGCTCTTTTTTTCCTTCCAATAATCCCATGGAAGTTCTTTATATTCTCTAGTTTCTGATCAGTCTACTAAAGTTGCTATTCTTCATCAAATTCACATCTCTGAGAAATTTGTCACTTCTTGAGTTCTTCCATGGTGGTCTCTGACTTTCCACTCTGATTTTCTAGATAGTTCCAAAATCTCAGAATTGGTTCAACCTGGAGAGTCTCTTGAGTTTTCTACTCTGGTCCCACTGGGAAGCAAGATCTGTCTAAGTACAGCGTATTCCTGGCCCTTTCTATGCTCTTTTGTTATCTTGGTGCAATTCTTCGTGTGTGGTAGAGAACATATCTTACATTTCTCTAGACCTGCCAGAAATGAGTCAAGGCTACCTTTGTTCACATTACTATAACATATCTTACTAGTTTATACCAAAACTTATTTACTCTACACACAATGGGATATTTGCATAGTCTTGCACCTTTATAACATACACCCAATGTTATTATTCAGAAAGTTGACAAAACTTTTACCGTGAAATATATAGCAACTGGTGGCTATATTCCAAAAAGTCTAATTTCAAACATCTTGCAAATAATAAAATCCAAACCAAGTTCATATTAAGGAAATTATGAGTCAAAATAAATTTTATGCCTTGCTTAAATCTTCTATAACACTTGACAAAAAATGGAAACTGCATGAAAATAGAATACTATTGTAATACTTTTAACTACCCAATATTTAATTGTACTCACATATTATAAAATAATATGTATTTCTAAAAAGTTTCAAAATTTTCTTCAATTACTTTAGTGTTTTCAATCATTCAGTGTCTACTGATTTTCATAAGTGTGAAACGTGTTCAAGTATCAATCACCTCTATTTAAAATTCTTGCCTACTGCAAGAATTCATCTTCAACTAAGTTTCTTGGAAAAGTTATCAATTTTAATCCCCATTCCCATTTATCTACTCCTCCAACCCATTGCCACCCAGCTTTCCCTCCTACCATGCCTCTGAAACCACTTTTGGGAAGGTCACTATGAATTCTTTTTTAATAGGTTGACTGAGGAATTTTCACCATTTCTTGAGCACTCATCCTAAAAACTCTTCCTTCCATTGACTTCCATAATTCTAGCCTCACTTCCTCTCAGCTCTTTTTATTATTATTATTATTATTATTTTATCATTTTTGCATTTAGTTAACATGTGTATACATTACTTGGGCCACCTCACCCCTATCCCTCTCCCCCGCTTCACATACCAAGTACCATTAATACTGAACCATATTGTAAGGATTCATAGTAGAATTCTTTTAGGACCTCTCCTCTCTCTAGAAACATTAGCTCTCTACATCCCTCATGTAATTTCTGTTCACCCCTAGGCCTCAGCTTATATGCCACCAGACATTCTTTCTTGACCCCATACCATTCCTTAAACTGGTTATATGTTCCTATAAGCATCATATTTTCTCTAAAATTGTACAGTACACCTTATTACTTATTTGTCTTTTTATTCCTACTCAACTTTAAGCTCCATGTGGGTCAAAGAACATTATCTGTTTATGCTGAATAAATAAAAAGTAGATAAATTGAAGTGGTGTCTGTCCTCATAAAAGAAACAGAAATTAAGTGACTAAATTAAATAAATAACACATTTTAGAATTGTACCAAATAAAACTGAGTTCTTCGAAACACAGAATCTTGGAACTATTGAAGGGTTTAATCAGAGGATGGGCATGACATATGCCATTTAAATTTTTTTCAATTCTTCTTTCTGCTGCATTTAAAATTTTTTAAGGAAAATAACAATGGTAACATCACCATATAAAAGATTATTGCATTACTTCAGATGGTAACAATGGAAGTAGATAGTTACAGGATGTTTCATCTTTCATTATTCAAACTAGAAAAACCTCAGGTAAAAACAAAGTAAAGAGAAATATCTTGTTTTTTTTTTAAAAAAGGAAAAAGATATGTACAAATTTTGGGAAGTCTTAGACTACCTGACATGGTAAATTTTGAATGGCTAGTTTCTTTCCAAATGCACTGATTCTAATATATAAAAATCTGCCTTTAAAACTAGAAACAGCTGTGCATGGTGGCACATGCCTGCAATTCCAGCTACTTAGAAAGCTTAGGCAGGAGAACAGCAAGTTTGAGACCAGCCTAAGCAACCTAGTGAGACCTTGCCTCAAAATAAAATTAAAAGTATCTAAGGGTATAGCCCAGTGGTAGAGTGCTTGCCCAGCATGTGTGAGGTCCTGGGTTTAATTTCCAATACAACAAAAAAAAAATGTAAACAAAGCAGTAATTTATTTCTGCTTATTTCCAACTTTCTCTCACATAAGATCAAATATTTGTACTTCAGGTATTTCGAAAAGACCTCACACAAGGACTAGCCCTCTCAAGCTAACCAGGTAAGCTTCAAAGTCACAACAGCCCCAGGGCTGACCATGGTAACACCCAGAAAATATGCATTGTCACAAATAAGCATATCTTCTGTAATATCTCTGTAGCATATAGTCATTTAAGAATTGCAACAGAAACCTGAGATCTGTGATCATCAAACTCAGTTCTTGGGGGTGAGAGAGAAGATCAAGGATTCAAAAGGAAGATTGAAAAAAAGATAAATGAATTGCTTTTGACCATACCATGTACTGTGTCTTCTTGCCATTGAAAGAATGAATGACAGACAAGAAACCAAAATGTTAGAATGCCTGGGGAAGGTAGATACATCCAGCTTTCACCATAGTGTTGCAGTATTAGTTTGCCACAACCACAGTTTTAATACCTTCTATGTAATAGAATAAACCAAAAGTTGATCTTGCATATGGAAGAAGCTGCACTAAAGAAAACATTAGCTATTACATGACTCTCCACTCCAACTGTTTTAGTTATGTAATATATGAATAGCCAATTTCTAATTAACTTGCACAATGCTGAGGTCAGTGAATCCCAAAAAGAGTATTTTGCAGATGCACATTTTCTTCCTGGTTTGGATGACAAAAGTAATTCCCATGATCCAGTACTAGAGTATGGGTAAAAGCCCTTGAGGACTCGGATTCATATCCGCCTCTGTCTTCTACACTCAAGATAAACATGGAATTGCATAACTCTTTCACCACTGTAATTCCCAAAGTTGTTGCTTTGATGCAGCAGAAAATGACTAAATGACTAGATGGTGAAAAGTTAGTATCTCATCAGGATATTAACACCCAATGTCAGAATCCTTTTCTAATTAAAACAGTCTAGGTGTAGCTGCTGTACCTCCTTGGAAGCTTAAGTCACTAAGAATCATTACCATTTCTCCCCTGAGATCCTCTTTAGATAAATGAGTGAACTAATTTTCCTCCAACATCTCTATTGTCTACCCACTCATCAGTACCACCACAATCCAACTTCCAGATGGGAGGAAGTTGTAAATGAATTCCTTCTACCTTAATTTAATAGTGATGATGGTTTGTCCCATCTGCGTGATCTGTGTTAGAAAGGTTTCTGCTCTGAATATCCAGTATCTTAAGTGGCAATTGGCTTGGTTTTTGCTTTCTCCCTTGAATCAGGATGCTCAGCCTCAAAAACCTGTTCCCTTTTCTTTTCTCCCCTCCCTAGTCTTCTCTTTTCTTTTTTTCACTTTGCTTCGTGGAGTAACATCAAACATTTGTTAAACTTCTAAGTTCTCATACTAATTGATAGACTGTGAATGAGAGACAAGTAGAAACTTCCCTGTAGAATTTGTGAGCACTTTTTTTATCCAGGATCATATTACCATTTTTTATGTTCTCCTGGCACAGCTGATAAAAATAATAAGATTTTAACTTCACTAGCAATATGGCTTGGAAAATTACACTATCAATTCCTAACCATGTTTGAGCAGGAGTTCATCTAAGATAATGTAGTCTCAATGTTGTTTATAAGAACATTTTCAAAAGATTATTTTGTTTTGATAAATTAAACATTCTTAGCTGAATTCCTATAAACAAATATGTAAAAGACAAAGATAACAGAGCTTTATCAAATAATACTGTCAGTAACACCCAGGTTTCTGAACTTTGTCCTTGCCTTTCATTATAAATTTCCTCAAGTTCTATTTCAAATTATTTATTTCTTAGAATGATAAAGTAAATGGGACTTTCCTGTAATGATTATAACTTTGCAACTTGTTCCTAGGATTAATTATTGACTAAAAGCTTGTTTTGATCTCTGAAAATTCTTCCTGCTTCATTATTATAGATATGTAGGAAACATTTATCAAAGAATTCTTTTGCTTTCAGGATAATTCCCATGTCAGGTAATTCTCTTTGAATGCATCGAGAATCCTAGGTAGTATGAGTGCAGTAAACTAAAAAACAGCCACTGTTAATGATATTCTTTCTGCCTTTAATCAATTATACGTCACTCACATCTCCTATATAACTTCAAGCCAAGGGTACCCTGATTCCTGAAGAAATAAACAACCTTGACTCACACTCCCAATTCCACAATCCAAAGTCCAAAGCCTTTGTCAAAACTTATGAATTCTCAACAGCATATCCAGCCAGGCATTTTAATAAGAAAACTGGATTTCAACCTCAAAAGAATTCTCATATTTTGCTTCTAAGCTCTTTTGAATGACTATTAATCATAAGTTTCTGCTGTCCAATAAAGTCTAATAATAAAAATAAGACTTAAAATTCCAGCAAAACATTTTTATATAATAGGAATCTATTCTCCTGTATACCCAAGTTATAAAATGATGAAGTTAAGTTCATTTGCTCCATTTCTGAGTTCACTCCTCTATATTAGGATCATATTAGGTTAAAAAAACAACTTTTTCTCCATAGTCAAGAACTTATACAGCAAATGCATTCTATACAGACTCCTATATTTTAGAAGTAATATGTAAAAATGATAAGGTGGGTATGGCTACTTGTAGAAGAAAGGACATGGCAAAAACTGGGCTTTATAGCCCTACAGCTCAGAAAAAGCCAAGGTATGTACCACAGTACAGCCAAAAGTAATAGACAGCTGACTGCTATTCCTCAGACCCTCCATGCCCCTACATGGGGGCTTTGTTTTCACTGTCCCCTCTTAAACTGCCTCTTCAAAGATTTGCATTGGTCTTTACTCAAATCACACTTTCTCTATGAAGCTTTTATGGTGGTTTGAATATGAAATATCATCCACAGGCTCATGTGTTGAATGCTTGGTCCCCAGCTAGTGGTGCAATATTTGGAGGTGATGGAAATTTTAGAAGGTGTAGCTTAATTGGAGGAAAGCAGTGACTGGGGACACACTTTTAGAAGTTATGCCTGATCCCTGGTGCCTTCCCCTTGTCTGCTTCCTATCTGCCATAATGTTAAGTTGCTCTACCATACCTTCTGAAATAGTGATCTAAATAAATCTTTCCGCCTTTAAGTTGTTTATGTCAGATATTTTGTCACAGCAACACAATGTCACAGCAACACAAAGGCCCACCTTCACGATACTGAAAACTTACAGTCCAGTCTCTTCTCCCCTTGCCTTTACCCTGTTCATTTTTCTTCTTTGCATACTTCTAAGCAGTTTGTTCACTCATGATGTTTATTATTTATTGATGATCCCCTCTCTGTTAGCATGTAAGCTCCAAAAGGGCAGGAATCTATTGTCTGCACATACCATTCTCTCTGCTTCCTCTTTCCACGCAACTATTTCCTTCTCTAACCAAGGCTTTCTGACTTAGCATTTCCTATACCCTCACATTTCTTCCCCAAGCTTGAGAAACAGTCCCTAGTTCCTCTACTTTACCTAGTTTATTTCCTCGTAGTTTTATGGCTGCATTATCTAACTCCTCAGCCTGAAACCCATTGTCAGCAACTTTGAATTGCCTAAGAGTCACAGACAGCTTCTATCCTTTCATTTTCAGTTCTGCTCATCCTTACCCGTGGGAAAACTGCTTTCTACATTTCTATTCTTGGCCCCCGAACATTAAAATTGTGCATAGGAGGACACTGAAACATTTTCTTCCTAACTTAACTGTACCCTCACAGCAGTTCACTTTTTTTTTTTTTAATGAACTCTCTGTTGACTCTCTCTAGCAATTGCTTGGATCTTTTCTCTTAGTCCTCAGCCACTGAGTTTAAATACTCCATCTGGATCTTGCCTCCACAGTGACTCGGAAGTCAAATCTTTTGTGATAAAATTTCTCATATAACCTAGCCTCCCCCCTACACCAACTTTGTACTTATAGGCCTCTAAATGTCTCTATTTTCCAGTGCCTACTTGCTATAGTTTGGATCTGGACCTCACCCTAATAGCCCTATAGTGAGGTAAGGAAACCTTTAGAGGTGGGCCTAGTGGAAAGAAGTTAGGTCATTGAGGGTGTGCCCTTACCTCAAAAATAAACCTGTGAGCCAAAATAAACCTTTCCTCCTTGTAAGTTTATTATCTCAAGTATCTTGTCACAATAACAAAAGGCTAACCAACACTATTTTTTCCTTTATTCCTTTCTCAGAAGAAGAGCTGCCTTTCTCCTTGCCAAAAGCAGTCTTGCAATCTAAATTAAAGGTATTCTACCACTTCTAATTCCTCTGAAACCTCAAACCATCATATAAATTCTTTCTCCCAAATCTTGAATCTTGTACTCTCTTTCCCTGCGCTTACAATTACGCTATACCTTCCCAATCCTATACATTCTACCTCCTGTTCTAATGTATCTTTTAACTATCTACATTCAATATTTTCTCCCTTTTTTGAATCCATTTTCTCATGCGTAACTTATTGCTCAAATTGCTGACCACAGTATTTTGTTGAAGGCTTTTATATACAAAGATTATTTTGTCAAATTTCATTATCAAATCCTCTGGCCTTTTCTCAAGTCTGCCTTGATGCTTGTGTCATTTTAACTCAGCCTCTCTTCTTAATTCAAAGTTCCTCTTTCCTTGTTTCATTTCCCACTTTGTGGCTCTCCTTTGTGGTTTCTCTTCTTCCTTACACACTTCATTCAACATGTAGCATGCTTAACCATTGACCTCCTATTCTCTGTCATCATTTTTTCCCCTGGGGGATCTTAAACATCCTCAATGTTTACAAATCTATTCCTTTGTCCACATTAGTCTCCTGAGTTTACCAGAGAGTAGAAGAATGTCAAAGGTGGAAGGGATGTTGGGAAACACCTTGTCCAATATTCTTATTTGAAAAATAAAATGACTGAACCTATTGTTAGCAGAGAATCAAGAATGAGAACTCAGGATTTTTCCTAGCTCTTACGTGATTAGTAATTAGTAGCCTAGAAGGATGAAATTTATTCTCAAGACTCTTTATTGCTGCTTGAATTTCATTATGTGTTCTAGATCTGTTAAGTTGGTTAATATCTTCCTGGTTCAGTTTTGGATGGTCATAGGTATCTAGAAATTTGCCCATTTCAAGATTTTCCAATTTATTTCAATATAGATTCTCAAGTTAGTCCCTAATGACTCCCTGGATTTCCTTTGTGTTGTTATCGTCCCTTTTTCCTTTCTGATTTTACTAATTTGAGTCTTTTTCCTTCCTCATCTTAGTCAGATTTGCCAGGGGCTTGTCAATGTTGTTTATTTTTTTTTTTTTTACAAAGAACCAGCTCTTTATTTTGTTGATTTTTATATATATTTTTGGTCTCTATTTCATTAATTTTGGGCCTATTTTTATTATTTCTCTCCTTCTGATTGTTTTGGGTTTTGCTTGTTCTTATTTTCTAGGAGTTTGAGATGTAGAATTAGGTTATTTGAGATCTTTCTGTATTTTTAATACATGCACTCATGGCTATCAACTTTCCTCTGAGGACTGCCTTTGCTGTATCCCATAGGTTAGATAGGTTGTGTTTTCATTTGTATTAAATTCCAGGAAATTTTTTATTTTATTTCTTCTATGACCCATTGATCATTGAGCAATGTGTTGTTTAACCTCCAATTGTTTGCATATTTTGTGCTGCTACTTTTGTTGTTGGGTTCTAATTTTATTGCACTGTGATCAGATAGTATGCAGGGGATAATTTCAATTTTATTATATTTTTTGAGGCTTGCTTTATGCCTTAAGATATGGTCTATTTTGGAGAAAGTTCCATGAGCTGCTGAGAAGAATGTACATTGTACTGTTGTTGGAAGAAACATTCTTTAGACATCAGTTAGGTCCATTTGGTATATGGTATCATTTAGTTCTAGGATTTGTTTGTTGATTTTTTGTTTGCATGACCTAGCTATTGGTGATAGAGGGGTATTAAAGTATCCCACTACCACTGTGTTGGAATCTATATGTGCTTTTATGTCCTTTACAGATGTTTGATGAAATTGGGTACAATGACATTGGATGCATATAGATTGATAATTGTTATTTCCTTTTGATGTATTGCCCCTTTTATTAGTATGAAGCATAGTTCTTTATCTCATTTGACCAATGTAGGTTTGAAGTCTACTTTGTCTGATATAAGTATTGTTACTCCTGCCTGTTTTTGGGAGCCATTAGTTCAATAAATCTTTTTCTAGACTTTCACCTTAAGCCAGTGATTATTTCTGTCAATAGGTGGGTCTCTTGTAAACAACAGATTTTGGATCTTCCTTTTTAATCCAGTTTGCCAAATGGTGTATTTTGATGGGGGAGCTGAGTCCATTGACATTCAGTATTAATATTGAGAGGTATTTGGTGATTTCTGCCATCTAGTTGTTTTTGTTATTTAAGGATTTGAGTGTGTGCAGCTGAATCAATGCTACTGTCTGATTACTTTTCTTCTCTTGCAGTTTAATACTTACCAACCTCAGTGAGTTTGTTTGTTTTGTCTTCTGTGTGCAGAATTCCTTGTAGAATTCCTGGTGGTCATATATTGTTTTAGTTTGTGTTTATTGTGAAAGACTTTTATTCCTCCATCAATTTTGAATGATAGTTTTGCTGCATAGAGTATCCTAGGGCTGAAATTATTTTCTTTCAGTGCTTGAAATTCCTCACTTCATGCACTTCTTGCTTTTAAGGTTTCTGTTGAGAAATCTGATGTTATTTTGGTGGGTTTACCTCTATAAGTTATTTGTTTTTTCTCTCTTTCAGTCTTCAATATTCTTTCTCTGTTCTCTGTTTTAATGATAATATGCTGTGGAGAGGATCTATTTTAGTCAAGTCTGTTTGGTGTCCTGGAAGCTTCCTGTACCTGAATGGTACAGATTTGGGAAAATTTCTGTTATTATTTTGTTGAATATACTATGTGTCCCTCTCACTTGCACCTCTTCTCCTTCTTCAATGCCCATGACTCTCAAATTTGGTCTTTTGATGGAGTCACTGAGTTGTTGAATATTCCTTTCACAGCTCTTGAGTTCTTTGACTTAGATTTCTTCTGTTTTTTCTGTCTTTTATCTTTAAGCTCTGAGATTCTGTCTTCAATTTGTTCTAGTCTGCTGGAGTGGCCTTCTATTGTGTTTTTTATTTGATTATAGGGACTTTTTATTTCCAGAGTTTCTGTTTGATTCTTTTTTCTGAGGTTTTTCCCTGTCTTTGTTCAACTCCTCTTTCATATCTTGTGCTGTCTTCTTTATTTCATATATGTCTTTTCTTATAGTCTCCTTTGCTTCACTTTGATGTTTGTTGAAGTCCTCTTTGAGTTCACTTACTTGTTTCTGTGTCTTCTCAAGTTTTTATTTGTGAACATCTTAAAATTTCTTGAGTACATTTTTGTACTTTCTGGTTAACCATGTCTTGTAGCTTCTCCATACATTTCTCAGTGATGTCTTCCATGATTTCCTTTTTGAGAGGTTTTTTTGTGGGCATCACTGAGGTAATTTATCATTGTTTTCTTGGCATCAGGAACTTGGTATTCATTTTCTTCATTTCCCACTAAATCCTCTATTGAATTGTTTTTTTGAGGAGTGTCATTTTCTTGCCTCTTCTTCTCCCCATCCTACTAACTGGTGCTTTGCAACTATGCTCTTGATTGACTAGTTGGCAGTTTTAATTGCCTGCTTTCTTTCCTTTAATTTTTGTGTTGTGACTTGCTTCACTGTTAGCTAGGTTGATGTCCTATTTCTATCCCTGGCTTGAAGGTGTAAATTAACAATAACAAATTCACAGGTTCAATGCCAGAGCTGTTGTTTAAAAATTATATAGAAAACCTCCTGGTGATAATATCTATAAACAGTGGGAGTTGGGGGGGAAGGTGGTTAATGATTGTTTTGTTAGAGAAAGAAACTTGGGTAATTGGTAGAGGTGGCACTAAATGGGGGGTAGAAAGGGGATGGGGTGGTTAAGGGAAGAGGTAGGGGGCCAGTAGGTTTTGTGACCCTTGTGTGTGTTTGGATGTATTTCTGCTGTTGCAGTGGAGGATGCTTTTGTCAGGGATTGCAAGGGACTGGGAGTGTGTACAGTTGGTATAGTAGGCTAGTGAAAGAGTGGTGAATGTGCAGGAGGGAGGGTTAATGTGGTGACAGGCTAGGGAAGGACAGGAGAGGGAGGTGAAGACAGGGGTAAGAGTAGATGAGAAAGGGCAGAAAGAGTAGTTGGGGGGAGAAAATGGATTGTAGCACAAGAAAAGGAAAGAAAGTGAAAGGGGAAGAATAGGTATAAGGAAATAGTAATGGTAAAATTAATAATACAAAAACAAAAAAAGCAGGTACAACAACAACAAAAAGTTCAGTCTGCTTGGCAAAAGTTCTAGACTTACTATTTTGGCATCCAATCAAGGTGTTAGTGCTTTGTATTCTGGGCTTTGTGGGGGAGTGCTGCCTCTCTTGTCAGACAGCTTTGGGGGATGATGGCTGGAGGATTTTTTTTTCCCACTTTCCTTGGTCTTATGGGCTGCTGATTATAAGCAGGAACTCTGAAGTGGTCTAATCAGATGACTGGCTTGTGAGTTGTATTTGGTTCTTTCAGTCCACAGGGCAAGTTGCAATTGGGATTTGACAGTTTGTCCAAGGTGATCTGATCTGTTGTTTTCACCAGGTGGCAGCTGTATTGCCCTACTGCTGCAACTGTCTGGTCAGCTCTGCCCCCAGCAAGTTGGGGTGATTTAGTTTTGAGTACTGCCCTCAGTCCCACCATGCCCCTGCTTTGGGAGGTTGGCTTGTCACACCACCCCCACTCTCAGACTTTGTCCCTTGTCCCGCCTACATTCACTGAGAGTTTGGCTCCTTGTCCCACCCCCATTTTCCAAGGCTGTTCAGCATTCCACCCCACCCCCACTGTTGTTGGTTGATTACAATTCACTGTTTATGCTTTTCAGTTCTGTTTGGTGGGGAGGATTAAGTTCCCAGAGGGTGGGTAGAAGAGTTGCATGTAGTGCATGTTGCTCACCTGTTTGGCCTGAAGATTTACACAATCAGCTTTGAAACTGGCTGGCAGGGGGAATGGATTAGGTGTCCAGGATGTTGCAAGGTTCTCTTCTATTTGATGTTCTATCTTCTGCCAAGTGTAGCTCCCATATCTTGAAGTGGTTTCTGGAGTCACAAAGCTCAGGAATTCTGATCCCCTACCTATCCGTCATCTTGGATCTCCTTCTCTGAATCTTATGCAACTTCTAGTATGCCCCTAGAGTAAGACATTTTAATACAGCTGCCTCTAAAGTCCCTTCAAACATTACTTTTTGATTGGTCTGTGACTCTTTGATACCTCAGCAGGATATGGTGAGAATCAAGTAAATTGAGTCTTTTTTGTCAAAGAGCTAGCTTAATCAGTAGAGCATGAGATTCTTAATCTCAGGATCCTGGATTTGACCCCCCTCCCACCAGTATCACACTATGGAATATGTCTGTCATTGTGTGGATATTAGCTAATTTCCCCATTGTCTATGTGCTCAGTGGCATGTCATCTGGCTGTAAAGTTTCTGCCTTTAAACAGAGAATTGTTTGTCATTGGATGTCCTAAAACTAGTCTTAGGGAAATCATTGTTCTGAGGAATCCCTATTTCAAGGCCCACAGGTTAATTATATTCTTGGTGCTGCCATTCCAAGTCAAACAGTAATTTCAGGCCTCAGTTTCCCCAGAATCCTAGAAATTCACCCTATGAGTGACTTCTTTGTCTTTGGGTAGACAAATCAAATTAAGACGCATGTCTATGCTCTCCAATCATGTCTGCTCTTCCCCTATGTCCTCCCCTAAACTTCAACCCTAGTCAATCACAAAGGAGGTGACCCTGAGCTCCCTCAGAACAAGGGGCAGTCCTACATCAGGGATAAAATTGAGGCAGTCCTTCCACCCCTGTGTGTGTGCCAGCTTGCCTGACTTTGGTAAGAGATATACATACCCTTCTGCAGATGTAAATTTTGCCTCGTCCGTCAGCTTTTGAGCAAGTGTCTGATTTGTGACCATGGCAGTGACACAATATTTCTAACAATATCACCACAGGATGACAGTCACTTTTGTAAACCCAGAACATTCATTTTCTTCCCAGGGAAAAGAAAATTTCTCCTTGCATTTTCTTATCCTGATAAATAGTACCATTGTTCTCTTAGTAACTGACTATACCAGACCCAGTTCTGCACTTCTCCAGATTCATTGGCTCATAGTTTTCTAATAAATGTCCAGAATAAGAGCCTATCATGAGACTTTTTGTTGCAAGCACAAGAGAGGAAGTGTTAGTCTTCCCTCACAGAGATTCATGACCTGTTATTTCCTTCCTGGCAGAAGCTGGGGACTTAGTGCTCCACATGTTCATCCAGTCCCTCCCAGTTTCAAGGTCTCTGAAGAGGCACTGTTGACAAATATTGTTTAATACCTCTCTGAACACCTTTAACTTCCCACCTGGGGCCTTCCTGATGCTTCTCAAACATGAGAAGGTACAAATTGTATTGAAGTCTAAGCACTTATATGGCTGTCCTATCCAGGCCCTGAGGAAGGTGGGCAGGCAAAGAGGAAGCTCTCTAAAACCAGCTGGCCAACTTGCCTTGAACCCTGGCTACCATTTCAGCTTTCTGTGCAGCCTCCAAAGGTGCCCAGAGAAATGGGTAGTATAACCCAGTAGTGTCAGAAAATTAATGTTCTATGGGATGAATGTAAACTAATAAAAGATGAAAGAGAGGGGGCAAGTGTGGTGTCTGATACTTGTAATTCCAGCTACTCAGGAGATGGAGATAGGAAGCTTGTGATTTAAAGCCAACCCTGGGCAAAAAGTTAGTGAAACTATCTCATAAACAAGACTGATGTGGTGGCAAACACCTGCAATATCAGCTACATGGGAGGCAGAGATAAGAGAATCACAAGACTGAGCCACACAAAAGTGTGGGATTCTATCTGAAAAACAAATTTAAAGATATAAGAATTGGGATGTGTGGCTTAAGTAGTAGAGCACCTGCCTAGCAAGCACAAGACCCTGAGTACTGCCATTAAAAAAGAAAAAAGTAGAAGAGAGCAAGTGAATAGCAGGGAAAATCTACTTTATTCTCCCATGCCTTGCATCAGATAGTTATAAGCCAAAGTGATTCCATATAGCTTTTCCAGAATGTCTAATGTGGTTGAGCAACCATCTGTGTTTCTTGTAATATGTGGCCATCTGGTATTTCATTTCATGCTTTCCTTTCTATTTTTTTATTATTGTTGACTGGGAGTACATTGTGACATTTACAAAAGTTCTTAGACTATATCATACTTGAATTCAACCCCTTTATTATTTTCCTTTATCTCCCTCCCCAATTCCTGGAATAGTTTCAACAGGTCTCATTTTTCCATTTACATATAGGTGTACAGAATATTTCCACCATATTCACCCTCCTACACCTTTGCCTTATATCCTCCCTCTTCCCACTGGTACATATCTCTTAGACAGAACCTGTTTTACCTTCCTGTTCATTTTTGTTAAAAAACAAAAAAGACATTTTGTTTGTTTAAGATAGCTATTCAGGATGTCTCATTATGACATTTCCATGTATTTATGTATTATAACCCAAATTGATTCATCCCTTCTATTTTCCTCCTTTCTACTTAGTCCCCTTCTTAAGGTGATTTCAATGGGTTTAAAAGTTCTACATTCATTTTTGTATAGGAAGTACCTCAACTACATTCACATTTACCTTCTTAACTTCCTTCTTTTACCCTCCCACTCTCATATGTGACCTCCCCTTAGTTTGACCCATTTTTCATAATATTGCTGGTATTTATATTGAGTCTGTATTTACATATGAGAGAAAACATGCAGCCTTTGGCTTTCTGACTGTTGTTAACTTCATTTAAGATGATGTTCTGCATCCATTCACCTGCAAACTATGAATTTTCATTTTTTCTTTGTGGCTGAATAAACTACTATTTTATATAAGTACCACATTTTCTTAATCCATTCATCAGTAGTGGGGCATCTTGGCTATTTCCATAGTTTAGTTATTATGAATAATGCTGTAATAAACATAGGTGTGCAAATGCCTTACGTTCCTTCAGGTATATCTGCCTAGGAGCAGTATTGCTGGATCATATGGCAGTTCTAATCTTAGTTTTTTGTGGTGTCTCCATATTGTTTTCCATAGTGGTTATACTAATTTACATTTCCACCAGCAGTGTATGAGAATTCCTTTTTCCCCACATCCTTGCCAACATTTGTTGTTGTTTGTGTTCTTGACAGTAGCCATTCTAACAAGAGTGAGGTGGAATCTTAACTTGGTTTTGATTTGCATTTCCTTCATGGCCAGGGATGTTGAACATTTCTTCATGTGTTTTTGACCATTTGGACTTCTTCCTTAGAAAAAGCTCTGTTCAGTTCATTTGCTGAATTATTCATTGGGTCATTGATTTTCTGGGAGTTCAGTTTTTTTGAGCTCCCTGTATATTCTAGTTATTAACTCCTTGTCCAATGTATAGCTGGCAAAGATTTTCTCTTTCTGTGGGCTGCCTCTTCAATATGGTGACCATTTCTTTTGCTGTGCAGAAGCTTTTTAGTTTCATGCAGTCCCATTTATAGATCCTTTCTTTTAGTTACCTGGCTTATTACTCCTCTTGAAGTTCTTTTCCACTATTTTATTTAAGTTCTTACAGAACATAAACTCTGAAGGAAGAGGGACTTTATTTTTCCTGTTTCCATTATACAGTCATAAGGATTAGTAGTTTGCTGAATAATTACTAGATGTTCTATCTTGAAGTCATAGCTGGACCCAAAGTAGAGAGAAACAAGACATAGAAATATACAATTTTGGCATGACAATGATTTCTCTATCCCATAGTGGTAAGGATCCTGGAATGCTGATGTGACTCCATACAACCCATAATATTACAAACAGTACTCAGTTGAAGTGACACATTTCTCATTCCATTGAAATGAAATTCAGGAACCTTTCTGAAGGGAACAAGAGACTTGGGGGGAGCTTCAACCGTTTCCATCCTTTGTCTCATGTCCAACCCTTCCCTTGCTTGTTTGCTGATATGGTAGTAATCTGAAGTGAAGGCAACCTAAACTAAATATAAGTAGCCATTCTTAGCCATCTTCAAACTTCAACTATGTGGTCAACAATATCTCCAGTAAATAATCAGTATTTGTTAAATGAAGGAGGGAAAGTGAATAAATGAAGCCTTCATTTTCTCTGGAGGAGTAACTCAAATCCTACCACTTTCATGAAATCTTTCCCAACTGCCTTTTTATTGTACACAAAAATGTGCTCTCCTAAATTCCTTTGTCATTTTGTGTGGATCTGTTACTAAGACCTTAATTATTTGTTATCTTGCATTGAAATTATCTTTGGAAGTATGTCTCCCATGCAACCATACTCTTTGAAGACAAAGCTATGTTTTACACCTCTTTGCTTTCCCAGGATTAACAGAATGTCTGTACAAAATAAGTACTCAGACTTTGTATTTTTTTAAAAAATACTATATAATATTTTATAATCCTACATAATGGACCTAGAGATTAGGAATTGTGAGATGGTGATGCTTATGTAAATTCTACTTCTGAACTTCTACAATCCAAAGTTTATTGCTGTTGAGGTCATTGTTATTTTTAGACTCTGTATAACTACCTACAAAGTAAATAAGTTATAAAAATAAGGCTGGTAAATTTAATGATGAAAAATAGCAGAATGCTAAGAATTACTGATCTTTTCATATTCAAAGAGAGACTACTACCAACTGGAGAGAAATATAACAAAACCTTCACTCTAGGTAGGTAAGAGAATTAAGGGCAAGTTTAATTCTTTGAATTTTAGAATCATTCCAAAGCATCTATAATTAATAAATATTTCCATCAGAGTCAAAAATATAAAATGTTATTTTCAAAACAGAGAAAAACTTAAATGAGTTTCTACTATTTGTCTTCTATCATAATAGGTCTTCAGGGTAGAAGCTACTCTGTATCTTACAGTGTTTTAAAAATAGAAGAGTCAAGAAACTAGTATTCTTGGCTTCTAACACCAGCATTACAACAACTGATTTTGTGAACAGAGAAAAGCCAAAAAAGTCAACATCTTCCCCTTTTGGAAAGAACTGAGTAATCTCATGTCTAGGACCCTAAAAATCCAATTCTATTTTTCATTCTTTAGGATGATGTGGTAAGACTTATGATGTCTACTATGATTTCATTCTTTGCCTTCCATTCCTGTTAGTTCTAAAATGTTGAATTTGATTTTGGAAGTAAGAACCTGGAAAAATACTCTAGAAATTCTCTGATCACAGAGGATTCCCTCATAGGACAATGCAGACTAATTGGTTGTCATCATTTCTCAATATTTTCTTGTTTGAAGGCAAGAATTATATTTAATATTGGGGTACATTAACATGTTCTAACTGAAGTTCTGTCATGGTAAGAAAAAAGTTTTGAAGCATTTTCCTAGTAATCCCTTTTTAAAAGCTCATGAATTAGAACTGAAGTGTCTATGGTCTTAAGTTTCTAGAGGCAAATTGGTGACTCATTGTCTATAATGAACAGATGGGACTAATAAAACACCAAGTTCCTTGGAGTGGTACATACTGAAGCAGAACATGGTCAGAGTGAACCAGAATTAAAAATGGGCACAGGGATTATGGGTCCACAGTTCCCATTAAAACAATGCCAGAGATGTTCTAACAGAGTTCTGGTGTCCTGGATGAATTTTCAAGAGCTCATCTCAGAGTTGTGGAGGACTTCAAAGTTAAGGAACTTATTTCTTGTTTTTGAATAACCATAGCGTGAGTAAGATTAACTGGAATTGCTCCTAACAGCCAAATAAGGAGAAAATGTACAATTTCATCAGTGTGCTAGGCAGAAGAGCTGCCTTCCAAAAATGATCCTAATCCTCAGAAACTATAAAGATGATATGTTACAATGAAAGGGAAAATTAAGGCTTAGGTGAAATTAAGATTGCCAAATAAACTGACATTGGGATGGGTTCATGATCCTGGATTACCCAGGTGAGCCTCAAGTAAACATGACAGTCAGGATAGTAACAGAGTGATATGATGTAACAAGAACTGGACCAGTCACTGCTGGCTTCAGAACTCAAAGGTAATAGACTTGTAATGTTTTAAGCCCCTGAATCTGTGGTAGGTTGTTATGGTAACAATTGGAAGCTAATAAAATCAGTAAATATTTTCAATCCCTAAATTATTTTGTACATAATTTCTACTTACTATTTTGCAGCAGTTTAACTCAGTTTATACATTCATCTACAAACATTGCCATATGTGTTTAGGGACAGAGACCATGGTTTATTTGGTTTTGTATCCTTAACAACTAATGGCTATGCTAATACATAGAAGTTAAATAAATTTAGTAGTCTTTGCTTGCCTCTTATGGCAGTAATGCACTGTCAGTTGGCAATCATGGACAGCTCCATCTTTGAGTACTGAGTACTGGTAAGGAAGAATTTTAGTATAATAATTTATCTCAATCATTACTTCATTTCTCTCTTTTTTTTTACTCTAATCTTTCATTTCAGAGATGGACAATGCTAAATTGTGTCCACTACACACACAGAGACACACACATTGCAGTTCTGAGTATCAAACCAGAGCTTTGCACATATTAGCCAGCCTCTGAGCTGTATCCCTAGCCCCACTACCCTGATTTTAGATGAGCTACAGATTGATGGATTACTCCCATCTATCTCATCCAGCATTAGATCCTGAATAAATCTTCTTTTGAAACAAAATGCTGACTCCATGCGTTCAAAATTCTTGATTGACAGATGAGAGAACATTAATAATACTTTATGTCCTCAGATAAACCACCAAGGTGACTTGACAAGTATTCATAAAATCACAATCTTCTCATCTAAAAGAAACAGTCCCCTAGGGGTGGGAAGGGAAAGAATCATCAATGTGAACTAGTGCCACTTGCCTAGAGCATTCTTACACAGAGAAGGGATAAAAAGATGTTACATATAATTTGGTTATATATAGCAAGTCATCTTCCAAGTGATTTGGTTTAAGAATATTATTTTCAAGTTTAATGTGCTACTTATTCTGATCCAATTTTCAAGCTGTGGAAAAACAGGAATTATTTTTAAATGTCTGTCTGCTGACAAGTGAAGTAGTGAAAAAGACAATAGCTTGTCTACACTCACCATCAAAAAATATCTTCAAGCCTACTGCCAGTGGCTCATACCTGAATAGTAGCTACTTCGGAGGCTGAGATCCAGAGGATCAAGGTTTCAGGCCAATCCAGGGAAAAAAATTTGAGACCCCACGTCAAGGGGGAAAGTTAGGCATGATGGATGTACCTGTCATCCCAGCAATGGCAGGAAGTGCAAAATAGAAGGATCCAGATCCAGGCCTTTCTGAGCAAAAAGCAACACCCTGTCTCCAAATTAGGAAAGCAAAAAGGGTTGGAGGTGCGGTTTAAGCAGTAAACTCCTGCCTCAAAAGCTTAAAGACCTGAGTTCAAACCACAGTACCACAAAAAAAAGTGTGCCATCATACCAAACATCAAATAGAACTTTCTCTTTTTAATATTTTATTAGCATCTATTAGTTGTACAGGGAGTTTTATTGTGACATTTACATTTGTGCTTACAGTGTATCTTAATTAGAGTGATCTCCTCAATCATGCTCCCTCATTCTCCCTCCTCTCCCTCTTCCCCTTGTTAAAACACATCTCAACAGGTTTCACTATTCTATTTTCATACATACATGTAAAGTACATCAACCATTTTCGCCCATCTTCACCCTCTCTGTTTTACCCTGCCCCTTTCCATTGGTATGTAACCCTTCCTGTCCTTACCTTCTTGTTCTTCATTTTTTAATGTGTATATTGATTATTAAATGGGGTTTTGCCATGGTATTTCATTCATGTATATATTGTGCTTTAATCAGATACAAACAAAGGTCAATAAGGCCTCCCTCCACACTATAAACTGCTCAGAAGCTACATGAAAGACAGACAAATCACATTTTTGTTATGCCAAAATAATCAAGTGGCAACTCGGTGCTCTGAGCTTCTTCCTATCTCTTGTCTTTCTCTGGTCCAACCCGTCCCTACCACTATATGCTCAGCATTTCCACAGTGCTCTACGATTTCTTTTCCCATTGTCTCTTACTCTCTAGGAATCTCATGTGAATTTCCACCACCTGTGTTGTAAGAGGAAAGACTCAACAACGTAGAATCATGGGGGACCTGGGCTGATTCTAAACTGAAGACCCTTTAGCACTCCACAGACTGCTTTGAGCAGCAAATAATTGTCCTAGAAATTGAGAACATATAGAGCGAGTGTTAGATTCCAAACAAAGAAATATTACTAGCCAGTGACTGCTATCTGAAATTGCATATCTATGCAAGTAGGGTATGCTTTTGGAAGTTTTAACTCATTTCAAGAAAGACAAACTTTTATTACAGTTCTAATAAGATTACCATTGACATCATACCCTGGACTGGCACATATAAACAAAAACCTAACTCCAAAGGACTCAATTTTCTATATTTTTTCTGAGCAGCAGAGCTATTATAACTTTGCTACCACAATGGTTCCCAGTAGAAGCCCAGTGGTCATGCTTTTGAAGTACCATAAATAACTTTTCCTTGCAAAGACAGAACATATAGCTTTCCATCAGCTAAAGAAGTGAAGCTTTCTTAGCATCTGCGCCAGGGCACTCAGTTTTCTAGATTTTTCTGACCAACCTGTCTACTGTAATTTTGCTCTCATAACAGCTGCCATAATGGTCCCCAGTAGGAGCCTAAACTCCTAGGACATGAACAAACAGCCTTTGAAATTAAAAGGTAATCTGTGACCTGAGAAAAAAGTAAAGGAAAAAAAAGGAATGATGTATTAATTGAGCTGATGCCCTCATAGTGTAAGTTTCTTGTATTGCTTACGGATTAACTTTAAATTTTATTTCAACTAATGATATTGAAATTTTAAAAGCAAATACTAAAAGACTACAAAACATTTTTTGTAATCACAAAAAATCTTCTAAACAGAAAATTTATTTTTTTAAATTTTTATTAGGATATTTTCATTGTACAGGGGAGATTCATTGTGACAATTCTGAGTGGAACTACTCTATAGAATTTGGGGGAGGAGTAAAAGGAAAAGAAAATAGAGTTTTTAAGGTCCACTTCTATAAGCAGGCAGAAAAGAAGAAAAGGGCATATTTTCAATATATGTGCATAAAATCACAATGAAAAATAATGACTAAGTTTGTCAAAGAATGAAGATTTTCATGTTGGAATATTATTAAAAATTGAGAACGTGCTTTTTCTACATGATATGTGTAAACAAAATGATCAAGAAAAATTTAAAGCAAAAAAGACATGCAGATGTACATAGAAAAGAGTAACAGAAAATGATATGCAAATACACATAGAAAAATATACACAAACTAAGAAAAAACTATAAAGTCATATTATTGTCAAACAACATTGATATTAAAACAAAGCACTAGTGTGCTGGGGTAAAAATATCATGTGATACCAGTTCTAGTTCTAGTTTATTTTTATCCATTGATGTCATAATGTCCAAATAAATGGAGAAAACTTGCATGGCCATAAACAAACCTATCGTCGCTATGAAAAATTTTAATAGTACAATAAAAAATGCTCATGTTATTAACATAGATCATTGTAAAATTATGTTGATTGAGTCCAGCCCAGCCTACATTACAAGACTCTCTCTTAAGAAAAAACTTCTAGCCAACTGCTGGTGGCTCACTGTAATCATAGCTACTTGGGAGGCTAAGATCACAAGAATTGTGGTTCCAAGCCACCTGGACAAAAAAGTTTGTGAGACCCTAGCTCAGTGTAAAAAAGCTGTGCGTGTCTGAGGAAAAGAACAGAGTATCTATACAACCTCCCCGCTTATGGATTGCTGACTGGGAATCGCCAGGTTCTTGTCTTCCCATAGGTTAGCATAGTTTTAAAAGCTTAAGCTTTTTAAAAGAGAAAAACACTCTATCTACTTCCAACTGGTTCCACCATGCCCCCTTTTGTAATTCCCCTCCCCTGCTTTTAATAAAGTCCATTTATACCCTCATGTCCTGGCATGGATTATTCCACGTGGAAAGAATTTGGAAATCTTCTGATCACAGACTGCACCATTGCCATTAACAACAGGACTAGGTCATTTGTTTAATTGTTGAACAGGCTCACGTACAACAAAATTAAATGCATTTACCCATTCTCTTTTTTCTTTTTCAAAACTTTTCTCTTTTTGATGGACATGTAGTATGCTTCCAATTTTTTGACATCATACATATTGCTGATACAAGCATTCTTATCTGTGACATCTGCACTTAGGTGTGAGAATGTTTTTGGAAGATATTTCCAAGGTTGTATAAAAGAGTTATAAGGGGCATGCATTTTCATGCTAATGACATTTTCACAAATTGGAATATAAAGTGGTTTGTCCAAGGTACAAGAGTTCTATCATTTTACATTCTTTGTAACCCTCAGCATTGTCAGGTTTTTCAACCTTTGCCATTATCATGAATGAGAAATAATGTAGTGGTTGTAATTTGTAGATTTTGATTTTAAGGTTTCATATATCTTTGCATGTTTATTGGTCAATTGGACTTCAGGTTTCTATTTTGTGAGTTGCTTACTAAAATCTTTAACATATTTTCCCATTAAATTATTTTATTTTTCTTATTGCTTTCTTCATATTTCATGTACTAATATCAAATATGCAAATATCTTCTAGGCTTTGACTTTCCTTTGATTTTGAAATTGCATAATTTTGAAAATGAATTTGGTATCCTTTGGTTAAGGAATCCCACTTGATACTGGACCAGGTGAAGGTGGTTTCAGTTGTACCTAATCTAGGGTGTGAATAACCTACCCACATTTGCAATTGAAAAGAAGGCTCAGAGAAAGAGGATGTTCAGTCTGAAACACAGTATTAAATCATATATGTTCTAAGAGTCCCAAACTTTCCCTAATTTTTACCTGCCTCACTATAGGTATTGAAACGGCTGATTTTTACAAACATAATGTCAAGTTACAGGAAAATACATACAGTAGGATTTCATTTATCTAAAACTTGGTATAAAAAGTCACATATTATTTACCAATACTTACACGTTTGGGGAGGAAACACAGCAGCTTTGGTAGGACTGATAAGGTATTGCTTTGTTTCCTTAAAATAATCTGGACAGGAGAATTTATTATATTTCCAGTATTGCTTAGTATATTTTATACATTATTAATTTCCTTTATATTATATATTGGCATATCTGGAACATGTAAACACTCATGTATTATTGTCATAATATATCTTTGAAATAATAAAACAAAATTTAAAAATGTCAACATTTGAAATTTTTTTAAAATTGTTACTGTATTTTTAAACTAAAGAAGCTTCCTGGAAACAAAACTGCACCTAGCAAATGCCTTTAAACTATGCTGCTCATTTTTTTTTTCTCTAGCTTTAAGACTTATAATCAGAGACAATGCTGCACATGTAAGTTTACTTTTCTGCTGCTCTGTGATGGGCTTCAAATGCATTGCCTCAAGCTTATTGTTTAGTGAGTTTACTTTCTGAACTCTAAGAGTCAAGGACGCTCACTCAACACACAGATCTTAAAAAAGGAAGCAACTAGCAATTTCCTGTTTGAGCACTTCCGGTCCTTTTCCACTGTTCAGTCATTAGCTTATCTGCCTTGTATTTCTGTGTTAGATCTCTAGGAGCAAGCTGAGTACTGGATGCTTCCTTCCTGTATGCTCAAGTGAAGATCTAGCCAAAAGTGTGATCGTAATTCACTGCAAATAAACAGGAATGAAAGCTATTTTTCCTATTAGATGTCCTATAAATGATAGACTCTTTTCTACCTTAGTAATACAAGTTGAGCTTTCTCATTATTTTTCTAACTGGCTCAGGTTTATTATGTTTCAATGTGTCATTTTGTCAGTAGGTCATAATTTCTGAACTCAGGTGCCTGGTGAAACAGACCATGAAAACCTAATTAGTACTACTGGGAGTTTGAGAGTACATAACTGACTCTCATTCCTCACTATAACAGTATTATGGCACATTTTTGTGTGTATTTTACTCTTTTTTTTTTTTTTTTGTGGTACTGGGGATTAACTCAGGGCTTCATGCATGCAAGGCAAACACTAAACCACTGAGCTATACCCCCAGCCCTTATGTATTTTACTCTTTTTAATGTATATCACTTTTTTCATGATTAGGTAAATAACAAAAGAGGCCAATTCTATTAAGACACCTGAAATTATTCTAAATTTCCCAATTAATCTAAAGGAAGTACTTCAAGATGTGTGCACATACTTAGCTATTTTTGCAAATGTGTTTATAAATTTGTGAAGCTGTGTTTGGAATATTTGGGGAAAAAATTTAAAGAGCTTGAACATCCCAAAATAGGAGTTTGATGAAGTAAAGTGTAGCACATTCATATAATGAAATAGTAGACATCCTTTTTAAATAATGTTTTATAATGATGTTTACTAGAAATTAAGACATATTCATAATATATCGCTTAATAAAAGAAGCAAATCCAAAGCAGTGTATATATACTGTGATAGCTTTTTCTATTTAAAAATAAGAATAATAAGATATCTGGAAGGATATGCAATATGATGAAGATAATAGTGTTGTTGTTAGTACAAATTACTTTCTTTTTTGTTTTACATTTTACATTACATTTTACTGATTTCTCAATTATTTCATTTCAAGCATATATTCAATATATTACTTATTTTAAAAATAGTAAAGAAATCTACTAAATTTAAGTCCACTTATATAAACACACAGAGCAAGCAAAAATCAAATAGCAGGCTTTAAAGATGGAATGTCACTTCAGCATATGAAAAGTCAGTTTCCTTCCTCCATTAGACACACTGAAAAAAAAAATACTGGTAATGAAAAGCAAAATTACAAGAAAATTTTTATCAGCCTTTGCAAAAGTAAGATTTACAGGATAGAGGCAGCTGCAAGAGAAAGGAGGAGAGATTATTAAAATCCAGCAGCTACTAACTAATTCAAAGACCAGTCTTCCTTATCAGTGTGACTTACGAACCATTCAGATAAGGTGCATTCAAAGACCTTTTGAGTTGGTAACAATGGGATTAGACACCTGGGGATGCCTAAGATAAGACTGAGCCTCCGGCCTGAGAAGGAATGGTGCTATATCTCTCTGTATAGATTTATTTCCACAAATTTTCACTTTCTTAAGCACATGACCCTGGGCAATGTACTTTGATGCACGTGGCAAAAATATTTATTGTAATTTTTTCAATTTCTTGGACTAGGTGGATCATGAACTGAGAAAAGATGAGGGATATTTTTAATTGCAGTTTGATGTCATAATGGCTTAGCATTTATGGAGAATAATGTTTGCATTTCTTCTAACATTATTTTATTAGTAGCAAAGTCATCTAAGCACCTTGGGATGCTGGGTAAACTCTAGATAAAAATACACTAATGATTACAATAAAATCTTTACTGAAATCTTATTTTTTCATCCATTTTTGCATTAAATATCATAATAGTCACTGAAAAGTCTAAGCGTTCATCTCTCACTCACTTTGCATGAAGTAAAACTTTTAAATCCAAAATATCAGTATGATCCTGTCCATCCCAATAATCTGTGCTTTAAAAATGTAATTAACTTCCATTGTTAAAACAATTCTAGATGCAGCTCAAGTGGTGAAGTGCTTGACTAGAAAGCATGAAGCTCCAAGTTCAAATTCCTGTACTAAAAAAAGAAGTTTTTAATACTTAGCCTTGCAGTAAGGTTGCAGATATACTCACACAATATCCAGATATTGAGGGGCGGGGAAGGGAGGGAGGGAGGAAGGGAGATCTTATTTTCTATTAACTATTATCTACTGTGGTCCTTTTTAGAAGACCTCATTTTAAGAGGTATTGCAGGAAAATGACTGGAAAATTTTGGTGTCTATCTATTTGAACTATAACTAGGTAAATCAGACTGTTCAGATAAGTAAGTTTAGTGCTAAATCAGAGCTGTATCCCCACTTAACCTTCTCCCTAGGTAACAATCAAGTTTATGGGGAAGTAGAGATAACACATGACCTCATGCTTCTGGGTGGTGAGACAGAGGTTGTTTGAGGCCCCCTCAGGGTACTTCTGGTCCTGGCTGCTCTGCACTATAAAGTGTTCTCTCAGCCCTGGGAAGGATCCTCAGCCCTGGGAAGGACATGCTGCTGCTCCTTGTCCTCCTCTGCACTCACTGGGCACTCTATTCCATTCTAAGTTTCTAGTTACTTTGTGCATTTAATGCTACCTTCTACCCTCAACAAAGTAAATGTAAATTCTGTGTCTCTCCCATGTCCCCTCTGATCCCTAAGTAAATGGGTGGTTTGAACTGACATTAAACATTGTGCACATAAAAAGACAAAAAGAGAGGAGTACATTATATTTTACCAGTTTCCATTCTATCCTGGTCTCATCTGGCAGCATGCACTTCTAGCTCATAGGTATTTATCAGTGTCTTTTAGACTTCTATTTCTTTAGAGGGTGGAATAACAGGGACTAGATTTACCTTCCCATCTGAAACTATCATATAGGCAAGACATAGAACAGTAGTTCATAGACATTGGCACAAGATGAGCCCTACAATTGAACCACCTATGGCCAAGAAAGTTTTCAAGCTGCAAAGCAGAGAGGATGCTATGGTTTGAATGCATTCCCTCCAAAGTTCAGGCACTAAAGCTTAATAGCTAATGTGACACTATCAAGAGGTAAGGCCTTTAAGAGATGATTAGGCCATGAGAACTCTTCTTCTCATAGATGGAATTGAGACCCTTATAAAGGCTTGATGCAGCATTCAGCTAGCTTGCCCTTCTGCCTTCTACCATGCATGTGAGGACACAGCTTTCTTCCCCTCCACCAGATGCATCAACAAAGTACCATCTTGGAAGCAGAAAGCATGCTCATTAGACATCCAAGCCTACCAACACCTTGATCTCAAGAGCTCCTAGTCCCCAGAACTATGAAAAATGAATTTCACTGCTTGAAAAATTACCTGGCCTTGGGAATTTTTTTGTAATAATGAAAACAAACTAAGACAACAGAGAGAACTAAGAGAAGTACATTGATTTCCTTGCATTGGGGAGACCAAGGCAGTTATAGTTCACAGGGCAGAGTAGTGGAGAGAAGAAAACCACACAAAGAGAGATTGGCAAAGAGTCTTTAGTTGAATATCAATCAGCACACACATGTAAGGAAATTACCCAAGGGTAGAAAAGGAAACACCCCAAACAGAAGAGGAAATAACCTCTCGGACTCCTCCTGAGCCAGGAAGTACTCCTGTGTCCACCAGGCAGAATGAGAACTCTCATTCATTCAATGGGCATTGGATATAATACTCAAAATATTAGTGTCTAACTTATAGGGCAAAAATAGCCTTAGTCTAAAGGCTGTTCTGGTCCCACCTAACAAATCTTAAAAAAAAAAAAAACAGTTTTTGTTAAGAACAGAAACAATTTCTAAGTAATTTAAGTGCATCCTAGAAAAAAAGTTAAGAATATATAGAAAAATAGAAAATATCCTGCTCCCAACAAAAACTTCAAGATATACAAAAAAAGCAGGGAAATATAATCCATAATGAAAAAAAAATCAATTAACAGAAACAGAACTGAAAATTGACAGATATAGTACACAAGGACATCAAAGCAGTTATTATCTGCCATATATTCAAGGTACATCCTTCCTATAGAGACATGGAAGGTATTTTAAAAGACTCAAATCATCTAGAGAGGAAAAACTCAGTGACTGAACACAAACCCTGCCTGGAACATACCTCCTCTTCTACTTCATTTACTGAAGTCCAATTTTCATACCTACTTCTTCCATTATTAGCTCTCAGAAATGTTGCCTGATTTGCAAAGTAGGTCACATTCTTTGGCTACACATGATTTAGCTCTTAATAACTGTATTTTCTGTCCTATCACAAATATAATTTTATATTGCTTGTGTAAACTAATTCCCATCTCCACCACTCTCTCAAGCATCATAGTGACAGATGTCTTGCTTAGTTTCCTTCACTGCTGTCTAGTGCTCAGCAGAGTACTTTGCAAGGGATAGAATACCTGTGAAAAGACAGAGAAGAGGGAGGCAGGGAAGGACTTAGGTGACCAAAAAAGGAAATCTCTCTGAATCTTCAGAAGCATTTAAAGTAAGAAACACTATATATGTCACAAAGCAAACCCAAAATTATAAGCAATTTCAAATTTGTCAATGTAAATATATAAATCTTGATATTCCAAACTAGGTATATAAAACAAAATATGTGCAATCAGCTTTTTAGAGGAAAGGAGTCAACAGGTTTCCCTGCTCAATACTCTTTTTTTAATAAAAAGCAGAAGTTAATTATTTTTTTTTCTTTTAGACAAGATATCGCTATGTAACCCACGCTGGCCTCAAACTCATAATCCTCATATCCCCACCTTCCAAGTGCTGAAATTACAAGTGCATCACCATGACCAGCCTTGGATTTTCATTAGCTGCAGTACCCAAGAGTTACACTGAATTAGTCCTCTGGTTCCAAGGCAGATATTCCTATCCCTAATTTTTAATCCTATAAGAGTACATTTTAAATTGTAGAGATGGGTTAATGGCATGTGTTCCCATATTAATGATTTGCTCTGCAAGGTTCAGAAATATTAGGTATGCCTGCCATAATTAACAGAGCAGAAGGCATGCAAGTGTTACAGAAGACCAAAAGAGAAAGTTTTACTCAGCAGTTAAAACAGATTAGCTCCAATTATTTTGTCTTAAACAAAAGTATTGGAAAAACTTTATACACCACCAATGGGAAACTAACAGGTAATAAATTCTTTGATTTTAATTGGGAACTCAGATAGTAAAATGGAAAGCCTGTGGGGACTCCCCAGTGCACTATTTGAAGCAATGAAGAAAAGTAGACAGCATATATCCCTAATCACTGACTGCTATAGAGTCTTAGATCTCAGGAATGTCACTGCACAGAGAAGTGGAAGATTATCCGGGGCAATAAAAGGTAGGGCCAATTTCTTACTTTTACACTGAAAGTCAGTTGCTTTCATGAAAGGTAAATTTAGTAGTTCTGAATACGGTCAAAAATTAATTTTAATGTGTATATTTTTATTGTCACTAATTGGATATTCAAATGGGATGTGCTTAAATGGTTTTGTGGTGCATTTTCTTTTGAGATAATGTTCCAGTTATCAGGATTGAAGCTTCCACTTAAGATATGCAATTAAACATTAAACATTTGAGTTGGAAGTTAAAATATGTTTAAATTATGCAAAGATGATTAATGTTCTCTGTAGCTCAGAGTTTCCCTTAAGTGAAAAAGGCTTCAATTAGAACTCTAAATTCCACTGAAGTGGTCAGTTTGTGCTCTGAAAATGGGCCAATCACTCTAATCTGTTTTCTGAAAAATCATAAACCTCCCAAGCTAGAAATATGGTTGGCATCTTCTTCTTCTCCAGCTAGAAAGACACTCTATCACTGACTGTTAGAATATGCCTTTAAAGCCAGCCACAGTGCTGCAAAAGAATGAGGCAGGAGGATCTTGCTTGAGGCCAGCCTAGACTACACAGTGAAATTCTGCCTCAAAAAAATAATTAATAAATAAAACACTTTTTAGATCTTTGACACATTAAGTAGACAAAGTTGCTGATACCTGAAGAATTGATATGTTGTGCAAACCTGTACTAACTGGGAGAAACTGTTATTCTAAACTGACAAATACTGCAGGGCTAAAGTAACATTGTCCACCATTTCTACCCACAACCATTGACAAAGGCAAGCACAAGGTCCTGAGTAAGTGTACTGAGGTTGAGAAATACGTGAAGCAATGGAATTTTACCACTATTTATACCACAATTCTTAACGCCCATATAGGTTTGAGAAGAGAGGTGCCTGTGACTAAGTGTGTGCCTCTGTGTGTTTGTGTGTCTGTGTGTATGTTTATCTGTGTTTGTGTTTATTTATCTATGTGTGTGTGTCTGTGTGTGTGTATCTGTGTGTGCTTAACTATCTGTGTATGTGTCTGTCTGTGCAGATGTCCATTTTCTCCTCTTGCATCACCCTCTTATGGTACACAGAAACCAGGGACAAGGTTTAATAAGAACAGTGGAAGGAAGATTTTAATATCTGAATAAATATTATTTTTTAAATTCTTGTTTCTGAAATAAAAAATCTAAAATATACTCAAAACAATTAATTACACTTCCTTTACCTTACCCAACTTTCTCTTTTATAAATATACATATTTAAACTTTAAAAAAAATATTCAAAATTTGTCTTTCAATCATGTAAGCACAATGTGCATATATTTCAAAGTTGCTACTTAGACAATGGAAATCTTTTCCCAGTAAGAATTATAAGTGAAAAAAGATGTGTTTGCAATTTTTACTTCTTTCTAATATGAGTTTTTTTGTGTGTATGGAGGAGAAGTAGTCTGCATAAAGTATCTAAAAAATAAATTTGGTCGTCAAGTTATTTAAAACTCCAAATAAAATCATTTTTGTGATTCTCTGTTTTTGCTTAAGCTAACCTTATGGCTTTTCTCCAATCGTTATCTTCTAGTCAGTCTCATGTTTCTTCCTGATTCCCTATATGTACTTATAATTCAATGTTAAAAATAAATACTATTTATTTTCAGGTACAATCTAATAGATTAAAACTGCTTAGGGAGTTTAATGAAGAAGCCACATGCAACTGGCCCTAAAAGTTATCACACCATAGGCGAGGGTGAAGGGGAGAAGGAGGGCCCAGGTACATAAATAAGGGAGCTAGGGAGAGTGTGATATGTGTTTAGTAAATTTAGTTAGAAATGAGTATTTTCACAGTGTTTGCAAATATATTCTAGAAACAATACAGAGATGGAATTTACCTCTTCCTACATCCTTTCCTCCTTAAAGATTAAGTGATATAGAAAAGACTAGTAAGTTGGGCACAGTGGTGAACACCTGTACCCCAGCATACCCTAAACTGAGGCAGGAGGATTACAAGTTCAAGGCCAGCCTGGGCTGCATAAAGAGACTCTGTCTCAAAAATCTGAGATGTGGCTCTGTGACACAGCACTTGCAAGGCCCTGGCAAGGCCCTGGCTTTGATCACCAGCAATGCAAAAAATTAAAGAAAGAAATGACTAGACAGAGTCTGTTCTTAGACTCATATCTAGAGATTGGAACAAGCCTTATGGATGGTTTGCTTCAACCAATAGAAGATGGGGTGAAAATGAACTATTATAGGCAGAACCAATTTATTTTTTAAAAAATGTCAGTTCTGGTTTGAATTCAGGGCCTTACACTTGCTAGGCAAGCACTCCTCTACCCCTTGAGCCACATCTCCAGCCTTTTTGCTTTAGCTATTTTTCGAATTGGGTCTTATGTTTATTCATGGATTGGCCTGGACCACAATCATCCTCCTGTTTACACTTCCCATGTAGCTGGGATGATAAACACATGCCACCAGGCCAAGATTTTAATGACTGAGATGGGGTCTCACATGCTTTTTCCTGGCTGGCCTTGAACATCAATCCTCTTGATCTCTGCCTCCCTAGTAGTTAGGATTACAGGTATGAGCCACTGTGCCTGACTCAGAATCAGTTTATTAAAAATGGATCATAAGGATTTCTTCAGGTAACTCGGGCCTGACTTTGAAAGAGAAGGGCTCTGCAATATTAGGGCTGACCTATGGGAAAAACAAATTGGACTCATGTGTTCAACTGTACCCTACTAACCTGTTACCTGTTTATGTTGGGTCCCTTCTCTCACTTCATATAAATAGGTTTCTCCATGTGAGATACATGTGAGAGTTTCTATTTAGGTAGGTTAGAAGTTGTACTTTGTTAATTAAAAGTCTTTAAGTTCATGTTTTTTACTGATTAGAAAGAACTGTCTTAGAATACTCAATCTAAATGATAGTTTCTCAAAAACATTTTAAATTTTCCAAAGTTTGCCCTGTTGTAGATTAAATTGTGTCTTCCCATCCAAAACCTTATATGTTAATGCCCTAGCTCCCAGTACCTCAGAATGTGTGACCTATTTGTTTATAGAAGTGATTAAGTGTTAAGGGTTAGTGTTAAGACGAGGTCCTAATGGAGAAGAGCAAACCCCTAATCCAATATGCTTCTCATCCATATAAAAAGGTAGAATTTTTTCCAGGCATGGTGGCACATGTCTATGATCTCAGCACTTAGGTGGTAAAAATTGCAAGTTTGAGTCCATCCTGTGCTACATACATAGTAAGACCCTGTCTCAAAACACCACCACCAACAAAAAGCAGAAATTTGGATGCAGGTGCACACACGGGGAGAGTATCACATGAAAAGAAACATCTGGGTCATGCTTCCATAAGCCAATGAATGACAACGATTTCAAGCAAACCACCAGAGACTAGAAAAGCATAGAACAGATTCTCCACAGCCTTACCAAGGAACTAGCCCTGCTAATTCCTTGATCTCAGTCTTCTAGCCTCTAGAGCTGTAAGACAATAAATTTCTGTTGAGTAAACCAACCAGTCTATGCTACTTGGTCATTATAGCCACCGCAAACTAATGCAAGCACTGATAACAAGTATGTTGGCTAGGTGCCTTTATCCTGTGATATCCACAATGCAATTTATTTGGATCAAGTGCAATCACAAAAGTTAATAGTTGATAGTATGTTTTACTTAATCATAATGTGATACTTAATGTTTTACTTAAACAATGTGATACTTTTGCCAGCATCACATTGTAGAGAAGTAAGAGGTATGCCATGGAGTAAAAAATGACAAATTTCTGTAATACTTTTATCAAAAAGAAAAATGTTTAAGGAAAGTGTGTTAGTTACTTTTATCATTGTGATAACCAAGTGCTTGACAGAAACAACTTAAAGGTGGAATGATTTATTCTGTTTCACAGTTTCAGAGGGTTCAGTCCATGGTTGCTTGGCCCCATGCACTTGGGCAGACCATGGCAACAGGAGTTTGTGGCAGAGGAAAGCTATTCATTTCAAGATGGGCAAAAACCAGAGAAAGGGTACACAGAAGGAATCAGGGCAAGATATTGCCCCACAAGGAGAAGCCCCCAGTGACCTATTTCCTCCAATTAGATCCATCTCCTGCCTTTTACCCGCTTCCAATAATGTCATCAAATTATAAATCCATGGAGAATGAAATTATCCATTATATCAGAGCCCTCATGATCTAGTCTTCTCTGAAAACACTATTACAGGCACACCCAGAAGCGGGCTTTACTAATCTCAACATTTCTCAACCCAATCAAGGAGGCAATTAATTAAGATTAACCATCATAGAAAGCAAAGCTGAAAGAGTTTGGGAGAAAAGAGTCTCTTACCATGGTTACTTCACTAAGTACTTCTGCTCTCACACTTAGTCTCCTCCATCACTGGTCCCTCAGTCAAGGACAAAAATCCCTTCTCCAAACTACTCATTCATCCACCTTTACTCCACCATCACACATAATTTTCACCAAATTTCTATTACTGTTTTTATACTCTCTTCATCTTCCCCTCCCCCTATTACTCTCATACACTTTAAAAATAATCTCTTCTCCGGTATTAGAGAAATAGTTGCCATAAGTTCAGTGCAGGTAAAGGTTATACAGAAGTGACTGCTGGGTTTGCTTTCCTGCTTCTGTCTGACTACTGATCAGAGGAAGTAATAAAAGAGATTTAAGGCTTGAAAACTCCAATGAAACTTTTGCTGGACTTTGGGGAGGAGGGAGTAGCATGACACAAACGCCAGAAATGAACCAAGCCTGAGGAAGATTAGAATTGTACCAAAATGAAAGCAGATGATAAGGGAATTGGATAGGTTAGGAGTGGAGTGTTTTAAAGATACTAATATCAGTATACAAATAATAATGATACTAAAACTCATTGAACACACGTGATAACTGCATTGTCTTTATAAGAAGGTAGAAAAAATCAGCAAATAATTTAATGATTTTATATATATATACCTTTAACTTACAAAAGATGTTTCAAATATGGGCAATAGATTGTTTTATTTTCCTGATCATTCAATAGCATTGGCTTAAATAATTTTTTATGTATTAAACTTCCTTAGTAGGATCTTCTTTTAAAGACTATTCTATTATAAGCACATATGTAAATTTTACAATGTTTTCCCCAATAGAACTATTATATGCTAATAAACAAAAATTTATTCTACCCAAGGGATGAAACAGTTTAATATTCAAGGCCTTTGTCAAAAGTCATTTTTCTTTTCTGGTGGTTGTACTAGGGTTTGAACTCAGGGCCTCACACTTGCTAGGCAGGCACCCTACCACTTAACTTTTTTTGTATGTTGGGTGTTTTTAAGATAGTATCTCCTCTACTATTTGCCCAGGGTGGCTTTGAACCACGATTCTCCTGATCTCTGCCTCTTTAATAGCTGGGATTATAGGCTTGAGCCACTGGCCAATACAAGTCATTTTTTGATGACATATTTTGATGTGCTTCCTCAAGGCAATATAAACATAAGGTTATTGAAGTCATTTTCTCCTTTAAAAGAAAAAAAAAGATCCTAAAAGTCCTTTACTGGAGGATGCAAAACTTGGTGGTAGGATTTCTGGAAGTGACTACCCCTTCCAGGAACTCCTGGCTGTGTCAGTATTCTCCCACCACTGTACACTGTAGTTCTGTGGTTGATTTTCCATAGTCACATGGATCTGGATTAATTAAGGATGCCTGGAAGAGGGGGTCATTTTACCACACAGAAAAGTATAACAAAATTCCCAAGAAAGAATGAATTAAATGTGCATTAAGTTGAACAATGTTTATTAGATACAACTTCCTGACAGATTTTTATGCTTTTATGGTAAAAATGAGTAAAATAACTTTTGGAGAATTACAGCCTAGAGAAAAAGAACGATGAGTGTGATGACACACACATTCCAAAGAAACTCTAGAAAATACTTCTAAACACAAAATGCTGATTTCTTTATTTAAGTGTGTTTTATATTTCCTTTCCTCCTGATTGAAAACGAACTCAATTAGGAATTATGTAGAAAAAAATGTACTTATCTCTCTTAAATTTTTTCTTAGCAAACACACAGCCTTTACTATGTATCAAGATTTGTAATAGTTACTTTTCAAAAATTATCCATTGCTTACTATAACAATCCTATGAAGATATATCATTATTATTTTCCCTGTTTTCTTGATGAGGAAATTGAGGCCCAAAGCCAGGAAGTAACCCACCCAAGTGTACATAGCTTAGCAAGTTGATTATTTTCAGTGAGATGTTAAAAAGTCAAAATTAAATAAGACACATCAAGTTTTTTTTTTTAAAAATCACATTCCACATTCAAGGAGTAAATTAAATCAGTATTCTTCAAAATTTTTCAATATCATACTAATTCAGATAAAATATTCCAGTCATGATATGTATAACAGAATAAAATACGGGAAAGGAAAATAGTCCCAGAGTAAACCAGGGTATCCTGTTGTGCTCTTCAGACCTGGTAAAGAACAATTAACTCATTATGTGAGTCCTTTTTGGATCTATTTAAATGTTTGGCTTATGCGTCCTCTTTGGTGCAAAATATTCAATCACAAGCTCAAATTTCAGTATATATCCTCTTTTGAAAAGCAAGGATAATACAGTATTTATATCCTAAGATTGTGAAAAGATTTCACTCATGTGTTGGAATAGTGCCCCAGTAGGATTCCTGGGTACTGGAAAGCAATGCTTACCAATCAGCATACCCTCAAAGCCTTGATGCTTTGCTATGAATAAAATACAACCAAAAAGGGAAAGGAAATATTATCTATACAGCATATGCAAACATGTAAATCAGTCAGTTAACCAATGTGTTGTCAAAGACAATTTCCTTAACTTGCTTTACCCTATGAAAAGGGTTATTTTCTCAGATTAGCAAATTGGCTTCCTTATCGCTCCCATGTTAGCGGTTTAAAGGTATAACAAACAAGATTTCAGTTTTCTGTGTGAGACAAAGTCCTACTCATTTGGAATACCTTGTAGAACTCATTTATGGACTTACCTCCTGGTAAAATAATTAAATCATCACTTCTGGGATGAAAGATTGGTATATAGAACAAAAAAATATTCAACAATCATATCTATGAACAAAACTCAAGCTTAAAGCTTGAGTTATACCTGCTAATACTTGCTAAAAGGAAAGAAAACTATCCTCAAGTCTGTCTGATTATGATATCCCAACAAATTAGCTTTAATTAACAAGTATGGCTTTGAGAATTCTTAATTATATTACCTTAGTGTAGATCAGGAAGGTAGAATATACACTGGATTTTTTGTTTGTTTTTGCTATTTGTGTTTTAGACAAAAGTTTCTGTATTTAAAAATATATTAGAAAGTTAACCAAAAATAATTCTTTAAAAGCTTAATAGTATTTTTAAGGTTATAATTTAACCAATTCCTTATTTGATGAATATTTAAATTGCTTCTGATTTATTTTTACTGTCTTTATAAAGCTGCTATAAACAGATTAAGTTGTTTACCAAGGATGCACATGTCTCTGCACTATGGAAAGTTTACATTTTCACTGTTAGTGTTCAAATGCATCTCTCCTCCCAAACCCTTTGCAAGCTTCAGTAACTTTACTGTCTTTAGATCAATGATGCATGTCAGTTTTACAGAGAGTAAAAGAAAAAGAACTCATCCAATTCTAGTGCCCATGGTACCATCATTGATTTCATGATGACATGCTTCTCAAACATCTACATCACTGGTCTCGTGTTCATTTTTTCTTGATTATAGATAAATATCATTTATCATAGGTACAACAGTGTTTTATCCACCAGGAAAACTCCCATTCCCTTTTCAATGCCTTCATCACTTCTGCTGTCCACCTACTCTCTGAACTGAAATTTTAAATGGAACTATTGGAGATTCCCTTCACGTCAGACCAAAGAAAACTTAAGTGTAATCAGATGCTTCAAGAGTTTTGTCTAGACTCATTCATTTGGCAACCAATTCACTGGATGCTTCAAGCCCATGGAAATATACTTTTGAGTTCATAAGATTTAGGCTATTTATCAGACTTTAAACTGGCTAGACTAATTCATAAATTGCAGGTAAAAGAACACCTCTGCTTCATATTCCTGGTTAAATCTTTGGCCTCTGGAGCGACTCTATTCACTCAAGGTACTTGTCCTCCAACAAGTTCAACTTCTAGTCATGCAAAAAACCATTTTCTTCTACTAAATCCTAAATTACTCCACTACATACCACAAATTGAAAATTCTACACCCAGCCACTGAGGAGCCGTCACAGTCAAAAACAAAGGCATAAAACACAGTTTATGGAGCATCCTCAAGGGGAAAAATGATCTTCCCAGCCATTTTTAGCTGGAATATATGTTTTCTGACCATAGCTGGATTCATTGCATGTACAAAGGAGTAATAAAATGGCATACGTGCAGGCCAGACACACAGAACAGGTTTCCCAAGTTGCCCACATGGGACCAAGACCTATGAGCATTACTCATTGTGTACTTTGGCTTACTTTTTGCTCAGCATAAAGATATTGTTGAAGTTTTTATTTTTTTTAAAAGCTTTCAGATAATCCTCTGGGTAACAATGATGTGTGAAACATGTCATAGAAGAATATGATGTTGAAATGACCACCATATATCACCTGAAGAAACAGAAAGAGAAACTGTCAAAGTTAGATGTTGAAAATGATAAATAGAAGTTAATGAGAAATAGGAAAACAAAATGAATTTCTTGATTGTGTGTTGAAAGTGTAGATTTGTCATTGTATCAGTAAATTCATGTCACTTAATGATAATGTTGATCATGAAACAAGCGAAAAGCTACCACAATAAACTGAAGATGGCAAGTAACTGTGACTATTCAGCACCCTGGCTGTAGAAATTTAAGAGAAGACGCGACATTAACTTTGTAAGATTTGTAACTATAAAGCAGCTGCTGGTGACAATGCATCAGAAAAATTCATTGGTGAGCTTGCCAAGGTCACCACTGATAAAAATCTGATGCCAAAACAAGTCTATATTCCTTGTAACCAAATGTCACTGTTTTAGCATTATCCCCAGAAAGACACTGACTACAACTGATGACACAGCCCCTACAGGAATTAAGGATATCAACAAGGAACAACTGCTGGGATGTGCTAATGCAACCTGTGCACATAGTATAAACTTGCTGTGAGAAGCAAAATTTGAATCCTCTTTGTTTAATTTACTTTATTCTTTGCAGTGCTGGAGAGTGAACACTCTAAGCAAGCACTCTACCAATGAGCTACACCTCTAGGCCATCTTCACAGTTTTAAATGAGTGAATTTCTTACTGGCCTATTATTAGGCTAAGAAAAAGAACCCCAACACCAGGGAGTATTTCTTCTTATTGGTTTCACAAGTCTTCTGTGCCAGCAGCTCACAATTACTGTAGGACAACTGGACTGTATAATGACTATAAGATTTTGTTTCTCCTTGACAACTATTCTGCTAATTTCCAGGTGAAGTAATATGTATACTATGCATGTTCCTCTATATATGGCTTTAATTCAGTCATGTGACAGAAATATCCTTATAGAACAATGAACAAAAAAGATAAAAACACTTTCTTAAACATCAGGCTAGAGCAGTTAGCACACGTATGAATGTCGAACATTTTCAAAATGAGTTTAGCATAAATGGTATCATAATAGCTGTTGTCAAAGCTTGGAACACAGTGACTAAAGTCACAGATGTATATGCCTGGAAAGCTTTGACCCGCAATTGTGTTCAGTGATGATGAGTAAGGATCATATAGAAGGATTCTATATGTCAAATAAGAAAAAGAGCCTTACATAGTGACATCTATGCTTTATAATGGTTTAATGTACACAAATACTGTTTCATGCAAAAAATTATTTAAATTGTTGCATCAAATTACCTTCAGGATATGCAATTAAGTTGTATGTAAAAAATAAAAAACATAAATGGGCCAAATTTAGTGGCACATGACTATAATCTCAGCCACTCAGGAGGCAGAAACAGGAGGATCACAAGTTTGAGGAAAAGCCTGGACAAAGCTTGTGAGATTCTACCTCAAAAAAAGGAGCAGGGGGGCTGCTGAGTGTAGTTCAAGTAGTAGAGAGCTTTCCTACCAAGTGGGAGGCTCTGGGTTCAATACCAGTACCACAGAAAACAAAACAAAATAAAACCAAATAAATGAACTTCATATTCAGACTTAGATCCCATCTCCATGCTATCTCATTATATATGCATATATCCCATCTCTCTTTTTTGGTGGTATTGGGATTTGAACTGTTTGCTAGGCAGATACTCTACCACTTGAACCATCCCACCAGCCCAATAATGAAGCCCTAGACAGTGTAGACCCAGACGTTAGCTATAAATGAGTAATTTAGCAACAAATAACTAAAAAACAGTGCATCATATAAGAGACAATTACTTCACTCTGAGCATTATGCTAAGTATTTAGAGACTTTTTTTCATTCAATCTTCTCCCCAAATTAGTAAATATTATTATATAAATTTCTTAATGAAGGGACAAGGAAATTGAGACACAGGGAAACTACATGGCTTTCAATTCTGTGCCATAGCTTACACATCAGCCTAACTCTAAGGTTGTATTACCTCCAAATCAGAGATTGGATACTGAAATGCCAAGACCTCCACAACTCCAAGGAGGAAGGAACAAATAGGCAATGGCCTTTGGGATGATTATTTCTGTGGTCCTATCTCTGTGCCGGAGGAAGATTTTTACTTGAGTTCACTTCCTAATTCAAAGAACAGTATCACCATTGAAAGGTTTAGGCCTAGACCAACTGGAGCCTGAAATCTTCCTCCCAGCTACATGACCTAAGTGATATCACCTTACTGAATTCCAGTTTCCTTCTGTGTAAAAAGAAATTAGCACCATAGGATTGTACAGATTTGTTGATTATGACCACTTTATAGGGCCTAGCACAATGTCAATCACATACTAGTTATTAAATTATTTAGGATCTTTTCTTTTGCTATATTGTCTGATTTCCACTCAGTTTGAATTCTGTAGTGCAAATTAATCATCAGTTCATAAAAGTAAATGGCACTTGGTATATGTGACAAAGCAATTCTAAATATGTTTTGGAACATTCTTCTCCATTATATACTCATTAGCTGCTTTAATGCTGTCATTAATAAAAAAATGGAGTGACTACCTCTTGCTACTTTGCTGAGAGGGCCAAGATGAAAACAGATGTGATGCTGTTTAACAAGCAATCTGAGCATTTAAAGATAAATTCCCTGTAAAAGACAAGTCGTGGTAATCAGGTCACTGCTGTTGGCATGCTTGGAGGAGACTGCTCTGACTTATCTATCACTATTTTAAAATATTAAAATTTACAGCAAGATTTGTTCCAAAGGGCCTCTTCTTAATGTTGCAGTGGGCGATTTCTTTTGTGCAAAGATTCAAGCAGTTTCTCAGGAATGTGTCTCTTTAGGGTGCAGATGCGGTGGACATGAATCACAGTTACTCCCACAATAAAACATTAATCTATTCCCCTGGTGCTTTTCCTAAAAGTATTAAAAAGAAGTCACTTAAGGATTGTTGCTAAGAGAGTCTAGAAACCAACTTCAAGAAACAAAACACAACTTTCCAGTCATCTGGGCAAGGTCAAAGCTTTGCTTAAATATGATGTTATTTAACTTTGCAGTTTGTAGTTATTCATCTTCATAAAAATAACACCTATATTCTGAGCTGTAGGGTCAAATTTTCTGAATTCTTATCTGTAACTATGTGTATTATACATACCTTCCAAAAGATTCACCTGAATCAAAAGATAGATTTTTTTTCAGCTGGAAAATTAACAAGCAAAGAACAAACAGGTAAATACAAGGGTTGAAAGGTGAGAGTGGGAGGCAGTTTATTGAATAAAAATGAAAAATAAATTTTACGCAAGTTTTAAAGAGTTTTATAAAATGTTTTGATCTTGTTTGATTAGTCTCAATATCCCCAGAAAATTTTGTTCAGCAAACTTTTCAAGCTCAAAATCCAGGATGTTTGTTATCAAAGCTAAGCAAAAGTAGAAAGCTGATAAATATTGAAGAGTTGAGAACATTTTAATTACTTCATCTAATTATCAAATAATTATAATAAATATACATTTATTATTCATAAATTAACTATTATTGACTCACAGAACTACAGAGAAACTAAACAACCTAGTCTTCTAGTAAAAAATATACCTCACAGACATCTATACTCTGCAGAAAGCTTGTTTTATTATTCGTATAAAAAGTGGATACATAGAAGTACAGCTATATTGTGAAATCATATTTCTTATGGTTTGCTGATGTAGATAAAGTAAATAAGAAGAAAAAGAAAAACTATTAAATTTGTGCCTCTGCTAGGACATGAGTATTAGCACTTTACTTTAAATAGTGTTGAGAAAATACTAAAGTATTAGCATTTTCTGGTCCTACCTGAATACTCAGAGCAAGCAGTATTTATTGAGCATCCTGTGGTTGTCTCATTATACACATCAGTCCTAACATCCCAGGGTCTAACATCCGTAAGAGACAAATGATATCATAGAAAACAAACCAAAAATTGGACCATTTGATTATGAAAATTGCTGTAATGACTGACTCACATAGATGTGTTGTTCAACAATACTACTATGAATATTCAGCAAATATTTTAATGTCTCTGTCTTGTATAAGTAATGTCAGACCTACTATCCATTGTTTTATTGCATCTAGCACTATGATAACACAAATACCCCAGAAATATCCTTGATGACAATGTGTATTTAGAATAAGATGCATTAATAAGTTTTTGTGGTTAAAAAAAAAAGCACAGACTCTCTTGAGCCTTGGAGTTCAAGTTAATGTCTCAATTTGCCCCTAGCAAATAAAATTTTCAGAAAGGGATTTTTCTTTCTGCTTTATCAAGTTGAAAAGACATGGAGTATTTTGAAATGTGATATTACAATACAGAATTTTGTATACTGAGTTGGTTTCATCTTTAAATCTGAAAAGGAAGTCTTTCTCCCAGATTAGTAATGAAGAACGGCTGAATTTCTGTGTAATTATTAGTGGGAAGAGGCAGAGAAATAGAGGGATGGCTGAGAATTTCTGAAAGCCATTAAAATTATGAACCCAAAATATCTGAAACAGCATTACAGAGTTCAATGTCAAACTCTTATTCCTCTGAAATTGTTCATTTTTATCGAGACTGTTAGCCCAGGGTTTATTTTTACAAGGTTATGTTCTGTGTGTGGTCCCTCCCAGTGGGTGTAATTTATTGTGGCCTATTTAACTTACACCAACACTGATTTTTTAATAGTTAGATTTGTAGCTTAAACCTTGCCAATCATCAATAGTATCTGTCCTTACAGATTTTTTTATTTGCTAGGAGCAGAAGCAAATTAGTCAGTTTCTCTGCATTCCAAAAAAGCAAAAAAAAAAAAAAAAAAAACTCAAACCTCTACTGCCACCCAGTGGTCTCTCTGAATTTTTCAAATGAAACTGGCAACAAGCCATGATCAGCATTTTAAAACCGTTTTTGAAAATAGATATTATTTTTATTAGGATATATTCCTTATAAGGGGGGAGGTTCATAGTGACAATTCCAATGAGACTTATATTGTATATTAGTTACCTTGCCCCCATCATGTCTCCCCCTCCCTGCCTTGCTTAAAGCATTGCAAGAGGTTTCTTAGTTCTGTTTCATATAGGTATGTGAAGTCCGTCAACCATACGCCCTCTCCTTAATCTCCTTCATTCACCCTCCCCTTCCCATAATACACCCACACTCACACATACACTGTATCTATTTTACAGCCTTGTCTTTCATTATTAGTACACAGGGGTTTCTCTGTGTATCCACGCTGTGTGTATACTTTACTTTGGTTCATTCAACCCCTTCTGTTACTCTCCCTTACCCCTTTACCTCCCACTACCAATTTTTCAACAGCTTTCAGTACACATCTTTATATCCTCTACTTTCACAGATGTTTTGTTTTATGATATTACTGATGCTCTATCATTCTTTCCCTTTCCCTCTTCCCTGAGTTCCACAGAGTAGTTGCACTGTTACAAACACATTCTACATCTGAGTTTGTATATGATCATGCTTGCTTTTTGTGTATGTGTTTATTTTTTGGATCTATCGTCCAGGTATGACAGAAAACATTCAACCTTTGTGTTTCTGAGCCTGGCTTAAATTGCTAAAATGTTGTAGATATGCTAATCTGAATCAACTAGAGATGAGCACTTTTAAAAAATAAACTGTGCATATATATGACCTATACATTGCTATCAATGTTATTTGTTATCTTTGCAGTGAAATGATGACTACTTGCTCAGCGCATTCTCATCTTACTGTGTTTATGTGATTTCTTTAACTACTTTTTTCCTTTTTGCTGTGCTAGAGAAAGCCAGGGTCTTCCACATGCAAGGCAACTGTGAGTTCTTTAACTTTTCATTTGGAATACACAGATTCCGTGAAGAAACTGTCAGACTCTTCTCAAAGTGTTTGTGCCATCTTAGATTCCCACCGACAGTGTGTGAGAGAGTCAGAGGATTGGCGTTCTTGCCTGCGTGCGGTATCTCATTGTGGGTTTAACGTGCCTCTCCCTCACAGCTAACAGTTCTGCGCCGTAATTCACGTCTTTATTCGCCATCCACATCTTCTCTTTGGGAAATGTCTTTTGCCTATTTTCTTTACCTTTTTCCACTGTTGTCTTTCAAGAGTTCTTTATATATTCTAGATACAATTTCTTTTTCAGATATGGGATTTGAAAATATTCCCCACCAGTATATAGCTTGTCTTTTGATTGTTTTGACAGGGCTTTTCTCAGAGCAAAAGATTTTCATTTTTATGTGGTCTAATTTATCAAAAAATATTTATGTATTGTGCTTTTGGTGTGATCTTTAAGGACTCTGCCAAGTTCTAACTCCTTACAGATATTCTCTCTTGCTTTGTTTTCTACATGTTTTATAGTCTTGTATTTAAGTATGTGATCTGTTTGAGATTAATTTTTAATAAAATATGAAGTTTAGGTTGATATTCACTTTTTAAGATGTCCAGCTTCTCCAGTACCATTTATTGAAAAGACTGTCTTCTTCCATTGAATTGTCTTGGAATCTTTGTCAAAAATCAGTTGGATATATTGAGTGTAACATGTGGTTTTATTTCGCTTTTTGGCCAAACACATTGCAAGATCCCCACAACAACCTCTTAAGCAAACAAATGCAAAAATATTGGTGAGATAGATTTTTTTTTCTTTTGGTGAGATAAATTTGTAAAAATAAAAATTGGAGCTAGGGATGTAATTCAAGTGATAACATACTTACCTAGCAAGAGCAAGGTTCTGGATTCAATTCCCAGTATTGCAAAAAAAAAAAAAAAGAAGAAGAAGAAGAAAAAGAAGAAATAAAAAAAAACAAAGAAAGAAAGTAAATCTGAGTAATATTAAATAACTTTACCTAGGAAAACACGGAAAATTATTCAAAAAGGAAAGCAGAATCTTAAATTCTACTTTCTACTTTTTACATTCTACATTAAAACCTAATTTTAAATGAAAAGCTGGATAACAGATAATCAGAGAGCAGGGTCTTTGCAAAGACTTTTATTGCTTAACTTAGGGCTGGGTCTTTCGCCAGCTACCTGTAGGATCTCTTGAACCCTAGCTACCATGCTTTTCAATCTGAATTTTTGGCCTCCAAAATGTAATAATAATTCATCTATGTGTTGCTGTCAGAACTTAATAAATACAAAACACCTAGAACAATGCTTGACATATTAAGAAGAAAATAAATGACAGTTTTTATCATTAATAAATTCTGATATTAAAAAGTCCAAAGCAATTCCAGTGACAACTCAAATCAAACCTAACTTGCAGGTTAAAAATATTCAACCTAAGCCTGGATCAAGTTTCCTACTCTAAATCTATCTCTTCACCGTAAAATAGAATTATTACGAAGAATAAACAAGCTAAATTATTAGGAAAATTTGTCACAGTGCTCAGTCACATAGTAGAAACTAGTTTAGTAAAAATTACCCTTTTAAAATTTAAATTATTGCTTCTCAGGAACTAGAGAAAAGGTGAGATCAAAAAGAATTAACCTAGAAGGCAAAACACACGCACAGGAAATCAATGTGAGTCAATGCCCTGTATAGCTATCCTTATCTCAACCAGCAAAAACCCTTGTTCCTTCCTATTATGGCTTATACTCTCTCTACAACAAAATTAGAAATAAGGGCAAAATAGTTTCTGCTGGGTATTGAGGGTGGGGAGAGGGAGGGGGCGGAGTGGGTGGTAAGGGGGGGGTGGGGGCAGGGGGGAGAAATGAACCAAGCCTTGTATGCACATATGAATAATAAAAGAAAAATGAAAATAAATAAATAAATAAATAAATAAAATTTAAATTATTGCTTATAAGATTGTACCATTGTCCATAATACCATATTTGTGGAATCCTAATAAATACATAAAGGACTGTGTTAGCCACTGATTAAAAAGCAAAAGAGGCAGTCATCATCCTAAATTGCATCTTACAGTCTACAAACAAAATTAGGACACACAAAATAGGAAAGGGAAGGAAGTTATTGCTCTTGGGCATATGAGACCAACCAGATTCAGTCTCCATAATGGTCACAGTAGTCTGAGGCTGGAGAATTTCAACGCTAACAACTCTATTGACCCAGTTTTTAAAGATAGAGAAAAACATCTAGCAAACACATGACAATTAAGTTTCCTTGATATCCTAAGAGAAAGTAAATCAGATCAAGCTAATTTTCTGCTATGGAAGAGCTGCAAGAGTTTGATTAATTTAATTAACAAATATTAGAATTGATTTAACAATAAATTCATAACATTGTATATTTTAGTATATCATTATTTTGAAAGAAAAGTAGAACAGACTGCTTATTACTAAATCCCTAGCACGGCTGTTAACAACACTAGGGAGAGTAAATTCATTGGCCCCACACCACTGCCACCTGCTGACAGCCCATCAATTTGCAGCATAGACAGTAGCACCTTGATTCAGCCACTTCAGTCTGCAAATTCCTCTCTTGTCCACATAAGCAAGATGACTCAGAGAAGCCCAGTGAATTCACTAAAAGCAAGGAAGTAATCACCGAGGCAAACTCTAAGTGGCATACAAGTTTAAGGTATCTTTACAGTTACTCAGATTAGAGTCAACTTGAAAATCAAAGTCTCCCTTTTACTATATTACATCACTTTGCCCTTCCCAGTCTATTAAGTCTTTTTGTCTTTTATGTCACTGAATATTAAACCCAGGTCCTTACAAATACTAGCCAAGAACTCTACCACTGACTTATTCAGCCAGCCCTATTTACTTTTTTCAAAAAACAAAAATACTTATACTGTGCCTCTTTTTCCTAAGAATGACTGTTGTATATTTAATATTTTAAAGACAATAACTTTTAAAGTTGTGTAAAGCATACACAACACACATTTTTTCAGGTTTGTGTCCACATCTTTTCAAGAGTCCTAATCATATAAAGAAGGCCTGAATGGCTCACTGAAACTGAGTTTTTTTGGCCTGGGAGCAGAAGAGAGAATTCACTCCTGAGGGCAATGAAAACCCTGGAAATGTCACGAAATTCTTTAGGACTGAGACACCTTGCATCTGTATGGGTTTTTTGATCAATGACAGTCAGTCTCACCTTTTCCTTTCTACCTAAATATAGATGGTCAACCTGAGGCATGTGATATAACCAATTTAGAAGGAGAAAGACAGAACTGGGTTCAAGATCATTGCTACCCTGAGAAAATAAATGAAGGGGTATTGTTAGTTTTTAAAATAGCTAATAAAGCAAGAGTGTCTGTCTAACATTTTATAGTGAAAATACATGTATGTTATTTAACTCTCACAACAACCTAAACACAAATAGGAAAAACATATCTTCACCAGCACTAGAAAATACCCTGGGGTAGTTGGGTTGGTATTCTCAGAAGTGCTAAATAATTTTTAAAATAGAGTTGTCTTTCTCTCAGACAATACAATTAATGATTTTTTTTTTTTTTGGTGGTACTGGGGATTGAATTCAGGGTCTCATGCTTGCTTTGTAAGTGCTCTTCCACTTGTGCCACATTACCCCCATCCTTTTGCTTTTTAATTTGTTTTTCAGATCTGATCTCATGCTTTTGCTCAGGCCAGTTTTGGACCAGGGCCCTCCTATTCTGCCTCTCAAATAGCTGGGACAGCAGGTGTGTGCCAATGCCTGGCGCAAGTAATGATTTTATGCAGTGGAAAGTGTCCTCTGAGAGGTCATGGAATACGTATGTGAAACTGAAATTGTGCCACATTTTACTGATGTCATCACATGTTTATCCACAGGTAAAAGTTTCCTGCATTAGCTGGGCTTACACTGTTGCACTTAGCTCAGACTGAATTTGCTCTGACTCTGAGTTTCTCCCACACCACCAATTTCAATTGCAGAGACTACCTGAGAATGAATCAGGGACATAATGTCACTGGATACAGGGAGAAATTTTTTGTCTGAGTTAATTTTTAAAAATGAAAACCTAACTTTGCAGTAGAAGTAGCAAAGAACAGAATTGTGAATTACAACTTTAAAAATATCTGTGAGAGAGAAATGATGTTACAAAGTATTTCTCCACTTACAGTATATTATGTTTTCATGATCTCTAGTACAGTGCTTTTCTGTTTTAACGACCACACAATGAGAATAATAGATCCACAATGATGTGCTTTATTTAGGAAAAGTCAAGGCTAAGTCAATGCAGACCCACAAAGATGATCTGGGATGTTAACTTGTCTAAACTGAAGAATTTAAACTAAAGCATTTAATTAAATCTGTAGGGGAAAAAATAGTATCTTTTCTTCACCCATCACAAGGTTCATGGCTGACATCCCTGTACCAAGACAGATCAACAACAAAAAAGCATAACAAATTTAACCATTTTATGTGAGATAAGAGCCTTCATACATGCCTACCCCAAACCCAGAGAAAACTATAATTTTTGCTTAAGTATGATGAGGACTACTATTGTGTAGAATAAAATTGGCCAAAAAAAAGTAATTTAATAGCAATAATTGAGGAAAATTAGCAAGGCCTAATTGTTCAGACCCTTCTCTGTGTCTTGTGCCTTTATTCCTGTGCTGGGTATATGGAACAGTATACCTATCATGTCAGGGTCTTCAGAGGAGAAGGGAAGGAAATTATTGTTATGGAGTCAAAGGAGAAAGACTGGAAGTCAGAGAGTAACCTTTCTGCTTATGTCAAGGTGCCATGTTTTGGTATATTCTGTTCTGAGCACAGACAGTAAAAATAAAGCAGGCACTAGAAACAATGTAAACACTTTTTTCTGATGCCTTTACAAATTGACGTAAGACACAGGCCCTAAGAGACTTCATTTGGTCCTTGGTGATCTCGATAAACCTGGAATGAACCACATTTCCATTTGCTGCAGAAATTCAAAGGCATTCCATGATCATGGTTAATTTCTAGACAGTTTACTGTCTCATAATTTCCTTTGTTTCTTGTCTCACAGACTCAGATGTAAAATAACTCCTTTATCATGTTATGCAATAATGGAACCAAAACATTTGTTAGCATAATAGAGTTTAGTGATGATTGGAAAGGTGGGATAAGTGAGCAAGCAAAAGCACATCATTCATTGTACTGTCCTGTGCTCCGGGTCCATTTTTACCACTCACCATTAGAAGATTCTGTCCTGGTTCCTTCTATGCAGCATCTACTTTTCTATTTTGCTGATTTGTTTCTCTTCTTCTCCCTATACTTCTAGTCCACCCTTCTCCCTAATTCTTCGTAGCAGCAAAACACATTCCTCTTCTTACCTCATGCATAGTAACTTCCTCTTTCTTCCCAAGTCACCAGATGACACACTGCTGGCATTTATGAACATGTTTTCTGAACAGAAACAGCTCACAGAGTAAAATTCTGGACAAAATTTTGAATGATATTTTCTAACTGTGTCCCATTACATCTTTGAAAGAGATAAAGTTGGGGTGATCATATTGAAAGTCACTGGGATAGAAAAAAATGTACATCTCACTTAATGCTCAATCTTTAGCAAGCAAGGGATGCATCTTAACCCCACCTTACAGATGAGGGCGCTAAGGCAATTTTAATTATAGTATTTTAATTGATTAATGTGACTGCTTTAATAGCAGTAACTCCATTTTTGAGCTTTCTCTTGTAACACAAGCTATAACTGAATGAAGCAGCTGGTTGATAGTGACCTTGACAGTTGATTGACTAATAGCCACATGGACAACTGTGCACCAATATGCAAATTAGATAGTTGGTATCCAGGACTTTTCCCTCTAAAATTGAGATCTGGAAGTTGGAATAACATATCTTCTGGGACTATAAATACCAGTACCTTCAGACTGCCATTTGAGCCACATATTGCTGTGCCATTAGCTTCTGATGCTCTACCCAAGTGGACAAGTCCTGTATTTCATTGTAGATGACTGAGAACAATCAGGACCAGTCCCATGAAAGGACTCCCAGGCCTTGAATAATTTCTTACATGGATTTATGGCATTTGGTTAATTACTAGCATTCTGTACCAGGGTAATTTTCTTTTATCTACTTTTGTTTATTCTAATTTTGTATGACTTACAGAAAATTGATTAATTTGGGAATGAGCTTTTTTTTCAATTGAAATGCCATTTCATTAAAGAATAAAAAGATTGACTTTCTTGGAGTAATTACAATCCTTGAGGTTAGAAGTGTCACTAGGGGTTGGGAAAACAGACCATCCTTGTCTGTCTGATGTGATACCCTGACAACGAGTTGTCCTAGTAGCATAGCAGTTACACATGGAGATAGGAAACCTGATGGCTGAAAACAATGGCTTGGATGTTGATTTTAAAAACCACATCCTGGACCGCTGACATCATCAGAACAACTTGTGACATGCAGCTAGGTCTTGTTGACCTGTATCTCCTAAAGTCATGGAAAATGAAAAACCCCAGGCTGACCATCTAAGACCAAAAACTCCCCCACCCAGTGTGTAGGAGGAGTTGATGACACATAACCCAGTTCTCAGAAATCCCTCCCACTTTCCAGGAATGATCAACCCCATGTTTGGAAACCACAATAATAGTTTGAGACCCTTAGGACAGTCATTCATTCTCAAACCTGTCTGCTCTCCCATCTCAAGAGTGTACGTTCACTTTCATTTAACTTTCCTTTGCCTTGATAAACCCACTCCTACTAAGTCTCTTCTGTGTCTTTCCCTGAATTATTTCTCCAATGAGATCAAAACCTTCTGCTTACAGAGACTAATAGAAGGGGACTAGGAACTAGAGAAAAGATTAGTTTGAGAAGAATCAATTTAGAAAGTAACACATATGTACATGGAAGCAAAACTAGGAATCCCCCTATATAGCTATCCTTACCTCATCTAAGCAAAAACCCCTGGTCCTCCTTATTAATGTTTATACTCTCTCTTCAACAAAATTAGAGATAAAGGCAAAACAGTTTCTGCTTGGAAGTGAGGGGGTGGTGGGCGGGAGGGAGGGATGGGGGAAGTAGGGGGGCTGGGGGAAGGGGGGAGTAATGATCCAATCATTGTATGCACATATGAATAAAGGAAATTAAAAAAAAAAGAACCTTCTGCTCCTGACCCAGAGACTCAGTCCTGTTGATACTAGGACCTGTACTAGTAACAAACATCTCTTCTATCTCAAGATTAAACACTTTTGGGTTTATTTAATAATTTTACTTAAACTAATTTTATAATTCTGTAAATAATAGGCTAATATCACTTATAGATCTCAGAATGAAGGTGGCTTTATTGACTTCACTAAAAACAAATTTAAATACCTAATTGGTTTTAATTATCAATTCTGGAGCTGAGCAACATTTTATTCTATGAAATACAATGGGTGTTCCAATGTTCTGAGTGCAGGGGTTGAAGAAAGCAAAACAGAGAACAAAAACAGAGTGGTCATTTCAAAGGTACTTTATTTACACAGCTACACACTGGGAACTTCCTCATCACGCTGTCTCCTGTAAACTGGGCACCTTCTGGTTGGTTGCTGTGAGTCTACTACTTTTTGGAAATTTTGCCCATTTCAAAGATCAATATGATTGTTTGATAATGGCAGCTACCACAAGTGACTCCATAATCTGTTAGGATCCAGCATAAAAATTCAATCCAAATAATGACTTTTCATAAACTTTGTTTACAATATATTTAACCTATTAGAAACAAGGATTAATACAAAAATAAACATTTAAACAAAGTATTTGAGGCCATCATGACCCAAGATTAACCTTTAGTTAATAGAAAATTCTATTTATCCATATTGTTGTTTCAGGTTTCCCCACGTGTTCTTTTCCCAAAGACATTTATTTGATTCTTCTGCCTGGATTCTTCTTATAGCCTCCTCCTTTTACCTATCAAGAGTATAGTTAAGTAAGTCCATTTAGTTGAATTGGGTGAGTGAAAAGAAAAAAAGAAAACCAGGTTTAAGATAATAATTATAAATCTCTCTCTCTCTCTCTCTCTCTCTCTCTCTCTCTCTCTCTCTCTCTCGGTTGGGAAAAGGAAAAGAAAAAAGAAGGGGAAACAGGATTTAAGAGAGTGTACGACTAGTATCCAACCAATTAGCCAGATTGCTTTTTGGCTTTTATTATGTCTTTTTTACTCCCTGTGGCCTTCAAGCTTCTATTTCAGAATTTACACAGTGCAGTGCACTTAACTGGTTTATGTATCTTCTTTTATTAGACTTCTATTAGACTTAGTTTCTAGCACTTTGCTATGGTTTACATATATCCCCCTAAAATTTATGTGTTGAAAACTTAATTCCCAGTTTATCAGTGCTTTGGGGGGAGGAATCTTGAAACGGTGGTAAGTCATAAGGGCTCTTCTCTCATAAATAGATTAATGTCATTATCGAAGAAGTAATTTAGTTACCAAAAGGGAGGAGCCCACAAAAGGAGTGAATTCCTGATAAAAGCATTAATTTGGCCCCTTTCCCCCTCTCTCTTTCATACACACTCATTTGCACTTGTGCTACATGGGGTAACACACCAAGAAAGCCCTCCTTACCAGACACTGATCCATGCTCTTCGATTTCTGAAGCTCCAGAAGCATGAGCAAATTAAATTTCTATTGTTTATAAACTATTCAGTCTGTAGTATTCTGTTTGTAGCAACACAAAATGGACTAAGACACACTCTGAACTGGTTATCCAAGAAGTATTTATGAAATAAAGAGTGAATAAGTATTAATTTTATTATAATCATCACTGGAGGTCAGCACAGCTATCTCAGTTCTTGCATCCAGTAGGATAAGAATTCAAGCAAGACTAGAAAGCAATAACAAATGTGTTAATCCTGTAGTTTCAGTTTGAGATACAAAAGACCAGTTGATCTTTCTGGACACAGGGGAGAAAAATAAATCTCCATTGTTAAGTACATTTTGCAAGATAATATTTCAGAATGAGAGAGTAAAACTGAAAAGGCAGGCAGCCCCTGCATATTGATGCAGGTAGACTTACCAGAATCAGAGGCAAATAAAGTCACCAACTCTTGATTAGGGATCTTCTCTGGTTTCCCGGATTGGCTTACCAAAATTTGTTACCAGGTTCAGATCACTGAATCGTAGAGCCAAAAAGTAACTAATCTTTGTTGGAAAAAAGAATTTAGGGATGGACACAGAGAAGACTTAAGCAGAAGCAGGTTTATTAATGCAAAGCAAAGAAAAATTGCATCCTCTGATAGGAAGGGGGACAGGTTCAAGAAGGAGCACAGTGCTGGAGGTCCCAAGATCTCAACCTTTGATTGGGGTCTGCAGATAGAGGGGTAGCCAGTCCTGGAAAACTAGATCACTTTCATTAATTTTTCACAAACTGGGTTATATGTCATCATCTCCTCCCACATGTCAGGCAGGGTATGGGGTGGGGTGTAGTTTTTGACCTTGCATGATCAGACCAGACCTGTTATTTTTTGCCCCAAGGACTAAGAATCATCAAGACCCTACTATATGTCACAAGCCATTCCATTGATGCCAGCAGTCGAGGATGTGATTCCTTATCAACTTTCAAGTCATTATTTTCAGCCATTAGGCTTCCAAACCCCTTGTCTCGCCCCTATAACATATGAAATTACTGAAAGAGGTCCCTCAGTTTTCCTCCATAGAATACATTCAACCAAAGTAGCTGGATAAATAAATTAGCATGAGTTCATCTTGAACTATGGTTACTAACATCTAGCTTAAAGTATAGGATTCCTGTCTGACAATCTTATACTCATGTTTTATTCATATCAACTTATTGTCAAAAGATGTGAACTTTCAATATTTAATAATAGCTTTCCTCTGATAGTCTGGTATATGTCCCTATAACTACAAAACCCATCTGTGTTGGTTAGATTTGAGTAACTTATTTTAACAATTGTTTCTTTGACATATATCCCAGAGAAGTAAAGTGGACTGCCTAGATCCTCCCACTACTGTAAAAATCATGCTCAGGCTCTCTTGAAAGTGCATCTCAGGTACCAGCTATAGTTCCTAGAAAACAGCTGATGGTTAGTAAATGCTATAGATACTAAACATACAAACACTGCCTATTCATTTAAGCTAGCAAGCAGTATCAGTCTGAAATACTAATGGTTAGTCAAAGTCAATCAGAATCAACCCCAAATCTTAGACCAGTTAAGTGGGAAAGAAATGAGTACTGTCTGAGACTCTCCCTTTCCTATAGCAAAACAAAACAAACCCCATCCAAATATCTGGATCTTATTTTTCTAGTAACTTTCACTAATTTCTTTTCTTTTTTTTTTTTTTTTTGGCAGTACTGAAGTTGGAACTCAGGGTCTTGAGCTTGCAAGAAAAGTTCTTTGCCACTTGAACCGCACCACCATCCTGAATTTACAGTTTCATTGTAGCCAGGTTCCTCACCAGTGAACATGGCCAGTAAGTCTCCCTTATGTGGAAATTGGCTAACTTTTTTCAGAGGAGGACCCGAATGTCACTCTCAACCACCTTGGCCATTCAGACGAAACACAGCATTCATGTATTGTGAGTATTCGTGTGTTACAAGATCACGTTGTTTCTTATCCACTCCATAGTTTTCTGGACTAAATTATAGGGTGTCAGGATGGCTATGAAAACAAAGACTGACAATTAAAGCATTTACATACATTTCACAGCAGACAAAGCATACCCTGCACATATCACTGCCTCCCTTTACAGGCACAGCCAGCACTCTCCAGGGCACTCAAAGAGAACACCCCTCTGGAAGACAACTTTAAAGAAATAAACCATAGTAAAATTCTAATGTTGATTTTGTTTATCACTGAATTTGAATAACTCTTCTCAATACTGGAAAAGACAACCATAATACAAGAAGAACTTATTCTGAGGCAAATTGCCGGACTCTTTGCTTCTTCCACAGATAATTTTACAGTTAGCCTAATCCCTACCTCTGTTTTTTAAGGTACAGAAGGAAGCTGATTATTACCCAGCCTTGGTGATAATGAAAATATCACCATAGTAGGCAAAATTGAGGCAAACATTTGGTTATGGTCAGAGAATATTTATGATAGCTAATTAACAACCTTTGGGCCATTGGAAAGGGCTAAAGAGTTCAAGTCAGAGTTGGGTTGTGGAATGACACAGAAGGGAAGATTATTCAGAACCTGTAGGGAAAAAACGTGTTGTATTATATGGCTTCAGTGCCCCTAGAGCAAATTGAGACATTTGGGCAGAACTTCGAACAATTGGTCTCTAAATATGTCCTCTTCATAGAAATTTTGGCTCAAAGAGTTTTAGCATTACGTACTTTGAGAATATATCCCAGAACTGGGGAGGTAGAGGCAGGAGGATTGAGTTCCAGGCTAGCCTGGTCTACATAGTGAGGCCCTGTCTCAAAACAAGAAAAAGAATAAAACAGAATAGTTTCATTGTTGTCTTTAAGTGGAACATCAGAACACATCAAATTTATGTTTCTCACTTATTTGGAGTTTAAAGTATTGAAACAGTTCTGCTTCTTTGCTATAGGAAACTGCTACAGGTTGACCTCGAGGTGTCTTTACACGAAGTAAATTTGACTATTAGGGTTTTAGATTTAGTTTGTGAACTAGATGTTCATATTAACTATTATGTGGAGTTGGAATTATCTGCTTTTTGAAAATAAACTGATGTAACAGTTCAGAGCTAACACTGAGATTTGTCAAAAATCTGTCGTTTTCAATGACAATGAAATAGTTTCAGTTTCTGGCTTTGCAGATGTGGTTTTCTGTAGATCATATAAAATAAATCTGTGGAAGTAATCAAGAATATTGAATACTCATAATGAAATTAAAATGCCAGTTGAAAACTATTGGTTGATTTTGTTTTTTCAGATATTAAACAAAAAAAATTTCCCAGTCTGCTTTACTGGCAACTAAAATCATTTATTTTGAGTTAACTTCTTAATTTCATTTCTCTGAAATAAGGCACATGATTTTCTCAATAAATATATATAACTAGTTGAAACTGCATTAAACTTTTAAGCTAATGAATTAAATTGGGTGCTTTGGCAGAATTACTTACTGAACAGTTTAAGATCAAGTTATTGGAACATGAACACATGAAGAAAGTCAACAGAAACAGCAAATCTACTCCCAAAAGGTCTACAAATATTAGCTCCCAATTTTTCTAAATGATTCTATTTTCACACCTGAAATAATGTTGCCTCTTTTTAAAAATGTCCATCTTAATGAATTAAATATGAAAAAGGGGAGAGCCCAATATTTTAGTGAAAGAGGCCATCAGAGTTCCAATCCTGAGCTGGTGGAAGTAAAGAATTCCCTGGCTCAGTTTCATCTCTGCACCATACAGGCTTCCTTTACTAGAGAATGATAATCAGAATTGGAGGGGAAAAAAAAGGAGAAGAAAGAAAAACAGAAGAGGGATTAAGATAACTGCACAGGAAGGGACAGGATTTTTGAATAGTAGAGAGAAGTCACCTGGGAAACATTACATCCTTTTGTCAGAATCTTGGAGTCCCATGGGAAGTTGTAAAAAAGAGCCTGTCAGGACATGTGGATAAAGGAGAATAGAAATAACATATGGTAAATGCTTAAGAGAAATCTGTCTGCTTCTCAAACAATTTCTGTCATTTCATGTATGCAGGTGGATGAAAGTCCAATTAGAAATTGATTACTCTGAAACGCAAGAAGATCTTTGTCTTAGTTGCCCAGTTTCTTGATTGCAATTATGGTGCTGATTTGAAATATTTCATTTCAAATATATTTTCCCACTGTCTTAAATCTTTTGGGTAAGAAAGAAGCAAAAAGAGAGCAAAACAGAATGCAGCAAGTCAGGCCACTAGGGGTATAATGATGAACAAGACCTAGTCTGTACAGTTGAGAAATTCATGGTCTTAGGAGGAAAGCATTATATCGAAAGATAAATTAAAATGTAACATGATGTTGTTACAGAGATGTGATGAAAACATCAATGGAGGACAGAGAAAGTATGATTCTTGAGGGATGTCAGAAGTCTCACAGCATTTGAGATTAATACTGAAGTTATAATAGCAATTTGCCTAGACAAGAAGAAGGGAAAATGCAGGTGCTGCATTTCAGTCTGGAAGAACAGTCTTAAGGTTCGACATTTGTCACATGAGAGAGGCAATGAGAAAGGAGCATAAATAAATAATACCTATGCAGAGAAATTGCAAAGTTTGGTAGAAACCAGAACAGAGGGTTTTTCTAGTCACCTGAGGCAGTGGTTCTCCCACTTTAATGTAAATCAGAATCACCTGGAGGACTGACTAAGCTACAGGTTACTAGACTAGTGTTCTGGTGTCAGTAGATCTGATACAGGAGCCCAAGATTTCACTTTGATAGTAAGTCCCCTTTAGATGTTAATTCTCCTGATCCAGGGACTAACCTATCAGATACAGACATAAGGGACTTGGATTCTATCCTGGGGTCAATGAAAATCCAATAGAAAACTTTAAGGAAGAGATGTTAATGTCATTGGCTTTGGGGTCAATGTGTGAACTTTAGTCTGAATATGAGAGACTGGGAACAGGGATTCTTAAATATTCTAACAGGGAAATAAGAATTTCCTATCATGGTAGAATGTGAAGAGAAGAAGAAAAATGACTAAGAAACATTTCTTTGATACAAGCAACTGTATCTGGCATTCTCTTGGATTTGAGAGCTGAGAAGAAATGAGGACTAACACAGCAAGTCTTAATCGAGGAGCATAGCAGCATAATAAAGGAATTAACTGAAATGTAGCATATAAAACATTGGAGTAAGTCTCAAAAAGGGGTAGTATGACATGTATTTCCAGCAGTATTTCCATATACAAATCTTTTGATACATAGGTGTAGCACCTGGTGTCAAATACTATTGAGAGGTTAAATAGAATTCAGGATTTAAAAAAATATATTGAATTTGACCTTCAATAGGCTGTTGTCTTCCCAGTAAAACTAAATTCTCTCAGTGGCAAAAAAAATAAATCAAACTATAGTCAGTTGGAGAGTACAGGGGAGTCAAGAAGTGGACACATCAAGTATGCATACTCTTAAGAACTGTGACAAAGTAAAGAAAGGATACAGGAAATTGCTAGAATGGTTGGATCAAAAGACTTTGTGTTTGAGATCAGAGGACCTTTTAGCATGTTTGGAGGCAGATGCCAGGGGGAAAGAGAGATTCAAAAGTCTTAAAATTGAATAAAATTGGTGAAGCAAAACCCATAAGTAGGCAGGAAATGTTAAAAAGATGTCAGCCAAAGAGTGCTCCTTTTTCTATTTTCTTACTAATCAATAGTAGCCACAAGTTGTTAATAAAGTCAGTTTTCGAGAGGATGTTGGTGTGAATCTAAATTCCCAAGTTCAGTTGCACCTAATTCTTTATTTTTTAATAAAGCAACTTAATTTCAATTTCCAACCCTTATCCCACAGAGCTATTGTGAAACTTTGTCCTTCTTGGAATCTTTCCTCTGCCTAACCCAGAGTTGTGCTCTGGTTCTGGGGTCACACAAAACGACTCCTTGCTGCTTTTATATGTTCTTTGGACCAAGGAATCCACTGTCTAGGACTCCTCTTGCCAGAGCACCCTCCTTTTGTGAGTCTTGCCAGCTTTTTAGGAACTGTCACTGAGATGCAAGCAGATGGCCTCTGCTTTCAGGGTCTGTAAGCCCACAACCTCTCCTTCATCTTTGGGAAGCTTCTTTGTACTCTAGAGGAACATGTGTTCCTTAATGCTATTTCAAGACACTGTATCTCTGTTATCAGATTACACCCCATCCTTTTCCTGCTTCTGCCAAGTCCTCTGAATTCTCTGAGGCTTTAAGGCTTTGTAAAAATAAAAGAAGGAACAAGTTCAAGCAAGTTCCATTTTCTGTCCTGCCCCTAAATCATTAGAGTAGGGGTAGGGTGAGAATAAGAGCATAAAATATAGAGGAAGTACATACATATATGCCCCCACACACATTATATGCCAGCATGTGCACCAGACATTTCAAATGTATCATTCTCACCCAACTATATAAAAAAGTAGTATTATCTCCATTTCACAATTGAGATAACTGAAGTTCGGAGAAATGCAGTTATTTGTCCAAGTTTATCAGAAAAGTACATGGTAGAGCTAAGAATCATCTCAAAAAATTCTTATCTCAAATCTATACAGTTATCACTCTATTAACCTCTTACTAAAGATTAAGTTTCTAAAGATCTAATGACATGGGCTTCTCACAGACTTATTGAACCAACAAGAAGCTGTAAGTGTGGTCATGCAGTCAGGAGGCTGAGGTAGAAGGATCATGAATTTGAGGCCAGCCTGGACTACACAGCAAAACCCTATCTCAAACAACAACAGGAAAAAAGAAAAAAAAACACTAAACATAGAACAAGAAACTTCAGAAAGGTCAATCCTGCCTCTTATTTATGTTGGTGAAGATTTTAAAGGCATTTTCATACTGTTGGAAGTATAAAAATGAACTTTAACATAAATATAATTCACTAATTTAATTACTGCCTTAACAGAAGATGCTTTTTGATTTAACTGCAGACATTTTGATGACAGTTAATCCTCATATTTCCCCTAAAATGTCTAATGTAATGCCTGTAAGTGATAAATAATAAATAGTAATTCACATTTCCATCTATAAATCAATCTGAGCAGTGACTTATGAGTCCCACACAGGACTCAGGGCACTGGATACTGACATGAAGAAGGCAGGCAAACTTTCTTGGAAAAGAGGAGTCCTTGAACACTTACTGCCAAGGAGTGTTGTGCTTATTTTAAGACATCAATACTTTAAAAACAAATTTAGTAAGTCAGCCATGGTGGCAAAAACAGGAACCTAGACACAAACCTTACACATTTCACAAAAATTAACTGAGAATGGATCATAGTCCTAAATATAAAACACAAAACCATAAAACTCCTAAAAGACCACATAAAAGAATATCTGGATGGTCCTAGGTTTGGTGATGACTTTTTACACGTGACACCAAATGTAGGATCCATGAAAGAAAGAATTCATAGGCAGAACTTCAAACAGTTAAAAATTATGCCCCATGATCGACACTACAAAGAGCACAAAAAGATAACTACAAACATGGTGAAAATGTTTGCAAAAGACACATCAAATAAAGGACTCTTACTTAAAGTATCCAAAGAACTCACACAATTCAACTATATGAAAACAATGTCATTAAAAGAGGAGCCAAAGACCTCAAGAGATAACTCACCAAGAAAACATTCATGTGGCAAACAAACGAAAAGACATCCCACATCATGTGTATCAGGTAACTGCAACTTAATACATGAGACACCAAAAACACTTATCAGAATGGCCAAAACCCAGAACACTGACACCACCAAGCACTGGGAAAGATGTGGAGCAGTAGGAAGTCTCACTCATTGCTGGTGGAAATGCAAAATGGTATAATCACTTTGTAATACAGCCAAGTAGTTTCTTTTAAAACAAAACTGATTCTTGCCAGGCATGGTGGTATACTCCTGTAATCCCAGCTACTCAGAAGGCAGAGGTATGCAAGTCATGGTCTTAGGCACAGGCAGTGCAAAGTTAGCGCAAGACCCTATCTGAAACACAAAATAAAAAGCAAAAAGGACCGGGGGTTGGGGTAGCTCAAGTGTATAGCACTTGCTTAGCAAATGTGAAGCCCTGAATTCAATCTGCTGTACCACAAAAAAACAAACAAACAAACAAACAAGCAACAGCAGAAAAAAAAAGTCATATTCTTATCATACAATCCAGCAATCATGTTTTTTGGTGTTTACTCAAAGGGGTTGAAAACTTATTTACACACAGAACCTGAATGGGGATATTTATAGAAGCTTTAGACATAATTGTCAAAGCTGGAAGCAACCAAGATGTCTGCGAGTAGGTTAGTGGATAAATAAACCTTGCTACATCCAGACAATTGACTATTAATAGAATATTATTAGATACTAAAAAGAAGTGAACATCAACAGTTTTTATCAGAAATGGAGTCTGGATTATATATACAATATTATATATAACATATTAATCATATATAATAATACATTATATATATATATATACACAAAGAGAGAGTCAGTTACAAACTCATAGCATCATATAAGTAGTTAAATCAATATGAGGTACATGCAGAAACAAGGCATGAAATGAATTTTATGGCTTCTAGGATTTGCCCAATGAGGATTTAAAAAAATCCTTAATCCTACCTGCTATATTCAGTTATTTGATGTCCAATTTGTTGTCACTTTTTTAAGAGCTATTTTATGCAGACATTTAAATATATATTACATGTAAATACCTCAAGAGCATAAACCATTGTTTTATATTTTATAAGAATTATAGTACCCCTCCATCATTGTAATTCTTTAATTTTTGCAAGTATGTGTATATGCATAGGAATACTGGCATTACAACAGATCAGATTAAATACTTATTTTAAAGGTATAAGAATTTAAATACCTAATGCAAGGGTGATATTTAGTATTCAAATGCCAACTTCTGCTTGTCTTATGTCTCCTGATCATGGAGTGACTATATTCTCAGATTTGAAGATTTGGACAATCTTGAGATCATCCAGCATGGTTTAAGCTAGTAAAGTCTTAGAAAGTATCTGTGTGCCTCCCTCCCCCAGTGTTCCTCAGACACCACTTCTTGGGAAGAATGGCTGAGGGAGGTATGCTTTTTAGTCAGCAATCCAGGACACTATGAGATCATAATCATAATTTCATACAGAAAATTTTGAAGAAACCAATAAACATTGGCAATGTGCTGTGGGCCTGTGAGCTTGTTAGAGAAAACATGTAGTGATAGTAAAGGGCTGATGACAATTCTGGATCCTCTTCTTTAAGGCCATCTGATTTCATTTATATTTAGTTGTTCATCTGTTATTCATTTAAGAAGGTTCACTGGTAGCCTAGATATTTCAAGCAGTTGAATTTTGAATCTTCACTGAAAATTAATAATATATTCAATGGTCAGAAAATATAAAGGCAGAACTCATTTTTTAATATGTGCTTGTAACTACAATAGCAGTTCCTTCTTTTAATGGTGGCTTCCCCCTTTTGTTTGTACTGGAACTCATATGAATAATAACGCTATGGTTTTTGAGACAAGTGTCCGTACACTTCTATGATTCTCAACCAAGAACTCTTATGCTCTGAAAATGTACAGTACTAGCCTATAGAATGGACATGGGCTTTTATCTTGAAGCACCAGATAAATTCACTCATATGTAAAACATTATTTTTATGTTAAACCAAGTAGGTTATTTTATTAAATCAGATACAAAATTCATGTGAGACTTTAAAACAAAACACTTGGGATGCTTCAGGCTACACAGACTTTTAGAGACACACTTTTCCTCAAACATTTTTCATTCTCTCATTCTTTCTAAAACAGAACAACAACAAAGGCACAAGACATGAAAGAAAAAAATATTGGTAAACTGGATTTCATTAAAATGAAAAGTCTTTGCTCTTTAAAAAGTGCCATTAAGAAAATGAAAGGCTGACCAGACATGGTGGTACACATCTGTAATCACAGCACTTGAGAAATAGAAGCAGGAGGATTGCAAGTATAAGACCCTGTCTCAGAGAGAAGGAAGAAGAGGGAAGGCAAGAGGGAGAGAAGAGAGGGGGAGGAGAGGGAAAGAAGAGGAGAAGAGAGGAGGGCAGGGGAAAGGGAGGGGAAAGAAAAGGAAAGGAGAGGTGAGAGAAGAAAAGAGAACAGAAGAGAGCAGAAGAGAAGAGAAAGAAAACTAAAATGAAGAAGTAAGTCAAAAGCTAAGAGCAAATAATCATGATACATAAGACAAAGCTTATGTCAAGAATATATAATAACTCTGATAATTTAATAATGATAAGATAAACTAATCAATTTTAAATAAAAAAATCTGATCCACACTTCACAAAAAGCATACACATACACTGATAACAATTCAGCATAGACATGTGGGTGAAAATATGCTCAATATGATGAGTTATCAGGGAAATATAAAGTAAAGCCACTATGAAATGCCACTAGAATACTTGTCGTCAGCTAAAATTAAGAACACTAATCGTATCAAATGTTACTACCTTTTGTGGTCTGAATGTATCCCTCCAAAATTCATGTTGAAATATAATCACCAGAGTGATAATATTAAGAGGTGGAGCTTTTAAGAGAGACTGGAGGAGAGCATCCATTGTTGTGGTAGAGCCCAGAAGACATATACTCGTCTCCTCAATAAGGAAGAAATACTGACTTCTTTTTTCACTTAAAAAGTTAATTCATTTTTATATATCATCATTTTTCCTCTTTACTTTTCTTTGCACTTTTTCTATCTCTCCTTTACAAACTATTTTACTGATAGTTTATTCTACCTCCTTTCATTATTCTTAACTTTCCTATCCCTTTTCAATTCCCAATGACAGCACTCATCCCCACAATAAATGAACTCTATTCTTACACATTAGGAATTTTGTTTACCTGCACCCCTCACAATCCACTCCCCTTCTCCTCATCATACATGTTCCTTATTTTCCCCTCACACTCTTTACTTATACTACCTAATTTTTACTCATATGCAAGTTTTATTTTTCTGGCCCCCTACTGTATGATGCTAGTCCCTTTATATATAATGTGATTGGTTGTACAGATAATGTTGCCAATGGTATTTTAATCCATGTAAACATCTTGTTTGATATTTAATTGGCTAATTTGTTATTGCTGATTTATGCCCCTAGGCCAGCTATGAGAAATGGCATATCAACCCTGCCACTACTCAGTTGCACCAAAACATAGAAAATAAATCAAAAGAAAGACTTTAGCTAACTGAAACCCCTAACCAATGAATTTATTTCAGCTGAGCAAATCTCAAAATGGAGAGAAATATGAGAATGCATGGGAATATGACTCTCAAAAGGTCAACAATAACACAACAAAGGATCCAATGGATAGGTAAGAGAATAAAGTCTCAATTTTTTTACTTCAAAAGAATGATGGTAAGAATAATGATTAACGAGGTGAAAGGAGACACGTATAAACACCTCAATGAAATCAAAGAGAATACAAACAGCTACATGAGTTCAAAGAGAACATAGATAAATAACTAAATGAACTCAAAGAGAATACAGATAACCACTTAAATGAATTCAAGGAGGATACAAATGAAACTAAATAAAATAAGGAAGGCAACTCAAGATGTAAAAAGAAAACTCAAGAACAATATAGAAATCCTGAAAAAACTCAAATCTCGGAAAGAGAAAAGCTCCTTAAGTCAAATAAAAACTTCAGTTGAAAGCCTCTCCATCATACTGAATCAAATGGAAGACAGAATATCAGGACTTGAAACAAAGTAGATGTAATAGAAAAATCAGATGAAGATTAAAAATGAATGAAATATGCAAGAATTTGGTGACTCCATTAAAATACCAAACCTTAGAATCATGGGCATTGAAGAAGGAACAGAAGTGCAAGTTAAGGGCTTAGGAAACATTTAATAAAATAATAGAAAACTTCCCAAATCTATGCCTATCCAGGTACAGGAGGCCTTTGGGACACTGAACAGACAAGACTAAAATAGAACCTCCCACAGATTAATTGCAACATTAAATACAGAGAGCAAGAAGAGAATATTGAAAGCTGCAAGGCAAAAGTGCCACATCATCCATAAAGACAAAACCATCAGAGTAACAACAGACTTTTCAACACAAACCTTAAAAGCAAGAAGGGCATCAAATTATGTATCTCAAGCATTGAAAGAAAATAATTGCCAACCTAGATTACTCTACCCAGCAAAGCTATCAACTCATAACTGAAAGAGAAATAAAACCCTTTAGTTTTTGTCATGATAAACAAAAACTAAAGCAATTTATGACCACTCAATCAACACTACAGAAGATGCTCAAAGGAATCCTACACATAAAAGAGGAAGATAAATGTGACCATGAAAATATGAGAAAAAATAAATTTCCCCAGATGAGCTATCATACACACACAAAAGCAACAAAATGGCAGGAATTACTACATACCTTTCAATATTAACACTGAACATTAATGGTCTCAATTCAGTGAATAAAAGACAAAATGTTGAGTTGGATTAAAAAGTCACTACTTGTTGCCTACAAGAAACATATCTAACTGACAAAAACAAAACTGGCTTAGGGTAAAAGAGTGGAAAAAGATCTTCAAAGAAAATGGACACAGAAAACAGGCAGGAGTAGCAATATTCATATCTTATAAAGTAGACTTCAAATCAAAACTAGTCAAAAGAGACAATAGAGGTCACTTCATATTAATAAAGGGAACAATCCTTCAAGAAGAAATAACAATTCTTAACATATATGGGCGAAATGTCAGTGTACCCAACTTCATTAAATAAACACTACTGGACTTAAAAGCACCACAATGTTAGTGGGAGACTTCAGTATGCCAGACTCACCAATAGATAGGTCATTCACACAAAAAAATCAACAGAGAAACTTCAGAATTAAATGGCACTATAGACCAAATATACTTACAGGCATCTACAGAATATTTCATCCAGCAGCTGCACAATGCACATTCTTCTCAGCAGATCTGTTTCTCAAAAACAGATAATATTTTAGGACATTAAGCAAGTCTTAACAAATATAAGAAAGTTGAAATAACTGCCTGTATTCTATCAGACCATAATGGAGCAAAAGAAATTACAAAAAAAAATTCAGACATATGGAAAGTAAACAATATATTGTCAAGTTATCAGTGGGTCATTGAAGAAATAAGGGCGTAAATCCAAAAGCTCCTATAAGCTAATGAAAATGAAAACACAGCCTACCAGAAGCTATGGGATACAATAGAAGCAGTGCTAAGAGGAAAGTTTATAGCTATGAGTGTCTACATCAAAAAAACAGAAAACTCAATAGCTTAATGATATACCCGAGTCTCCTAGAAAAATAAGAGCAAGCCAAACCCCAAAGTAACAGACAGAAAGCAGTAATAAAAATAAGGAAAGAAAGATCATTCTGAAAATGTGAAAAGTCCTTTTAGAGTTAGCAATTCATTAGTTGATACCTCAGATTTGACGCTTTCCCTTTTTTGGTCTTTGTATAAGAGACTTGAACTCTGAAAACTCATAGAAAGTCTGAAACATTCTTGTCTAGATCCATTAGATTTTGCAAGAATTATTTAACAATTTCCAGTTTGCATATTCAAAGCTAACAGTATAGTTTTAAGAGAAATCATAACTAAAGATTATTATGGGTCTTTAGCATTAACGGAAAAACAAAGTCAAGCTCCAGCACTGACATTTGGAAAACTGTGCTGTGCTGAATTGTGTAATGTAGTGATTTCAAACTAGATTTGAAGCCAACTCCTAACTAGCTATGTGATCTTTAGCAAATCATTACATTTCTTTTAGACTTAGAAACAATGGTAGAATACAAATAGAGTCAGAGGATCTTTTCCCAAGAAGTTGAGTATATCTCCTCACTCTGTGAACCTGAAAGGCATTGTGACTTGCTTTGACCAACAGAAAGCCCTAAAATTTAGGTTAGGCTTGTTCCAAACCCAGGCCTCAAGAGGTCCTGTGGTTTCCAAAAGACTTTAGAAATTTGAAACTACCACATGGTCAAGCCTGGGTGAGTATGTTGGAGAACGAGAAACTGTGTGGAGACAGATATGCTGGACAGAAACCCAGCTAAGGCCCTTATAGACCAGTCAGGCCCCTCTGACTCACCTGATGATCCTGTATTAATAGAGCTCAGCAAGATCACCTAACTCTGGCCAAAACCAAGAAACAGACAGGTAGGCTTCACCTAGATACACAGTCATGAGTTAAATGAAGGATTGATATTTTAAGCCACTAATTTTAGAAAGAGTATGTTAATCGTAAAAGATAATTGTTACAGATATCTCATCAGTAAAATGAAACAACAGAAGTATCTAGCTCATAGAAGTACTGGGAGATTGAAAGGACATACACAATGTATGTATAAACCACTCCAGTCCCTGGCCAGAGTAAGTGCTCAAATATTTTAGCAGCAATTATTATTGCTAATAAAGATTATCTTGTACAGGGAGTTTTTCAAAAGTGTGAAAGGATTTTGTCTAGTCCTGCAACAGTTTGTATCAACAAGTGTAAGGGGGAAGAAGGAGGGTGTGAAAATAAAATCATGAAGAAGATAGAGCTACCAGGAGGACTACATAGAGCAAGTTTGAAAAAAATATCTTGTTGATTATTCTTTTACCATTGTTAGGGACTCTTAACTATATTCCATCAAGTAGTACTGTTATCAATAATGCCTATTTAAATATAAGATTTAAAATTTACTTTCAACAAATTTTTGCTTTATGCTTCCAAACTGCAAAATATAAAAGATACATTCCTAGAAGTAACTAATAAAATACATTTCTAAACCTATAAAGGCTGATGAAACACTAACCTTTTTAATGTTCCTTTCATTTTTTGCATAATTTTCCATTTTTTTACAAGTCTGTCTCAGCAGTGCATTAACTGTTACACTGACAAGTGTTAAAGTAGTTCCTGTCTTTCCCCAAAAGAATTATAAAACTGAAAGGCTTTTAGATTTAAGGAATGGATATAAATATTCAGCCCAGGTGTTTCTAAATCACCTTCCACAAACCAAAAGATGCTATCTAGACTTGAATATCTCTCACAAAATGTCTTAAACTATAGTCTGTGTTTGTACCAAGTTATGTTACATCCAGAATAAATGCATAAAATAAAGCAAAGCCTGATGACATATTTATTTTCAGGATAGTTCTGTTATATGAACTTTATAATCATATTTGAAAATCCAGCTGCAGAAAGGCATATATAGTAGATAAATGACCATTGGGCATTTGCCAGACCACAAAATCAAACTGTGTATAGTAACAAAAAACTCTAAACCAGTGTTTAAATCAAACTGTATATAGTAACAAAAAACTCTAAGCCAGTGTTACAGCAATTCATCCTTTTAAGTTAAAATTTCCAATTACCCATGGAATTTTTTTCAATATTAATTTAACAATCCTACTTATACCTATTAAAATTTAAATGATTATGTTTTTTTCTGAAAATACCCCTTAAAAGTAATTTCTTTTCTGGCTTTCAAGACTTGTCTTACCTAAAAAGTTTCTATTAATACAGTATAAATGTCCTCTGTGCAATCAGTTTTCTGTTTTCAGTTAATTCCCAACAACTCTGCCTTCTTCAAGAAATGTTGGCTCAAGCATTATGGTGAGTTGATTCTATTAGCAAATACGTTATTTAGACAGTAATGTCTTTATATATTCTAGACCTCAGTTCCAGGAAAGGAACAGGTTCAATCCTAAGAATTATATCCCTCCAACTTAGAACAAAACTATCACTCCAAAAATACATTGATTGAGCTAGAGTTTATGGATATCCTTAACTTGAATAATTTTTTCTTTACCCAACAACATACTCTGATTTTAGCCCTGTGTATTGAGCAAACATCTGAACCAGAACAGTACGTGGTCATAATTAATGCAAGGTTTCCCAGAGATCTTTGTCAGTTCAAATGAAAAGGACATAAAATATTTGTTGCTTTGAGATAGAGTATTTGGAAAGATACCTCCCATTTTAAATATGTTCTTAAAACTAAAATGAATTTTAATTTATTTAGATGATGAGAAAAATATTAAATGTTAGCACTTTGAGGAGGCAGTAAGTGCAATGAATGGAGCCAAGGAGCTATTACACATGGCCTACAGAAATGTATTTTATAAGATGTGGCTGATTCCATTAATAAAATGAGTCTAGAGGGTTGCTACCATTGCATGTTCAAAGAATGAGCATTATTTGAACTATTTTTCTCTCTTTCTATTGCAACATCCTCTCCCTATCCATTTAAAGGAATGAGATATTTCAGCTTAGAATATAAAATCTGCATAGGTTTAAGGATCTTAGTTACAAGGAACTTAATTTTCTTTGTTCTGTCCTAACTTATGTGGAATATTATGTGTTTTGTCTACCAACCCAATGAAAGACTTATTATTATTATTATTATTATTATGACAATACTAAGGTTTGAATTCAGAGCCTCATGTTTGCTAGGCAGGTATTCTACCACTTGAGCCACTGCAGCCTTTTTTTGTGTTGGGTATTTTTGAGATAGAGTCTTTCTTTTTTGGGCGGGGGAGCTGGGGCCAGCCTCAAACCACAATCCCCCTGATCTCTACCTCTCTGATAGCTAAGACTACAGGTGTGAAACACAGGCACACTGGTAAAACTCTTGTTTTCCCTGCCACCTCTTTCCTTGATATTCTCACTGATATGATAATCTAATTCTTTCCTTGCTCAGCCAATGTTTGCCTCTTTCATTATTTTGGATTTACATACCTGTCTGTGGACTGAATCTGTGGGATAAGAATAAGGATGGACTGTTTTAGTACTTCTGTAATGTTTGAATTTCTCTAATGATCTTGTACAAACAATATTTTTAATTGATAAAAACACTGAAGATAGTGAGGCAGAGCTATCTTAAGAAAGCATGTGTTTACCTAGCCTTCAAAGCCCTCACTTAAAATGACAATAAAGAAATATGAAAGCTATCAACCCATGTGAAAAACATTGACAAAGGAATACCAGCAGATGTTTTAAGAAATTTCTGTAAAATGGAAATTACACAAGAGTTTCCTATGTAACAGTAAGAAAAAAACCTTAGGTTGGGATATACACAGTGAAAGAGCTAGAGCCAAGAAGCAAGATGGCTTCCCAGACAGGATTCTAGGGAGCCTCTGGACTTAGTGGATGAGCTCCACTACATCAGAGTACAGCAAAAACAGGTGAAGGAAGAAAACACAAAGTGACACAGAAAAATATGATATTAACATATAGATGAGTAGATAGGAATTACAGCAGTATCAGAGCACTATTTCATCCTTTTATAATAGATAATACCAAAATCATGCCTGAAGTAGACCAAACAAACCAAAACTATAACCACATTATTTAGAAATTTATAGATACGAGAAGAAAAAAATGTTCAAAGGTTTTTTTCTCTGTGGTGAGGAATAATGGGAATAAAGAAGCATAGGCAATTGTCTTATCTAAATTTTAAAAATTACAATATATTGGTGCAATAACATAATTTTTGTACTAAGCAGAAATTTGGGGGATTTTTTTTGTTTATTTTGTTTTTTGAGACAGAGTCTCACTCTATATGTCAAACAGGCCTCAAACCTGTGATCTTCATGACTCAGCATTAGGAGAAAGGTAACAAATAAGAATGTTCAAAATACTGTGATGAGTGTATACTTACACAAAAACTCCTAAAGAAGAGTATAATTTTTATAGACTTAAAGCCAGTAATACATATCAAGTACATTAACCATTGCATGCCCTAAAACTATATCCTTAAAAATTAATAATACTTATCCTCAAAGACTCATGTGTAGAAATGTTTATCATAGCAATTTTTAAATTAATGAACTGTACAAACTAGTGAAATGGACAATAATAGGGAAGTGAATTAAAAATTATGGTGCTATGCCTGGTACATTGAAAAGGATAAATGTCTGTTGAACTAAGACAGAATATAAGTATTTTGTAGCTATGAAAATCCAGATTTGCATATGAGAATATATTTCAATATCATGAAAAATGCCCATGATTTCCACAAAAAATGACATCTCTTATATAATCTCCATTTTTAATAACCACACCACTCACAGAAATACACATATAGACAGAGAAATGTAAAAAATAAGATATACCAAAAGATTAGCAAAGTTTGTTTCTGGGTAAAACTTGCCCATTGTCCTTTTTATTTACATTTTAAAAATAAAAATAAAACAACCATGTATTGATTAAACATTTTTGAAAATGAACATGTATTACAAATTCTGAACATATAGATAATAAAAACATTAAAAAGATTTAGATTCTTCTATGATAATTTTTAATAGGAAGTACGATGGTTGAAGCTGTAAGTATTTTGGGTTTACATGTTCTTTTTGACCTAAGAGTAGAAGGTGTTATTTGCAAAACATTCAAACTCATCTTTAAAACTTTAACAAGACAATTCAGTAGTCTATTTTTGTCACAAATCTACCTTAAGGAAGAATGATGATAACCTAAAGATTAATATTAGCAATTTTTTTACTAAATCAGAGAAAAATATGATCTAGTTTTTTTCTTTTTCTAAACATAAAAATTAAAAGAAAACAGGCATGAACTACCATTTGAACTTTCCCTTTGGTTTCTCAAAGCATAACAGTTTTCGTTCCCATGAGTAAAGTACATTCTTACAGCTATAAACTGTGGGAACACTATCCTGGAAGCAAAATATTATGCTAAACTACTAAATATGTTTTAAAATGTACTACATTATAGCTTTTATTATTTTGAGGATATATCAAAACAATTTTAAAGCACGTCTTCTTTGGCTTTTACAGCTTAAAATCAAGTAAAACTGTACATAAAAGTGAAAGGGCTAATATGTTTCCAAAAATTTGTATGATTAACTTCTGTGAAAATGTGTATTTTTTTGTGTGTCTGAGCAAAGTGCTTTCCTATGATCTTACCCTATTCATCCTCATTCATTTTCCTAATGAAATAAGAAACTACAATTGTCATTACTCCTAAATACAAATGGTAATGGTATATCATAAGAGTTTTCTATGTAGTTTCAGATTAAGCTACCTAGGATTAAGAAGACATTTTAATATATGGGGTTAAATGATGACTTGGGCCTGGAAAGTTAAGAGCAATTGATACTTTCTATACAGAGTTTAATTACCTTGAGTTATACAATAATAATACCCTTCATGTTTTAAAGTATTATGGTTAGAAAGTCGTACTTACTGAGTTCCTATTTGTTATAAAAAAGAATTAAAGAAATAAGTTTGAGTTTTTTCCTAAAAATTAGACAGAATTTTCTGTACACATCATTATACCCCAAAGACCCCTAAGAACAATGGTTTGATTGGTGCAACCAAAAAGTCCATGGTTAGGCTTCCTTTGGATGAAGCTTCCTCCAGCATTTCCAACACTGTCTTGTAATTACTTCCAGGAGGCCTATTTTTACTCAGGTACAAACAACTATCAATTCGGACCAACATCTTCATACTACACTGTACAGAGAAAAGAAATTTCCTTCTGGTAGCCACTATGGAAAGGGGAAAAAAGTTTCTCTCTCCTAGAAGTTCCAGCTTCCTGGCCTATAGTTGGTGTATCTTCTCACCTGTCAATGAATGCTTGGGAAAGAATAGAAAGAATGACAAGGAGAATGAGCCCACTTCTAAGTTCATGTCCCATTAGGAAACTTGGTAAATTTCCCAAAGGAAGGGAAGTATAAGCTGGACAGCAAATAAATGTTTACTATACCCACCACAAGTTTGTACATTATTCTGTATTAATAATTGTTTTGTTTCCTTACTTTTCAGAAAAAAATAAAAATTTTAAAATGTTATACTTTAATTCCATGACCAAAATGAACAATGTGACGTGCTTTTGACTTGAGAATAGGTGCCAGATTACAGAATAGAGAAGACAGGGGCGGCTCCATGATGTTTCAGACATAGCATGCACCATTATAAAATGGGATTGTGTTTGAGTCCCTCAGAAGAACTTTGTGAAACTACTACTAGAAAATTATGATTTAAACTATACAAAAGTATGTTCTTGTGCTAAGTTTATATCAACCACATACAAGCAAGCCTTTTCAACATATACATGTATGTACTTAATATCCTGAAATTATAGGTGGGAGATGATTTATCCTAGTGAGCCCATTAAAAGACTAGACTCTTCAAAACTGACTTTTCATGGGACTGTTGTCAGTATTCTTTAGTGACTATCACTTACCCAAGACAGAAATATCTTTTTCTGTTTCTTTACCAGTCAATAATCCCTTGAGTTTATTTCCTTAGTATTTCTCTTTCTGACTTCTTTTATCTCACTGCAATTTCTTTACCTTAAGTCTCCATTTCTCTCCTGGACACTTTATTATTTCCCTAATGAGTCCTCCTGTTTTTTTTTTCTAATTCCTCTTCTAAAATTCCACCAGCATAATCTTTATTAAATGAAATTCTGGACTCCAAGGCTTCTCACTGTCTCACCAGGTGAAACTCCTTAATACACAAGATTCCACCTTTTCAGTCACATTTCTTGCAATGGTTACTGCATTTTTTTGGCAATTTCATACAGTGCTACTACAGATATTCTTGTTTATTCTTTAAGTATTTGTTCAAAAACGTATAAAAGGTATATATCAGAATGTGATATTACTGGTTCTAAGCACATGCCTCTCTTCACCTTTACTGGACTTTGGCAGGTTATTTTGCAGAGTGGTAGTATTAATTGAGCGTGCACCAGAACAATTTTTTTTTCCATTTTTCTTTTATTATTCATATGTGCATACAAGGCTTGGTTCATTTCTCCCCCCTGCCCCCACCCCCTCCCTTACCACCCACTCCACCCCCTCCCGCTCCCCCCCCTCAATACCCAGCAGAAACTATTTTGCCCTTATCTCTAATTTTGTTGTAGAGAGAGTATAAGCAATAATAGGAAGGAACAAGGGGTTTTGCTGGTGCACCAGAACAATTTTAAGACTCCTATTGACAATAACCTTCACAAAATACTGTTTGATGTTCATAATTTTATAAATCAAATTAGAGTATCTCATCAGAGTACATTTTCATATGTATATTTTTCATTCAGGATTTTTTTTCTGAGTAACTTCTACTTTCTTTTGTACTCTTTTCCTACTGAGTTGTACTTTTCTTATTTATACATGTTTGCATATATTTTGAATACTAAGTTTCATTAGTTATTTATACTTTTAAAGTTTTTAAACACATCTCTGATGCATTTGTTATGTTTTCTTTTGATAGAAGTGTGTCTTAAGTTATTCTCAATTTTTATTTTGATGGGTTAAATCATATGAGGAGGTCAAAAAAGTAAAATTTATAAATAGAGAATGAGATATCAGCTGCGACTCATAGAGAACAAAAGCTCAGAGACATCCATTGATTTCTAGTTCCAGAACCTTCATTTGAAGAGCCCAGCCTCTCAAACATGGTACTCAGTTTGAAACCCAGTGATGACAAAATTCCATGTAAAGGGGAAAAATCCAAGTCTCAGAGAGGTTGAGCTACTTGTCCCTCAGAAATTTAGTAGTGGCTCCCCCTCTCCATCACTGCCATAAGGAAGGAAAGCTGGAGTGGCAGGGTTGGCTCGGATGGTGACCTTGGTCTTAAAGACCTTGTCCTCCTCCAGGAAGACCACTCCAGCAGTTTGGTCCCACAGATGTGCAAACTGGGGGCTCCAGTCAGTGTCATTTCATACCTGACCTTGGGCCCTTGGCATCCAGACTGCCACCTCACTTTCTGCAAGTCATTGGCTTCACTGTAGGTATATGACATTGCAGAGGAAATACAAGCACTGGAATCATTTTCTTCATGTGTTCCATTGGAGAGAACCAAGTTTGCAGAACAGGCAAAATATAGATAGGACAGTGTAGAAAACATACAGATGGGGATGACCTACATATTTTCCATGAATGGAAGCTTGAGCTTTTGTTGGTTGGGGCTGAAAAGGCTTTCTAGACTGGAGGTGGAAAAGGAGACCATTTCTGTTCTTATGAAGCATCTGAGCAGCTCCCTGGAGTCAAAGTTCAAGCCTCAAGCCATAACCATCAGCACTGACTCATGGCTTTTGATGATACATTTGAGTCTCTAAATCATACACCAGGGGTGTTGGTTTTGAAATTGTTAAATCTAACTTTAACACTTTTTGAGATAGGTTCAGGCAATCGCCCCTTAACATATATTCTTAGACTTTGTGGGCATCTGTCCTAGAGAATTGTAAGGTAGTAGTGGGGAAGCTATGAGCCTTAACCGTAACTCCTTCACTCATACCATGTCTGCCTACACTGGCCTTTGTGCTAGTACCTATTATATATACCCTTCAGAGTTGAAATCCACATATGGGCACAACATAGCTGTATTTTCTTCCTCCTTCTTGATGGAATTTCTGGGCTCTGCTATGTTATGAATCCTTTTCTTATCAATTCATCAATCCAATAAATTCCCTTTATCACAAAAAATAAATTAAATAATTAAATAAAAGAAAGCTGGAATAACTATATTAAGCAGGGACTTTGTTTTGTTTTGTTTTTTTCCAGTGCTGCAAATCCAACCTAGAGCTCATGCATGCCGAGCACACATTTTACCACTGAGCTACACTCCCAGTCCTTAGAATGACTATATTAAAATCAAAGTAGATTTCAAAGAGAATATTAAAAGATAAAGAGATCAACTCATAAATAATCCCATCATCATGAAGAAATTATCCTCCAAAATGTTTGTTTCTAATAAGAGTTTCAAAAATACATGATGGAACTGAAAGAAAAAATAGAATTTTTTGTAGTCTCCAACAACAATTATAGGTAAAGACTTCAACGCTCCTCTCTCAATACATAATAAACTGATTATTTGGGTATAATTAAAATTTAAATCTTCTCTTCAAAATGCACTACTAAGGAAATGAATGAGAAGACAGAGTAGGAAAAAAAGCTCTGCAAAACATGTTCGACAAATGACTCTTACAAATCCACAGAAAGATAAACAACCCAAATTTAAAAATAGGAAATATGTTTGAACAGATTCAAAGAACCAAAAATAACAAATACATACATGGTGGTCAACATTTTAGAGAAATATAAATTAAAACTACCATTGTACATTATCTTAATTATCTGCTCTTTCCCTTATTGGTAAGGAAGCAATTCCTTCTGTAGGTTATGGGGTTGGCCAAACACACAACACTGAACACCAGGCAGTTTGTCATATATGCTCACAGCCTGTGGGGAGTCCCACAGAATATGAGACTGCACACCATGTAGGTCACATGGGGTGGCACTCGGGAACAGGAGGGAGTGGAAGTTAATACTTTATAGTATTAACACTTGTATTGCCCCTAGTTCCAACAGGAATGAGTCGTTTCTTCGAGTAATCCCACAGCTGCCAAGGAACTGAACTCCTGCTACTCAGAGATAAGTATGTGGTCCCTCTGACAAGAAGGTCTGTTTGGCTACAGAACCTTATGCATGAAGCAGAGTGTGAAAGGATCTTGCAGCAAGGCCATTTGAGGCCTGCCGATTTTACTAGATTTAGAGGCAGTACATACTATTTAGCCTTAACTTTTGGTCTTATGCCACATATACTCACAAAAAGACTGACAGAACTGGCAAGGATGCAGAGCATCTTACACTACTCTCATACATTGAGGGTGGGAAAAGCAAAATAGTATATATAGCATTTTGGAAAACAGTCTGGTAGTTTTTCATAAAGCTAAATATAATCTTCAACTTAACTTAGCCAACCCAATCCTAGGTATTTACCCAACAGAAGTGAAAATGTGAAAACTCATACCTGAAGTTCTGTATTCAATCTGGAAATAATCCAAGTCTAACAATTGATGAAGCAATAAGGAAATTGTGATTTATCAGTCAGGCATGGACCACCATGGTTTATAGGTTTGTTTGTTTTCATTTTTAACTAAAAAACCTATAATCCCAGTTACAGAAGGTGGAAGCAGGAGGAATATGCATTCAAAACTAGCCTAGGCAATGTTAGCAAGAGCCTATCTCAAAAATAAAATAAAAACTAAAGGCTGGGGGCATAGCTCAAGTGGTAGAGAGGTTGCCTAGCAAGTGCAAGGCCCTGAGTTCTATCCTCATTACTGAAAAAAAAATGTGATTTATCAATCCGATGAGATACTGTTCAGCAATATACAGGAATGAACTACAAAATACAGCATGGATGAATCTCACCAGCATTATGTATGTGGAAGGAGCCAGTGACAAAAATCTGAATTCGTTGACATAAAATTCTAGAAATGGCAAAGTTAAATGAATGAATACAAGTCTGTAGTTGCTAAGAACCAAGAATGAAAGAAGAGAATTGAATGATTATAATGGCATTATTAAAAAATGATGGGTAAAAACCTTCAAGGCCTTAGGTTCCTAGCATCAGCAATTCCTCAGAGCAGCTACTGCTTCAGGGAAGCTTAATGCTCTGAATTCCTACTTCTTCTTCACTCAGCCCTTAAGGACTTCTTTTTAATTTCTTACAACAAATTTGATAAGCATTTATTGCATTTTCTCTAGAATACTTGCTGATTGGTTGCAGGATATTTTGTTGTTGCTGTTTTGGTCTGCAATATTGCTGCAAGCAGAGATCTCATTTTCTCATCATGGTGGCTCTCCTCTATAATCAGGATATAAGAGGAAAAGTGAAAGAGAACACCTTGATTAAAAAATGGTGCAGAGTTGAAAAAAAGACAAGTGGGATTTTTGAGATGCTTTTCAATTTTAAACATTTGTTTTTCATGTTCCCTGAAAATATTCTCAGCTGTGGTATTAGCTTTAATTTTCTAGTTTGAATATCAACAGAGTAATAATAATCAGAAAACAACTCAGATTCTAACCTAATAGAATTACTTAAACAGAAGATGACAAAGATGAAAGAAGACATATTTATTTATTAGCAAAGTTAATAAATTTGTAGTGGTTTTTGCTCTCCTGGCCTCATACTAATACCGGCTTCCTAAAAAATAATTTTCTTTAATCTAAGTTGCATTTTTATCCTCCTCCATTTTACCACTTCTCAAATTGGGCTATATTTGGTGATCACATTTAGAAATAAAAAGGCCATATATCACTGAATTTTAAATTAAATGTGAAACGCAGATCCCAATGGTAACTTTCCATGTCTTTAAAAAGTTCACTCCATGGCATAATATTGAAAAATTAATATGTCTGCAGAAAATTGCCTATTTTACTTTGGACAATATAATTAAAAGTAAAAAACAATGGAAATTCTCAGCATAAACAAAGGTATTTCAAAGATGGAGGATAATTGCTTAGGGAAAGGTCATTACCAATGAGGCCCCAAATATTTATTTATACAAAATGTACACCTAATGTTGAAGAAAAGATGTTTTAGCTTCTAGTTATATGTAATTTAACTTTAAAAAGATAATAGTTAAAAATCATTCAAAACCCTAAAACTCTATCCAAAGTTTATTAAAGAGTCAAAAATACTAATTATGGACTACAAAAAGCTGTATTTAAATGAAAGCAATTCAGAAGAATCTAAATTTGAAGGGTGACTCTAATGTAGATTGTGTTAATAAAGCAAGAAGTATGTATTTGTAAGCTAGTGTTTCTCAAGCTGGAGGCACTCAGAGATTATGTTGGGTTCTTGGTATAATGCAGATTATGATTCAGGTCAGGAATAGGGCTCAATCTTTTGCATTTCCAATAAAATTCTAATCCAGTACCAACTTGGAAAACTATTAGATTAAACATTAATATAGTATCCCCCTCCTATCTCTCAATGTAGATATTAAATTGCAGATGGCCCTTAAATGGAAACATATTCTGTCAAATCCCATCATTTCTCTCCATGTTTGCTAACATCATAGACCAAGTGACCTTTACTATCTCTTTCTGAGATTATTAAAATAACCTCCTGAGATAGGGACAACTAACAGGGGACAGAAAAGCATAACACATGTTAGGCCTCAAGATCAGGATGTTTACAGACCAGGAGCCCCTTTGTGACTAGACCATCAAAAATTGGTAGGATTTGAGATGGCCACACAAATGACCTCTAATAAATCTGCAGTCCCTCAAGACTGAATATTAATCAAAGAGAAAGGTGAACTGTTACCAGGAGAAACTTAAATGAATCTTCTAGCTTTAGCTGTATTTAAAATTGCACTAATTTTGGAGGTTACAGTGGGGTAACATGTTATTAATTTCCCACTAGTTTTGCTGTAGATAACATTTCTGAGTGTGGGTTATGATACAGTTCCCTAAGTTTGCAGGAACTTAAAGTTTGCTTTTACTGAAACCACTGACTTTTCACTTGGTCCTGCAAATGTCTGCTGGGTGACTGGAACCAGATAAAAAGACCTGACATCGCCAACTTCATATTATGTCTGTCCTCTTTGTTGCCTTAACTTTTAAGTCAGACTCTACTCAGCTCCGCATGTAGCTATGTTAATAACTTAAAAAATGTTTTGTCCAAAACTATAATTCAGGGTTAACTTGGTCTGTTGCCCAGTGGAGCTGATACGTTTCATCCACCTTGGACTCTTTTAGCAGCTGCAGCACACTCAAGTCTTTCATCCCTATTATAAGGCCTAAACCAACGACAAAACCAGGATGTTTGCAGAAGATGATAGTGCCAGCTGAAAGAGTAACTCATAGTGCTGGATTGATTGCCTAAAGCATCTTTTAGAGATTGTGCCCATAGCCAATAAAAAAAAAATCACTGCACTTCAGTCCACCCCAGCCAATAAACAAAAGCTTGCTTCTCAATTTGTTTGGAGAGCAGTCTGGTCTCCCTTTAAATCAGTGCTGTCTCCCTTCTCCCCAGTTCAGGCTTTGTCTTTTATGTTTGTAATATTTGGCTTGGTTTTGTTTTTGTCATTTTTGTGCCAGCTCTGTTATCTCTAACCAGTTTTTCTCACTCTACTTATGTCTCCTCTTATCCATTGTCCATGCTAAAAACACTAAAATAAATCTTTCAGAAACTCAATTCTGGTTATGATATTTGGTGCATAAATTTTTCAGTAAATAAAAATCTAACTTCTCTTGAGCCCTGGATAAACTGACACAAGCCACCTTGCCCCAGACATATGACACACACTTGATATGCTAGCCTCAGTGAGTTTCATCCTCTCAAGCCTTCAGCATCTTAAACAATCCTCTCTAGTGTATTAGTCTATTTTCTGTTGCTAAAAACACAGTGCTACAGAGTGCATAAATTACAAAGAAAATAATTTTATTTAGCTCACAGTTCTGGAGATTTGAAAGTCCAAGCAGCCCAGTGCCACACAGGTGAGGACTTCCTTGGCTATGTCACAACATGGCAGATGACATGGTGATACTGCATGAGGAAGACATGGCAAGACAGGGAGCATGTGTGTGCTTCTGACCTCTTTCTTACACAGCCACCAGTATCCAATTATGAGGGCTCCACATTGATGATCTTACCTCATCCTAATAACCTCCCAGAGTCCCCACCTCTAAACACCATGGTCAGATTAATTCCTACCCTGTTATACATCACAGTGGGGAATAAATTCCAACATAGGACAAACTATAGCAACTAGCTATCTCAATTCATCCTTTAGAACCTAAAATTAACATTACTTTCTCTTGGAAGCCTTCCCACCAACCTTGATCAGTTAAGATGCATTATTCCCTTATCACAGCACTTACTACACTGTTACTGCTTCTTTCTTTTTTCTTTTTTGAATTAGATTCACTCCCTCCATCATTCTTCCTCATTCTCCCTACCCCCTTCTTAGACAATTTCAACAGGTTTTATTGTTCTGTTTTCATACATGAATACAGAATATATACACCATATTTGCCTTCCTTCATCTTTTCCTTATGCCCTTCCCCCTTCCACTGGTACCCATCTCTGGGCAGAATCTGTTTTACTGTCCTGTCCTTTGTGGGTTGTTTTTTTTCTTTTTTTTTTGTGAGCATACAAGTAGAAAAGTTTATTAAGCAGAGTGAGAGCTTCCACAGGAAGGGAAGGGTCCTGAATGGATTTTCCCTGTATTTCATTTTTCAAAACTGTTTTCCAAGTCATCTATCATCTCTGTGAGAACAGGAAATATATCTATCTTATCCTCTGCCCATGCCAGTGCCTGGCACACTAGTAGAAAATTCAACCAACTTTCATTGTAAAGGTATTAGTTAATACATCCATGAGGTGTTTACCTTGGATGACCCTTTTCTAGAATACATATTTATCATCTGTAAATATAGACCCTTTCTGTAAAATATAGCATATCTAAGCATGGTGGTGAACACCTGTAATCCCACTTACACAGAGGTGAAGGTAGAAGAATCACATGGTGAGGCCAGTGTAGGCAAAGTTAGTGAGGACTTATATTAAAAACAAAATAAAAAAAGAGGACTGGAGTGTAGCTCAAGTGGTAGAATGCTTGTCTAGCATGTGTAAGAGCTTGGGTAGTTCAATACCCATTACCTCAGGGAAAAAAATTAAAGAAATATGTAGTATAGCTGACCAGCCTCAATCTTATTTACGTAGAAACCTTTATTATACTGTAGCAGGGAGGAGGATGAGAAGAAAACAGACTAAGCCTGAGTCCTGAGAAAGTAGCAGGGAGGTAGGGATGGCATAGCAGAGAGATAAAACCTGAGAAATCTGAACATGAGGAAGGTCACATAGCACCAGGAGGGGAAAGTCATGTAGTACTAAGATAAAGTAGCCAATAAAGTTAAATATTACCATATATGGATTAGATCTTGCTTTTTGCTTCTGTAACCTGCTTGCAAGGGTATATAAGGTGAGACCCCTTTGTTCTCAGGGCTCAGCCTTTGGACATGAGTCTGCTGAGTCTGTGCTGGCACAATAAAGCATTGCTTCCTGCTAATTGCCTCAAGAGTCCCATATCTCAGCTAGCAAACTCCTGCAACATTTCTTGGATGCTCATCTGGGATTGCAGTGATGGTGAATTATCACCTCCCTTGTCATCAGAGTGCATCCCCTGAACCACCAGGAGATCCCATCAGGTGCCAATGGACAGCTTGATCTGGAGGAAGATTCATCCTTCTGGCGAGTCAGGTTGAGGGCCTCGGATGCACAACAGAACCCAGTGAGGCACAGGAACCAGCAAGGGGAGGGGAGCACCGCTCATCAGACTGGTAAGAACCCAGGTTCAAATTCAGGCCTGCCCTAGGAGGCAGAAGGGGAACTTGATCACCTCCCAATGGGACATCCTAGTAACCACTATTTTTGGGGTGAAACCATGTCTCTCAGGTTCAGGAAGTGGTATGGAAGTACAGTGCTGTATGAGAGTATATGAAAATGCAAGCTGAGATGCAGCCCAGCTGCAAAGCAAGTGAGGAGTTCCCTCCCACTCTGTGTCTGTCTGGTAGTCTGATAATGGGAGGAGATATGTGGAAATCAGAGAAAAAACACTCCCTTGGAGTGTATGATTAATAACTTTAAAAATGGATTTAATGAAGACTACAGAGTTAACGCCTAATAAGCTAAAGGTCCTTTGTGAAATAGATTGGCCTGCTTTTGGTGTAGGATGGCCCCCAGAAGGGTAACTAGATAAAACTGTGGTTCATGAAGTTTACAGAGTGATTGTAAAGAAAAAAAAAAAACCTAACACCCAGGAGAATGGGAAAAGCTAAGAGGCTAAAACTGGTCTTCAAAAACCAGATTTTATTGTTTATTTAAGTTCAGGTAGCAATTTATTGGGTGGACTGAGGAGAAACCAGAGTCTTTCAGTCTTGATGGGCAGGTTTGGTGCCCCAGTTTGCACATCTTCACCCAAAATAGGCATCCTGAAGGAGGACTGAGGCTCAGCACTAACTGAGCTCTTACAAAAATTAACACATAAAGGATGAACTTACACTGATACATAAGATCTGGTCAGACTTGAAAGAAAAGGAATGTTTCAGAAGGGTTGTGAATGTAGAGAGAGGGAAATGGAGAAATGGAAACAAAATTGGGATGAGGTCTTCATAGATGAAGTGAAGAGAGGTGGGAGAAAGAGAGTGAGAGAGGAGAGAAAAACAAAGGGAAAAGAGAGAAATAAAAAAATAAAATGTCATGAAATGTTTGGAGACAGAAAAGGATGAAAGGTTTAATACACTCCTTCAGTTGAGTTTTATGTCTTAAAAATTAAAAGTAAATAAAAACAAATTTAGGATTATTAAAATATGCCGGAAATACTAAACCTTTACTTCTAGGGAGCATAAACAAGGAGAACCTACCTAAAAGGGTGGTAAAATGAGCAACTTTGCCTGTTGCTGGTAAAAAAAAAAAAAAACTGTTCCAAAAGGCTGGTGCAGTAAGCCTGGTCTGATATTGAGACAGTCATGAGAAGCTTATGTTTCCTTTGCTAATGGCTGGTCAGATTATGCATCCATCTCATGGTGTGCTCACAGTGTGTGTGTGTGTGTGTGTGTGTGTGTGTGTAAACATCTTCAAATTGGTTCTTAAAATGCTGCTATAAGGTTAATATGATACTCAAGGTAACAAAAAATCAGGGTATTTATTTTAAAGATCTCTGTTACAAACTGCTTAGGCTTTTTACACATAAATATGTAAACATCTTGAGAACTATTCTTATTATAGAGTCAATGTAAAAATTATTCCTGTGTTCTACTGCTGTTTTTAAGAAAACAGGTTATCAAACTTATTTCAATCAGGTCTCACTAAGATGCAGGCATTCAGGAGTTCAGACCAGTTCACCCCACTTCAGACCAGAAGGAAAAAAAGAAGAAGAAAAGGGGGGGCCACAGCCTACAGCAAAAATCTTGGAATTTGGGTAGTTAAAGAAATGACCTTCACATGTTTCATTCTGTCTTAAATACAATCTGGAATTAAAGTCTCTCTTATAATATATGGGTCTATTAACAAATGGACTCTCTATAAATTGCTTTTAAACAAAAATAATTTCAAGGTTGCTTTCTTTCTTGTTTTTTCATACAAATGTAAGCCTCTAAATTAAAAGATTTTATGGGTTATTTTCAACAAGTAACAAAAACATACAAAAGGTATTAAGGATATAGCTTTTAAAAAATAAAAGGTAAAAAAATACTTAAAAAAAAGATAAAGCCAAGCTCCCCCAGGGGATAACAAATAAGTTGTCAAAGATACAGAGTAAGTTGTCATAAAAGATGGAACTTATAGATGCTTATGTAAGTGATTAACTAAAATCCAGTTACATTAAAGATTTTGTAAGGCAAAAATTGAATGTACTGATGTTTAAAGCTTAATTCGTTAAGCTCATAACAAGACTATCTTTAAAATATTGTATTGTTTTTGATAACATTTGCAAAAAGTGTCTTAAAATGGTTTTTGTTTCATCAAGATAACTGTCAGGAATTTTTGGTGCAACAGGTTAATACATAAATTTGTCAAGACAACAAGAGTTTATTAAAACAAAAAAACAAGAGGCAGCTGAACACAGGGAATACTGCTGCACTAATGTGAGAGTTAAAACAAATTTACTTATGTAAAGCCAAAGTGCACCCTCCAGATAGGATAAATTTAAAAAAAAAAAGAAAAACTCAAAAAGGAACACCACTGGAAGTCAAGACCTCCAGTTTTTATTGGACTCAACAGAGTGGAGGTGCTAGGCCTACTCCTTCCACATGTTGGAAGGAGGGAATTTTTACCCTGGGATATCCAGATTGGGTCTGTTATTTTAGGGGGACTCCCTAGTAGGAGCCTGCTCTATGTCATGAGCCATTTGTTAATGTCAACAATCTGGGATGCGATCCCTTATCAACATCTGAGCCATGATTCTTGGCCACTGTGTTTCCTAACTCCACACTTAGTCCCCATAAATATTTACCTGTGTTCTCTGGTGATTTTTGTCCAGGTTTTAACTACTAAGGTAACTGAATCATGTTCATTTAAGAGTTAGGGTTAACAATAAGGACAGCCATGTTAGGACTAGACCTCCTTCCCCTTGCAGATGGCCTACCTTTATCTCCCTGAATAGATGCCAAGGACAGTTGGGCAGACAGTGACTTAATTACAATTTATCTTTCTTGGTTGCCCAAAAACAATATCCCTTAGTGACCTTCCTGGTACTTTTCCACTAGCCTCCTACATGTAGCCCAAGCCTGTGTATGGCAATGGGCTTTAGCTCTCTTGCTGGGGTCTCCCTCCATAGGGCTCCTGCCTAAACAATAAACCCTGTACTGGTGTTTGAGCCATCTCTCTGCCTCTTCCATGCCTCTTATTTTCTAATAGTTTATATAGAACTTTCTAGATGATCTCATGGTTAAACAACTGTTGTCTTGGGAGATTCTAATATAGTTGGTTCCTGATATGTGTCTATGACTGGGTTATTTGGGTTTACTAAAACAGTTCTTTCCCCCAAATGATGAAAAAAATCTAAGGTTTTACTTCAAGAGCAACAACTAAACTAATATGTATATATAACCCCTATAGAGCTGTGATGGTGTTGCTAGTTCCTATAATATTAATATATTAAATATATTTGTTTTTCAAGTATATCAAGCCTTCTAAAATAAAAAATTTAGATAAACACAGTAACAAAAAGTTAGTGGTACTGATATACTGTTCTGTTAGTTGCTAAATTGTCCATCAGAATTTTAACCATGACTCTTAAGTTTTTGTCATTAGAGTTCTGATCCTTCTGGGATATTTACAATCAAGTCCATAAAAATATGACTCTAATAACTACTTATGTGTCAACCAGGTTAGCTTTTTAGATATCTACTTTTGTTAGATTTTGTTTAGTATTATCCTTGTCTAGAAGCCCACTGCCTAAGAACCACTCCTTCTAAGCTCTTTGTTGCTTAAATTTGGCCAAAAGGGTCTAATTGGCACTGATTCCCATCTGATCTGTTTGCTATTTCTACCCCCCCACACTCTGACATGGGACCAAAACCAACCAACCAAACAAAATCCAGGAAAGAGCAAATCCTGACAATGAAAAAAAATGTCCGATCAAGAAAGATCTTCAGTCTATGGCCATATCACCCTGAATGTGCCCAATCTCATCTGATCTCAGAAGTTAAGCAGAATGGGCCTGGTTAGTACTTGGATGGAAGACAGATCTTCAAAAGAGACTGCTCAGAGACAAGCAGTTTGCAGACAAAGGGGGGAATGCCATCAAAGTTCCAATGAAGTCACTGGTGCCAGAAAGCCGAGAGGATTAAAGCCCTTCTAGACACAAACTCATATTTTTAGACAGGGTCTTTTACTTAAATAGAGAAAAAAATTACTATTTCTACCTGGCTCTAAACATGTCTTTTAATACTTAAAAACGGTGGTTTTAACTTTTTTAAACAGTGAGTTTTCTTGGACATATATACTAGTAGTATACTGTTGCCAAGGTAATGCTACTCAAAAAAAAAGTCTAGATAAAAAAAAATCCTAAAATGTGCAACCATTAAAACCCCATTGGAGGGGCCCTTCTGTTGTTATCTTGTCTACTCCCACCATAGTTAAGGTAGCAGTGATTGCTTCTTGGATCCACCACAGCCAAGCCAGCTTCTCTCAAGTGGGAGTGCATCCTTGATCCAGTTTCACCATGCAGGATCACCCTCCAGAACCTGAGTGCCTCCCTCAGCAGGACTCCGCTTCCCAGGAAACAACAGGAGGCCAAGAATAAAGGGACAATAGCCCTGCTCTAGTCACCCCGGAAGCTGACTAGTCTACACATGGCAGAAGCTTGAGGAGTCAACTCTCCAACAGGACAAACGGGCTATGTTTTTCACACCAGTTATTTCACTGTAACGCATTGTCACCCTTTGTCTGTATCTTTTGCTATAGTTCTCACCCTAGTCTTTGCCACAGGCTTGGCAGAAACCTATGGCTGATTAGAATCATGGTGAAAGGTCTTTATTTGCTCTCTTCTATCTCTTTTGAGCAGGATGCATAATTACTATTTATTGTTATAGATCTAGTTTAACAAAGGACAAAATATGCAGCCCTCCTTCACAAGGAAAATCTGCCCCAAACTACACCCATGGCACCTGCAACCCTGTAAATTTCACTGTACTCAAGCCATCTGATTAAACACCGGAAAAAGTAATTAGTATAAAAATAGATAAAAAGGGTCTTGACCCTGAGAGTCTGATACACCTCAAGTTAGAAACCGTTACCCATGAGAGTTCCTCATACCAAGTTTCTCACTCCTTTTATAAGGAAATGAAAAATGAATTTTCTATCTCTGCTAAAGCTAAAACCTTATTCCTCTCACTGGCTGAGTCTGTAGCCCAGACACTAAATGTCACATCATGCTATGTTTGTGGGGGGGACCAACATGGGAGACCATTGGCCTTGGGAAAAGGATGACAAATGGCCTTATATGTAATGATGTTATGAAAATACAAACCCTTAAATTAAGATGATGTTCTTTGACCCTAAGTGGGTCCAAGCATCAAAGGGGGAATAATGTAGCAGGAAGGAGGATCAGAAGAAAACAGACTAGGCCTGAGTCCTGAGAAAGTAGCAGGGAGGTAGGGATAGCATAGCAGAGAGATAAAACCTGAGAAATCTGAACATGAGGACGGTCACATAGAACCAGGGAGGGGAAAGTCACATAGCACTAGGATAATGTAGCCAATAAAATTAAATATAACCATATATGGATTTGACCTTGCTTTTTGCTTCTGTAACCTGCTTGCAAGGGTATATACGGGGAGACCCCTTTGTTCTCGGGGCTCAGCCTTTGTACACGAGTCTGCTGAGTCTGTGCTGGCACAATAAAACGTTGCTTCCTGCTAATTGCCTCAAGAGTCCCATATCTCAGCTAGCAAACTTCCACAACATTTCTTCATAAACTTTATTTGGTGGTTAATATTAGTATTATCATTTCATTTGTAGTGAATAAAAAACCAAATAAACAAATGTTAGACACTAGGGGAAATAAACATTGCAAGAAAGATTGAAAACCAAAAGATAAAACTAGTGGGGATTAAAGTCACATAATGCAATATCATGCAATATCTACGAACCACAGTATCATATAATAGCTATGAACTAGGTGTAAAAATCAAAAGTATAAGCAAGACACTAAAGCAGCAGGGCCAGAAATAATTCTGCCTTTGGAGCTGAGAAAAGCTTTTCCAAGAAAGGTGAAGTATGTTTGAGGATAAGCAGAGGTTTGTTAGATATATTCTAGTCAAAAGACATAGTGTAAAAAAGCACTGTTCAAGAGTACTGAACACAGATTCTATAGAATTGTGGACAATCTGGAAAGGTAGTTGAGACAAAGGTCTCTGCTACTCAGCCTAAGAACTTTGGGGTTTTCTCAGGAGAAACTCAAAGACAGCATAATCAAAGAAACATTTCAAAAGCACATTTTGGCAATGATGTGGACACTCTGAAGAAGGCAGGATACAAACAGGGAGATCAATAAATTGTCTAAGCTAAGAAAAAGAAAACCTTGAAGTAATACAATGGAACTGGGAAAGGAAATCAAATTAATTAGTATTGGATACAGGATGGGGGGAATGACAGTGGGGGGGTGGCCCAAACAATGTATACACATGTGAGTAAATGTAAAAACCATAAATAAATAAATAAAGGACAAGGATAGTGCAGTATTAATAACAGGACTCAGATTGAAGGTTAGTAGTAAATGTTTGGGTGAATGAGATTCTATGTCATGTTTTTGTTTTGTTTTCTTTTTTTTGGCAACAGTCTCTTCATGTAGTCCAGATTAGCCTCCTGCCTCAGTCTCCTAGGTACAATACCACACCTGGTTATGTGTCTTTTTGTGTGTGTGTGTGTGTGGTACTGGGGCTTGAACTGAAGGCCTACACCTTGAGCCACTCCATCAGCCCTTTTTGTGTTAAGCATTTTCCAGACAGTGTCTCGCAAACTATTTGCCTGGGCTAGCTTTGAACCGCGATCCTCCTGATATCTACCTCCCGAGTAGCTAGGATTATAGGCCTGAGCCACCAGGTCCTGACTATGTCATGTTCTTTTTAGTGACATATGACAGATTATGCCACCACAAAATGTAGCACTTTGGGCATAAGGATTACTTTGAGCTAAAGGCACTTGAAAAACAGCAGATACAAAAGGGAGACTGCTCTCTGTGTACCAGAAAACTACCATGTGAAAGATGACCTCTATGTTCAAGGAAAGAAGAAACATTCCTGTTATCAGACAAGAAGTTGAAGCTAACAAAAATTTGTAAAAGTAGTTCTTGTTAACTCTTAGCTTCCTTTAGCCTTCCCATACATTTATTATTCCACAATTGTCCCACTTTGTTCAGTTCGCTGTATGTGCATTTAGGCATTTAGGTTTTGCCACTTCTTTAGGTTGTCACCTTTGTACAGGGCTCCTAGGTACTTGTAAAAGTATGTATGCTTTTCCAATTGATCTATTTTATGTTAGACTCAGCCAGAAACCCTAGGAGAGTAAAGTTTTGCCTCCCCTACAGCCAAGGACACTGAAACAGGACCCACACTGTCTGAATTAGAACAAAGAGAATGTGTTGTCATCAAAATATTACAGGAAAAATAGAAAACTGAGCCAGAAATGGGCTTAAAAATGATCAATTCTGACTCCACTGTGACTCAAATCAATCATTTTATCATTACAATTCCCAATAAATATTCCATAGCTTACTGAAAACTTTTCATAAATGTTACTAGGTATATTCTTAAGTATAGCTCAGTGGTAGTGTGTACTCACACCCAGTGTGAGGCCCTGGGTTAAATACCCAGTACACAAAGTTTCAGACAATGTATTAAAAATATAAACGCTGTTGACTGGGCACACAGAAGGAAGGGGTAAATTTTACAAAGGCAAATTACCAAAGTAAACAGTACTTCGTATAGATGAAGGAGCTTGTGGGCCAGTTCATAGGGACAATCAAAAGACGTAAGAAGCACATACAGGATAATTCTGGTGCATTCCCCACATCCCACCAAGTATCCCTCAAGATTTCCATACTAAATTAATTGAAAGGCTACATCTAATGATTTAATAAACTGAAGTGAGCTGAAGGATGGAACCTACAGACCTATTCTGAAATATTCAGCCTCTCATCACTCTTGCTTAACTTTCCTAGGTGACTCATTTCTTCTTAATATCATTCATAATCTAAAATTGAAATAACTTGTCACTTATTGCATATGTCTTCTCTCTAAATTTTAAAACATTGTTTTCATTTTAAAAAATTGAATAAAATCAAATTAAAATTTTTTTATTAGTGAGCCAGACAAGCCTGTAGTCCCAGAAAAGCAGGAGGCTGAGGAAGGACGATCACTTGAGCCCATGAATTTGAGACCAGCTTGGACAACATAGTAAGACTCCATTTCAAATATTTTAGATAAGTAAGTAAAATTTTATTTTACTGACTTAGTGGACACTTCAGAGGAAAAAAGGCATATACACTTAGTACCCAACCCTACATGTCAGACATACAAGTTATTATAAAGGTTTTTAAAAACTTGCCAAATGAAAATAAATTTGTATCAGGTTCTCAACACTGCTGTCAGTACTATATTCAGTTTCCAGTTTTATTATGTCTGTCACAAAAGAAACCCATCATTTTCACTAGAAAGAGTGAAGCTCAAGAGACACAACAGGGCCATGCCTGTAATCTTAGCTACTCAGGAGGCAGAGATTAGGAGGATTGCAGTTCAAAGCCAGCCCAAGCAAATAGTTTGTGAGACTACCTCAAAAAATCCCATCACAAAAAAGGGCTGGTGGAGTGGCTCAACGTGTAGGCCAAGTTCAAACCCCAGTACCGCAAAAAAGAGAGACACGATTAGGTTTTAATTTTGTAGGGTTTTTCTTTTGTGTGTGTGTGTGTGTGTGTGTGTGTGTGTTAGTACTAGGGATTAAACCTAGAACTTTTTGTAAGGGAAGTAAGTGTTCTATCACTTCAGCTACACCCCCAGCCCACTTCATTTTTTAAAAAATATTTTGAGACAAGTTCTCTCTTTTTCCCAGCTGGCCTTGAACACACAATCTTCCCATCCCTACCTCCTGCGTAACTGGAAATACAGGCATGGGCCACCACTGTCAGCTTTAATTTTATACTTTGACTTAAAATTTCATTATTACCATCACCAGCTTGCCCTCACTGCATTCTTGAGCTTCAAAGAATGTAGACAGACAAACCTGGGGATCATTAAAATGTAAAAATTAAAACTATGTTATTTGAACTTTAAAAAAAAAAATGGTTGTAGCTTATAAAATTGACAAGGTCCTCTTACTTTTTACTGCTTCCCCAAATGCTGATTGTTCATATAAAGCTGTGAGTAATGACGGCATAAGAATTCCAAAGTCATTATTTTGTAAGGAATATGAGACATGCTAAAACATATTACAACAGCAGAGTAAAACAAACATGCAATTGTCCTCAGCTTTACCTAAAATTTTCATGTAGTTGATGTTACTTCTTTCAATCCTGAGTAGTATTTACCTCTATCCAGACTTACACTAGATTCTTGGCCTTTGAGCTAAGATCTAGTGCAGAACTACTAAGCACAGTGCAGACAAGGCAGCACAAGCTATTGATGCCTTTGTTAGTATCATAATCATATTTTATCCAGCTTATGGGATGGAGTTAGTGAAAATTCCAGTTAACTAAGAGTTAGATACATAGGTGCACTTTCTCAAGCCCTTCATGTTATTCAAAAGGGACTGGTTTATTGTTACAATTCACTTACCACATTATCTTATAGAGAAGATACTTTCTACTGTTTCTAGAGTTACACTGATAATTTGGCAACCCTTTCAAAAATTTCAATGAAGTCAAATTTTCCTTATTACAAAATCATGTTGTCAAAAAGACATAGATTGTTATTACTGTTATAGTTGTTAGTTGATTTTGTTAGATAAAATAACAAAAATTTGGATTCCAAATTTCTACTTGACAACATAAATAAGAAATGCTTTATTTTTTTCAGTTGATACTTACATTTTGCACACAATCTGTGTAAATTAGATTAGAAATGCTTCAAATCTTTTGTGTATATTTATACCATATAAAGAAAAAACAGAGGAGGGTAGAAAGAGACAGAGTAAGAAACTTACCTTCTTACGTCTTCCACAAGAAAACTTTGAAAATGTTTGATTTTAGAATTGGAATTGTTTTTTTCAAAACAGAAAATACTCTTTCATGGGAAATCACTTGTTTAAATATTATATAAACCACAAGGTGGTGCTATGATTACATGCTGGTACTGATTTTCTAGAAGTTACCTGATACACTGGAGTTGTTTGTTCAAAGCTATAATCTCTTGATTTTTATGTTATCGCTCTTGTAATTAAAAAACAAAGCTAACAGATATCATTAACTATAGATAAATTATTGAAAGTTTACTAAATTCGAGGTTATATGCTCCTATATCCTACCATAAAAGTTCATATTTTTAAAGTGTGATACTAAACATTTATTGAAATACTAAAAATGTTTTCTCAAAAGCTTTCTATTTATAACTCAAAGTCTGTAATTTGACAGTGAAATATCAAATTATACATATGTAAAATATTCAATCAGGTGATCTACATGACACAAAAAGAAAAATATTCTCTTTCCAAAAATAGAGTCAACTTTCTTGAGTACTACCCAAGATTATTACTGTTTTTATTACATTAGAAAAAGATGTTACACAGTAATTTTTTAAAAATTCATTTTCTCTTGATTTCACCAAAGGCTTTTTCTTTCTAAAAAGAAATCTACAATTTCCAAACATCACTGTGTATACCTTCTAATGCCAGACATCTGTCTGTGCTGCTGCTTTTAAAACATGTCATAAGAGTAAAGCACTAAAATATTCAGCACATTTCTCACAATGAACCTTCAATACAAAAGGAGAACCATATTCTTACTTTCTCAGCATTAAATGAAACGGTACTGCTGCTTTTTGACTAAGCATGAAATAGCTGTATTTTTGTTTTATTTAATTTTCAATAAGCATTTTAAACTTTTCATTACAACTTATTCATCAGCACAGATGGCATGACTGTATGTATTGAGAGCCTCCAGGGTACAATATGCAAGTTCTCATTGGAATGTTTCCAACAGGATGTAAACCACGGTCCTCAAGCCTGTACTTTAAAAAACACATTACTTAGCACACTGCCAACAAACGTCAACACAAAAATACAGTGTTTGCTGTAATGACTTCACTCCGTAAAAGCAAGGTACTAGAAGCCATGGTTTTATTAAGAAAAGGGAAAGAGCAAACCAGTATAATAATAGTTCAAAATATTGTTTATTTAATAATGAAAAAACAAATCCAAATTCTGAATAAAAATATTCTAGTATATTAAAATTATATAGAGAATTCTTAAAATATACAACATATACAGTAGCCAGATCCTAGAGAAGTTCATGCAGAAAATTCTACAATTAGTGACTTGGGTATCTCAATAACTCTGCAGTTTCTTCAAACCTGAAACAGAATAAACAAATGATATATTAAGTAAATAAATAATTCATAATGAAGCACAGGATTTAAGTCGTTAAAATTATGTTTTTCAGACTAAAGCAAATTTGAATTATTTTTCTTATTTTTAGATATCATTACTATTAATAAATTTAAGTATGCTACGGCTAGAAGAGAGGAAAAATAACAAATGTTGATTCTTAGTGCATTAAGTTATTTCAGTATTTTTCAAATTTCAAAAGAGTATTATAGTTTTTAAGGTAGTAGGTTGCCTAACATTCTTACACAATTTTGTTTTATATTTCCTTTGAACTGTTCTTTTAAAAACTAGATGTAATGTCATTTGTACTAAATAAAAGAAATCATTATTAGTATTACTTTGCCCATAACTTATTGAAAAGACTGATACTTTAACAATACTGGAAAACATTTCCCAACTATCCATCTACATATATTTAATATTTTGATAAGTCAGTTTCAAGAATAGATAACTCTGTCTTAACTACTAACCAAAAATATCTTTGCACTCTTTAATCCATATTTAATTCCATTAACAATGTTTTACATCACTTCTTGGAAACCAAAACAGTGACTCATCTCACGAACATATAGCTGTAGGTGGATTTATTATACACTGGAGTCTTGAAGGAAATTCCACACCTGATTGAGAGACCTTTAAGGTTTGAAACACATATGTACACTCCATGTACACTGTAATCCATACAATTCCCTATAGAGAAATGAATTTTTGTTGCCCCTTTCTGTTACTTACATTTTTTTCATCCTTTCCATTTTCTGGATTGTTGTTTCCTTTAATTTAAAAAGCAACAAATTTAGGCAATTTCTCAAAGTAAACCAACCTCAAAGATGGACCATGAACTTATAAATCACATTCTGAAACATTGCATTAAGTGTTGTTTACTCGACATAAATAATTTTTGAGAGGTTAAGAGTTATACAGGTTTGCTATTTTTCTTGCCAATAGTATATACAACTAAAACCAATGCTTATTTTTTCTGTTGACCTGAGAAAGGAAATCACCTAAGCACTTGTCAGTTTTTCTTACCTCTGAGATCTCTTTTAAGCCACAGTAATTAATGGTTGAGGCTCTAGGAGTGGAATCTGATGACACTGTAATATAACCAGAGGAGGAAAGAATACGTGTTGGCCCCTCCACATTGCTTTTGCTATCTATGAAGAAATTAAGTTTCAGGTTAGCTTTTTTTTTTTTTTTTTTTTAGCAGTGACAAATATCTAAAGGTTTTGTTAACAGATGGAAGGAAAATAAACATTTTAATATAACATGGCTACTCCTGTAGTTTTTGCACTTTTTTCAAAAAAAAAAAGACTACAAATGGAAATCTGGATGTTAAAAATTGGCTTACAAAAATTACAAAATGCAGTCAGACTGGTGGCACACACCTGTAATCCCAGTGCCTAGAAAGGTTGACACAGGAGGACTGTGAATTTGAGGCCAACCTAATCAACATAGCAAGACCCTGTCTCAAAAGAAAAAAAAATTTCAACAGGCAATATTATCTTTATTGTGATAGCAACCAGTTTAATAGGCAAGTTAATAGTTTATTTTTAAATAAAAGCTACTAATTCATGTATATTTCTTTCTGAAAATGGTGGCATCTGTTAATTAATAAATAGTGATGGGTTTGCCATGATGTTTCTATCTAGGAATGTCCAAGGATTTAACAATTTTCTTACTATTGTTCTGTGGCAAGTGGAAACTATTATTAAAGCTGAGTAAATATACCTTTTAAAAAACACGAAATATCTTATTCTGAGTTGACATATATGGAAAAAATGATGTTTAAAATTCAAGATCCACAGGTGTCTTTTTACTAAGGAATTTAAAAACTTAACAGTCCAGATAGCCTGATATTAATTTGACAAAATAATTGTAAAGTTTTCCTATTAATTCAAACAACCTTGCAAGATCACAGATAAGGCATATATCTATCAAATCAATCCTATACATCATACCCTGTTTTAGTCATAGTAAATTTAGCTGCAAAAATAAGGCAAAAAGAAAAAAGACATCTACTTAAACTGGTTCACAGTAAGACTTCAGTGACACCTTCAATTAGGAAACAAAGTACTAAACAGCTTTAACTTTTGTCTCTCATGGAGCCACAGTCTCTTTTGCCTACTTTTCTTAGCTTTTGCTTCAGCCCTCTGTTTTTTTCAAAATGACTAGACTAATCCAGGCTCAACACGATCTCACTGACTTACTCTTGCTTCCCAATCCAAACTATAAGAAAGAATATAATTTGACTCAACACCCTTTGAATTAGTATTTGCTGGGTTAGATATTTACTCTTGATCGGCTTGTCTGAGACAGGAGGGAGGGGGGTCAGGTTCACATAGTACAACTTTGAAGAGAAGCTAGATCAAGAATTTTAGCAGGAGCTGTGGGTAATAGGAAATGTATCTATTATGCCTTAAATCATGTATTACTTTCTGTGAGTAGGACAGGTCTCCTCTGAAGATACTGGACATTTATGTATTTTCAATAACAGGAAGGGGATGAGGAGCCAGAGCTGGGAAGATAGGACAGGGTGTGAAGGAATGGGTCTCTTGGCCCTGTGTTTTGGAACTCAGATTGTGAGGTATCTAGCCTTACTCAAGGTTGTGCTTCATGGTAGAAGAAAGCTGGTATTTGGCAGGCTGGGAGGCTACTCAGAGAGATATCCCCATAGGGGATTCTAGAAGTTTTAAAGTAGAACATATACAGAACACCAGCCATATCAGTTAACTGCATGTTACTTTCAGTGTTTTATTGCTTTCCTGAGTCTTTAATAAAGGCTGACTTCTTTAAACATAACATTTCTTAGCCATGCTATAGTGGATTGAGGAAAGAACTGGTAACCAAGTTCAAGTTGGAAATGAAGAAGGAGTGCAGGGACCCACACCAGCAGGCCTGAAGTTTGAAGCTGGAGCTTCAGTGGTGACTGCTGAGAGATCCTGTGAAGAAAGGAAATCTCCTAAGGTAAGGGACACTAGATCATCTAGCCAGCTTCCTCATGTAACCATTAGTCTTTCACTGCCAACTTTGGGGGATTATCGCCTTTTACCAGTAAGAGAACCAGTTGGGTCCTTTAGTCTTTAACAATTTGCAAGCCAGTACTTCCAAATCAAAGACCAATGTGTCTATTCAAATGATTTATGGCTATTTTGTCTCATATACACTGAATATATAGTGGTTAATAAAAACTTCAGAGCCAGTTGCCTGGATTCAAATCTGTCCAGCATTCAATAACTGTGTTACTAACTGACATAGGCAGAGAATCTCACTGTACCTTAGTTTCCTCATCTGTAAAATATGGATAGTAAGAGTACTTATTTACCTTGCATGGTTGATTTGAGAACTAAATCAGTTAACATAGTAGTTACAACAATGTGGGCACACAGAACTATAATGCATTATTTTTGTTATTATTATTATAATATGTAATAGCTAAAAGATTTACTGGTGTTAAATACCCATATTTATTAAAATTTAACTTCATGATGAATTCAATTGTACAAACCATCTTTTCTCTGAATATTACTGAATCATAAGACATAAAGTCAAATTTAGACCTTTGCCTTTTAAAAAGTATAAAAATAAAAAAAAATTAAAAATAAAAAAGCTGTTGCTGAAAAACAGAAGAGATTCTTGCTGCTTAGTCATGCTGAACAGGAAGACTTGTACTAGGTCTACATCTTCCTTGTCGTATCTGTGAACTGTTCAAACGCAAGACTTCTGCAATCCTCCACAGGATGCTGACAACTGTATTCACTTCTCTCACATATATAATTTGCATACAAGAAGGTTACTTAATTTTAAGAATTGGAAAGTCTAGAGGCCTACTTATGTTACTCTAGAGCATTTTATTATTTGGGATTTAAAAGAAAAAAAAATGTCTCTAAGTTTGCAACTCTGTGCTCTGGAATGTAGCCAACCACTATGCTGTGTAACATAATAAGCTGGCTCCTTATGCAGTCCTTGGCTTTAACAGTCTGTAAATTCATTTTTTTCTCTGTTCTAGGAGCTTTGCAATTTCTTAAAAAAAAAAAAACAACAACTAAGACTCGAGAATACTAAAAGTACCCAATACGCATAAAAATTATTTTTCTGAAAATCCCTTATCCTAACACCAAGACTGATACCACTGAGGAACTTACCAAAGGGCAGAAGATCCACATCACTAGTAGAAGAGCAGTCTTCACTTGCTGCATTAAATGTGACACAGTCATTCTGTAAAGCACAGTTAAAGATTTAGACTAAAATGAAAAGTGTTTCATTTTATACTGCCAAGCACAGAATATAAAGGTAGCACAAGAAATGTTTAAATGCTTTAATTATTTTATTTAAAAATCAGTAAGTATTCCAATATATAAGAAATAATTTTTGAAACATGAAAGCAGATAGTAAGCTTCTTGAATCAGCCAAATTCACTACCTATAAAAAAAAAAATTAGGGTCAAAGCCTGGTTCAAGAGGTAAGCACCAAGCCCTGAGTCCAAATCCCAGTACTGCCAAAAAAAAAAAAAAAAGAGACTAGGTTAGGAGTGATATCACAAGCCTGTAATCCAAGCTATTCAGGAGGCAGAGATCAGGAGAATAGGGGTCTGAGGCCAGTATGGGCAAAAAGTTAGTGAGACCCCATCTCAACCAACAAACTGGGCATGGTGGCTCACATCACACATCAGCAATCCAGGCTACTCAAGAGGCAGGAGGAGGAACATAATCTGTGACTGGCCCTATCAAAAGTGAGACACCCCATCTTATGAAAAAAAACTAAAGTAAAAAGGCCTAAGGGCACAGCTCAAGTTGTAGAGCACCTGCCTAGCAACTGTAATGCTCTAAATTCAAACCTCAACACCACCAAAAAATCCATTTTCATTTTCTGTAACATTTCTTATAAATTGAAAAGGACATTTGTGCTGTTAAAAGACATAAAATAATAGACATAAAAGAATAAATATATTCTCACCTCATTTTAAGTATTTCAAGTACTATTAAAACTAAAAGCTCAAGTTACAAGTTTTTCAGATTATCAGATTTGATGATGAAGGCTATATTTAAACAAGACTTTATTCTAACTAAACATTTTCTTATTACCTAAATAGTTTTAGATTTAACATTTCCATAAGAATACACATATAATAAGAAAGAAATATTGCATTATACCCAAGATATTCTGTACATGCTAAGGAAATATACCTTTTTTGACAAAAGCATTTCTGTCTCAAGAAGAGTGACACGACTCAGAAGATTAGTCCAGGTCTTTTCATCTACCATAACTTTCCCTTTCATTGCTTCTTCCACACAGCATAGCCTTTGTTCCATACTAGTCAACTGCTTAAGCTTTTCTTGGCACTCAGCAAGCATCGTCTGAAGTGCAATAATCTCAGGATTAACTTTTACATCCTAAAAAAATTAACAAGAGTAAAGACCATAGCATGAGCTGAAATTCCTTTAAAATAAATGTACCCCCACCTCCACTGTGTTACTTCAATAACAGGAGAGTAGTACAGCATGACAGGTAAGACTGGGGCAGATCATGTGGACACTTGAACTATTCTGTCAGAAAAGGGACTTGATGTTTCCATTTCCCCCTCTAAAAAATTACAGAAATACCAATGGTACTTACATGGTTTGATTTTTGTAAGCTAAGTACAATAAAACTGTCACTAGCTTGCTTCCTAAAACAACACCTAGCACAAAGCTATGAGGAAAGGACCAAAAATGACAAAACGACACTTACTCCACTGAGATTTTTCAGTGCCCTGTACAATAAGAAACAAGCACAATGGACATTTGGTAGTTCTTATAAATGCTAATTGCATTCTGAGATGCTTAGAATTCAGTTTAGATAATGTTTTAGCAGAAACAGTAGAGAAGAGATTACACACATAATAGGGTTTGTGACAGTAAGAGTAACAGAGTGGTATTTTAAGAGAGAAAAGAATAGCAAGGACCAAGAAAGGAAAATGAGAAGGCAATAGAGTGTCAAGTTTTTCCATTCACTAATACAGAATGAGTGGTAGAAAACCACTATACAATGTGGTCTATCTCTGTTTCACTAGGTGGTAAGCTCCTTGAAACCAAGTGCCATCTCTTTATTTTTCACATTATTCACAATACATGTCCCAAATCCTAAACAGCAGTATCAAGTAACATCTGCTGAATTATATTCACTAATTCTTATTCTTAGGTAATGGCAATGCGGGTAATGTAGACCAGACATATTCCAAAGTCTAGATGCTGAAATAATCATGTATATCAAAGAAAGAAATAGTAGAATCTGTTAAAGAAGTTCTTAATTCTTACTTCTTGCTCAGTCTTGACTTCACAGATCTTTACTTCGGGAATCATTATTTCAGTAGTCTTTGCATCATCCGACTCATCAAATTCTCCACTAGCATCTGTTACTGAACTTACTGTATCATCAGGAATGTCAATATTATCTTCATTATACAGGTGACGGATCACCAGAGCTTTCTTCTGCATAGAGACAAATATGGAAGAAATGCTTTGATGGTTTTATTGCCACAATTATTTTAAACATACACACAGTAATTCTGCAAAAAGAACACCCAATTTTTCATTAAAGATTTTTAAAGTTCAAGTTACCATATATAATGTATCAAAATATAACAGACAATTATTACCAAAGAATTGATTAATTGTTGAAACTAGATGGTGGGTACTTTTGTAAATGTTTCAAATGTTCTATTACAACAAACAAAGACAAAAAAACAATAAACAGGGTTGCCAGGCCTGGTGGGGCACAATTATAATTCTAGCACCAGGAAGGGTGAGGCAGGAAGATCTACAAACTCAAGCTAACCTGGGCTAACTAGTGAGACCTTATCTCTAAATAAGTAAGTAAAGTAATTAATTCTGCCACAAAATTTAAAACAAATAACCAAGAACTAGCTATAGGAGTAAGACTCATTACAACTTTTTTTCTATTAAACAAAATACAATATATTGTACCTTCAGCAAATAATTCAAACTTAATAATGACAAAGACAAAGTCCTGACAAAAAAGGAGTAAGTAGGTCAAACTATGCATTTACACAGGGCCTTTCAGCCTGCTTCTTTTTCATGGTCTGCATATACAATACAAAAACTTAAGTCATATGATAAAGAAATCATAAATAGCACAGAGGAGACAACTTGCTTTAGTATCAACTTAACTTTTATCTATAAACAAAGAAATGTACTTATGGACTCTTAGTTTTTATAAACCTAAGGACTTTAAACCTAAGAAATTTATTCAAATTTCTGGTCATTTAAAGAACTGATACTCATTTATTTTGGATTAGGGCAGAAATAATTCTCCATATTTTACTTTATCCAGAAACTATTTATATATTCTATCAAATAAAACATTAATTGTACTCAGAAAGTTTTCCCCAGCTAGAAGACAGCTGAAAGTACATTTATCATTACAAAATAATATTTTGGCTTAAATCTTCCTTGGAGATGCAAAAACTTACGTCTCTAAATATACTGGATTCATTTTAGCCACAGGTGCTCAAAGTAGACAAAGGCAGAAATGATACCTATCAATAAGGGGAAAATAATCAAAACAATGACCCAAAGTGAGTCCTGGGTTTGGGGATATCAATCATTAGATAATTCATACTTCTAGTTATAGAATTATCAATGTATATAAATGAATCACCATAACCATCTCTTCATATGTTCCCGCATTTTAGGAAGATTAGATATATAATGAATAAATGTAGATTACTATATAACATTCCTAAATCATCGTTTTATCCAGAAAATAAGGAAGAATTTGAAATTAGAAATAAAAAGTCCATTTAATTTTACATTTCTATGTTCTTCTTATAACTTTAGGAACATTACTCAAATATTTATGTCCTATTAAAAATCCCAATACTGGCCAGGTACTGGTTGCTCACTGGTAGCTACTTGGGAGGCTAAGATCCGGAGGATAGTGAGTTGAGGCCAGCCCATGCAAAAAAAAAAAATTCATGACACACCATCTCAACCAACAGCTCGGTAGGGTGGTTCACATCTGTCATCCCAAACTACTAGGGAGGCTAAGAGCAGAAGGACTGCCGTTCTGGGCTAGCTAGGGCAAAAGGTTTGCAAGACCCTATTTCAAAAGAAAAAAGCTGGGTGTGGTGATGCATGCCTGTTGTCCTAGCCAGGGTAGAAAGTGTAAAATAGGAGGATTGGGGTCCAGGCTGGCCTGGGCAAAAAGTAAGACTCTATAACCAAATTAACCAAAGCAAAAAAGGGCTGGGGTTGAGGCTTAAGCAGCAGAGCGCCTGCCTAGCAACCGCAAGCCCTAAGTTCAAAGACCCCAGTACCATTAGAAAAAAAAAAACAACATACTGCAGTATTTGACTAGAATACCTTACCATATGCCAGAAGTGCATCTTGTATATTGGATTCATTAGAAAGATAACTCTTAAACTACATGTGACATGTTTCCACGTTTCCTTTCTTTTCATACCTTTCCTGAAGTCATAAACCTGCCAGTGATATCAACAGTTTCTGTAGGCATTTTCTCACTGCTGCAACAAGGTTCTGACTTATCACAAATGCTTTTCTTTCTCTGGTATGATGCAGTCTATAAAAAAGAAGAAGAATTAGACATAATAAATTTTGTGTGAAAGCATAATATAGATTTAAATTCCACTATCATTTTAAGTATCCATTTCTAAAATAGAACCAACAAATAATGAGCCTATAATGAAACTAAATGTCTTTTAAAACCAAAGAAGTTACTGGTGTCGTAGCCCACACCTGTAACCTCAGCACTTGGGAGGTAGAGGGAGGAGAATCATGAGTTTGAGGCCAGTCTGAGCTATACAGTAAGACTCTGTCTCAAAAAAACAGAGTAACACAAAACAAAACAAAATCCTAAGAAGTGATGAAAATGCAGTATCTTTGCACTGTTTAGGACTAGAAATTCGAAGTCACAGATATGTAAAAACAAGTCATTGGCTTGTTTTTATTAAAGCAAACATGAGGTTATATAACGTTACCAAAATCTGTGAACAAAGAAATAATTTTACTATGTAACAATTTACTATCTAGGGTGTTGATTTTATATACTGAAATACTGAGCCACTTAGTACAAGTTAGCACTAAAATTGATTCATAAAGTCACCTTGTCAAGACCTGTCAATTCCTTGTGCTTTTTCATCACACAATTCAAAATATCACAAATAATTTGGATTTTCCATTCTGCAAATCCACATTGTATAAATTGCTTTTTCGTCAATATTGGTTTATAATCAAACTGATCACGAAGAAGCTGCAAAAAGGAAAAAGATCAATGTAATAATTAGGAGCAATTACTTTAATCCAAAATGATAAATGACCACATGGTCAGAAGAATAATAACTACTTTAAGAGGACAAGGAAGCTATTGACTAAAAGTACTAAAGAGATTTATAGAGCTGGTGTGAGTCAGGTAGAAACCAGGTAGCAAGAGATATGCCAGAGACAGCTGTCTGGAGAAATGGAAAAACATAGTCAATCATCAAAAAGTTCAAATAGCCTCAGAAGTACTAGAAAAACTCATTAGCTCACTGGATTACCATACTAGATGCCAGAAAACTATAATTCTATTTGTTTATGATTCTACCATTATGTGACTTTTAGACAAGTCAGTAGGCCTTTTGATCTCAATTTCTCATTTGTAAATAGACTAAACCAGTAGCTTGTGAAGCCCTAGAACTTCTTAGAAGTGCTACTTAGGCTTTGATGGAAGCTTTCTGGGATTATAGGCAAAGAACAGCAAGATTAAATAGACCACATATAAAAATACTACCATTTCATCAAATACTACTCCACTTTTTGTTAAAGATTAGATGTGATAAACAGTTTTACCATAACAAAGTTTAAGAAAACCAATAGTAAATGTAGGTCTTTTTTTAAAGATCAAATACAAGATTAAACTACATATGTGTATACACACACACACACACACATATGTATAGATAGATACTAGTTTCTACAGATATTAGTATAGGTAGATATAAAACCTTGTTTCAAAACTCAAAGAACAAAGCATCTTCAAGTTTCAGTTCCTTCTTAGAAACAAATTAATGCACACTTCTATGAACTATGACCTTTAATAAATGTAATTAAATTTCTAACTTTTGCCAACATATCAAATTTTACTAAAATTTGATAAAGTGGGTAAATAATAGCCAATGACAAATGTTTACCAGTTTCCATAATTATTAGGGTAGGAAATACTGAAATTTGAACTGCATCTTAACTTTAACAGGGCCGATATTTTAATGAGAAAAAGGCACATGAAAATATTCTTTTAAATACACATCTTACACACACAGTCATGGCCAACGGGTTTGGTGAACATTTTTAGTGAATGACAGACTACCCATACAAAACTGATCCCAGAAGACTATGACTTAGTACTTTTACTATACCTTTTTTCTATGTGCAGACACACAAATACATATGTTGTGTTAGAATTGCCTACAGTATTCAGTACTATATAACATGTTGTATAGGTTTGTAGCCTATGAGCAATAAGCTACACATATAGCCTAGGCTATGAAATAGGTTATAACCTACAAGGTTTGTGAAAGCACTGTCTGTGATGTTTGCACAGTGACGAAATCACCTAGCAATACATTTCTCAGGCTGCACCTTGATTGTTAAGCGACATGTCACAGTACTTAAGGAGTTATTACTACAATTTTAATTTTTAAAGATCATTCAACAACTTCTAAAATAATTATGTTTTCATAAACTTAAGATACCTTATAGACAGTATCTGTAAAGCGCACATCATTCTTTGCTATGAGTTCTTCATTGGATTCCATCAGGAGTTCGGTTACGTAAGGTGAGTATGAAGTAAGAGAATAGCTGATAATGGGCAAAGATGCTGCTGGGTCTCCCTTTATCAAACTGTTAGGGAAAAATTTAATCAGCATAATTCCAAAAAATGGATAATTAAGGAAGTATCAGAAATGTTGTCAATAATTTAAACAACACAATAGCCAAAATACTTAGGCAATGCAGGACACAAGCCCATATTCTACCTTCCATTCTTAGCTGCTCTAGCCAGACTACTATGAAATGCTATTGCTCATTTGTTCATGTGCTCAGAAACTTACTAGCATTTGTATAGGTCACTCCATTTCCAACCCAATTTTGAATAAGGCAGAGAACAAATATATAATAACCTTGCATTTTTTTCAAGACAAATACCTCTATGTTTCTTTGTAGATAAAATAATGTTGTACCCAAGGAGAAAAATACTCTGGCAAACATGTCTATCTTGAATACAGTCAAAAAACAGAAAATGGAGAAAAAGTACCTTTGAATAGCAAAATCTGTCCATTTTATTCACTTCCATGAATAAATGACATCCAGGACTACATTTAATACATCTTATATAAATCTCAAAAGCTTTGTTACCCAGCTTCTGAGGATTTAGCAGATTAGAAACAGTAGAATAATACAAACTGGAATACCAACACACACACTCACACACAATAGCTAATGGTAAGAAAAAAAATTTAATCTGAAAAAGAAAGAATCAAAACAGGTACAGTAGTGTTGTATATTTATGTGTGGAGAGAAGAAGGTAGCAATATGAGTCTCTGTGGAAGAAGTATCATTACCTATCTCAATAGACCCTGCAAATATTACTATGTTATGGAATAATCTAAAGTACAATGTTCTTAATGTTGTGCTCTTGAGTTAATAAGAAAATTAAATGCTTAAATACTGCATGCAGAAAACAGGACTTACTGACATATTTTAGAATTATTCCTGTGCAAAATGTCTTTTAAAATGCTGATGTTTACAAGTGGTAAGGAAAGCTGTAGGTAGACGGCTCAAGTGGTAGAGCACCTACTTTGCATGTGTGAAGCCCTGAATAAAAAAAAAAAAAAAAAGTCTACTGAAACTGGTAAAGTCCCTGCAAGTTCTGGATAGTCAAGAATTTCCTGGTTCTTTCTTTCTTTCTTTTTTTTTTTTGGGGGGGGGGGAACCAAGATGATTGGTACATTTGTTGGATTACATTTGTTTCATACCAAGTACTTCTCATATATTCGCCCTGTAGTAACAGTAACTAGAGTTAAACTTTCTACTTATGCCCTATTATTCTTTTATTTGTAGCCTTCTCTTGGGGTGAGCTCTCCCTACTGTACAATTAGAACATCCATTCTTATACCTACAGAGTAGCTGGTTTAATGGAGTTTCACTCTACTACTTGAATATATGACAATCTGGAGCTGTCCCTTGATACTCTTTCATTCAATAAGCATCTAATCAACTCCTAGTATGTGCCAGGCACAATTCTAGATGTGAAGAAATTGCAACAAACAAAACAGAGTCCCAGAATTCAGTTTACATTCTAGTGGTGGAAAGTATTTAATCAATCAGACATAACAATAAGAATACAAGCTGTGAACAAACAGAAGAATTAAAATACAAAGAAATAACAGAATATCACATTAGATTAGCATGAATATAGGAAAAATGCATTTTGCTATATTTTAGAAAAGTGAGCAAATAATACTTGGGACATTGAAGCTAAAGCAAAAGGTTCAAGGAAGGGTCTGTTAAATAGCCTATTATCTTAATAAGAATCTTCAAGCATGGTACAGGTTGCCGTAAGAAATGTTACTAACAAGTCAGGTGTGGTGGCACATGCCTGTAATACCAGCTATGTGGGAGCTGGAGATCAGGAGGATCACAGTTCAAGTCTAGCCCAGGAAAAAATTAGTTATATAACATCTTAACAAACAAGCTTGGCAAGGCGGTAGACACCTTGTAATCCCAGCTAAGAGGATTTTGGTATGGGCATGTGGCCAACACAGGGCAAAAATGGGCCCTACCTGAAAAATAACTTAAGCAAAAAACAGAGGAGGGCACTGAGGTATGTGGTTCAAGTGGTACAGTACCCACCTAGCAAGTGCAAGGCAAAGTTCAAACCCCTGTACCACAAAAAACCCTAACAACAAAAAAACCTCTTACTAACCAGAATCTTCACTATTAAAAAAAAAAAGTACATGGTTTTAAATGTATAAAATCTACCCTCCATAAAATGAATAAACAAAGAAATTGGTAAAAAATGGCAACCATCTCTGCTCATTTGGATATATTAAAAAATAACAGCTTCATCCAACTAAATAGGAGGGTGGTAGATTATACAATAAAATCCATTATACTTCTGAGGACTTAAAATGATAGAGACAATACCTTATATTGATATATACTGTGCTAATAAACAATGTTTTAAGTCTCTAAAGTTGGGATTTTTAATTAATTCATGTTTATAAACAAACCCCTATAATTCCTTGCTTTCCCAAATATTTTAAATATTCAAAATAAATTTAAATATGACCCAGACAAAATCTTTATTTTTTGTCCTAAATACTCCTGTCATGTCATATATTATCTCAAATTATTAGCAAAATGAACACAAATAAATTTAATATTACAGCTTACCCTACATAATCCACCTCTTTAGGATAATTTAGTGAGCGAAGCACTTGTTCTAGGTTCCGTAAACTTCTTTTTAAGTCACCTGTTGCCATTATTTAACATTAGTTTCAGTTCCAACTCTTGAAATTATCTAACCTGTCATCTAAAAATAAAAATCCATGAAACACTGGTTAAGTCTGTGCACATTTTGAAGTTTCTCCATTCTATTTTGTATATGTTTCCTATGGGAACTTACCATACTTACCTTATGCTAGAGCTCTACTTCTCTGAACTTATCTTTTACTCTGGTCAGTTACTTACGGCCTTGTATTTACCACAAATTCCTGAATATAAAAGGTGACTTTCTACCCTACACCACAATATTTTTTCCTCACGATAAAAAGGTTTGCTAGGGGGTCATCTGTGGCTCACACCTGTAATACTAGCTACTCAGGAGGCAGAGATCAGGAGGATTACAGTTTGAAGCCAACCCAGGCAAACAATTCACAAACCCTATCTTGAAAATACCCAACACAAAAAAAGGGCTAGTGGAGTGGCTCACGTGGTACAGCACCTGCCTAGCAAGTGTGAAGCCCAGAGGTCAAACCCCAGTACCAAAAAAATAATGTTTGCTTATGTTCACATTCTTACAATTTGGAAAGACACATCAAATTGGAATAACCTCCATACTATTTGGAATACATATAGAAGTTGTTTTATACATTCAGTGAAAAATGTAGACAAAGAGAGTTAGCACAAATTTAGCCTTGGAAATAAGGCTCTGACCTCAAATAGTAGTCAATTGGATGCCTTTCTTCAAAAAATAAAAATAGACAGCTAAAAAAATTGGATTTACTAGCATCCTGCTCAATAGGCATCTATCTCTCTACTTTACCTAGAAAGAGAAAATAATTCTACAGCATGAAAAGAACCAAAAGAGGTACCAAATTTGGAAACATCAAGGAAGGCAAGGAGTGGAACATGTGCTAGAAGGTAAAAAAATAATAAATAAAAAATCAAATAGTATAGTTTCTTCCTATACCTCAGCTTTAAGAAATCTGTCAGCCAGACATATCTTCCATGACAGCAGAAATGGGCTGAGAGTTGGAGACCTCCATTGAAAAGGCCAGGGTTGTGTTCAATAAGCCTGCAGCAAAGCTTCCTCCATTCACAAGGTATAGCCATCTGCTTCTTTTTATAGACCCACACTTAAAACTGAATATATAGTCAAAGGTCAACAACTATTAGAGGAAAGTCTTCATAATGTAAGGTAGAGAATAATATAAAATAATTTTATATTAATTCACTTTGGTGAATGTACAGTTGAGGGAAACAAAAGAAAAATGTTAAATGGAAAGTACAGTACAGATGCTCCTTAACTTATGTTGTTGGGTTACATTCTAATAAACTGATTGTAAATTGAAAAAAACCCACTGCAATGTGGAAAAACTGTAGGTGGAACCATCTGTATTTTCAATGAGATTAGAAAAAATATTAAAACCCAAAACAAGACCAAGAGCTAAAGAAAAAGAAAAGAAAAGAAAGGGGGAGGAAAATGAAGCATGTGAGAATTTAAAATGAGCATAAGTGACTATGGGAGTGAATCAAAAAACAAGATCCAACTATGTTTTCTGTAAGAAGTTTACTTTTAATGTAAAGACATGTATAGGTTAAAAGTAAACGGCTAGAAAAAATACATCATGCAAACAGTAATAAAAAAAGGTGGGAATAATTAATTTCAGACAGAGCAGTCTTTACAATAAGAAAAGTTATAGGGATAAAGAGGGATCTTACATATTGATAAAGCAGTTAATTCTCCAGGAAAACATAATAATCCTTAGATCATATACACCTAACAACAGAGAATCAAAATACATGAGCCAAAAACTATCAGACTGCAAGAAGAAACAGACAAATCCACCACTTTAGGTTGAGACGTCAACACTCCTCTATAAGAAATGGCCAGACCCAGCAGGCAGAAAATGAGAATAAGTAAAGACCTGCAAAGCTATCAACTAGATATTATTGGAGTCTAGACTACTCAAGCTCACCTGCAACATTCACCACCAAAGACCAAATAAAGGGCCATAAAACATATTGTAATCCTGAAATCAAATTATCCAAAATACTGGCTAAGAAGGTAAGCCTTATATTTAACATCTTTTAGGATGCCTAGGGATAGCTGGACATATGAAAGCAGTAAGATTTTCCAAAATAAGCCTTTACTTTCCTGGGAAAGATGCAAGTGGGAACTAATCTGGCTATAATTGCAAAACAAAAATATTAAAAATAACAATAACAGTCATACTAATAACCTAAAAACAACAATAAAAACATTCTTGGGTTTTGTTAATATTGTAGGTCTCAGTTTCTTTTAGATTCCAGACCTACATAACTTAACACAATTCTCAAGTGCCATGGGAGATTCTATAAAGTTAATGTAAAGTGGATCTCTTCCCATGGACTTCCTTTAGTCCTTTAGATATATTTCATCTTCCCAGGACATACAATTTTATTTTATCTAACACTATGGTATCTTTCCATCTTTCCCTTTTCTATTGTCCTGGAACACATTTCAATGTCTCTTACATTATTTCTACTTCTAGTAATGGAATTTCTGACAACATAGTATAGCCTTATAACACATCCTCTTCAGTACCAGCAGAATGAGTATTTTGAAGAAGATACAAGTATAGCTTGGATCTGTAGGTGAAGAAGATAAGTGATAAAATAGGATATAAAAAAAGGAATAGGAAAGTTTGAGTATTAAAGAAAAATTACAGTTTCTGCTGTACATTCCCAAGAAAAGCTTTACTAAAAATCTGTTTAAATTTTGAAAACATTAAAATATATTCATTAAAAGAAACCAACCTACTACTTAATGCATATTTTGATACAGTACTTTCAGAGATGGAAAACAAGTTGTTACTTTAAAACACGTGATTAACATTTTCACTTTATAACCAACCCTTATCAAAGGAAATTAAAAGGAGCTACTGCTCAGCTTGTAGCTCATATTTGATCATTAAGATTCAATAATGCTGCTTAGCTCCTGAATTCTGTCAGCAAGTCAAATCTGTTCAAGTGAATTTATGAGAGGCCATGAAAACGGTATACTATAGCAGTTCAAGATTTTTAACCCAGATCAATCTCATTGCTGTTAAAAGTCATTAAAATGATGTCACTCAATTGGTTATTATTAGACTCTGAATAATAGGTGGTCTAATAATAGGTGGATGGCTAAGGGTTTGTGGTATAGCTCCTAACGCTTGATATTATCTAAAAACTGTGCGCCCAAAATTGAGAAATAAAGATGAATCAAAAATAAATTTACGAAACTTTCTGCAGGAGGAAGGGAAAACATTAAGTAGGGGAAAAGGAGCATCAGAGCTGAGTGGCATTCCCGCATTCACATATAAAACAGTTAAAAGGCTTGTAAATAATTCTGGAAATTATATATCCATATAATTTTAGAATAAAAAAGAATTGAAAAAAGAATTATATCCATAATTTTAGAATAAAAAAGAATTGAAGTTTTAACATTTTTATAGCGAGGGAAAAATATGTAGTCTTCAAGGAAGATGAAGAGATGTTTGAAACACCAGAAAATACAAGCACGGAAAACACGAACTACTTGAACCTCTCTCTTCTGGTTAGTATTTTAGACAAGCCACAGATCCTCGCGAAGAGGACACAGGAGGAATCTTTCAGTACATAATTTCCCAGCCCCAAATCACAAACCAATCCTGGGAGGAGGAGCTGCCATGATTCTTCCTATTCCCGTTATTATTAAAAAAAATTATTAAAAAAAAAAACAAAAAACTGAACAATTAATACAGACTTAAAAAAACGAAGAACCGGAAGGTTCAGTTAGGGGGAGGGAACTGGTGGGAGGGCAGGAAGAATTGAGGGGTTAAAGAAGAGTGAACATAGTCGATGTACTTTATATTCTTTGTATGAAAAACAGAACACTGAAACCTGTCAAAATCATTTTAAGTAGAGGGACGGGGATGAGGCAGAACGACGGTGGAGTGAACTTAGATACACTGAAAGCATCTATGGAAATGTCTGACACAATGAATCCTCCTTGAACAACCAATATATGCTAATAAAAACTTTTTCTAAAAAGCATATACAAGGCACATCCCGCTAGTTAATTTAAAAGGATGAAAAGGCAGACCTGGTTCTTCGCCCCCTCCCGGGGCCTCGGTCAGGACGGCGGGAGAGGTGACCGCAGTCCAATCGAGGGCACAGCCTGGCCTGCTCCGTCCGGCTCACCCAACAGCCGCCCAGCAAAGAAGCGCGTTCCCAAAGACTCCGGCCCAGCACCGCCAGGAGAAGAGATGGGAAGGGAGTGTCACTGGGGCCCAGCTTCCAGCATCTGCCTGGTCGCTGAGGCCTGGCGTCTGCACCCAGCGCGCTTCTCGCGCCGACCGTTTGTATCTGGAACGGTGGGCGCAATCCCGGCACTCACCGCGGCAACACTGAGCTGCCGCTCAGTGCTCTGGTGTTTATCGCTGCAGATTCCACACAGCTTTCGTCCAGACGGTTTGGGAGATTTGATTATTCTTAGAGTCTCTTCAATAGTCAGTCATATATTAAACTCATATTTTAAGTCACTATAATTTTAATGGTCAGAGTGGCTCTCACTGCAACGTGAGAAACAAAGAATCTATAGTGAATATTAAGTCACGAACACTAAAATGCTTCTCTTTGAGTAGCAGCTCCCGAACGTCACTTCCGGCAACAATAGGAAACGTCAAAACTCCGAGCGTCCGCAGCTCTGGCTCCAGCAGCCCGAGGTGCTCTGAGTTTGCAGGGGGTTGGTGTTTTTGTTTTTGTTTTTGTTTTTTGGTACTCTTACCGCCGTTATCTTCACTGACGTGCACAAGTAAAGGTTGGAAAGGTTTCTCCATGGCCCAGGCACCAGTTCCCGGCTGAATCATTTTCTTTTTGGCTAAAAGTCCCCGCCCAGAGACCGATTCGTCGCGGCGGCGGTGGAGATCGCAGGTGGCTCAGGTACAAGCGTCACTTATCAGTTACCTCTTTTGCCTGTACACCCTCACTTTTCTCCCTGAAGTAAGGACAGCGGGAGCTTGCCACTCGGCAGAAACTGGCCGACCAGCAAGAGTTTAGGACCAATGACAGTGGAAAGCACCTTGAGTGACAGCGGGAATGGCTTATTAAAATGAACATTCCGTATCCTGAGGCGGGAATGGGAGTGCCCTTTAGTTTCTAGGCCATTGGGTTATAGGTCGGCTTGGGGACTCTAGGTAGTGACCCGGCTTCATTCTGAAATGAAACGGAGAAATACCAAAGGTCACTTTCTCTGGGTCCACGTGTTGCTTTTTCAGGTAGGTAGAGTGTTAATTGAGTTCCTGATCAGAGTTTTTGATCCTTTACTATTTTTAAGTAATATGAATGCAAACACATAAAGTTAGATTCATGAGTGATTGTTAATTGTTAAGCAGCCAAACGTTGGTTATAAAATTTTAAATTCTTTGTCTTCTCTTGTTTCTCTGTGATTTGGCTGTAATTTCTCACATGGAAGATCAGACTACCATTGTGACAAGACTGCATAAATCTCAGTTCTTGTTTATTGATACATTTTAAGCTTTATTTTTAGGTTTTATATATATTTTCTAATTTAATAATTGTGTCTGTTTGTCTTACAAATAATGTTTTTTTATTTTTAAGAATCCTGTTTCTCCCAAATCAATATGTCATGACCTTTATTACTGTAAATGAAACAAATTTGTTTTCCATTTCAACTCCCCTTACCCTGTTTAAATTTTTATTTATTTATTGGTTTTTGTTTTGTTTTATTTGAGATAGGGTCTTGCTATATAGCCCAGGCTGACCTGGAACTCACTATGTAGCCCAGGTTGGTCTCAAACTCTTCATTTTCCCCCTGCAGCATCCAGAGTGTTGAGATTACAGATATGCATCACCATGGCTAGCACTCTTTCCCTTCTTTTATTATCTGGAGTTTGGTAACTGTATTCCTAATATAGAAGCCCTCTCCCACTCATGAAAATGGTTGGGAAAATAGACCAGGTCTCAGAATGAGGATTAAATCATACTTTTCAGGTCGATTCAGAAACTTTCATTTTTACCACTTAACCTGACTACTTGTCTTAGATACTTCATTAGTTATCTATTCTGGTTAACAAACTATCCCCGAATTTAACCCCTCTTACAACAACAATCATCTGCCTCAGTTTTTGTGGGTCAAGTACTGGGGTACAGTTTAACAGAAAGGCTCAGGTTTTTTACAAGGTTGAAATCAAGCTGAAGGCTCCCCTGAGATGGAGTAGGATCTACTTCCAAGTGAACTCATGTGGTTGTTGATGGGTGAGGGTTCCCCACTTACAATATGGCAGCTGGCCTCCTCTTGAGTGAGCAGTCCAAGAGAGAGCATTCAACATGGAAGCTATGGTCTTTTCTAACCTAATCTTAGATGTGATATCCCATGATACTGTCATATTGTATTTGTTAGGATGAGTCATTTGGCCCAACCCAAAATGGAGAGGGATGGGATTACACAAGGCATGAATCCCAGGAGGCAGGGAGTACTGGAGGCCATTTTAGAGCCCCCTAATCCAAATACCCTGGGTTATAACTTTTAGTATTAATTGATAAGAATAACTGAGCAAAAAATGTGTAAGGGAAATCCATTCAGCCAAGGAAAATGTCAGATTGTAAAGAAATAAATAAGCTTATTTATTAACTTTTCTGGAAAGAGTTCTTTTATTTTTGTCTTTTTTCCTACGAATTATCTAAAGAAGCTTGTTTCACATTTTTCTTGAGATATTTTGTGTGAGATGAATATTTGTGTTTTTTAAGGGCTACATGAGCAGAAGATATTACAACTCCAGATTGTGTGTTTCTTTTCCACTGCCCTTTTACATAGTTGAAATTGAATCAAGCCAGGGATGGTGGCTCAAACCTGTAATCCCAGTTCTCTGAATGCTGAGGCAAGAGAATTACATGTTCAAGGCCAGCCTGGGCTGTATAGTGAGACCCTGACTCAGAATAAAAGAAAGATAAGAAAAACTGGTTCAAAATAAACATGAGAGAAGATAGCTTTTAAGGAGGAAAGACTTTTGGAAAAGTGTAGGGATAAGTACAGATAAAATGCAGGTCATTGGGCGCCTTTGTGTTGGTGTGATCAAATTGAGATGGGAGAGATATATCTCAGAAATATATTTTGGTTGTTTCATTTAATCATCATTAAGTGGCAGATACCTTCTTTCTATATGACCTGGCTACATGTCACCAGCTCAGCCATATAACCTTATTAGAAATAAAAGGCACAGTACGCAGAGTTTGTTCGATACTGTTTTGATTATGACCCACACTAAAACTACCTGTGCCGCTTCCAGGTTTGAAGGACATTGTAAATCCTTTTCTGTTAGTAAAATAATTCTTCGGGTTTATCTCTTGATAGCCACCAAGCTGACTAGGGCAGATCTCAAATTATAAATTTGGCTTTTAAGTTGGTAGCTCCCGATCAGGTTAATGTACTTCATTTATAATAGGTTTCAGCCAATTTAACTACTATAATTTTGGGCCCTTTAGATGCCTGAAAAAAATTTTAACTAATGCTTAAGAAAACAACACAGCTGTAAATCTTCCATCCACAAACTGTTTTATGCTAATAACTTCTAGATAACCCAAAATGCTCTTCAAAATTTATTATATATGATCAGTCTAGAGGAGAATATTTTGTGTGTTTACTATGCTTTTGCTAGATTAACAAATATTTCCCTCATTTCACAATATAAAAAATTGAATTACTAAGAGATTGTTCTTTTCTTTGATCACAGTGTACTGAAATTAGTTATTCAAATTTATGACTTTATAGCTCATTACTTAACCAATTGGTAATATACATCTATCCAATTTTTTCCTACATCTTAATGCAGATTTGGAAGCAGGCTACTCTACTCACTGGCTCACGATAATGGATCAAAGCTATTAATACTAAACATATCTGTGTGTGTGTGTGTGTGTGTGTGTGTGTATCTATATATAAAACACTAACATGCATGAAACTCGTGTTGTTCTTTTATTGAATTATTTTACTTAAGTAATATTTTAAAGCAGTATTAATGAAAGATACCTATTCCTGGCAATTCATGTTTCCTGTTTTCCTTTTCCCTCATTGTTTTTGTAAGAAATTTCTTGGCATGGATTCTAAAATAAAGTAAAACATCTTTGACTGACTTGAATAATCTATATCATATGCAGGGGAAAGTACTTTAGTGATATAGAGGTAAAACAAGAACATGTGCTTTCGAGTTTAGACAGCAGATTTAGGGAGTTTAATTCTGTAATTAGTCATTTTTATATTCTTCAGGAATAGAGTGCATAGGATTTCATAAACTGTTTGAATGAAAGAACCAGATTTTAGCAAGTAAACCAAGGCTGAAGAGGCCCTACCTGTTCATACTGTCTAGTTTTTTGTACAAATTGTGGAGGTGGGCAAAAAAGAGGTGTGAAAAATTGATATTAAACACATATGCACATCCATACAACTCCATCACCTCTTCATTTTATGTTTTTTTAGGTGTTTTTCCTTCTTGCTTTATTTTCATAGAATCATGGAATTGTTCATTTTAGCTTTTCAACTATGGTAAAAAATATACATAACAAATTTACCATCTTAACCATTTTAAAGGTATAATTCAGTGGTATTAAATATATTCATGATATTGCCACTATCACTACCATTCATCTCATCTTCATCTTTATAATTCTTTTAAAAATTCATACTCATTGAACACTATATCCCCACCCCTTTTCCCAGTCCCTGGCAATCGCCATTCTACTTTCTGTCAGTGATTTTAACTGTCCAAGTTCTTTATATAAGTGGGAGCATACATTATAACAATAAGTTTTACAATCCATGAATGTGCATGTGTTTCCATTTATTAATGTATTTCATTTCTTTCAGCAATGTATTTTTCATTGAAGAAGTCTTTCACCTGCTTGGTTAATTTCTAAAAAAAATTTATTCTTTTCCTTTTATTGTAAATAGAATTGTTTTTCCTTAACTTCCTTTTCAGATTGTCCATTGTTAGTATGTTTAAATAGAACTCATTTTTGCATGTTGAATTATTATCCTGCTACTTTGCCAAATTAATTTATCAATTCTAAAGGATTTTTGCCTTTGTTTTCTTTTTGCAAATCCTTAGGGTTTTGTACCTATAAATTCATATCACCTGCAAACAGAGATAATTTTACTTACCTCTTTCCAGTTTGGATGCCTTAGATATTTTTTCTTAACTAAATTACAAGTGTTTTTGGAATTATAGAAATTTATAGCTAAAAGATACTTTGGAGATCATCAAGCTCAAAATCCTTGTTTTACAGGTGAGAAAAGTGAAACTACAATTTAAGTGACTTGCTCAATTCTCACAACTCCCTAAAAAAATAATCTGAATCAAATCAATCATGTTTTCTGTTAGTCTGTTTTTACTATTAAATATTTTCTCATCTCATTTTTTACTTTGCTCCTAATTCAGGCTACCCCTCAATATTTTATTTCAGTATCTAATATTTAGTATAGAAGTAATTCAGTGAGAACTATGATTTCATTTTGTTTTTTAATTCCACATTGCTCATAGGAAAGGCAGTTGTGGTTATTGAGCATGAGAGTGCAGTACACACTTGAGGAAGTGGACTGGGATTGTTGTCATGGCTGCTGCTGATATAGTTGTGCTGGGAAATAGTAGTGCATTTAAGAACCAGTGGTGAGAAGTATGATATTTATTTTATTTACAAGTTAAAACAGACAATGAAACATTTCTTTCAAAACAAACTAAAGAAATTAAACTTAATATTCTCAGATTTTTGACAATGAATAAATAACAAATCTTCATTTTTATATTTAGATGCCATTTTTGGTAGCACTCATTATAGAATGAAAATAAAGAACAGTGACAAAAACATTCAGAAAGCAAAGTAATATTGTTAATCTTTTTGAATGAAAAAAAAATCCCTACAAATGGTATGCCTTTTAGTAAGAACAAACTGCTGTTGCAGGACCAGATCTTTAAATTTAATGAGTGGGGGCTTTTTTATGTGTTTAATGTTCCTTGTGACCTCTTAGTACTTAGCTATTTCCCTTTTCTCCTTAGAAAGACCTCCTTGTGGACTTACACTTCTTTCATTTCTCTGCAATTGTTGCCTTTAAAATTGAGGAGTGTAGTTGGTTATCAGGGTTTTTTTTTTTTCTTAACTTTTTTCTTTAAAACTTTCTCTACCCAGTGTATTCTAAACTACTTTGGTGGTCTATTCTTTTGGATGTAAAGAAATAAATACCAGGCTGCCAATCTGATTCTAAATGTCTCACAAAAAATATTTTCTCATAGACTCTCCCACATTCTTATGTCATTGAATAATATCACTTTATGCTACATAAAGATTTTTAAAGCCTAAAACAAGAAAACATCAAGTTGTTAGTTTTTACTTCATAAACACTGAAAATTTCTAAAACGTGAATTTCCTTCTCTTTTTTAAAAGTCAATAGAATTTATATTTTAGAGATAACTCTTTTGTACATATTTTGTCTGAGGTAGGATATTTATTTATAGATTTCAATATTTAAATGCCTAATAAATATTAAGGAAAAGTAACCATTTATAATGAGTATTTAGATGAGGGTAGTCAGTTATCACATTCCAATGACTTAGCACTGTTTCCTCAGAAAGAGCTTTTTGGGACTGCTTTGCCTCAAACAAAAGCATTTAATCAGAATATTTGCTTCACACCTCCAGAGTCTTCTATTTCCATCTTTCACTGTGTAGATTTTAAATAGCAGAGCGGTATATAAACCATTCTTCATTGCATATGGTTATCTCCATGGCATGTGGCATTTGAATTCTCAGGAAAATGAAACTACTAAAAGTATTAGTTCAGTTACCCTTTTACTATATTAATAAGACTTTATTTGTTGTTTAATTTGTTACATAGGGATGTTTTGATTAAATCTTCTTAATATTTTATAGGTAAGTTGTATATTAGATGTAAGACCTATTAATAAAATAATTTCTATTCTTACTCTTTTATAGAAATATTCTTTTGAAAAGAGAGCAAGTATTATAGTCAAAAGTACCATCTCTTTATAAATGTAACCATCTACTGGAAGTAAATAGTATGGAAAACTATTTTATTTCTTTTCAGTGTTGATATAACTGATGTAGTTTGTTTTTAATCTTTTGTTGGTAGTGTTTTCTAATTAGGAATTGCTGTATGTTGTTACAGCAGCTTTTTAGACTAAAACTATACTTCTATTTTTTTAATTGAGAAAACTATGTCTAAAAATCATGTCTTATCAGTCTAACTGCTTCTTAGATTTTTGCATTAAATTCTTAAAAGCTAAGCCAGAGACTACATACTGCTTTTCCAATTAAAAGATGCTGTTTTAGTTTAGGCTCATAGCAACCCTGTAAAATATAAAGGAGTGATTTCCCCCATTTTATAGCAAATAGAATCTCAGAATCTTGTTTGAAATACATAAGACCACACACCAAATTATAGAATAATCGAAACTTTATACTCACCCTCTAAGAAATTCACTATACATTTCTGTAAAGCAGACATTATATAGACTACATTTTCTAATTTCAATATAATAAAACTAGAAATTAATTGAAAGAAAGTCAAAAATACTTAAATACCTACATTTAGATTTTTTAAATTGGCTCTTCTGTTATGTATTTGGGCCTGGGGTGTAGCTCAGTGGCTGAGTGCTTCCCTGGAAGTGCAAGGCCTGGGTTCAGTTCCCAGCACTGCACATACAGCAGCAGCAGCAGTAATGATGATGAGTGAAAACATTTTGTTTAGTTTATCATTTATGTACCATAAATTTACTTATTTAAATGTACAGTTCTCTCTTCTGTTTTTGTAGAGACAACTGTAGGTATGTATGGAGTAAGAAATACAGAGAGATTCTCTGTACACTTTATCTAGCTTCCCTGTTAGCACCTTGAGAATTATAATGTACTTTAACAACCAGGATATTGACATTGATAAAATCCTATCAATGTCCTATCCTATTTTTATTCAAAAAGTGTACATGTGTAGATGTTATGTATAGGTTCATATACCTAGCTCCACAGTTGAGATGCTGAGCCGTTGTGACCCCACAGGAATTCCTCACACTTTGCTTTGTGCCTATACCTGTCTCCCTCTTGCTAATCATGCTCAACAGCTTCTTAAGTGCCTGTCTGCCATTGCATATCCTCTTTGGTTAAATGGCAGTCCATGTCTTTTGCCTATTTTAATGGCTTTGTTCATTGTTTGACTATTGAGTTTTGAGGATCATTTATATATTCCAGATACTGGGTTTTTGTCAAATAAGTGGTTTGCAGATATTTTCTCAATCTGTATGTTATACTTTTACCTTCAAAATATGAGATTTCAAAGAGCAAAGATTTTTAATTTCAGTAAGGTCCATTTTCTTAATGTTTACTCCTATAGATCAAGCTTTTGATGCAGGTCTAAGAAGTAAAGAATTCTTAGCCTTAGGTCCTGAAGATTTCCTTCTACCTGTTTTACAGAAGTTTTTTTGTTGGTGGTGGTTTATTTTTCCTCTTTTGAGATAGGGTCTCACTATATAGCCTAGTCTAGTCTCAAACTCACTATGCAGCACAGGATAACCTTGAACTCTCAGTCCTCCTGTCTCAACATCCTGAGTGCTGGGATTACAGATATCTGCTACCACACCCACCCTCCAAAAGTTACATAGTTTTCTTTTTGCATATATCTCTATGATTTGAGTTAATTTTTGTAAAAGTGTGAGTTTTGGTCAAGCTTTATTTAATTCAATCATTCAACAGATATTTAATGAGTATAGGTTCAAGGCACTGTGTTTGATTCTGGATTTATCTATGTAGCCTATTATGTGGAAACAACTCCTTATCTTAGTGCTTAGAAGTACTAAGTACTATTTTGCATTGTGTCATGTTTTCTTTTGATTTGATAATTTACTTTTAATTGCCTGAAGGATTATTCCAAGAATAATGCTAACCAGTTTCTCTGAACCTTTAAAAGATAAACAAAACAATATACATTTAAGTAGAACTACTTATGAAACAGTGAGATAATTTATGTATAACGGGAGTTGTGGAAATTCGGGTAACTTAACTTGTGAAAAAAGGTTGATTTTTTTCTCTCTGCTTTGCATATAGTAATAAATTTTTAATCCATTGCACAATGGGCAAGTCCTTTCAACTTTACTCCTATTTTTCCTCTAAAGCCACAGCTGCTTTTGGATATTATACAGTCCCCCCAAAATAATTCTTCATAGAAATCTTTCAAAAATACATGATTACCTCTTCTCATCTATGAATGATATTGGTCATTCATTATCATTTCTGAATGATGAATGTCAGCATGGTATCATATTAACTGAAACTAATGTATGTTGGAACTGTGACCTTGCTTTGTGCAGTCCCATGGTAATTATTAATGAGTAATTACCATGTAACTGTACAGGCAAAAAATATATATACACTCATACATGTATGTATTTTATGTTTTATGTTTACATATTTTGCCTAACATTTAACTGTATTTATTGTAATAAATAAATGTTCTGATACATTGAATAAAATCATAACATGATAGGTGAATTCCAAAATAAATTATCAAGATTATCTGAATGGATTTATCCTTGAGTTGATATTATAATCAAGAAATGTAGGCTAAGTGTGGTGGTACACATCTGTAATTCCAGCACTCAGAATGCTGAGGCAGGAAGATCATGAACTTAGGCTAGCCTGGGTTACACATCTAAAATAGCTAAAAAAAAAAAAAAAACCAGGGGCTGGGGGTGTAGATCAGTACTAGAGCACTTGCCTGGCATGGGCAGGGCCTTGGGTTTGGTTCTCAGCACCAAAAACAATAAAAAAATTAATTAATAAGCCTAAAAATACAATTGATACATTGATTTGAAAGGTCTAAATTAATATGCTATCCACAAAACTCTTTATAATTCAGTTTTCTGGGAATGTGAGGGTGTTATTAAAATCTACAGTAGAAATTTCTTATTAATTGACAGGTATATTTTGTGGTATTTCCAAAAGGACCTTTGACTTGTTTGTCTTCCCATGAGCTCTTGCAGTTCTTTCTAGATCATGCCAATAGTGATTACAGATGATGATAGTTCTTAACTGCTGAAAAGATGTCTCTATTGTCACCTACTGTCAACTAAATAATTGACCTTATTTATCAAACTTTTTATATGTAGTACTAAGCAAAGCTAACTTCAATTTAATTTATATATTTCCTGTTCTTTTTGTCCTAGCAAAACTCTGTTTCTCCAGATTTCATGGATAACTAAATTAATGTTAGGATCAGGTTATGACTGCTTATGTCATTAAATCCAAAATAATCAGATAATCTGGAATGGAAAACCAAAAATAAAAGTTATCATTTAGAGGTGATAGAAGGAATGAATACAAATCCAACTTTTATCCTAAAGGTCTTACTATGGGTTAGATTCTCTGAATATTACCCTTCTAAGTCCCATGGAATAAGAATTATTATCCATTATTTTACTAATGAGAAAACTGAGGACCAGAGATTATAGGCTAATCAAATTGTGTATTGAAGTTCAATACTGATACTTTCTCACATGAAAGTCCGCATGCTTTCCACATGAACAGTACCCTGAAATAGCAGCTGCAGCTGGGAGCAAAGGAGAGGTAATAAGCAATGACAGAGGAAAAACAGAAGAGACCCAGTGGTGAAGAACCAGATGGTAGAATGCCTTTGCCATCTTGTGGCTCTAACAGCTCCTGCCATGTGCTTCAGTGTTATGCACAAAAAGAGGGAACACAGAAATTCTAAGAACTAAATGTCCACATCAAAAAAAGAGTTCAAGAGGTATTTTTCTATTTTGTTGAAAAGAATTTAACTGCCCTTTAAAAATTTTTAGCAAAAATAATTCTTATTTAATGTTTTGATATTTTCCCTTAGAGGGTCCTCTACTACTTTCATACTATAATGGCTATTTCCTTAGTAATGGCTTTCAGTTTGTATTACAGTGAGCTCTAGGACCATAATTCTTGAACTGAGTACACAAACTGAAACACCAGTTTTTTTTTTCAAATTGCATGCTTGGATTCCACAACCACTAGATTTCTGGTTACAGGGGAAGGTTATATGTTAATAAAAATAACTTTTGTATACTCTTTACACATATTCACCAATTTTTAACATTTTGCCACTTTGCTTTATTATTTTCTCTACACAGAACATAGGTGTCATTTTCTGTGTCATTATAGAAAGGTTGTATATATCATCTTAATGCTGGAACAAGAATATACTCTCATATATCCATTGTATAGTTATCAAATGCAGGAAGCTTAACATTGATACAATATTTTTTATCTAGTTTTCACCCCAAATGTCTAGTTTCTCAATTATCCCAATGTCCTCTATAGCAATTATTTTCTAGTACAGGATCCTTCCTGCTTATGCATTTAGATGTCACAGTTTTAGTCTCCCTTACTCTGTAAATATTTGCTTATGCTTTCTTGACTTTCATGGCCTTAGCATTTTTGAAAAAGAACATTTTACTCTTTTGTAGATTTGATTTGAGTTTCTCTGACATTTCTTATGATTAGAGTCATGTTATGGATTTTAGCTAGAATACAATATAATTAATGATATGTCCATCTTGGGGTATCACATCCAGAGGCACATAATGTCTATCTGCCTTTTCTGATAAAATAGATGCTATCTTTTATCATTTGGATGTGGTATCTGATTTCTTAACTTTATTTTGCAATTAATGAGTAGTATGTGGGGAGAAACTTTCAGATTACGTAAATATTCGATTCTTTTATCCATTTATTTTTGGTTTTTGTCTTACTCATCTGTCATTTTTAATAACTTTGATTTTTCAAGACATTTCCAGATTATCTAAATTGTTAAATTTTTTGTCATGAAAACACTCATAGAATTACCTTATTCTTTTATATATTTATTTATTATTGTTGTGCTGGGTAAGGGTACATTATTGCATTTTTAAAAGTTCTTAATATATCATACTTGAATTCACCCCTCCACCCATTATCTCCTCTTCCCCCATTCCTAGAATAGTTTCAACAGCTATCATTTTTCCCTTTACATATATGTGTACACAGTATTTGCACTATATTCACCCTTCCACGCCCTTTCTCCACCTCTTCCCTCCTCCCGCTGCTCCAGGCAGGACAGATGTTCTATTCTTTATCAAATTCTGTTCTGTATCCAATGATAATTCTTGCTTTTTTTTTCCTTTGACGGTTGTAAAATGGTGATTTTTCTAACTCCATTATTTTTTCTCTCTTTATTAACATTGTACTATTGAGAAAGAACTGTCCTTTCTCCTTTAATTATGTATTCATTGATCATCTGTGTAGAGTTGGTGATTCTTTTTTTATGGTATGGATTACAGTCTATTATTCCCATTTTCATTTTGATGCCCAAATTGTCCCAAGTTAGATCAATAGGAACTTCATTAGATTCACTGCAAATGTCTCTTTTGACTTTATTTCATTGCTTTTGTTTTATTTTGATTTGCCTTGAGCTTACTAGATATTGATAGTCCACATTTAAGAAAGATTGCCTTAGGAGTATATTTGCTAGCCATTGAGGGGCTTCCAAGTGAACTGAAAGGTGACAGTTGGGAGAAAAATGCACCTTTTTGCCTTATTCCCTTAGGGCAGATTTAGTGAATATCTACTGCAGGCAACCCCTCAAAATATGTAATATGTTAGGAGTATAAGATTTTGTAAATATGTCTGGTAAAATTGTTAACTTTTACTGAAAAGTCACTGTATAAAATCAGGGGGAAAAATTAACCAAGTAATTGTTTTGCACATTTCAGCCATATTTTAATTATTAACATTGGGTCTTTGAGGCACTAAAGAGTTGACTTATAGATGTATAACCTTCATAAGCTCATCACCCTTGCTTCAGGGTGATTGGTTTGACAGCCATTATGCTACGCTTCTTACTGATGTTAGGAGGGTCATGGAAGGGAGTCTTCTTTCTAGGGCCATTTAGTTTCTTTAGAGAAGATATTTCATTTTGTCCAGGTAAGAGAGAGGGTTGCAGTGAATGCCTAATCAATTTACATGTGATATAATGTGTTGGGAAGACAGATTGTGGTCTATTTTTCCATATACACCTGTTATTTCATTTAATTTTCAACAGACATCATAAAAGGTAGATTTTTCACTTTTTATTGTACAAAATAATGAGTTTCATCATGACATTTTCATTCATGTATATAATGTATTTTGATGATATTCCTCCGTTACCCTCTTTTGTCCTCCCTTACTTCCTGCTGTTGGTTGCCTCTTCCCGAATAGAAAGGGGGATAAATATTATTATTGTGTAAGTAAGGAAACAATGACCCAGAGGTGATAAACCTCTGATTTTACTACTCATTTCACTCTGAATTTTTCCTTCCTTATCTTGTGTTTTGGAGTCCCAAATCTCTTAGGATTCTACAAGATATATAAACTGTTTTCCTTTCTGCATGTTTCTAGACTGTCTTTCTATATTAAAAAAGTACATTGAAATCCTTTTCATATGTGGTAGTTGCCCTTTATTCTATAAAGGAAGCTTTAGCTATTTAAACTTTATGTAGTTTTATAGATTTTTCCAAGGCTTTTTTTGTTTTTTAATAATTCAGGAATCTTGTAACTTTCCATTTATGTCATCCCAAGTACTATGCCTCAGCAGCATAGGACTTTAGGGACAGGAAAGTTTGAAAGTTAAGTTTGAAAGGTAAGATACAACAATAAATAAGGCAAAATATGAAATTCCTATGCAGAAGATAATATCTGTTGTTTGATAGATATTAACTTCAAGGTCACTCAATTTGGTTACCAATTCCCACTCAACAGCCATTAGTATAAGGCTTCAGAAACCCCTGTTCACTACGTGCTGCACAAGTGCATTTGTGGTCAGTGAAGAATTGGGCATAATATTTTTGCCTTAAAACCAAAATAGTATATAATGGCCTTGAGACCCACAGACTATTTTACTTGACTACTGTAATTATCAGGATTAATTGGCAGCCATGTTTGTATAATTCTAGGAAAGTAGAAATCCTTGCTCTCATGGATTTCATTTCCCTGTTTGACCACTGCAAGAATCTAACCCCATAAATTTTTTGAGGGAGCAATGCCTCAGCATTCATTAATTCAGATTTTGCAGCAATATAACCACCATGGATATAATAAAAAGTAATTCTGTTTCTTTAATTTGTACATGAAGTAGATTAATTATCCATTTTCCATAACCTATTTTGAGTGAACAAATAAATTACCAGTAGTGATTTCATCACAAAAATCCATATATATACCAAAAGTAGTAGCTGAAAATACAAAAATTTTACTTTTCAATGTGAAATCTTTGGCATATTTCAGTGATTTCAATATGCAGCTCACATTTTGATCAAGTAGTTACCACAAGTGAATACTATATCATTTATAATACTATTTTTCAATGTTAAAAAGTCTTTATACCAGATGTTATTCAGATTTTAAGTCAAATCTAAAAGTCTAATACCTTGAAATCGGGTTTTCAACAATTTGAAATCATACAAGAGCCCAGCATGTAACTATTATATTTTAAATCTCTTTTAGAGCCGGATGTTGACAGGTAACGCAAATACCTGTTTTGTGACACTACTATTGGCATTATTTTCAGTTTTAATTTTTTTTTTTGTGGAAGATGAGTGGGTTTTAGGGGACATTGATCATTTTTATCAAGGAATTGTATTTACAAAAAGAAAAAAATTAGCCAAAATATGAGGTAACATAGGAGATGAAGAATTATGTGTACAAGTCCTACAAAGCTATACAAGTATCAACATGAGCAAATTAATTTATTCATGAAGCGGAACATCAGGAAGTCCATGTATTTCACTGAGTAATGAAAGTGTTCATCATTCTCACCTCATGATAATGATTTTGTTACAACAAAGCAGTATCTACATGAAATGATTATCATGCAATGAACTTTATATGTATTATCTCATTTAATATAGCAACTTTTTAGCTATATTATTGAAGTGTTATTTTGGTCATTATTATTTTTTCACCTTACATATGAAAAAACTAAAGCTTAGAGTAAATAACCAAGTATCTTTCCCAAGGTCTGTAAGTAATGACTAAATGGATTCAGTATTCAAACTAACATCAGTCTGATTTCAAAGTCCATACACTATGCTTCATCCATGAGTTGCTTCACAACTTATACAGTAGATGTTGTGTCTTTTTCAAAATTTTTTTCACTTTTCTGAGTTACCTTATTCTATGTCCCTATTACCCTGAGAAGGACTGGGAGTGGGGATGGAACACTATAAATATGCTAAACTTATTAATCTTTTTTGAAGTGGATTTATCATACTGTGTTCACCCAGTATCAAAAAAAAAAAAAAAAAAAGAACTACTTAAAGGGAAAAAGATGTCCCAAAGACTCAATTTTTAGTATTGTTGAGCAGTGAATAGTAGAAAACAAGGAATAATTTTGGCGTTTTATTTGTCTGAACCATGTATATGTGAGCCTCAACCGTCCACCCTCCACATAATTTTTTTTTAAGAACAGCTGCTGGCTTTGTCTCTTTCTACCTGCTAGATGCTTTCCTGAATCCAGTGCTCAATTTAAGCAATCCTCATTAAAGTCCAGAGCCTAGGGAAATCACCCTGATTTTTGTTCCCTAGCAACAGCTCTAAGAGTAACAACATCTGTTTAACCATATGCCACTAGAAAGATGCTGTAAGGGAAGTACACAGAAATTGTTATTAAATGCCTTAAATCTTAAGACTTCAGACAAGGTAGTTACCATGTTTGATTACTTAGTGATGCAAAAGCCAAACAGAGGAATAAATTTATTTAAAAGGATAACAGATACTAGCATGTTGAGGTTAGCAACTAATGTGATTTGTAGACATTTTCTTGCAACAATAAAATGTTGCACTTGCATCAAAAAATAAGTATACTTATTTTTTATGTGATACTGCATTTTTAAACATTAACTAAATGTAAAACTCCTTACAAATTTTTGACATTCTGTGTTTTTTTTCTGTTAATAATTTTTACTCTCTCCATAGTATTGCCTTTTCTAGAATAGTATATAAGTGGAATAGTATATACTTGGAATCATATTTTCAGATTGTCTTCTTTCAGTTAGTAATATATATTTAAGTTTCCTCCATGACTTCTGTGACTCAATAACTCATTATTTAGTGCTAAGTAATATTCCATTGTATGGATATCCTTTGAAGCACATCATAGTTGCTTATAAACTTTGGAAATTATGAATAAAGCTGCTGTAAACGTTAATGTGCGTGTTTTTATGTGACTATAAGTTTCCAATTTTTTTCTTAAATTAAAAACCAAGAATTGAGAAGACTGAATCATATTGTAAAAGTATGTTTTAATTTTGTAAAAAACAGCCAAACCACCTTCCTAAAGGATATGTCATTTTGCATTCATATGTCGTCACCAGGATTTGGTATAGTCATTCTGTAGTACTATCTAATAGGTTTATAGTAATATCCCATTGTATTATTTTGCAATTTCCTGGTGACCTATGTTGATTATCTTTTTATATGCTTATTTGCCATGTGTATATCTTTAGTGAGGTGTCTATTGAGATCTTTTTTCCTCTAAATAGGGAAAAGGATAAACAGAATTTGCCAAATGCCTAAGGTATGGGGATATTAGACTCCCTACTGAGATGTCATTTTTAAGTGGGTTGTTCATTTTCTTATTGTTGAGTTCAAGAGTTCTCTGTATAAAAATGTTTGGATACCAGTCCTTTATTGTGTATTTGTTTTGCAAATATTTTTTCCCGGTTTGTGGTTTGCCTTTTCATTTTCTTAATATTCTATAATTTTTAAGATTTAATTTTTCTAGCTTAACTACTTGTTTATAAACTGATACCATTATTGTGGTGTGTGTGGTAGGGAGGGAAAGGTTTTCTTTTGTACAAAAGCTTTCTTTTTAAAATCATTAATGTGTTCTTTCTCTCTGTAACCTTCACCACCAACACTCACTCACAACACACTCACAACACACTCACTCACACAACCCTCACAACACACTCACAACACTCACAACACACTCACAACACACTCACACACACAACACACTCACAACACTCAACACACTCACAACACTCACAACACACTCACAACACACAACACTCACAACACACTCACAACACACAACACTCACAACACACTCACACACACAACACACAACACACTCACAACACTCACAACACACTCACAACACACTCACTCACACACACAACACACTCACAACACACTCACAACACACAACACACAACACTCACAACACACTCAACACACTCACAACACACAACACACTCACAATACACTCACAGCACTCATAACACACTCACAACACTCAACACACTCACAATACACTCACAGCACTCATAACACACTCACAACACTCAACACACTCACAACACACAGCACTCACAACACACTCAACACACTCAACACTCACAACACACAACACTCACAACACACTCACAACACTCACAACACACTTGTAACACTCACAACACTCACAACACACAACACACTCTCTGTGAGAGTGTGAAATATGGCAATACTTATACTGGGTCTCTAGGTTGCTAATCAACACACAACACACTCACAACACTCACAACACACTCACAACACTCACAACACACTCACAACACACTCACAACACTCACAACACATGCCACCTTTGAGAGCTTAAGGTGATAAGAGTGGTGAGTTAAAAAATTACCCTGCATCGTTCCGTTTCTTTTTTATCAATAAGTGACCTAATATAGTAGTCATTCTCCTGACAGTAGCCAAAATTTAGTAATTATACATGTGGATTATTTCTTTTTTTAATATAGAAAAAATAATGTCTTTGGCATCCTTTGAAGTTGTATTCAATGTTCAAGTTATTCCTAGGAATTTTCAAAGTTTCTGGTCACCAGTTTGGGGTCTTTTGGGGGAAGTCTTTCTGGGTTTTTTTCTTTTATTTTCCTTTTTTCTCTTTTTTGCTTTGTTTTGCTTAAACAAAACCACTCATTTAAGTCTAGGTCATACTATTCAATTTGGCTTTTTTCGTGATTTTTATGTGAAAATCAGTGTTTTTTCCAAGGTTTTTTGAAACACAAACTAATTAGTAATTAACTTGAGTTAATTCAAACAATAATATTTTATTTGAAAAAGAGATCATGAAAGTAATTATTTGTATTAGTTAAAAATTCTTCCTGATTTAGTTTTCCTCAATGAATTTATTCACTGGGGAAAAACTACTTATTTTAAAGGCAATACCAAGAAAGAAGTGTAAGCTAGTCATTTATAAATATTTGTATACAGGGAGGTCTAATACATGTACTAGATGGAAAGTGGAGCACATGGAGGTGGAGGCAACTAGAACAGACCTTCTTGTGCCTTTCCCCAGTACCTCAGAGGAATCCATACAGGATTATATGGAAAAAAATTTGAAAAGTAATCCAAATTATGATTTTTAATTTAAAGTAACCAAAAAAACCCAGATAGTTATTACTGAGCTATTTATTCTGGAGTTCTAGGTGTCTAATTTATAAGGTTTTTGAATTAGACTTCAGGGCCTATGTTACATTTTATTACAGTCTACAACATAAGTGTAGACTGGCAGGAATTAAACTAAAAGCCTGTTTCACAGCTGTTATGCATCTGGGAGTTTGGTTAAAAGGAGCTAGCTTAGCTTAGCCTAAATTGTGATAAAAAGCAGTGTCTGGAGACTTTTTAACTAAAGTCCTGTGCTCTGATCAGAGCTGTATTTAATACTGGCCCATAAGTCCACATAATTATAATTTGTAAGAGTCTTTAGGATATCAGTAACTTTTAAATCTTACCACATGAAAAATGATTATATCACCTGTAGACTTTAAAAGTATTTAGCAAGCTAGGATAAAGGTGATGATAAAACAAATATTTCTTAAACTTTCTCTATTCCAAGTTTTGCACTTAAGATGTTCCAACTATTCTTGATAATATACTACTGGTTTTACGAGGCTTTCATGTGGAATTTTAATTCTGATAGATGAATGCTTCATGTCAGATTTGTTATACCAGAGGGAAAAATGGTTTACATTTTTAATGTCACCTTTATTACATTCTGGCTTTCTCCCAGGCTTGCAGATGGGTCAAGGGCTGTGGAGAGTGGCCAGAAACCAGCAGCTACAACAGGAAGGCTATAGTGAGCAAGGCTACCTACCCAGAGAGCAGAGCAGGAGAATGGCTGCAGGCAGCATTTCTAATACCAATCACCGTAAACAAGTCCAAGGAGGCATTGACATTTATCATCTTTTGAAAGCAAGGAAATGTAAAGAACAGGAAGGATTCATTAATCTGGAAATGCTGCCTCCTGAGCTAAGCTTTACCATCTTGTCCTACCTGAATGCAACTGACCTCTGCTTGGCTTCGTGTGTTTGGCGGGACCTTGCTAATGATGAGCTTCTCTGGCAAGGGTAAGTTAAGCCCATCGATTGTGACTCAGATCTCTCTAAACACAGTTGTGCCTAATCTTCTCATTTAAAAAAATTTATAAGGCTATGTTAGTTGTTGGTGTATGTCAGGGAGTTTCACTGTGACATTTCCATATGTACTTACAATGTACCTTGCTTAGGTTCATCCTCATCATCATTCTCCCTAACATGTATATATTATGAAATAATTTCTTGTAAATTTGACTTGGATTTTGAGTTGCTGTTTATTAAATTCTAGAAAAAATAAAGGTACAGTTATCATAAGTCAATTTTAATATTAGAAAAAGTAGAAAAGAAAATAGGAATTGACTTTATAGCAAAAAGGTCACTTTATAGTGATCAGTTGAGACGTATCAGTTTATTCTGAGTCAAAAATTGCCAGATCATTGTAAAAATTAAACAAAGTTCTGAAGTGAGAATTTATATTCTAAAACTTGGAGTTGTCACATCTCTGGTTAATTTGTGCTTCCCATAAGTAGAAAAGACATACCTAAAAAAATTAAATAATTCTCAAATGTTACTGTTTTCAAAGAGAGTATATAGATGTGTTTTTGTGTACATATTTTTATTTATCAAAATTTATGCTTGCTAGCTGGTAAAAATTTCATTTACTTTTTGTTTTCACTAACAACCATTTCACCAATGAAGTAGGCAATATTAATAGGCAAGGTGATAAAACAGTCTACTTGCTGAACTGAAAGAGAGGATAGAAATTGTAGCAGCTCTTATACCAGTTTACATTCAGCTTACAAATCTAAGAACGTTTTGTGGGATAGAACCTGTCTTATTGAACCTTAGTTACTCTTTAAATAGCATTATATACTTATAAACAATCATACGTGCATGTTTTCGTTTTCTTCTTTTGAGTCCTGAAAATGTTACCAAACAGAAGAATCATTAAATTCTGGATTTTCTAATATTCTTTATCAAAGATTATTTAAGTCTCATTACTTAAAAATGTAACTTCATAATGATAAAGAATAATCTAGAAACAAGTCTTTTTATAAGACTTTAAATAATTTCTAGATGGAAATCCAACACAGAATTAATAAGTTAATCTAAATTGCTAGGCTTTAATAAAAAAAACGTATTTCCAGTAGTTACATTTCTACCTTAGGCTTCCTAATGTCTCAGAATTATAATATAAAAATTACATATTTCTCAATAATATTATTACTTTTTTAAATATTTTATTATTTTAAAAATAAAATCATTAGCATCATCTTATTATTCTTTCACTGCCCTGTCAGAGTGAAGGTACTGTGTAAGAGGAAATTCTATTGCTTGTGTTTAAATATTACTAATTTTTAATCATTATATGAGTTTGAGGAAATTGAATACTTTGAAACTGGCTTATTTACATTTTTTCTACATTTTAGTATTCTTCACAAACTTAACTTGTGTTCCTATATTGAAATTTTAAAAATTCATTTTTAACCTTATATGAGCTCAATCAGAATGTATTTTTTATTTAGGCTTTAAATCTAGATTGTTTATCACTGAAAGAAATGCTTTCTTTTGCCAGGAGTGGTGATACACACACTGAGGCAAGAATATAGTGAATTCAAGGCCGACTTAAGACCCTGTCTCAAAAATATAAGTAGCAGCATTTGCAGAGATGTATAAGAAATGCTTCCTTTATTGTTTGCTATCATTCCTGTATTTATGATGCTTGGGTTTTCTTTTTGTTTATTTTCAAGGTTGCCTCACACTCTCAATCCTTCTGCCTCAGTCTGCCTAGCCTGGATTTCTTTTTCTTTAATGATAAATTGTGTCTGTTTGGAACTAAAGGCTGGCTGAGTTTGTATTTTAACTTTGAATGTGTTGAATACTTAAAATGTTGGGAGATTATGTTGCTTTCGCATAATAAAACAGAGTAATAAAACTCTCAGGCTATGTTAATAAAGACTGCTAAAATCTAGTTTTCTAAACAAGTTTATGCTTATAGTTTTAGGCTCAGTGATTGTGTTTGGTTGGTAAAAATAATGAAAGGGTATAAATTAACTATGAAGAGGATAGTCTCATATGAAAGTAGATATTTTATCTTTTTATCCTCATAATTTTTGGTACTATAGACTGAGGCAATAACCTGATTTTTCTCTGTGTGTGTGTGTGTGTATATGTGTGTGTGTGTGTGTGTGTGTGTGTGTATGTAGGAGGAAACTTGAGGCAAAAATCAATAATGAATATTAGAGGATGAGACTATTTTTTCTCAATAAGTAACAGGTAAAGTTTGGAACACACAGTTCACATGATTTTGAAGCTAAGACTCAAAAGTGTACAAAAATACAGGTTCAATATTTTCTGTTTCTTCAGAGTAATGCCCTTATGCTTAAAATTCTATGGTATTTATCTAGAACTTCCAGGAATTTATTTTATTACAAATATAAGTGAGGTGTAAAAAATAAATAAAACTTTAGCTTTCAAATAATAACCAGTAACTGTTACCTCTGTGAAACCACTATCCTATCCTAAAGGAAATAGTGTACTTGGAGATATGAATAGTTAATATTTCAGATTTTATGAAATTTTTAAACAATCTTGAATGATTGTGATAGTAAAGAACCAGTCACAGGCTGGGAGGTAGCTCAGTGGAAAAGCACTTGCCTAGCATGTAAGGCCCTGGGTTCTATTCCCCAGCACCGCAAAACAAGAAAAAAAAAAAAAGAAGAGCCAGTCATTTGTTTTGATTGGTTGGTTCTTGGTGAGTTTTTGCTTGTTTGTTTTGCAATACTGGGGACGGAACCCAGGGCTTTGTGCTTGCCAAGCAAGCATTCTACCACTGAGCTATATCTCCAGCCCAAGATTTGAAGCAGAATCTTAAACATGCTTAACATCACAGCTTTTGATGTATGTAATGAAGTTGAGGCACGCTTTCTCTTTTTAATTTGTTGTTAATATATGTACCATTTTAAAAAGCAAGAGATAGTACTCCTGCCAACAATCTTGCTCCTCCATTTAGTTTTATTCCTCAATAATAGAATAGAGCATAGGTTATTTAATAGATCCCATTTATCTTCTTTTGGGGGCTTGGGCAGTGCTGGGTTTTGAACTCAGGGCCTCACGCTTACTACACAGACACTGTATACTTGAGATACTCCACTAGCCCCCATTTAGGTTCTTCTTTTTTTTTTTCCTCATTTAGCTTCTTGATTAAGACTGCAAACTCTAGAGTAAGATTCATTGGATTCAAATTCAAAGTTGTGTGACTTTGGCAACTTTTTGTCTCTGTGTTTCTTCTTATATGTTGCATCAATATCAGAAGATTGTTGAGGATTGAGCAAGTTGATAAAATTAAAATATTTAAAATAGGCTGGGCACTGGTGGCTCATGCCTATAGTGGAAGGCACAGATCAGTAGGAATACAGTTTGAGGTCAGCCCAGGAAAATAGTTTGCAAAACTCTATATTGAAAATTGCCAACACAAAAAATGGGCTGGTAGAGTGGCTCAAGTGGCAGAGTGACTGCCTAGCAAGCAGTGAGGCCCTGAGTTCAAACCCCAGTACTGCCAAAAAATAAAATCTTACTATAGTGCCTGACATCTAGTAATCACTTAGTAACTGTCAGCTTATATTTCTATTATTATTGATAGCTTATGTTTAATTTTAGTTAGCATTCATGAGCATTATTAATCTTTATAACTCAGACTTTTAGGTGCTATCAAAATTGCTAAAGTTGAGGTATCTGTCATAGTCTAGTAAGCAAAATGTACATCTGTAAAACATAATTTTATGTCATTTAATGTTACTGTTCTATCATGTATATGCATGCTTAGCTTAAGTTAAATACAGTAACTTTTTGTCTCATTTTCTCTTATTTTTACAGTTTATGCAAATCCACTTGGGGTCACTGTTCCATATACAATAGGAACCCACCTCTAGGATTTTCTTTTAGAAAATTGTATATGCAGCTGGATGAAGGCAGCCTCACCTTTAATGCCAACCCAGATGAGGTAGGTAAAGAATGTGAATATTTATATAAGTTGAACTTTATTGCTATTTTGCTGCAGTATTCTAATTTAATAAATTTGCCTATAAAATAACAAGTCATTGAACACACCTTTTCAGTCATTGAGAACCCAGTATTTTAAGTTATTTTTCTATGACATAGTCATTTTTCTTTTTCTTTTCATGTCACATTCTTACCTATCTATCTGCTCACTTTAGATAGAAGTCCTCTACTGGTCTGACTAAGGAATACATTAGTGGAGAACAAATTTTGTTCATCAAATTTTTTCAGCAGCATTTTCTTTTTGTTTATTGTTTCTGTTTAATACTGATGTAATTTTAAAGAGGTAATCACAGAGAACACCATTCTAATTTCCAACATTTAATTGTTAAATGATGCCTGTAAGAATATAATTCTGTGTTGGCATAAAAACACTTACTATGTGAGAATAACCAAAATATGATCTTTTGATATTTTCCTATTGCCATTTTAAGTATCCTGGAAATGTTCAGAACTTCAGAAATGTTTAAATGACTTGTAGACTTACTCCTGAAGCCAAAGTGGAAATTTTATGACACTCAGAAGTATTATTTCTGGGTACATTATTTTCTGTGTAAAAATTTAACTTGCAGAATTATTTAAATTTATTTAAATTTTAAAAACCAAGTTTTTCATCTTACAAAAAGTATCAGGGATTATTTAAATCATTCAGCCTAATATTGTGTAAAATTATCTTAACTTTTGGCTAATTAGGGAAATGTTTCTCCAATGTAAATCTTGAATAGAAATGCTGATTTTATAAATGTGCATAATAATACCAGTGACAACAAAATTTTAAATAGTTTTTCATTTTAATACATGTGGTTTCTTTGTTAAATTTTTCTTGTGCATATATAAAAAGTCAACTGAAATGCCCTTGTAAAGTTTTACTTTTATACATATATGTTACCATTTGAGTCTTAATCCTTACAAATATAACAAAGTATATATATTTTGCCTTTCTTTTTTTTTGTTTTTTTGGTACTGGGGTTTGAACTAAGAGCCTTTGCACTTGCTAGGCAAGTGCTGTATCCTGGAGCAACTCTCCTGTTCCCAAAGTATATATTTTAAGGCCTGATATAATACTGAAATTTAGATATTTGTTATCTTTCCTCTCACTGCTGTTTAAAGAAATGAGTAGATAACTGATACTCTTTATGAAAGTAAATGATTTACTAAAACTTAAAGTTCAAATTATGCATTCGAAATTAATATAATATAATAGCACTTTTTAGACCCCAGTGATCATTCCTTAAAAAGGCAAAAGTGACTAACTTATCTATTATAAAATTAGGTTACTTATTATTACTAAGTATGATCAGTTACTTATGATTATATTAGTATTATTTACCTATCCCTTCGTTGAATTTTTTCTGATAGATTTTCTTATGAAGTGCACTTGTTTTTACTCCAATTTTGGTCAAATCCCAGTTATCTTTCTTGTACTCAAATCACAACATAAGCATGTTACTTTTTATCTTGCACTGTGGCAAATGTGCTGCAATTACTGCTGAGATTGTCCTATAATTACATATTCAGAGAATGGCATGGTTTCAGAAACTTTGTTGTTTTTAATTCTTTTTGTTAGAATTAGATGCTACTTATTGCTAATTAAAGAATTCATATGATGAGCTTTACAAACAGATAGATGTTTTACATCAGTCTATTGTGACAGTTGAATGGTGACTACTGTAGAAAACTGAGACAAAATAGTGAAATGCTTTCTAGAATATGGAACAATCAGGAGAGGCAGCTGTTATATGCCCCAGTCTTACTGTGCCCCACTTATCAAGTCATACTAACTATCATCTTTAACTCATATGACTTGCAAATGTTTCACTGAAAGACAAATGTAACTTGGTAAGTACTAAGTCATAGATTTACAAAGTCAGAAAAGTGAATGTAATCGCTGATATTGATTATGGTAAGTAGTCATACCTTGCTAAAATAATAACAATTTTTAAAAAAAATAATAAAGCCATCCTTTTTATGCAAAGGTGAAAAAATATGTAGGCTTCCATATGCTAGATTATAGGATAGTTTAAAAATACCTAAATTGGAAAAGCTAGATGTAAAAATAACTTTCATTTTTGCAGGTATATATATCAGATTATGGAGTTCTTGTTAGTACCCTTTTAGAACATTTGGAGGGAGACAAAGAACAGAGGCAAAATTCTAGTCCTTTTTTAATCTGACAGGACTTTAAAATTTTTTAATTCACATGTTTGCTAAGAGAGGAAATTGAAATTATTAATTGATATTTTAGATCATCAGATTTTAATTATCCATCCTTCCTTCCATTGTTATTGAGAGTTGGCTATAGCTTCTTTTTCTTCACTGCCTGGCCTAATTTTAAAATATCCTGGAATACTCTTGAAGCATTGAATTCACCTTTCTGAGAGGGCCAAATAGTACTGCTAAGAGATATACAGCTGAACCACTCAAAGTGTCTTGTGGTTCCAGAATTCTCATTCCGTGCATTTATGAATATCAGTAATTTAGCAGATGTTGTCTTACAGCAAATAAAATTCTATTTTTACCACAAAGCAGTTAGAATATAAATAGGCACAAAAAAAAACCCCACATCAAAATACATAATATATCCAAGGAAATGAGGGGAAGCATTTTAATGGCTATATTCTATACTTTTATTACTAAAGTAAATAATTAATGTCAATTTGACTAATTGTTTCCAAGTCAAGTCTTCAAAAATAAATTATGTAAATGAAAGAGTTATCCAAAAAAGATGCTCTTATAATGGAACTTACCTATATGAGTCAGATGTTTGGCAGGTCATTAGAATGACTATTGCCAAGGTTTTTGAGTGCTAGACATCAAAGAGATTGAGTTTTCCCCCCACTCACTAGAGCACTGTCATCAGACATGTTATTTTGGGTTCATTTAACTGGATTCATAAATTACTTTTTGAAGATTTGTTCAAATGTAAGTGGTGTTTATTGCAGGTGCTAAAATAAATGTATATAATTGTTCAGTATTATAAAAAGTTTACTTTTCCATGATTTCTAGTTTTGTACTTAACATTTTCATAGCAAGCATCATTAAAATATTATAAAAATAAGAATACTTACAGCCACAGGGAACAAGATTCTCCAAAGGACACCGTTCATGTCACCGATATGGGTAACCAAACTCCACAGCAACTGCTGGCAGTGGCTCATGGGGTGGGGGAGAACATCCGCACAGTTTGTGGTACGGTTATTTAGCACGCTGTTGTTCTATGCATGACATTGTGCTCTCAGCTGTATGCAGTGTCTTGACCTTGTGCATGAGCTGTGTACTCTGTGGCAAAGGACCAAATTCTAGTAAAGGAATGTGCTGTTACCCATCTGTTTACATTAGCTTGTATTTTCCCTGCATGAACTAGTTGTGTGTGTCAATTTTGTTATGCTAGCAGTGTTATAATGCAGTAATTTTACTTACCAACCAGTAAGTTATATTTCTTGTGTTCCATTATGTATTGTATTAAGATATTTCTTGACAGTTATTTTTAAAGTTAATATTTGAAAATCTGGTAGTTAACAGGGTTAAACTTTAATGTAGTCTAGGCTTATTTTCATTTCTGTAAACATGTTTTCTTTTTAATATCTTCATTGGGGTCAGTAAAAAGTCTTTTTTTAACCATGAAAGCACATTTTTCTTATATTTATACAGAAATACCCACATGCATACAATTGGTACTGGATAGAATGTATCATGAAAAATGTTTTAATTCTGACATATATATACACTTTAGATGGAAATCAATATATAATTTAGTTTAAGGTATCATATTTGTTTTGTTGTTGAACTAGCTAAAATACAAAAAGGAAGCTTATGGTAGTTGACTAATATGATTATAGAAAGGACCTTAGGAGTTTATATAGAATTAATACTATATTGACTCTTACTGACTTTTCCCTCCAAAGTGATTATTACCATTACTTCATAGCACAGTAGCAGTAACTAAAAATAACCTAGAAAACCCTGACTGGTATCAGAATATATAGAGATGTATTTCACAAATGTATTCTTTGGGAATACATTGTAAGAAAGAAATTTACAATTCTAATAAATTTTAATCTGATAGGTTTATGATTAGTTGGCTTGTCTGCAACATAACTTTTCAAAAGTTTTAATACATTGGTGCACATTGTGAATATTTAATAGAGATATGTAATATGTAACATTATCCAAGTTTATTTGATATAGTAATATCATTTTTTGGTAAAGGAACATTCCAGGGAACACACACACTTTGAATAGTATAGGTTTTCCATAGTGTTACTCTGTACAAATAAATATGTTAAAATGATTGAAATAGCCTATGGTCCATTTATAACTATCTGATGTAATCTCTTATGGCAGTCATGAGCTATGATTGCTTGTCTTTTAATTGTATGTATAATCTTCTCTATTATGGAAGTGTGTGGGTCTATAATTATTTGTTTCTGTTCTATAGTCTGATAGTACTTATTATCAAAAAATCTGAGAGTTGAGTTGAGTGTTGACAGACTGAAATATTTTTTATATTCTGTATCTTGATTGTTGTCTAATTTGTAAGGTAATTGTTGATTTAGAAAATAAACATGAGGCAATATTGAATTTAAGCAATAGCCTGTATACTGTGATATAAATGTCCATGTCAAGTAATTTGGTACTAATAGACCATTCATCATTAAATCTTTGCTATCTCATTCTGTACACTAACTCTATTAAATCTTAGTATCTTCTGTTTTCTAGTGAAGGCCAACAGGCCACTAAGATGCTTTTTATTTAAGGAAATGCTGTCTTTTGAGATTTTAATTTTATAGGTCTAGAAATAAGACTTTTTTCTTAGCCTCAAGAATTGAATGTAGATTATTCCAAGCTAATCATGTTAATTCCATTCCCCTTGCTGTCTATGGCATCCCTGTAATCCATTTGTGACTCATGCACAGGCCCAGGTGCCATGAGTAACTCTGGGAATTGGGATATGATCACACACTGACAGGACTACCTGCAGCCAGAGGCATTAGCAATACTGGCAACAGCAGATTAGAAAGAAAACATTGGGTCTGAGATGCCATCCATGAGCCCTTACAACCCAGGATCCATTAATAGTTTTGAACTTCTTGTTATATAGTTTAATTTTAAGGTAAATTTACCCCTTTACTTGATTTTAAATTAAGGTTCCTGTTAGTGGATACCTAAACCATCCTGATGTAATTATTGTCATTAATACTGAGGTTGATATGTAATCCTGAATACAGATTATGTTTTAAACATTGCTAATTTGTGAATGAATTTGTCCCCAGATATGCTGATGAGAATTTAATCAGAGCAAAAGGAGCTAGTTGACAATGAGAGGAGACCCTCACCAAATGAAGCTTAACTAACTTCTCTCTCTGTAACAGGTTTTTAGCCAAAAGAACTAAAAAAAGTTCATGTTCATTGGCAAAGCCTTGGCCCTTTCATCAGCATTAAAGTTAAAGTACAAAATTATGCTTCTCAAGCACTAAACTTAAAATGCTGTGCTCTATCTAGACAAATTAATACTTTCAGTAAACTAGTTACACCTAGTCAAGGCATACTAATCTGGAGGCCATTCACTTTTTTGAAGGTCATGTGGTTTAAGTGTAGATGTGTATGTATCTCTTTATAATCTGATCCATGAGATGATTTTATGATTAAAAAATCAACATGATCTTTCTACTAGATCAACTTTACTGTTTACACCGGCCCTAACTATGCTGTGGTCTGGCTTCCCTCCCCTCCCTTGTCTACAAAAGTCATTACAATGTGAGAGTTGGAGGGAGGTTTATGGATTCAAAGTAAAACTTTTAGAAACTTCAAGAGAAACAATTTTCCATAATTTATTAATCCAGCAAACCATTCTCCTCAATATACTATGAGAGATATTGACTTATTTATTTATTTATTGTTAGCACTGAGGTTTGAACTCAGGGCCTCACGCTTACTAAGCAGATGCTCTTACTGCTTGAGCCACTCTGCCAGCCTAATTTATGAATTCTATAAGTCTTACTAGACAATGTATTTACTCTTACAATGAGCAAGATTTTTTCATTTGAACTAGACTTTTGTTACCAATTTCAATAAATAAACTCAGATTTTGTAATATTAATTTAGGTATTTTAAATATACTTCGAGAAGTCTGTTTTCCTTTTATTTCCTTATCATACCCTATCTGACCACTTTGATACCTTTGAAACTTAATATCACTTTCTATATTTAATGTGTAAGGTAGCTGTTTCTCCTACATGTCTTTTTTTAATTTTGCAGTTGCTGCTCCCAATGTCACAATAGGTTCACTCCAAAATATGAATATGGTATCAGAAATCTAAAAGATAATATTTCCTCAATTCTTCAATGTAATCAATTATAAGGCACCTATCAAGTTGATTGCAGCCTTTGAATTTTGGGAGAATGAAGACAACACTACATTAAGTGCATTTTTAACTTACTGCAGTGTACATTTATCCATAAGATTATATAATGCTTCTTTCATATAAAAATTTTGGAGATGCCCTCTGTCTGATCTATCTTAAGATTCTGAATCACTTTTGGCCACTTACAGTTAAATGTGTCTTCAGAGCATGTGCTGCTTTTGATTATTTTGGCCAGTGATTCCAACCTTTAAGAATTTGTAATTTGAGGCATTTCAAGGTATCCTGAAGGTTTTATCTGTCCTTTATATTTGGTCATAGACTTAAGGGGACGTTATTTTCCCTTAGTTGAATTATATAATCCTTAAAAGTTTATAGCTTCTCTTAAAGGTTAGCTGGAATATTTGTACACATATGTTCAAACATTCCTTCAATAAATATTAAGTATCTCTACTTTTTACTAGTTCTGTGATTTTTATTTGGGGCAAGTTATTTAATCTCTCTGTGCTTTGGTTTCCTCTTCTGTAAAGTGGGGACAATAAACCGTACCTATAACATGGTAGTTGCGTGACAATTAAATGAAATAAAGCGTGTTAAATGCTTAGTGCTACTAACTGCGCACCAAAATGTCTCTAGATATTTATACTGGAGATATAACTACAATAACTTATAATTTGAGGGGTCAGATGCTGCTCTAGGCCTTGGAGATTTTATGCAACTCTTAGATTCTAATAGATAACATTTGCAACCTAAGTAATGGTCCTTTGTGAAGTATGTATAGGTAACACCAACTCTAAACTTTGATGATACTCTTCGCTTTTAATTGTATTTCCTAATGTGATGAATAATCTTTTGCACATATAGTAACATTTTGTTTCAATACTGCCTCATTTAATCTTTTTGAGGACCTATGATTAGGGGTCCAAAATTAAGTTCAAATTAGAAGATATGTTGACTCAAATGATGATAGTATGAACAAATACTTTCATTACACATTTTTGGACAGTGAAACTATATTTAAATCCAAACTTGCTTCTCTACTTGTCTACTATTGAGGCTTTTTTAAAAAGTTGTGCATTTCAAAATTATTTCAGAGTTGTCAAAATATATTTATAAATGTATTTATTAGAATCTAGGTAATAAGATGAAATTAGAATTTCATTTATCTGCTACTTATATATATATGCACATTGTAAATGTTATAGTTGTATGATTTTTGTGAAACAGGTATTCTAAGTTAACTAACATCTGTGTTTAAATGTCACTTCCTCATTAGCTTGAATTGTTATTAATCATAACCTAATAGAGTTTGATCTCCATACTTTGGCTAGAATGCTTAATTTTTCCACAGTAGACACAGGTTAGAGATAGAAGGAGGCTTTTCTAAGAATCTTTTCTCAGCTAAAAGCAATCTTTTCAGTAATAATTAAAATAATGATTGCTATATTTAATTTAGTAGTCATTTATGATTTGAAATTTCCCATCTATTATCATACTGATACACTCCAGTCACAAGAATGGGTTTTTAGGGGTGACTAGTAGTTAGCTCATTTTCAGTTTAAGGCTATTAGAACTAATTAATAGGGGCTTTTAATTATTTGTTTAAAATTTTAGATGATGAGGTTCATATTATTTGGCTGATGTCAGTGCTTTCTTTCTCTTAAAAAAAGAAAAAAGAGAACCCAGAAAAAATCTGTTCTATACCTCCTCTACATTTTCCCTAGACTCCGTTGGAGAGCCTTTCAGTTTATATTTAAATTTTCCTTTAATTAACCCTCTTTTATGTGAGATTTCCTTTTGGCATCTTCTAGTTAAAAGTAATTTCAAGTATATATGTGATTTTACTTAGTAATTTCTCAGCATCCTGCACTTTAATGTACTGGGAAGCTAAAATCCTTACCAATTTAAATTGCTTTATTTCTATATTCCACATTCAACTCTGAAAAACTGGATTCTTCATTACCCTCCAGATGAATTGTGATGCTGGACTCATTTTAGTAACTGTATCAAGAGAGTTGATTATAGGATATTGATACTCTTCCACAACATCCATTCCTCCCATTCAAGTGTAGACAGTAGTTCAGATTTCAAATTTACATCAAAATTATTGTTTCATATTTTTCTGCAGTTTTTATTCCCCTACCCCCCTTCTCTTAGTTCTGTACATCACAGAGCCTTCAAAGTGGATAGTTAAGTTATGGCTACAACATTAAGAAGGAAACATATTACTCATAAAATAATCTTCCTATGTAGGAGAATTTTTTTAAATGTGGGAATATGTTTTAGCCTTTGAATCAAGCAACTAGATTAGGAATAATAATCATAACATGTATGGGCAGCTTAAATTATCATTAATAAAAGCATACAAAAGTTTAAATTTTCTCTTTTCCCACTAACAGTTTGATAATTTTAGGCTCTAAAATAAACTGGCAGTAGATTAACAGGGTCAAAAAGCATACAAATTTATAGTGTGCAAAAAAATGTGAGCCATATACCAATTATGAGACTGGAGTGCCAAATGGTTGAAGCTTAAACATCATTTTGAGCTACAGAAGGAAATCGGCCCTTGGAGTTAGGGAGATGGTGACACTCATTATGGAAGGGTGAGGAAGGAAAATGCACCTAACAAAGGTTCTCCTGTTATCAGCTGTAGTCTCCCAGGTAGCAGTCTTCAGAAGACTACTGTGGTAAGCTCTGTCTGGGCCAGATTTCAGCCCCCCAATCTTTTGTAACTGGGACAAGATTTTTCCTTGGCAGATGGAGGATATCAGATAGAAAAGCCTCTGCCTGCATCCACTGTTTACTAATACAGACAGCTATAAATTTCTTTTTAGGAAAGGACAACTGTTCAGAACCATTTTTATGCCTGAAGCTCCTCTGAAGAGCCATCTGGAAATATTCTGAAGAGCTATATTTTTAAGTGGTCTATTCAAATTCCTTTTAAAAACAATGTGTGACATTTCTGATTGGTAAAGGTCACTAAATGACAAGATAAAAACATAGTGTGGTTCAAGTGGTAGAGTGTCTGCCTACCAAAGCATTAGGCCCTGAGTTCAAACCCTTTGCCACCAAAAAAAAATTAAATTCTCTCATTAATAAATCTGCAGTTATTTCACTGAAGTTACAAAAGCAAGGTGCTGATTTTTGAATTTGCAAGTAAATATCCTCAGATAAGTTATTCTCAACTATTCAATTTCTGTGAGGTTTTGCTTTTGATTTTTGCTGTGCATGGCATTGAACCCAGGGCCTCGTGCATGCCAAGGGCTTACTACCGAGCTACATCCCAAGCCCTGTGTGGGTTTTTAAATTTTCTTAAACTGCAGAGCACATGTTCTCTGACTAAATAGGGAAAGTGAAAACTACTAGACTCAGTAAAGTTAATAGATTTTACATTTATCTTAGCCATTGTATAATCATGTAGAAAAGAGGAAATAGTATTTAAGCAGTCACCTTAACTGTTGCTACTTGTTTTTAAACAGGACAATGGAAATATTCTCATCTGATCTGCATAGGGCTGTCTTCTGATGTGCTAATCAGTTGTTACTATCCAGAAAGTAAAAATTTTTACCACACTTTATCTCTTAATTTTTATATTACTTTTCTGTGAAAATGTTATCATTTCAGTTAAAACACTGTTTAAAATATATACATGCAAACTAATATGTCAGTTCTCATATTGAAAGAAAAGTTAGAAATCTAGACTAAGCTATTGTGTTCTATAAATATATATTGAAAAATTTGAGAGATTATTTTTAAAGTCTTCAAGATGATCTTTTAAAAATAGAATCAAATGCAGTGTCCAGTTTTCTATTATATAGTGTTCTAAAACCAGGTTTGTTATCAGGGTAGAAAAGACAACTTTGAATAAATCTAGATAAATCAATGTGTTTTCTAAACTTCTTTACTAAACTGTTCTTTAGGTAAACAACATAGGGATATTCCCTAGTATATGGCAATTTTGTTATATTTATGATTTCTTTTATTGTACTAGGTTTTACACAGTATTCCTATCAGGTGTCTTTACTAACAAGTAGTACATTCAGTAACATAGTCGGTACTTTTTCATTTGTCTTTATATGCCTAGTTTTCTAGAATTCAGTGTTTCCAAATATGTATTTACTGGCTATGAACTTATACATGGTAAATTTTGCTGAATCTTGACATGAGATGTGATTAATTCACTTTGATTTCACCTCGGTTCTTATAGCTGCTTGACACTCCTTTACTTTATTCTTAGTGGGTTCCCAGTTAAACTCCGTGCCATTGCTAATAAGAATCTTCATTAGCTTTGCCCAAAACTCCAAATCAACCCCTCTTTTCCAGTTTTCCTAAGATGTCCTCCCTAAAAAGGAAACCATCATAGGCTTTGTTTTCTGCTTTTCATATTCTTAATATACTTATTCCTGACCAGTGCTATTAGCCTATCCACCAGGCTTGGAAGTCCTTAAGAACTCCAACTATATTTTCACTTTCCCCTGCTCCCTTTCATCTTCTTTCATGCTTCTGGAACAAAATCTTTTTCCTGCTCATCAGTCTTTTCCTTTCTCTTCTGACTTATTTTCTTTCATCCTCTGACATGCATGGGTCAAAAGTATCCTGAAAAGCATTCATTTTCTCTTTTTCCCCATTAATTTTACCATCTATCTTCCCCTTGTGGTACTAATAGTTTTTCAAGTGAGTGGTCTGCATACTCAGTTTGCTTACCTTGGGGCTTATCCCTTAATGTTCTACTTGGATTTGCGCCTCCAATCTGTGAGAAGATTTCTTTTCTCCCAGTCACTACATCCAATGCCCTCTTTTCTAATTTTAGTCTCCTTGAACTATCTAAATGAAAAAAATAGCATGTTTCTTTTACTAGACACTTTAATACCTCCACAATAGGTCTGGCTAAGATTTTATTGATCAGAAAAGTTGAGTAAATTTGTTTGTGTTCACATCAAGACCCAAATCTCACTTCTTTCTCCGTGTCCTTTTGGTTGCCAGCTGCCTACTGTGCCTCTCTAGTTCTATCATAATCTCAGTTTCAGCATTTCTAAGACCAAAATTATTAAAAAATGAAAAAAAAAGAAAAACACTTGAAAGCAATCATTTCACACTGTTTCAATCAGTGATAAATATTCAAACATTCCTTTAGAAGTATTTTTCAGTGTCATCTGTGTTGGCCAATAGTTTTCTCTCAGATGATGAGAGCTTATCTTTGTTTTGGAGCCAGCCCACTAAATGATGGAAACCATCATGATTCATCACATAGTTTTCTTATGAAAATGTCTTTGACTTCTCCCCAAATGAAAAAAAAAGAGCTACATTCTGACTGCAGTCACTTAAATAAAAGTTGGAGCAGAATGCAATTTGCATAAAGGAATTAAAATTTATATAAACAGTCAAACGCTATTTAAGTTTGCCGCCTAAGTTCATTTTGAATATGAAAAAAAGAAGAATCAAGTAAATGAGAACTATTGGCCTTTGAACATCTCGGCTACCGTTACAATCATGTCCTTTCTTTCATGACTCTCACCTTCCACTTGTAATAGACAATGACTGTTGTCCTATACTCATTTGGAATATGGACTCCTAACCTGCAGGTCTTAGGAATTTAATTCTCTTTTAAAAATGTATACAAAAACTAAGAACTGAAATGCCGTATGCATAAATTATTTTGGAAACAAGTTCCACAGAGCTCTCATCATCCTCAGAAGGTACATGAGCAAGCAAAGAACTTAGGATCTTTTCTAAAGCTACACAATGTCTACTTTATCTTCCCTGCACAGCCTTTCAAATGCCTTCCAATCAGTCTTCTCTTCTAAATATTTTCTTCTTCGGTTTAATACTCATATCCCACAACTTTTCATTATATAACATGAATCTTACACCCTTCAACAATCTCTCTAGGTCCTAATTTCCTGTATTCAGATAAGTTCCAGTTTGTCAATATGCAAAGTCACAAAATATGACTTTCAAATTGTGGCTGGAGTTGAGATTCAAGTGTTAGAATGCCTGCCTAGCATGAAGCACCAAGTTCAAGCCCCAGTATGGCAAAGTTTTTAATTTTGGGGGTGAGGGTGCAGTACTGGGTATTTTTGAGATCAGATCTTGAACTATTTGTCTGGACTGGATTGGAAGGAATCACGATCCTCCTGATGTCTGCCTCATATGTAGCTAGGATTGATGGTAGTCTTTTCTTTAAGAGCAAGTGCATTGTGCACTAATTGGCCCTTGGCCAACTCCCTGATCTGCAGCCTTTAGGCCTTCTCCTTGCTGCCAGCACCTCTCTCCTTTGTGGGAGGGCTCATGCTTTGGCAGTAAAGATAAAAATGTCTCAGTAAGCAGAAAAGACCATAACATGGCCCTAAGAACCAGAAAGCAAAACTAATTTGACTTGGTAATCTAGATTTTGATAATAATTTTGGTCTACCAAATAGAAGAGACACCTTCTGTGGTTGGTGAGGTGAAATGACATATTATTTCAGCAAGGGATCAGTAATAGTTTTTATTAATAAACTAATGGGCCTGCAAAAAAACCATATTGTACGATTTTATAGTGAATAGTTTAATCACATGTAGTATGCTGAACTGCAACCTTCCTTTTACTGGAAACTGTATATTGATATAGACTTACCAATGCTCATGATTTCCTTTTCTTGTAAGAGAACATATACAATGTATGCATGCACATATGTGTGCACTTGCGTGCACACACTGCTTTAAGTTTAGTCCTTACTAATCACTAGTGTGCTATGTGGTCTGAGGTCTCTCTAGCTGGATGTGTGGCTCAAGTGGTAGAGCAGCTTCCTAGAGATGTCTGCCACTCTTCTATTACAAACTAGAAATATTTGAGCCATTTATTGAACAAAAGTACAGCCTTCAACAAACCTACTGTTATTGTATATTTTTGTATTTTATTGTTATATAGTGATTGCCAGCTTGCTTATTAGAGATAATTATGATCTTTCATGGCCCTTCTAAAGTAATCTTTCTCCTTGGAGAAATCTCAGGCTTGAAGCTGATGCCTTCTTTCCTTATAAAACCAACAAAGTTGGCTTATGTCAGGCTGTTGTCCCAGTTGTCAAGATTGGGTTTTAGCCTTTTAATCCTAAATCTCAAAACATATTCCATTAAAAAAAAGGACACATTCAACAATATATTTTTATGAAGCATATTTTTATGATTCTTAATGAGGCAAATACCAAGGTTACTTCATAACTAAGTAGCAACAAGTAATATTAAAAAGGTATATATCATATAATTACAGAATTATATCCCACTTAATAGATCTTATTAATGGGTTTGTTTTACTTAATTTTAAAAGTATATTAGAATTAATTTTACATATATTAAGTAGTGATTTTAATATGAATAAAGAATTTATTTAATAATACTTAATGGCATTCTTTTGTCTTTATATCACTTCATTTGAAATTAAATGCTGGTGATAATTCCACAATATTGCTATTCTTTTACACTGTGGAATTTTGGAAACAACTAAACTTGACTCAACTTTTGCTAAACAGGTCAATTAAACATACAGTCAACTCTCAATTATTCAAGGGAGGAAAGGATGAAACAAGCATTAAAATTTCTCTAGTGCCTGCCCTGTCAGATGATTGCTGAAAGCCTCATTCTAAACAACTTTTTTGGCTTTCAGTCTTGATCATATTACATTTCTAGCCCTGTTTCCAGGATTCAGTGAAATATGGCATACAATTGAGTTGACAGAAAGGTTTCATGTTATCACACTCTGTTCTTCTTTATGTATATTTTTAAGTCAGTGCCTTAGCATTGCCTTTGTACTATTAAAATTCATATGAAAAGTTGTTAACATTGCTATTAAGATATTATTCTGATGACTAATAAAATTAGTTTCATATAAAAAGCCTTATCCTTGAATTACAGCTTACAGATAATTATAACTTTTTAAAAGCATTACCTCACGGTACCAAGTTGCTTTTTAAGTTTTTAATGTAAAAGTTTTATGAGAAAGTTTTTATCTTTAGGAGTCTTACATAGAAATTCTTCCAACTTTTAAAATTGTAATGTGTGTAATATTTTTGAGTACTATGTGTTTGTAAAGTGAAGAAATGCTAAAGGAATTTATGTGCAAATGCAATATGTTGCATGTATATCCTACATCATTTTCTGAGTACTATGTGTTTGTAAAGTGAAGAAATGCTAAAGGAATTTATGTGTAAATGCAGTTTGTTGCATGTATATACTACATCATTTTCTCTACCAATCAACTACACATGTGGTGCTAGTGCCCAGACATAAGCATTCATGGAAATGCATGTTTCTGGATTACTACAAGTTGAAATAAACACATCTGCCTTTTATTTCAATAACTGCACATTCAAATCTGCCTATGGCATTTGTTTGAATGTGACCTCCATATATGTGAGAAAGTACTGGTTTCAGCATTTAATTTTTTTGTTGTTGATGTTTTGTTGTTGTTGACTTAAATCTAAAGCAGATATAAACTTAAGGGTAATGCTTCTCTGGAAAACTTTGCATGCAGAGAAAAGGAAATTCAAAGATAAAACCTATGAAAAACACTGAGGATTTTTTGTGTTAATCATGCTTTGTTTTAGTGAGTACTTTAACTAGATTCTTGTGAGATGTAGTGATATGTAAAGCCAAAGTAGTAAAATCCGTGAACCAGCCTCGAACATATCCTCCTTTACTTTAAGTTAAATAATTTATTTTTCTTTCCAGAATAAAGTTGTTAGTCTTTCATTTGAAGAATATTATTTTTTCTTAAGTTGCTTCCTCAAAAAAGTATACTACAATGTGTATCTGAGCTCAAAGAAGTCATGTTTTCTAGTAAGCAGGGCAAGTGTTGGTTACAGGGCTTATTTTATAGTGTATATGTGATTTCTTCCACATCCTCTCCCAAATTAGACCATAGTTTTATATAGCCAGTGTACCTGACATGAGCCAGAAAATTAAGATTTATTTAGGAATATTAACTTTGAATTTCCTACTTTTCGTTGCATGTAAACCATCAACCACAAATAATAGTTTCAGTTCAAGTTCTAGCTTGTATTTTGCATGATAAAGCTATAATTAAAAGTCTAGTAATGCTGGAAAGAATTTATAGCTATGGTTCTGCTATTACCTAATTGTTCAGATTTATAAATAAAGACTAATTATTTATGTAGACTTGTCTTTCTGCCTTAGGGAGTGAACTACTTTATGTCCAAGGGTATCCTAGATGATTCGCCAAAGGAAATAGCAAAGTTTATCTTCTGCACAAGAACACTAAATTGGAAAAAACTGAGAATCTATCTTGATGAAAGGTAAAAAAAAAAAGTTTGTTTTCATCAAAAATGAGTTAAGTAATGTTTTTGAAATTATACTGTCTAGCAATCATCTGGTTGCAAAATTGAGTAAAGATAGGAAAGCTGTTACTGTATGATATAATTTTTTGTGAGCCTTAACTTGCTGATGAAGAAGTTGTCATCATGAAAGTAAAAGAAACTAAAGTAGGTCTGGCGTTATGGTTTACCCTGTAATCCCAGCATTTGGGAGGTTGAGGCAGGGAGATCTTTAGTTGGAGGTCTGCCTGAGCTCTTAGGGAAACCATGTCTCAAAAAAAAAAAAAAGAAAGAAAGAAGGAAAAAGAAAGCCCATGTGCACACAAAATGGTAGCCCAACATATGTGATATTTTTGCTTGGGAACTGCAGCCCTAACTTTTTCTTAATAATTAACCCATAATCTAAGTGTTTGAATAACTAAAAATTCTAAATTCTACAATTGTCCATATAAAGATCTATTATAAATATTCTGAAAGTATAAGAATATAAAGGTATATGTATTTTTCTATAGTGCTACTATTGAGAAGTATCATGCCCATGTTTGAAAATTATGAAAAATGTGACATTCAATAGTGTGTTTTACAAAAATAATGGCTAGTATGCTGTTGTGATTTGATTGTAGCTCCTTTTTTCTAGTTATTAACAGACATAAACTTATTGGTACATTTTGATGTGGCACGCCTAAACTGCTATCTTTAAAATCATAGATCTAATACTAATATATAGTTCAAAATGCATGCCTTTCATTTTAATTCTCAATATTTATTTTTCTGGATTTTTCAACATGATCTGAAAACATTAATGATATCCAGAAGCTTATCTAGATAGGAGGGGTTTTTGACTATTTTACACTTCAGCATACTGGTCTTTGAAAGAAGTCTTTTTTGTAAAGATATGTCATTAGCTCTGTTTGTCTTTAAATGCTAGGTACCTAGACATTGGCAATTTTTCTATAGAGAACTAGAACTTTCTGTAAATATTTAGGCTTTGCTGATACTATGATCTCTGTTGCAGCTGGCATTCTCTGCCATTCTGTTTTGAAAACAGACATATACAATCTGTAAACAAATTAGTGTGGATGTGTTCCAATACAACTATTTATAAATGCAGTCAGCAGGCCAGATTTTGCCCATTAGCTGTAGTTTGCCTATCTCTGCAAACTACAATTGGTAAAGATTAAAGATTATAATCATATTTGAATTCAATAGGTGTGACTATATTAGAATGTTATTGATTAAATTTATGTATAACATACATATACAAATATTTGTCTACTTGTAAATAAACTAAATATATCAATAGAATTATTGCATCTATAAGATGGGATATTGTGAAACCATTAAAGAGAATGAAGCATATCTATTTGTAAAGATAAAACTTCACAGTACACTTTGTGAAAAAAGGAAAAGCAAATCCTGAAAAAATACACTGTATATAGGCATTTTTAGCAGTCAACATAAATCTTGCCTCTGGAGATGTGACTTGATATAGTAGGTGAAGATTTTCATTACTTACATAATTAAGTATTCTAGTGCTGTTTCTTCATTTTATTCCTTTCCTTCCCTTCCTTTCACTTCTCTTCCAACAGTGCTCACTATGTAGCCCCAGCTGGCCTGGAACTCCAGATCAGCCTCCTGAAGGCTGGGATTACAGTGTGAGCCTCCATGCCCGGTTAAGTAGCCCTTAATATGGCAAAATTTTCTTTATTTTATAAGTACAATTCTTCATTGTACTTTGTTTTATTGTAACCTATTCATAAAATCTTTCAAAATTGTGTCATGTAATTTTAAAAAATATTTTTAAAGCATAGATATATTTGCCTTAATTATTATTTGATTTTTCACATACACTGAATAAAACTTCAGAAACATTGTGGCAAGTACTAATTCATCTGTGTCAAAGAAATTAATACACTTACTTCCAGATGTACATCTATGGAAATGTCCTATTTTTCACCCAACCTTGTAAAACTATGCAACTCAGGGCCTTGGGTACTTGAGCCAACACTCAATTCCTTTTGCATTTTTTTTTAACTTTTTTTTTCAGACAGTCTCCTGTTCACTTTATCCAGGCTGGCCTTGGACCCTGATCCAGTTACTAATCTAATTATCAATAATCAAGTATTTTTATTCCCCCAAAGTTACAAATTATTATTTTTTCTTATTTTTTAATAGGGAAAAGTTAACTAAAGTTGTACCTTTTTCTCTTTTTATAGGAGGGATGTCTTGGATGACCTTGTAACACTGCATAATTTTAGAAATCAATTCTTGCCAAATGCACTGAGAGAGTTTTTTCGTCATATCCATGCCCCTGAAGAGCGTGGGGAGTATCTTGAAACTCTTATAACAAAGTTCTCACATAGGTTCTGTGCCTGTAATCCTGATTTAATGAGAGAACTTGGCCTTAGTCCTGGTAAGAATATATAGTATGTTACTTACTTTCCACTCCCCTAATACCTCCAGGTAAAAACAATCTTACATGAGATTTTTCTCACTGTGAGGAAAAATGCTTCCACAAATTACAAATATTTGTTTCGCTGTTATAGCAGTGACTATATATATGGAATATATCATTCATGTGAACTGAAAAGGATCTTTAGTTTGTCATAGCTTTTGTTTTTGTTTGTTTGTTTGCTTGTGGTACTGGGGTTTGAACTCAGGGCCTACACTTTCAGCCACTCCACCAGCCTTTTTTTGTGATGGGTGTTTTCAAGATAGAGGCTCCTGAACTATTTGCCCAGACTAGCTTAAAACCATAATCCTCCTAATCTCTGCCTCCTGAGTAGCTAGGATTACAAGCCTAAACCACCAGTGCCCAGCGGCTATTGTTTATGTATACTAAATATGCTGTTCTAACAAGAAAGTTAATTACATAAATTCTTTAAAATTATTCTTTGAGTATTGGATACTTTTACTAGCTTAATTGAAAACTTGAGAAATTGCTTTTAAAGCTTTTAATAATTCACACATTTCATAAACATTTTTCCACTAAAATTTGTTATTAATGCAACTAGTTTTTGTTGTGTATGTGTATACTGAATATATATATGATACAGCCTTGAGTCTAATACATTTTTTCATCTGATACAGCTTTACCTATCTCTTCATGTCAAAAAATTTATTGTGCTTGTGTTATTAAGCAGAGATTAGAAAACATTTACCTATCATTAAATTTTCTAAACATGTTTTACAAAACATTATGCTTACCTTAGCCTCCTTAAGACTGCAGGATTCTCATCAGAGCCAAGAGGAGCCTAAGGGGACATAATGTCTAAATGTAATGTATGTCCTGGATGGGATCCTAGAACAAAATAAGGCCATTAGTTAAGCACTAAAGAAATGTGAATAAATAATAATGTATCAGTAATGGCTAATTTTGACAAATGTGCCATTCTAAGGTAAGATGTTAATCGCAGGGGAACCCAGGCGTGGAATTTTCTGTACTATTTTCATATTCTTTCTGTAAACCTAAACTATTCCAAAATAAATTTATTTTTAAAAATCCCAAAAAGAAAAGACTGCAGGATTCTGAAATACAAACATGATAATAGTAGCAGGAATCATGATATTTGTTAATTTTATTATATTAAGATCAAGTATAGCCCTGAACTTACATGAAGAAAATCGAACAAAGTGCAGACTGAATTGGCATTCAGACTGTATATAACTGTCTCATTTGCCCAGTACTGAGGACTTTTCCAGGACACAGAACTTTCAGTGCTAAACTAGAAAAAGAGTAGGCAAACTGGATTTGGTTGGTCACCCTATGTTTAGTTATGAGCTAATCTTCATCTCTTGAAATTAACAGTTTGCTTTGTATAATACTGTTTTAACCAGCTAATAATTCAAAGTATTTCTTTTGCCTTCCAGATGCTGTCTATGTACTGTGCTACTCTTTGATTCTACTTTCCATTGACCTCACTAGCCCTCATGTGAAGAATAAAATGTCAAAAAGAGAATTTATTCGAAATACCCGTCGTGCTGCTCAAAACATTAGTGAAGATTTTGTAGGGCACCTATATGACAACATCTACCTTATTGGCCATGTGGCTGCATAAAAGCACAATTCCTAGGACTTCAACTTTTTACATCCGACTGAAGCTGCCCACAGACTTGTTAAGCAGATCTGGGAGTTACATCAGTGCTGGTCATTCTAGCCTCTGTATACAATCAAGCTTGAGTATACAGCCTCTTTTTATTTCCCTGTTTCCTTTTTAAAATAATTTCCTTTAGGAACTTAATAATTTTGCAGAATTTTTCTTAATTTTGCTTTATCATGTTTTGCACAAAGCAGAGCCATTATTTAACACAGCTGTTAAAGAATGTTAAACTGACACACATTGTATTCTATAAGATGGTGTATTTGTGCATTAGATTTGCCTGAAAATCTTTAACCATTTCCATTCTTTTTAAAATACATGTGTAATGTATACATATTTAACTAAAGAAATTTATAATCATAATTATTTTATTGTAAAGATTTTAACTAAAGTTTTTCCTTTTCTCTCAAACTGAGTTCTGAAATTTATTTGTTTCTGATCTTAGAATATTGTTGTCTTTGTAAAGTTGGATCTGACTTCTGACAGAAGCCAATACCACTTTCCCTTTCTTTGAACTTTGAAGTGTTGATTTGTTACTATATGACTATGCAAAACTGCCACTTATTTGTATAATATAAATTTATCATTTGATTTTTCATTTTGAAAACTTCTGAGTCAATTTTCAATAATTCTTTTAAATATTTAGAATTTTAAAATGTGCCCAAATTAAGAGTTATACCTATAAACAGAATAAAATATTATTAGAAGTCTGGTAATCTTTGCTTGATTTGAATTTGTCAAACTTAACTTAATCTTGATGATATCTGTTCAGAATCCTTTGAGAAAAGCCTACTGTAAATGATAGTATATAGTCTTTATTCATTCAATCAAGAAATATTTATTCAGGGTATTCCATGTGTACACTCTGCTAAGTACTAGAACTTATGCCTGGGCATGAGTTCCACATTCACAGATGTTACATGACTAGGTAGTGAGAGGAAAAATACTACTTACTAGAGAGCAAATGTATTAAGTATATCTTAATAACACTTATTTAATAATGAAAGTGAACAGCATTAAACTGATTAAGAACAATGTTGTTATATGGCAAGTCAAAATTACTTCTAAGTAAAAAGCAAAAGATCTGAAATGATACAGTATGTAGTGAATATAGGTGCTAGCATAGGCAAAGGGATTTGGGGCAGAAACTTCTTAGTAGAGGTGTAGAATCCTGGCTTACTTCCAGATGTAACCCTAAATCAATAGAAGTTGCTAATATTATAATAGTAATGGTGTGTTCCACATTTTTCAAGGACAAAAAATTTATTTGATAAGCTGATCAAATAATTTGTTAATGTCAGAGGGACTTTTAAACTAGTAGGAAATAATTTCTGGATTCAGAGGCAAGTATCTTAAGTAATTTTACACATGCATAATTTTGAGTTCCATGAAAATAATTATTCTTTATTCCTGTTTTCCAGTGAATGGTACATCGACCTCTCCCTCTGTCTGCCCTTCTATCTTTACTTATTTGGGTTTATTTCTTTATCTGTCATTAACATCCGGTTCTTTCTCTTTTCCCAATCTCTTTTCCTTTTTTGTTCTTCATTTTTTCCACTTTACCACATTTAAATGTGGATTGATAGTATCCGTTTTCCAATATTTTCTCATGGAAACTTTCAAACATATAGAAGGACAGAAATATTTTGCAGAGAAAGCCACCCCTAGATTCCACAATTAAAATTTTACTTTACCACATATTTATCCATTCCTCTGTCATTCAACCCATCTTAATAGTTGTTATATGTCAAAATAAGTTTCAAACATCAGTACACTTCCTAAACACTTAGACTTGCATATTATTAATTAGAGGTCAATTTTTAAAAGTTTTTTTGAAGTAAAGTTTCAAGGAAACACAAAAACCAATGAATGTTTACAAATACATACATCTGTGCAAACCATACCCCAACCAGGATATAAAAATGTACATAGCCTATTAATATTGTACCACTTTGCATAAAATATAGAAACCATACAACCATATAGACCTGTTTATGCTGTCTTCCCACCCATATGTGTTAATATAGTGTGTATTATAAACTTCACAAGGTAATGTAATAATTTGCTTTGAATAGCATCTACTTTTTTGTTGTTTTTTGTTTTGTCATTTATTTTTATTGTGCTGGTGGTACATTGTGACATTTGCAAAATTTCTTATAATATGTCATAGTTGAATTAGCCCCTTCCTTATTTCTCCTCGCCCCATTCCTGGAATAATTTTAACAGGTCTCATTTTTCCATTTACCTACATGAATACATAATTTTTCCACCATATTTGCCTTTCTGCACCCTTTTCTTATATCCTCCCCGCTTCCCACTGGTACCCCTCACCCAGACAGGACTGTTTTGTCTTCCTGTTCTCTGTTTTGAAACAAAACATTTTTATTTACCATATATATTTTTTTATTTGTATTTTTATTTACCATATATATATATTATAACCTGAATTGATTCATCCCTCTATTTTTCTCCTTTCTACTTCAGACTCTTAGGGTGGTTTCAACAGGTTTAAAAATTTTGTATTCATTCTTGTATAGGAGGTACATCAACCATATTCACCTTAACTTCCTAAAAATATGGAACTCTTCACGAATTTGCATATCATCCGTACTAATCTCTGTATCCAATTTTAGTGTATGGGATGCCAAAGCGAGCACAGCATCTACACTTTAAATGAATTCCAAAAAAATCATTTTTAGCCAGATCATAATTTCTTATAATCTTATTTTGTGAAGACCCAAGTTGTATTACAGTATAATTATTTTCAAAATGAAAACGTAACATCTGTTACAGTCCAGGACTTCTTGAAATTATCATAGTTTTATCTGAAAATATATTTTTTTCCTTCTTGAATTTTTTGCTGAGTATATAATTCTGGGTTGACATCTCCTCCCCATTGGGTACTTTAAAGATATCGTTCCACTATTTCCTGTCCTCTTGTTGCTGATGAGAAAACAATAGTTTTCCCCATGTGTAATGTCATTTTCCTCAGAGTGCTTTATTTCGTCAAACATTTTTTCACCCTCATTTTTCTTCATTCCTCTCCTTTTGGAACTCCATTTATACATATTTTAAACATTCCAACATTGTCTCATATATTTTTAAGGCTTCGTTGATTTTTAAAATTTTTTTTCTTTAATTGGGTTTTTTCTCTTGATACGTATTTCAGCTCACTAGCTCTTCTGTGATCATTCATTTAAACCCTACAATGACCTCTTATTACTGTTTATTTTAGTTCTAGAAATTCCCTTTAGTTTATGTAATTTGTTTCCTTTCCAAGATTTCCTATCTTTTTATTCATTATAAGCACATTTTCCCTTACATTCTTGAGCATCCTTACAATAGCTGCCTTAAAATACTTGTCTGCTCATTCCAATATTCTGTATCATCTCTGTGTCAGTCTTCTTTGGTTTTCTTTTATTTTCTTTTGAGAATGGGTTGCATTTTAGTCTCTTCATATACTGAATAATTTAGATTGTGTTCTGCACATTGTGAATAAAATATTGCAGAAAGCCTAGATTCTGATATGTTTCTCTGGACACATTTTTAAGCAACCAGTTAACTTGTCTATAACTCCCAAGTTATTAAATTTGAATGACAAGCTCTGGCTTCCCTATAGTTGGTGGTAGCTCAAATTTAGTTCATTTCCTTAACCAGGCTGCTATGCTTGAAGTCTGTTCTGTGCGTGAATGCTTTAGAGACCAGCCAGAACTGGTACAAAATTGAGGATTTGAAGCTCTTTCCCTGTTGGTCCTTTCTTTGCCAGGATTTCCTTCTGCATGCCCAGGAATGGTAATGTGTTGTTGAATTCAGCTTTTAAATATTTTATTGAGAATTTTTGCATGTATTGAGGGTAATGCTGGCTTATAGAATGAGTTTTGTAGTATTCCCTTTTGATTTTATGGAATAATTTAAGGAGAATTGGTGTTAGTTCTTTAAAGGTTTGGTAGACTTCGGCTGTGAATCCATCTGGTCCTGGGCTCTTCTTTGTTAGGACATTCTTTCATTGTTTCAATCTTACTGCTTTATACATCTGTTTGAGTGGTTTATATCATCTTGATTTGATTTTGGTAGGTCATACGCGCTAGAAATTTACCCATTTCTTCTGGGTTTTCCATTTTATTAGAATATAAGTTTTCAAAGTATTTCCCAATATTCCTCTGGATTTCATTGGTATTTGTTATGATATCCCTTTTTTCATTGCTAATTTTATTAGTTTTGGTTTTATCCCTTTTTTTGGTTAGTTTGGCTAAAGGTTTATCAATCTTACTTATCTTATAAAATAACCAGCTTTCTGTTTCATTGATTTTTTTTGTATTTTTTAGTCTCCATTTTATTAAATTCTGCCTTGACCTTTATTATTTCTACCTATTAAATTTGGGGTTGGCTTGTTCTTAATTTTCTAGGATCTTGAGGTGCATAATTAGGTTATTTATTTGAGATCTCTCTGTTTTGTTTTGATGTAGGCATTCATAGCTATAAACTTTCCTCCTTACCACAACCTTTGCAGATGACCTGGTAAGTTTTATTTTCATTTTTATTAGATTCTAGGAATTTTTTGATTCTCCCCTTATTTTTTCAATGACCTACTATAATGTATTGTTCTGTCTCCATGTGTTTGAATATTTTCTGTGGTTTCTTTTGCAGTTGATTTCTAGTTTTATTCCATTGTAGTCTTAATAGAATACAGGAGCTTGTTTCAGTTTTCTTGCTTTATGTCCTAAAATATCTATTTTGGAGACGATTCTGTGGCCTCCTGAGAAGAATGTATATTGTGCAGCTACTGGATTTAATATTCTGTAGAAGTCTTTAAGTTCATTTTGTCTATAGTATCATTTAATTCTGAAGTTTTTAATTTTTTTTTGTCTCAATGACTTATTTATTGGTAAAAGTGGAGTATTGGAGTGCTCCACTATTATTGTGGAGGGATTTATTTTGGCTCCTGGTTTCAGAGATTTCAGTTCATGGTCAGTTGGCTCCATGTTTCTGAGCCAAATTCTTGACTCCATGTTTCTGATGACAGCCAGAAAGCAGAGAGGGAGGGAGAGAGAGAGAGAGAGAGGGAAGGAGAGAGAGAGAGAGGGAGGGAGAGAGAGAGAGAGGGAGAGAGGGAGGGAGAGAGGGAGGGGGAGAGAGAGAGGGAGAGAGGGAGGAAGAGAGACAGAGAGCAGTATATGAGCCCATGCTAGTGGGCTTTCTCCTTATCCTTTTGTTCCATCTGGCCCCCATCCATTGAAATATACCAATCACATTTAGGGTTGTCTTACATACCAATCATCTCTAGAAATACTGTCACAGACACACCCAGAAGTGTGCTTTACTGATCTCCTAAGCACCTCTTACCCCACACAATTAAGTTGACAAACAAGATTAACCATCACACCCTCCTTTTGCCCTACAAAATTCAATGTAACCTCCTTAGCCTAGCACATAACACATTTCACAATGTGGACCCAACCCAACTTATCTTTAAAGCTTCATCTCCAACAACATTGTTCAACCATGGTCTGGTCTTTCTTTGCTGTTTATAAAAATTCTTTTTCTCTGATATCCTTTTCTCCCTTCTGTATTTAAATTTCCCCTATTCAAATATAAATTTATTTTTGTAGTAGGGGAACTCAAATATAAATTCTCTATGAAAGCTCTAACATACATAACACTAATGTTAATTGTTTCTTTCTCTATAAATTATAGTACTTTGTACATACCTCTCATAATAACTTTTCCAGCTTTTTCTTCAAATGTAATCTTATTGAAGCTGTTCTGGTCCCAGCCTGACAAGTTGTATTTTAAGCTTAAACTAAGAAAATGGCAGAGAGTGTAAGGAGTAATGAGGGTTTTTTAAATCCTGGAAGGAAACTGATAGGATTTGGTGATTTGGTGAGAAGTTTTCTAATATAAGTGTTCTGTCCAATTATCAAAGGTAGCTACTAGGAAAGCTAACTGGTGGAGTGAAATAGGAAAGATCACAAATTTTGAACCTGAAAATATTAGTAGAGCATTCATTGACTTCAGCTGAAGAATAGATCTATAGTTGAAAAGTAAATGGGAGCTGGGTATGTAAGTTGGTATCATACTAGTATTTAAAATATGCTTAAGTGATGCATAGAAAAAGAACTTCTCTAGGGAGTATTAGAGTAAAGAGAAATAATTGGGAGACACAGCATTTTAGGTTTTTGTAGAGAAAAGTAAGTCAAAAAAGAGGGTTAATCAAACTTTAGAAAAACTAGAGAAATCTTCTATCCCAAGAACTAAGGAAGGAAAGTATCAAGAAGGATGCTGAAGGCTGGGGATATAGCTTATTGGTAGAGAACTTTCCAACATGCATGAGGCCCTGGGTTTCATCCCCAGTCCCCCCAAAAAATAAAAATAAAGAAATGTGCTGAGCTTTATACATTTACTGAAGTCCAAGTAGGTTTTGTTTTCCCATCTCTTTTTTAATTTTTTTATGAGATTTGAGTTGGAACTCAGGGCTTCAGGCTTGCAAAGCAGGCACTGTACTGCTTGATCCATATCTCCAGATCTGTTTTCCCATCTCTTGAGTCTACCTTTCCACCTGGAGCTGAGGCTAGAAAGTCAGAATACTAATGGCTTTTATATTGTCCCTATACAAATATTCCTTACCCAGTGTGTAATCTGAGCTCTGCTGAAACCCACAAGAGTGCATAGGCCTGTCTACAACTTTCTTCCCCAGTAAGGGCTGGGTTGTTTCAAGACCAGAATGTGCCACACTAACTGGGGGCTTCTAGTAAAAATTTTCCTATACACAATCACCACTCATGTTTTCTAAGATATGGTTCATATTTTGAAATAGAGAAAGGAAAAAGAAATGAAGGGAGGGAGGAAGGGAAAAGAAGGAAGGATGGGAAAAGGGAAGAAAAGAATGAGAAGTAGGACACAAAAAGAATAAGGAAGGAAGGAGGAAGGAAAGGAAAAGAGTGTAAAGGGAAAGGATAGGAGAGGGAAGGGGAGGGAAGAGAAAAGTGCTTAAACACTTTTAGAACCTCTTCCAAATTTGTCATCAACAGGATTTTTCCTACATGCATTGTTAAAACTAACACTCTGATCTTATTGAACCCTGTGTTTCATCCTTTCATTCTGTTTTCTTTTCTGCAAAGCTATTAATTTCTCTCCCATATTTACCTGTTGAAATGTTACTCATCCTTCATTGTCCTCAGGTTCTTTTTACTTTGGGACAGTTTTCTCTATTCATAGAGATAGAAGTTTAATTTTTCATGTCTTTCTCAGTACCCAAAATAAACATTGCCCCAGAGCAGTTTCCTGCTAAATTCAGCTGAATTATTTTACCTCTAGTTCATTTTCTACATAAGCATATAAAAAAATGGCCTTACTTTTTCCATTTTTTACAAAACACCTCCAGATAGGTTAGGTGTCACAATTTACAAATCAAAATATATTAACTTTTTTAAGACATTAAGACATGTTCTACCTATGTACTATTCTGGTTATAGATGAATCTCTCCAGGGCGTCTAATTTTTAATATCTGGATTAATTGCTGTTCCTTTAAGATTGTCTGCATATTTTTTCAGCTACAAGAATTTAGATCATTGATCATATTACATGTTACTTCTCTTAATCTCTTAAATTTTTGGCAATATTGTGAATATCAGTGACCAATGAAGTTTCTTTTCAAGAATTCATAAATAAATTTATCCTCTTCTAGGAAGCCATCCAAAGGCTATTAATTCAAAATGGGGAACAGGGAGAATGCACACCTTGAGTGTTTTTAAAGAAAATAAAAAAAAATAGATGGCCCTGGAATGCCCCAAACTTGGGGCAGTTGTCACAACCAACAAATACTTGCATATTACTATACACAAGCTGCTACTCCAGACACTAGTCAGGTAGACCAAAATACATTCTCATGATGTTTATAAAGTGGGAAAACACTTATTTTAAATATTAAAAGATAGGACATTATCCATATATGTGAATATACACACATTACAATTACCATATAAAACATAGCAAAAACCTTTGACTGGAAAGAAGAGACTGGAATAAAATATACCAAAATATTGTAAAGCATTTTTTTCTTATTTCCTCTTCAAAATCTTTTTAAGAGTAATATATTCTAGATACAACAAAATAAATTCATTGAAACAAGAAACTAAAAATAAATGATATTTCTAAATCAGCTGGTGCACTTTCCCCTCAGAATGTTGCCATGTATTTTTACTTAAAATTTATTTTCAAGACACTTGGCTGATCTGTTAAATCATATCTGGACAAATGTTTTGTTTTCAAGCTTAGAAAAGTGGATTGTTTTATTTTATTTTTGTCTAATTGAATTAAAGACCAGCAAGAGAAAGATACCAAATCTTTACTGAGGAAATTTCCATTGGTTAAAAAAGGAAAATGCTTTCTTCTTGGCATGGCTGGACCGGAAGGTTGGATTTAATTTAAAATGATTAATGAGATTTTGTCAGACTCCTTGACTTGACCACCACTGCAGTTTGTCATTGCAACAACCTGGGAAGCCTGGACGCCATTCTGTCGCCCAAACCCCTCTCCAGGGAAGAAATTAACTGGAGCGCCTAGTGCCAGGTACACATCAATGGCATTGTCTCTCTGGTATTGACAGCTTAAAAGTTTAAATCAGAAATATGTATGTTTGGGGACACATACCTTAAATATTGTTTTCAGTCTCTTTGCAAGTAATTAATCACTTCTTAAATACTTAAGTTGTTGACATTTTCTAAAGAAAACTATTTAAAAGACAAAATCTTTACTAAGCATCCCCATATTCCTCCCTAATTTGTTTTAAAAATTAAAATAGACAAGGAATTTTAGGATCTCAGATTACTTTTTGTTTTCTTTTTTTTTTAACCTAAAAAATTGAAGCACTTGAAAAGTAAAATCATTTTTCACTTTTGGAAATAACTTTTTTTAAACATGGCCTAATTTTGTAGTCAAGTTTTTAAATTAAGTCATACAATTCCAATGTGACTTAATAAATCTTTTTTCTTACTCATGTATTCATGCTTTAAAATGGCCTGATTAGCTAAAACCAAATTGCTGCATGTGGCTAGTACATTAGGTAATAAATACAATATAAAGCTTTCCTCTGGTATTGGTATTATAAAATTTGTATTGTAAAATTAATGCCATATTTGTATTTAGTAAGAGTTAAAAATGTATCAATACCAATTAACACTGAAAACCAATTACTAATACCAAATACAATAAAAATACTAAATTGCAATAACATGCAAATTTTTATAACAATACCAATACAATGTCAATGTTTATCATCTTTTTAAAAAATCTGTCCCAAAGAGTTCAAAGCAAAAAGGATTTCTTCCAACAAAAGCATCATAGAAAAGGTCTCGAGGATGTGATAGTCATTCAAGGAATAGTTTTATAGAGTCTTAACTTACTGTGCATTTGCCATTTTTTAATCAAAACAAAAATGAACAAATAGTGTCTTCATGTTGAACAATTTCAGAATAGTTATCTCTTCCAAGTTGTGTGAATATGTGATCCTGGAGGAGAGAGACTTTCTGTCAGAGACAGACTTCTAATGAATATCCAGTGTGGCCCAGAGAAGTTTATCAAAGTTGCTGGGCTTATTGAGAGGACAATAAAGGGAACAAAATAAAGTAGTTGTGTGTGTGTGTGTGTGTGTGTGTGTGTGTGTGTGTGTGTGTGTGTGTGCTAGCATTACATCTGTCACCTGTCACATTGCCCTACGGTGAGTTTCTTCCAAAGTAAATGTCATTTTCAATCCTAAGGCCATCAGTAGTTTATTATATTTCTAAAATTCTCAAAAATCATATGCTCTAATTTCAATGTGTGTGACTTTCAGTTCTATTGCAATTTAGTTTTTGAATTACATATTTATATTCCTAAACCCGGACTGCAAAATCTTATGCAGGCAATAGTGCTTATACAGGGATTCACAGTTACTCATTTTATTTCCCTTTGGAGATTTTTGTTGTTACTGCAGAAATTGAAGTAGTATGTATTTCACTGTTTCCTTTAGTTGATCTTGGAACAGGAAAATCCTAGCTCACACTGGAGTAGGTAAAATCCAATGCCTTACAACAGCTGTCCCATGGGGGCATTTGTTACCATGATGGATTTGTGTTGATTCTGGGTCTGGTTCTCGGCCTCAGAAATCTGGTTTTGTCAACACATCTTAAACAAATGTATTTTTCATGACAGTGATTTTAAATCCAGAACAAAAGGAAATGTTACAGTGATTACCTACTGATCAGTGCCTTTTCTCTCTTTACTAGCCTACCCATAGCCAATTGATTGGCAATCATGGAATCAGAGCAAGGACAACCACCTAAACCAAATGGTTTAGATTTTGTGTCAGATACAATAGCCAAATGTATTTATCAAGAGCAATGATTTTGCCTATTTAAGATTTGATAGCTAAAATCACTTTGTCCTAGGTTCTGTCAACATTTGCTTCTGTATTTCTTTTTAATTTATATTGCTAAGTGGAAATGTTTTGTCTGTTCCCCCAACCAGTTTCCCTTTTCTTTGTTCTCAAAATGTCTGTAATAATTTCCCCTACTATCCCAATTTACTTCAGCCCTTTTTTTTTTTTTCTTTTTGGTAGTACTTAGGTTTGAACTCAAGTCTTCTTGCTTGCTAGGCAGGCACTCTACCACTTAAGTCATTCATCCAGCCCTGGTTCAGCCTTAACATAGTCACTCACATTATATGCAAGGTCTAAAGCATTCTAATTCATCTTGTGCTTTTCTCACAATTTAAGAAAAATCTCATGCCTTACATATTTAAATTCTACTACACATATCACTATAGCTTCCCAAGTACCTACAACATGGCAATACATTTAGGGTATTATTTTACATTAGAGTAAAGTTTTAATTTAAATACTCAAATAAGTATTTAAAGATGTTTCATTTTATTCTAGGAAGAATTTACTAGGTGCAATGAAAAAGAAAAAAAGAGAAGCAAACTTCCCCTATGATCAAGGGCATTAGTGACAGGGAGGCAACCATAATTGTATTTGGTTCTATAATACTTCACATAGGTCAGCATAATTTTGCAGAGGTCTGTAGAAGCTATGTGACTTTTGAAGGATCAAATGATTCTGTGTGTGTGTGTGTGTGTGTGGAGGGGGGCGTGGGTGGGTGTGGGTGTTCCTGGAGTTTGAACTCTAGGCCTTGTGCTTGCCAGGCAGTCAGGCACTCTACTACTTGAACAATGTTTCCAGCCCTTTTTGCCTTAGGAATCTTTTGAATAGGTTCTCACATTTATGCCGAGTCAAACCTGTACTGCACAATCTCCCATTTATGCTTCCCACGTAGTTGAGATTCCCAGCTTTTATTGGTTGAGATGGGGGTCTAGTTAATTTTTTGCCTGGGCTGGTTTCCAAACGCATTACTCCGATTTCTGCCTCCAGAGTAGCTAGGATTACAGGCATGAGCCTCACCCAGCTCACAAGACCATTTATGAAGACCTGATTCCCAAGTACTTTGTTTATGTTGCTACCCTAAGGAACAGCAGAAGAAAATGTGTTGTCACCATACTTATATTAACTGGCTAAGAGAATAGATCAATAGCATGGAAACAGAAATGTACAGAAGTCATGGAACACTGAGCAATCTGTTGGAGTATAAGGTGCAAGTAAAAACTTAGGGAAAGAAAAGACTAGAAAGTACAGATTGAAGTGAGTAAGCTGAAATAAAATTTTGTAGACAATTGAAGGCTTTCACGAAGAAACATGTCATTTCTGATATATTTTAAGAAAATTTTTCTAATGCCAATGCGAAATGTAAAGCAGAAATGTAATGGAATGTACACTAAGGAAGTCAAAGAAGATTTAGGTACTTGTATCTGTGCAAGTGAAAAATAATGGAAACCTGTATTTTATCAGTGTCCATGGAGTAGGCATGATAGAGGAAAGATTTGAAAGATACTTTTCCTTTTTTTGTTCTTTTGGTAGTACTAGGTTTGAATTCAGGGCATCATGCTTGCTAGGCAGGCACTGTACCACTTCCCTGAAAGACACTTTTGCACCTGTTCTGCCCTCTTGTTCTGTAGTTTTATTGGAGAAAAAACATAAAAGATAATAAGAAAAGCATAGCGTTTTTGCTAGTTTGAGATAAAGATAGCTATACAGAGAAATTCCCAGTGTTTCCATGCATATGTGTATTACGACCCAAATTAGTTCCTCTCTACCAGACCTTCTCTCTACCTCCTAGTGCCCTTCCCATAGTGGCCTATGCCAGTTTAAGATTACTATATTTGTTCCTACACAGTGAGTACATCAACCACATTCAAGTTTTTGGTTTCCTTCTTTTTCCCTATCCCTCCAGTGTGAGGTCTCTCCTCAGTGTGTGACCCATATCCAATAATATTACTGCATTTATTTTAGATCTATAATCTGCATATGAGGAAGAACATGTGATTTTTGGTCTTCTGAGCCTAACTTCACTTAAGATGATGTTCTCCAGTACCATCCATTACTTGCAAATGACAGAATTTCGCCCTTCTTTGTGGCTGAATAAAATTCCATTGTGTATAAATACCACATTTTCTTAATCCATTTATCAGTAGTGGGGCATACTTGCTGTTTCCATAGCATGGATTTTGTGAATAGTACTGCAATAAACATGGGTGTGCAAGTGATATACATGTAAGTAAACGTAAAAATAACAAAAACTTTTTAAAAAGTCTCTTTTGAAGTAAACCATCCTGGTGTGCTACTGGCTGTTGGAAACAAAGTTGAAAATGTAACTACTTACTCCAAATGATCTGAAGGAGTTGCCAACATAGAGGAAACATAGTGAAGGTCAAGTTTGTTTGGGTTGAGAGGAAGGCAGTGGTGATACCATAGATATGAGCAGTCCAAAAGGAGTTCACTTTGAGTCACTGAAATTTAAAGTACAGCCAGCCAATTAGTTATTCAACAGTGTTCAGCAGTTAATTTACAAATGTAATATAATATTCACATGGAAACTAAAAGCTAAAAGGACATTTTGAGAGCGTCCTCAACATGCAAATGGTAGAAGAAACTATAGGAATGGATGCATATATTGAAGTAGTCATGAACACTTAGCATAATATATGGCAAATAGAGTCTACAGTTTATGTTGAAGGAACAGATTAATTTTTTAACAAGTGTTCTCAAACAAAACATTCCAAAATATCAAAGTACTTGAGTAACATGCTTTAGATATAAAAAAGAAATACCATCCTATCTCAATTTAGAGAGTCTTTCACAATAAAATCAATAAAATTTAAAAACTGACTAACCATGTTGTTCTGTTCAGGAGAGCTTGCTCTTGCCAGTCTGGGTCCCAACCAGTGCCTGAGGTGTCCTACTTACAAAATAGTTATGTTTTACTATTTTATAGAAGGATGATTACTGATAATAATAGTAATGTACTGTATATTTCAAAAAGCTAGAAGAGAGGATTTTGAATGTTTTCATCATAAAAAATAACTGAAGAGACAGATATGTTCACTCTGACTTCACCAGAACACAAAGTATACCATGTATCAAAACAACATATAGTATCCAATTAAAATGTACAATATTTTTGTCTGTACTGAGAATCAAAATCAGCAACTGGTACATGCTAGGCAAGTGCTTTCCCACTGAGTTACAGCCCTTGTTTTTTGAGACAAGTTCTATGTAGCCCAGGCTGGCCTTGAGCTTGTGATCCTCCTGCCTCAGCCTCCCAAGTGCTCAGCCTCCCAAGTGCTCAAATTGCAGGCATGTGCCATCGTGTCTGGCTAATATGTAACATTTTTATGTTTTTATGTATCCCTTAAAAAATAAGGCTAGGGTTATTCTATCAGTGATAGAACATGTCATTAGTATGTGTGAGGCTCCAGGTTTAATCCCAGCACCAAAGTAAGTAAAATTTAATTTAACATATAGGCAAAAACTATTCCTTTTAGTTACTGTACTGTAACTGGTCATGTAGTTGGAGTACTCAAACTGCAATTATCGTAAACCAAATTGAATCTGGCACTGATTAAGATGCATACAAATCCAACATCTACTCCTTCCTTAGCTTCCATCCCTAAATAGTTCTCAGAGATTGTAGAAATTCTATGCTAGCTGTTTTTACATCTCACTGAGGTTTGGAGTTGTGCATCATCTTCTGGGGTGTGTTTCATCGTCCTTGATTTATTACAAAGCCTCCTGTCTCCTAAAACATTTACAACCACAACCCAATAGAAACTAAATGATGCTGTTCTCTATAGTCCTCACTTTCTTACTACTATGAAGAAAGTATGTTCTCCTTACAGGGCTGAGTCACAGTGTTTGAGGCACTCACTGATTCTTTCTGCCTTTGACCCTCAGTGCTGTAAGAGTTTCTGTTCAAATCCTTTCTTTGCACACAAATCAGCCAGATATCTCTGGGTCACTGACATCACCAATTTGTCAAACAGACCCACACTCAGCCTGGGACCACCCCAGTGTTCCTCAACTCTTCAGCCAGGCACCTGCCTCATAAATGGGGCACTATGGAGTTTATGTCTAAACCAGGACACTTTTGAAAGCATTAAAATGCTAAACCAGATGGTACTTCAGGACAACAGGCATAAAGGAAGGATGTATGGTCACTGTACTCATGACTATAATACAATGTGATAAATGCAATAATAAAAATTTAAACACCTTGTAGTGGAGACATCTCCAATGTAATGCAGTAAGGGGTCAAAATTTGTTTCCAATTAAAAACATCTCTAAATTGTTTTCCAGTTGGCATCCATGATAAAAACATCTTGTTAAGCTGGGAATGTTTGTATCATGATGCTGAGCCCTGACTTTGGGAGGAAATACCCTTTTAGCATCTTGGAAATATATTTTGTAACTCAGTTTTTCTGTAGGGGAGCTCATTTTGCAATTTGGTTCACATTATAAGGAACTGAGTCTCAGAAGTCTCTGTAAAAATTGTAGAAAAATATAATTGACAATAATGGTAATGAAATCAAAGTTGTAGATAGCATGTATCTTACTCTTTTATTATCCTTGCTTTGCTAAGGGCTTTTATTCTTTAACTCATTTAGCCTTCACAAGTATATTCTGAGCAAATTAATAGACTTTATTTATTTCTGTGAAAGACATGGAATTAACTGAAATTCCTTCTCTCAAGATAAATCTATTATTTCCTCATAGATGTATGTCCTCCCAGTGATGTGTCCATGAAAATTAGGATCTCTTGTAATATCAGTTACAGTGGTAATATTGGGAATAAGAAATTTTTCAACAGAAAAAAATATTTAAGCACAAAAATTTAGGAGATTTTATGTTAAAATGGCATATAATATAGTATTAATATTCTTGGTCACAAAGCTATTTAAGTGAATATATTTCAGCTACATAACACATTTTTATGACTATATATGTATATATTATTCAAGCTTCACTCATGCTAGGCAAGGGCTCTACCACTGAGCCCTCACATGGTTACTGTTGATTGTTCCTTATATATTCTGTTCTACACTGTAACACATTGACACTGTGTTTTCTTATGTTGCAATATTTTGCTACCTGATTTGGGGCTATTATGCAAAAAAAATTGAAATTCTTACTCAAAAAGATTGTTGTCTCGCCTAGCATGTGCAAAGCCCAAGATTTGACTCCCAGCACTGAAAAAATAGTACTATCAGTATCTTTTCAAAATGAACACACTGATTTAGATAACATCTCAATACAGAACAATATTTATCTCTAACTTCTCATTTTTAGATTTAAAGAACACACATTTAAAAACAAAAGATCCTGACTTCATATGGCAAGTAAGCACAGGAAAATCTCAAGCTTTACATTTAAATAACTGCAAGTATTTCTACATCCTGTATACTACTTATCAAAAATGGGAATTTAAAAAAAAATCTTTGAGATATCTAAACATGAATAAAGGATCAATTTCTTTTGGGGAAAGTATCTCAGATCTGTTCCAAAGAAGAGGTCTGATTAAGTGAAATAACTTTAGTTCTTCAGTGTAAGGATGAAGTCTCCAAAAACAAAATATATGCATGCTTGTGTGTAGGTATTTATTAGTATGTGTTTGACTATTTATCTGCATAGACGTTATTCTAATATGTTGTTGTTTTGGGCACTAACCACCCCCCCAACTATCCAAGGTGTGATAACTAATAGCTAGGTAAATTTGAATAAAGATGACCCAAGACTTTGTGGGCCCTGAGAAAATCCAGATGTTCAGACTCATTGGCAGAATTCTATAATCTATACATCTGGGGGCACAAAAACTACAGTGAGGAAAAAAGAAAATTTTCTTTATGTAGCCTTAGGGATCTTGTAGATAGGCCTCTGAGGAACACAGCTTTCTTCCTTTCTAGAAGAAATGAGTCCCTAGCAAAGAATGCTTTGAAAAATTGAATGCAAGATGGATTCTGACCATTAACTAATAACTGCAGCACTCAAAAAGAGACATCTGTAACAAAATATAGTGGAAGTTTTCACAAAAAGACTAAATGCACCTAATTTTGCTCCACAATATGCTGTCAGTTTTGCACACTTTGCCACCTAGTGGATGACCTGAAAACTACAGAATTTTCTCCCTAGAGTGATTAATTTCCACACTCTCCAGAAAAAAGTTACCTTACTCCACTTAGGGCAGGTGTTTGTTTGCTTTGCTCGTTGATGCTCCTAGAATAGTTCCTGGAAGAGAGTGGGCAGTCAACAAATCTTTGTTATACAAATGATGAGCGCTCACTGGAGGTATACTACTTTTAAAGACTATTGTATGGAGATTGTGATTGAAAAGTCTCAAAATGATGTTGGCAAAATATCTTTCCTGAGAGGAAAGTTTGCAATTATTTAAAAAATAAATGGTGGTATCTATACTCTCATGTTGAATTGTAACATCTAGCTCATTAAGAAGAGAAAATGTCACTATTGCTTCATGTCAGACCAATAATTCATATAGTTTAACTTTTTAACTTAGAAAGTGAAAGTCTACTTTTCCTTTATCCTAACTGCCCCAAATAAAGCTAAATCTATCCTGGAAAATGTGCTTTCTCATTTGAAAATAAATTACTAGCTTGATCCCTGTCTTGAACTGTGATGTTTGCTAGTCCCTTTTTCTGCTGCCCAAAATTATAAAGCCCTTTTCACCACCATGACCATCCCCCTTCTTTTTTTGAGACAAGATCTTTCTATGAAGCCCAGGCTAGAGATCCTTGCCTGATTTTTAACCCTCTTATAAAATGAACACATGTGTTTATGTATAATTATGTATTTCCTTTTTTCCCTTTGCAAAATAACATTTTGTGCTTCTACTTTAAAAAAAAAAGGTATGAATGACTCTTAAAAATATTTCTCTTGGTATACAATTTAGAGACAGAAAAGTAAAATGATCATAATAGTTCTATAGTATTTATCTAATATTTTTTGAGACTTTCTTTTAAAAATCCAAACATAGTTAGGCACGGTGGCATATGCTTGTCATCCCAGCACTGGGGTGTGGGGGGGTGGGGAGGAATGAATCAGGAAGATCTTGAGTTTGAGGCCAGCCTGGGCTGCATAGGGAGATCCTGTCTCAAAACAAAAACAAAAACAAAAACAAGCAAAACATATGATTATGCTTTAGCACCTTATAATTTAGACTGGAAAAAGTTTACTAGGTAATTCACCTTAAATTTCTTTTTCAGGATTATTTTCCATTCCAAAAATAAATTAAAATGCATACATATGACATATAGCAGTATGTCAATAGGCCATTGAAAGAACTTTTCTTGTTTTCAGATCAAGCTGATTTCAAACTGACAATGTTCAAATACATTTTAATAATATATTGTTGAGAGAGGAGAGGAGAGGAGAGAGACAGAGAGAGAGAGAGAGAGAGAGAGAGAGAGAGAGAGAGAGAGAGATCTGAGACAGAGTTTTAATGTGTAGCCAAGACTGGCCTTGAACTTGCAATCTTTCTGCTCAGTCACCTGAGTGCTAGTGTTACGGGTGTGTACAACCATGCCCACCTAATATTATTAATTAAAATACTCAGTCTTAAAGGTTTTGAAAATGGAAGTTCCTTGTGCAATTTCTTTTCGAGGTAATTTTTTTGTTCCTATGAATAAAGAGGTTCAAATAACTTTTTTATAAGTATTATAATTTCTTACATATCTTTGTAATGGAATATAACAATTAATAAGCACATATACAAAATAACATACACACAAAAAACCAAGTTTAGAATAACATTTTAATTATGTCTTAGCATATGTGAAATAACTTGTTTTTTCTCAACTGGATTCCCAGGTCAAGGTCTATAGCATTTATTTGAACCAGCTACATATCTCATTTTCATAAGGATCCCAGGAGGCAATAGTCATACATTGTTACTTTAGCCTTCACAAAGGCAATACAGTACAGAACCCTGTACTGTAACAGACAACACAGAACACTCACAATTTCAGTTCCTGTGACAAGATGTATTCAGGTAAGGAGTTAAAACATTCCTCTCTTCTTATAAGGTTAGTGACAATTTAAATGAAATAAGAGGATTATGCTTGCTGTACTGGGAATAGGAAGTTTGGGGTGTGAATGTGTGGGGTAGGTGTCTTTATTCTCTTTATTAAGTGTTATTCAGAAGCTTTCTTTAATTGAAATCAAGCTAATACTACAATCCCAATATTAATATTTACTATAAAAACTATTGAAAACACACATTATATAGATAACTTGACTAAAGTGTTCAAAACCTAATTTTTTAACCAAGAAAAAGTAGTTGGTGATTCTCACAGGCTCAGAGGTCTTACCTCTGGACATCAGCCACATAGTAGGACTAATATTTCCATCATTGTGACTAGAAAACCATTTATCTTACCTCACTGTGACAACATGTCACTTTAAATAGGATTTTCAAAATTAATTTGTCTTACATAAGGGGAAAATGGTGAGAGTCACACAAATATTCACACATGTAAAATATAGAAATAAGAAAATGACAACCCAACAGATACAGTTTCTAAATTTTCAGAAAGACTTTCATAGTTCATTCCTTCAGATTTTACACATTTGTTGTTTAAACAAAAAAGTCTCTTATTTGGGGGGAGCTTTTAAAAAAAATAAATCTAGATAAATGATATCACCTTTTCCCATTTTGGTACAAAATAGAAATATCGTATTTTATAAAAGAACAATATTTATATAGGGCAGTTTCATATGGTAAGATGTGAAATGTATGAAAGTCATGTTTGACCAGCATTCTTAGTTGTGATGTTTAGTGATGTCTTGCAAATATGTATTTACTAAATTTCAGTCCATGCCTGGGAATTACAAAAAAGTTGCTTTATCCAGAATTAACTATTCTTTCTTTGTTTTTAATTGGGGTGAATTTTTATAGAGAAGAATGAATTATAATAATTTCTAAAATATAACCTTATTTTTTTGTTTTGTGTATGCTGCCAGGTAGTTGAAAATATTTTGTTTCAAAATACCGTGCTTAAAAGCCATACTATCTGCTTCTATGATGTTATAATTTGGTGAGGGAGAAATATATTTTTTTGCAGAGTAAAATTTTATAACCCAACGTCACTACTTTAGAAAAACTGAAAAACAAAACTAAATTTTATTAAATTGGAAATGTAATTTCTTGATTATAACTACATTAATGAACATTCTGCCAGCCTTTGGGATATGCTCCTCTTAAATGGTATGTTCTAGAATCTGTTCTTTTCTCTTTCCTTTCAACATTAACTGTGTTCTGACACGTGACTAGCATAAATCCTACCTGATGTCAGTAACTAAAGTACAGCGTCAGAGCTGCCAAACAATAAAAATCACTTAGTATTTAACACATTTGGAGTATTATTTATGAATAAGGGAGGATTGTCCCTTTCCCGGCTTTGTTGCGCCTGACTGTTGATGTATTTTCTCATCAACAAATGTGACTTTCACTAGAACTAAATGGTGTGGCCTTGGGTAGGGAGGTGGGGATGACGTGTGTTCTCCAGCTACCTCTGGGATACACTTCCTCTCCCTCCAGGAGAGTGTGGGCTGCAGGCACTTGCTGAAGTAGGAAGTCAGGCTAGATTACCCCAAGATTCCAAGACCTTTCCTCCAAGAAGCTCTGAAGGCCTTACTGTGGTATCCCTTATCTCACACTCTTCCCAGTGCGCTGCTTGGCACCCAGAGTCTGGTGGCTTTTCCTGCATCTCTATTTCAATGACCTGGGATTTAGAGACAAAATATTGCAGGCAGAGGAACTGAACACCATGTTCTGTCCCATCGTGTTCCAAGGGCATGTGCGCATCGCTCTTAGAATGAAGTGGGTCAGGAATTCGGACACTCGATTGCAAAGTTGGAAAAGTAAATTGTAGAGGATTTGGCACCCTCCAGCAGTCTCCGGGGAAAACCTTTCCAAAACATCAGTGCCTGCTTAGTTAAATGTTTGCAATCTTTCTTAGACGTTTTGTTTGTGTGGAGATAATTATAAAATTCGTTTTTGAACCTCTAGATTGTGAAAATGACCGGAAGGAACCTGGAAGACTCAATCAACTTCCCTGCACCCCCTCTACATTAGCGGTCTGGCTAGAAATCTACCTGGCTAAGGTAGACCCCGTCAGCGGTTTGCTGAGCGGAAGCGTTTGCTTTGCAGAATGCGCGCAGCAACGGGAAGTTTGGGAAAGCAATCTCTGAGAATTTCGGGTGTCAAGGAAAGCGCTTTGGGATCTGATTCTTAAAGAACAGCAATGAAGTAAAGTGGTCTGTAACCGTATGGAACCAGTCTGGTTTCTGTGTACAAGGAGCAGTTTTGTCCGCTAGCCTGGAGGAGGGCTATGGCACAGCGGCTGCAGTGCTCTGGAGGAGTTCACATGTTAAAATAAATATCAGGGATGATTCTTCCCTGAGACAAGCGGCCCGTCTCTTCCCCACTATCAAGGAAATTCGTGTTCAGTCCTCGGGCGGGCGATCGTTCCCACTGGCTGGTCAGGCGGACTGGGTAGCGGTGACTTGGTGGCTGCCAGAACCCGGAGCTCCGCTGCGCGCGGCTCCAGGACCCGAACTGAACTCAAGCAAACGCCCCTAGGGGCCTGCGGGCAGGATGAAAGTGGACATGCTGTCAGTTATCAAGGGGTTCGAAATTGAATCCAGTGAAGCAGGAAGACCTGAAATCCCAGAGCCCTGGAGCTGTAGAGTACTGGATGGGCAGAATGGGGTCCTCTGGCGCTGCTCGCAACGCCTAGCCACCCAGCAGCACAGGAAAGTTCTCTGGCCCGTCCTAGCCACGCTCCCAGAGGCAAGTTAACTGAAGGAAACTCGGCCTGAAATTTCCCAGTCCGGAATATCTGCACTGAATCTTTCCCTGTGAGTGTCTTAGACAGATCTCTATGCAATACAGACAGAAAAAGGGCAATGTAGCAGAAAGGCTCTAGCAGCCTATTGCGGCTGCTCGCATTATCTTAATTATTGTCCTACAGTGAAAGACTGCAAGAGCTCACCATCCGATCTCATTTTGTTTGGAGGGGAAACCCGAGATCCTCAAGGTTAAAGTGACATGCTTAAGGTTGCAGAGCTGTCTGATTCCCAAATTTCTTGATTCCTTCTCTCACTGCTTGTCCCCTTTCATCGTACCGCCTCGAAAATCCATTCTGTTTTCAAGACATCGAAACCTGAGCATGCCCATAAAGAATGATTCACTAATTGCTGCCAGTGCAATTTATCAGTATAATTTCAATATGATCATTTCCAGCCCCGGGCCCAGTAATGTACTTCAGATCTCCTTTCTCATTCTAGCTCACAAATTCAGATAAGAGTAATCTCAGGCAGAGGCAGCCAGATACATGGGTGATGCGTTACCTGAACCTAATGGAGTCTGGGAAAGGTACTCTGTGCTGAGCTGGAGGATTGGTAGGGAATGTAGGAGTAGGTTTAAAGAAATCAACTTGCACCTTCAAAGGAGTGATTAGAAAATGGATTGGTTTCTGTCCATTAAACTCTTCCCTCAGGCGGTCAGAGATTGGTGTTACTGTGATTATTCTCAGTATGCACATTGAATATTTTAGGACAACACACATACACACTCATGCAAACTCAGCCATTTCAGATTCTATTAGTCCTTGTAGTTTCCTCTGTGTGTGTGTGTGTGTGTGTGTGTGTGTGTGAGTAAACCTAGGATAGAAAGTTGGTAGACCTTAAACTATTTTTGAAGAGAAAAGGCCAAAAGTTGTCAGCTATCTCTTCTAAATGATATCTCTCCCTCTCTCTCCCCTCCCCCTTTCCTTTCTCTTTCCCCTCTTGAAGTAGAAAAGAGAGAAACCCCAACCTTCAACTGTCAACTATTTTCCAAACACCAGATTAATGTTCGCCAGGACTCGGTAGTAACGTGACCTTTCTGTTTTCAGATGTGTTTTCCAACATGTAATCGTTTGTTTGTTATGTCTCTCAGTATGGAATAAGGAAAGCAGGGGGAAGGGGTTATGGATGTGGAGAGGTTGATTTTTGTTCCCTGTTCATATTGCTCAAAGCTTTTTATTTTTGTTTTCAAGGCAATAATCCCCAGGGGATTAAATCCACAATACTGTTTCTGAAAAGAAATCCAGGCACTGGAACAATTATTTAAATATCAACAGCTTCCAAAACAAGAATCTAACAAATGGATTTTCTTCAACATCTACTGCAGGACAAAGGCTTGCCCTTGCTCTAGGTAGTTACATGAGAAGTATACTTTATAATTTATCAGGCTTTTAATTTATGGATTATGCCTTTTTTGGACTGTTCTATTTAAATTAACAGTTTTTTATATCTGAGGAATAAAAAACCTTCTGATATCTATCACTATCTTCTAAAAACTGTTATTCCTAATACATTTTAAGCCACGATGTTTATTCAATTGTACTACAAAATTTACCACTAACATGATTTCTGAGTAACGGACACTGAATCAAACTGAAAAAAATTACTTAAATTAGTTATTTGAAAACCAGAATAAATATTGCATCACTGTTTCTGCTATTGTAAAATGTCCAATATACAAAGAGAGTTTAAATCTTGTTTTAAAAAATACCCAAAGAAACAAAATAGCAATTGATTTTAAAAAAACTTTACAGTTAAATACATATATATTGTTTAAGACTAACTCCTTTTAGAGAACGTTTTATTCCAATCGAAAAAAAGTTTAAAAGGCACACTCAAAAGTGAATTTCTGCTACGAGAAAGACGCCAGCTTTAAACCTTTTTTTCCTCCATAAAGTATTATTAGATTGCTTTCATAGTTAGCTTTCCACCGAGAAACCAAAGGCTAAATTGCTCTCCTTATTTAATCAACAGCTTTTATTGCTGGCATTAACTTCACTGATGACCTCGCTGTAGGCCCTCCAATCCTTATTTTGTCTTTTCCCTCACACCCTCTTCCAACCCACCCCAACATCTTTCCTGCTCCTTCCATCTTAGAGAAATACTGGTTCCTAATCTAGGGAATTATTTCTTGGCGGATCGCTTTAAGATTGCTTTCTCCCCCTCTCTCTCTGCTTCTCTAGTCAACACCTTATCACCCAGAACATTTGCTGAGTCCTCACTGCGCACCGTGGCTTCACTGCTGCTTTTTACTTTATAGGCCCTTCCGCGGTTTTATGGGAGGTTGCTGTGGTTGGAATGTTTATAGATAATAAACAACTAATCCGTTTCTTGACTAATGAATTGCCCCACCCGCGTGCCAGTTTAACACCCATAACTAGCTCCAGGATCCATCTGAGCCGGCGACGGGGGGGGGGGGAGGTGAAAAGGGGTGGGGGTGCGAAACCACCCAGCATCCCTGCGCTTAAAATCAAAGCCGAGGAACCCAAAGTCAGCCGACACGCATTTCCCATTTTCCAGTGCGTCTCCCCACGACCCCCCCATTCTCAGCTTGGGCTCTGTCCCAACGGTTCCTCTCTCCCCTGGTTCAAGGGATGGATTCCAAAAGTGCTGTTCTTGGCGTCTGACAACATAAACGGGAGATCCTTGAGCTTGCATCCGCTGCCCTGGGAGATTTGCACGCTTGCGAAGACCGGGCCCTCTAGGTGACAGGCCAAAGCTGGTGGCTAGGCGTTTGGTCTACGCAGCCTCCTGAGGCTTCCGCACTCGCACACCCAGGGTGACTGGAATCCTCCGTGCCAGGAAACAGCTTCTTTCTGACTTTTGCCCAGGCGCGCACTCCACTGCCCATGACTGCAAAGGAAGAGCTTTTCTTGGGAAGCAGGATAGGGAATGGGAACTGCAACCATCTAGTTAACACTTCAGAATCCTGTCTGAAATAGAGAAAAACGTATGTTCAAACTCCCAAGAGGCCCGGTAAACGTAGAGGATCTGCCAAAAGCATTCCAAGAACAGAAGAAGCCAACGCTTTGGAGAGATTCTTTTATACACATTATGGCAGCTGCACATGGCCTCCGTCAGTAGCTGGGGCCAAGGGGTGTGACGACGGTGACTGGGGGCCCGGAAAGGGCCAGGGGAACCCAAAACCAGACTCCCCTATGGTGTTGCGCTGCAGGAGTCCACTGTCTAGTCAGTGAGCGACACAGAGAAAGAAGGTTGGTGTTTACCAATGGGTGTTCCCTTTTCTTAAGCACCCAAAGGTGGGAAGTCGAATCAGACTGGAAACTTAAAGGTCTCATAGACAGTGATTTGAATGTTCTGTAGTTTTCACTTATAAATTTAATTTTAGAAAACTGTTATGCCACCTTCCTACTGAGCTAACTGTTCCAGCATGTCTTCTTTCCAAGAGCTGAAGGAAGAATACACCCTCTCTGCCCCCCATTCCCTTCCCAATCTACTCGTGATTTTGCTTCTCTTTATCATAAAGAGTAAGTGATAATTTTGTTGTGTCAGTATTTATTTTCCTAGGTGGCCAATTCTTCCCAAAACTGCAGGTAAAGAGCACTTTAAATCTGGTCCCTTCCATCGTTCACTAGTCTTGGTTGGTAAATTCAATTTTTCATGGAGTGGGGGAGGAGGAAATCTTTTAATGGTTTATTATTCCATTCATAAATAATTATGCCTACTGTTGGGGCATAAGGGATACAACAGTTGCAACACACACACACACACACACACACACACACACACACACACACACACACCCCTTCTAGAGCTTCTACAGGGCCAGGTTTACATTAGGACTCATTTAGGGGCTGACACTGAGAGGATGTGATTTTTAATAGAAGCATAAGACACAATTGTAGCCACCTGGCTGAAACCTCCCTCTTCTCATCACCTGAAAGCTTTCTTTATTTTGTGTAGTTTGAGTCACACCGACTTCCACTCTCTAGTCTTTCCACAGTGTAACTGAGGTTCTTAATAGCAAAAAACAGCATCTTCCATTCTTTCTTCCTTGGGAGTCTCTGCAGATTTTAATTGGTGGAGTTGGGAGTATGGAGAAGGGTAACTTACTCCCTACCATCTACCATCTCAATTAGTGATGGTCAGTATCCGACCCACAGAGTCAGTATTTTTAGTGTACTCTAAGGAGTCTTACCCCAAGCACCTTCACCCCAAATGAACTTCAAGACAAAAAGCAGGCTCTGCCTTTCACACTGTTTCCATCCTGTACCTGCCTGGGGTCTCCCCTCCCCCTGTGATCTGGGAAAGTAGGAGTCACCTGGGGAAGAATTAGCAGGTCCGGAATGATAACCAACACTGTCTGGGGTTCTCTGACTATGACTGATTTTGCTGAGAGGTTTTTCTACTTTCTTTCTCCTTCTCAGCTGGAAGTCTCTTCCTCAGGGGTAAAATAAGCATGGCTCGAATGGTTTTATTTTGATCTCTTTCTTGCCACTTTCTCTCACTGTGGGCACAAAGATACCTATTGATTTAATTACCCCTTGATGAAGAAGAGAATTAAAAATGATCCACAAAGGAAAACCCTAATAAAAATAAAGGCAAAAAAGCCCACCGCAAGCCGTTTTGATTATTTTCTCTGACTTTGCTAGTTTGATTTGAACCTGCCTCATCAGAAATAAAAATAAATATGGGCACAAAACGTTGACGGGTTTTTCTGCACAGCATGTGTGCACGGTTGATACAGAAAGAAAAGAAAATAAATCCTAGTTGCTTAATCAATGGAAGAAAAACGTAATTCGTATAAATAGAGCCTTAGGAAAATGAACGCAGAACGCACAGAAGGCTGCCTGGACCCTGAGTGCCTTCGCAGACCCGGGAACTGGGAAGCCCAAGTGTGTGAGTCATCCATCCCGGACCCCGCGGGTCTACTCAGAGATTGGAGCAATTGGACCGAACAGCATGTCAACCAGCGCGGAGCTAGGACCAATTTTACTGGACTATTAAAAGAACAGAGAAGTTTGGAAAGTGTTTGCACTTCAGAGTGACTTGTTCTGGACGTGATGGACAGAAGAGAGCCTCTTACCTGCAAGAAGGTACAGCTGTTCCCTGCGTCTTGACGGTGACGCATTCAGTAGACACTGTAAGGGCCAACGTGCGCAAGGTCCTGGGCCTCTCAGAGCTGTGGGTGCGTCGCGGGGTCGTCTCCTAAAGAGTTGGTGCTTGCTGAAGTTAAGGACCCAGAGTGGAGAGGTTTTGTTCATCCCTCGGTGGCATCCCGAAAGTCCCTCATCCTGGTCTGATAGTGTTCAGCACTCACAGCCTGCAGAAAAGGGAAGATGGACGTCAAAGCACTTTGCCAGTTGTAAAGGATTAGATGGCAATATTACTATGCACAGCTGAAAATGTCATATATATCAGTGCAAGGACAGTTGCCAAGAAAATACTACATAGAATTCTGGCTTCCTTTCAGGAAGGGTCTTTCTCACCTCTTTAGCGTCTGTTCTCATCTGAAGTTGGCATTCGCTGAAACTCTACTTATAAAATACAGTCTTGCTGGTCTCTTTTTTTCCTTTGTGAAAGTTAAGCTGCTTGCAAACTTGGCTGTAGAATTAACCAGGGATCACTGTCAATTCAGAAGCACAAAATGACTGTGTGTGCACTTATGCTTAAAGGCGGCTTCCTCCAAGGCAGGCCTGCCTGAGGATGTGAAATAATTTGAACTTGGTGACTCATAGATAGCTCAATCTTTTCTCACTTATTTGCAAAAACTAGCCCCAGTAGACTCTTTTCCTTCATTTAGAAGTTAAATAAATACTCTGCTCATATCTTGCTGTAAGGAGAATATAATTATGGAAATATGTCATTACATTTTACTTGAACACCCTATGCAAAACTAGAGACAATCAAAGTCAAATTATAAGTCAAATTTCATGCAGAAATTTGGAGATCTTCCTTTCTGAATCTGGGGGATAATGGAGATGTTTTATGAAAGAGACAACTATGCCAGGAATGGGGGGAGGGAAGGATAAAAGAGAAAGGTGGAGGGGCCGAATTCAAGTATGATATATTTGACATAACGTAAGAATCTTTGTACCCCTACCCAGCATAAAAATAAAAAAAAATTAAGTGAACACAGATCTATTTGTATTTTCACTGATGAAACTTATATATTTTTTAAAAATAAATTTATTAGAATGTATTAAAAATAAAAAAAAATTATAATTGACAAGATCACAAGAATAAAGTGTTCCTCTGAGAAAAGAAAGATGTGTGTTTGTTTGGAAGTAGGAGCTCTACTGACCAAGGTGAAGGGTGAATAGAATCCTCCTCCCACCACCTCCCAATTCCCCTGTTCCTCCCCACTCCCTTTATTAGGCATCTGCCTTCCACTTTCTTGGTCCACAAGCCTCAATTACAAGAGCCTAGATTTCCTATCACTGCCTTCCACTGTACAGGGATAAAATCTTTCTCTTCTATAACCACCCCTTCATGTCACCCCTCTGCTGCAGAGTATCTTACAGCTCCCTGAAGGGATGTCCTAGGAAACGTTTCTCTATCCCCTCCCCCATCAAAACTTACTAGATTTTCTCCTGACCCCACTTGGTTCCAAGAGTTAACAGATATAGTTATTCTTATACAGGTGCTCATGGATAGCTTAATGTGTTCTCTTCTCTGACCTAATATAATTGCTCTAAAACTGATGTTTTCAATGCATTTTCAAAAGGTGGGACTAGAAGTGGAAGTTTTAGGCAGCATTACTACAAGGAGAGACATTGGGAGGGGGGTTGCTTATAAAGGTATAATAACAACTTGTCTATCAATGGACTAACCTGACCTGAGGCCACTTCCATCAGAGAGTGAATTCAGTTATTCTCCCAATATGTAGTGAAATCCTCTCCCTCTCTCCCTTTATATATTTTTTTGACAAGGTCTTCAATGTAGCCCAGGCTGGCCTCAAACTTACAGTCCTCCTGCCTCAGTCTCTCCATGCCTAGAAAAAACCTCTTCTTTAAATGGAATTTTAATGGAAATTTAATGGGACCTGCAGTCCCAGCTACTTGGGAGGCTAAGGGAGGAGAATCACTTGAGTCCCAGGTTTCAAGAATAGCCTGAGCAACATAGTGAGACTCCCACCTCAAAAGAAAATATAAATGGAACTTTTATTTGGAAGCCCAATACATGAAACTATTGAAAAAAAACTGCCATAGTTGAAAGGAGGGAGGTGGAACTATGGCTTTGACCATGAGGACAGTAGCTGTCCATTACCCTCATCTCTTTCACTTTTCCCCCATGAGATCCTAGGATTACAGTTTGAAGATTACTATTTTGCATTAGGTCAGTATTGGAAAATACCAACGTCATTGTAGACATCAGAAACAGCTAGTTGAAAGTAGAGAGAAATTGTATAATTCAATCATTATCAGTGACCATGAAAATGTATGTAAAATGTATAGAATTAATATATTTAATATTCATATATTTGTAAACATATTTATAGACAATAATTTCTGAAAACGTTCACATTTACATCTTCCTTAAACCAAGATCTAGCAATGTTACTGTCTGTGCAAAGAAATATATACTAGGAAAATCATAATAAGAGATCTGGTAGGAAAACCTCAGTAGTAAAATGGCGTGAAAGTTGTGGAGTTATTTTCTACTGTTATCCCTATTTGCAATAGGTCAGGCTGCACTGATAACAGCTGCAGAAACAATTGGGGAACTTTATTCATAAAATCAAAGGCAACATTCCAGATGGCAACTAACCAAAGGAATTGAGGATGGAGAGGATTACCAAGTGCTGGTAAAAGAAGAAATAATTCATTGGAGAATAAACATCTGTGTACTTTTGTTAAATTGTAGAAGCCAGGTTTTTGTTTTTCAAACTTGCAATCAATAGAGTAGAAGCTAAGAAACAATAAGGGTTTGTTAAATTAGAAGTTTATGTACAGAGAAAAATAATTTTCTTAGTTGAAAATTTGATGTGTTGTTTAAGTTTCTCTGTCATTTTACTTGCCTCTTTTCATATTCTCTATGTAATCCAGAAACAATCATAAAAGAAGAGAATCACTTCCTGTAAATTCCACAACTACTACCTCAGTCTCATTGGCTATTCTGCATATAAATAAGCCTGTCTTTCAAAGAAGTTGTAATTATTTCGAGATACTCTCTTCCCCAGATATACATCATGACAATCTTTTGCTAAGTGCTTCTAACCTACCTCAATTGCATCTTGACTTTTCACTTGAACAATATGTTTAACTGTTAAATGTTACTTAATGTTTTACTAGCAAATACTCAAACCATTTTTGATAATTTATACCCAAGGTCTAAAGTAAAATCCTAAACAACGTTTATGAAAATTGAAAATTAAAATAAATTTGTACTTAATCTCACTTATATATAAAAATTTTATGATGATGAATTTTATGTTTATGAGACTTCCTGAGTAAGAGACCCAAGTTATGTTATGAATTTTCATGTGTGGGAAGGAAAATTAAGAAAAATAACATAAACCGGAACTATGCTACAATTCTAGTGATTTAAAGAGCTACTAAAGTTCATGCCTAAAGTACTAGTATTTTTCATAGAATTCTAAGCAAAAATATTTTCAAGTTTTTAAAGGGTTAAGTGTTCATAAAAGTAATCTAAAACAATGTTTTAAAATTAGAGTTTTCTAGGAAAATTTCTCATCCTAAGAAAAATTGAGGCTTTGTAATTAATATTTAAACTTTGGACATTGATACAAATAAAAGATTAGTCAGAAAAAGAGTCCTAATTCAAGGGTCATGTGTGTAGGACAAATTAAGTTTCCATTTTATATAATGTGAAGTAAAAGGAATACGTGGTATCTATCCAGTTTGTGTGATCCATTGAAAGCAGCCTAGTTTTTGAGGAACTTTAACTTGCCTGGCTTATTTGCTCCTTCATTAGCCAAATAAACCATTTGATCCCAAACATCTACATTATCATGCATTGGTATAATACTGGTATAATGCATTAAATTAGAATTTCTAATGTTTAACAATGAATGAAACTTCTCTCAAGGTTTGACTTTTAAATATTATTTGTATACAAAAAATTAACTTGGGGCTTTATCATTTTCAAAGTTTGATATATGGTTTAAAATAATTATAGGAAACTATAGAGCATTTAGGAAATAGTAACAAGGTGGGTGGGCTGTCGTGTCATTTCTAATATGTCGAAAGTGAAATGGAGATGGACGCAATTATGAAAAAAGTTCAGTGCAAACATTCTCTCAGTGAACTTGGAATTCTGAAGGCATGGGTGATTTCTAAAATGAAACAGAATCGTCCATTACAAATGATTTTGCTAATCTTTGTATCAGCATATGTATCAAAACCAAAGGAAATATCGTAATGTGTGCTTGTATCTGGAACATATTAACTATGGCAGCAGAACAATGCACATCTGCATATGTGATTAGTAATGCCTTACTTTCCCTTTAATGGCTGTGGATGGGGAGGAAGTTTTAAGAAAACCTACTGCTTATTTTTCTATCCCTCTTAGTTGAGAAGGTAGATAGTGAAGATTCAATCTTAACATTGAATTGTCTATCCTAAACTTGAAAGAATTGTAGAGTTTATCAATGAATAATTGCATAGCAGACATTCTATAAAGAAGACAAGGCATACAGTCTCCATAAATGGGAAAATAATATGTAATTACCTAAAATGTCAAATATTTATAAAGGACATAAGTGGATACATTTTTGTTTGATACAAAAGTGTATTAAAAGGCAGTAACTTTTATTTGCTTATTTGTGTATGTCTGGAAAGATACACAAGGAGCTGATAACACTGGTTGCTTCCAGGTAGTTGCAGGACAGGGCTGGAAAAGAGACAATTTTTTTTTCATAAACTTTTGTAGTCCTTGGATTTTGAACATGAGAATATTTTATAAAATTCTTGTAAAACTAACCAAACAAAATAAGATAAGTAAGAAAGAATATGGTCAGTTTTCAAAATAATGGTTCGAATAGGCCTTAATGAAGAAGTGGGAATCCAAGTTGAATGTTAAAAGATGTGTAATATTTGGATAGAATGAAAATAGAAGGGAGATTCTGGACAAGGCATTTGGCATTATGCAAAAGTCTGAGGAAGGAAAATGTGAGACTTCTGTGGCCTTAGTAAGTAGAAGTGTGGCTGCATGCTATTTGGGAGGTATGGCTAGAAATAATAGGGCACAGATTATGGAGGGCCTTGAATGCAAAGATAAGGAGTTTAGACTTTAATCAATACAAGTAGTGAGAAGCCCTTAAGATTTCTGAATAGGGGAACTTAGTCTCGTATTAATACTCAGTGGGCATTGGGATGGAAAATGATTGGAGTCTAACACAATATCCCAGGCAAGGGGGCTGTGGTAGAGGTGGTGAGTTAGCTTAAAAAGGCTGGAGGAACGCTATGGAGGCAAAGTGATTGAAAGGTGAAGACAACCAGTATGCTGGAGGATCCCCAAAGAAAGGGTTTGTCATTAGCACTGGAGTTTTTTGGTTTTTTTGTTTTCTTTTTTTTGGTGTTACTGGAGATGGAATATAGGGTCTCTTTCTTGCTAAGCAGGTGCTCTAATACTGGAACTATATTCCCCAGTCTTTTTTTGCTTTAGGTGTTTTTATTATTTATTTATTTGGTCATTGTTTTTTTTGTTTGTTTGTTTGTTTGCTTTCAGATAGGGTTTCCCTTTCACTTGAGCTAGCCTAGGACCTCCATCCTCCTACCTGAGTATCTGGGATTACAGGTGTGTGCCACCGTGGCCAACTATTACTGGTTTCTTAAATGTCAAAAAAGAGTGAGGCCTGAGAAAATGTAATTTCATTTGTCAACTTGTAAATAATTCTTGATAAAATATATACCATATATATTTTGTGAGTGTACATTTCATGAGAGTAGAAGGGGTGGTAACCAGAGTTTCAGAAATTGCAGTGGAAGTGGTAGGAAAAAGAACTATTAAAATTAATTAATCCATTATATAAATATTTATGAATGCTTAATATGTGCTAGAGCCTGTGTTAGGCACTAGGAACATGGCCTGAACAAGAGAGATTTAATCCCTCCTTTTATTGAGTTGATTTCTTGTGATGATAGACATTAAATAACTAATTAATAATGAACTGATTATGTTTATTAGAAAGAGAAGAATGGGAGCTTGGGAAATTTAAAGCAGTAAAAAGGGTAGAAGTGGGGGGAAAAAAGTGGAGCAATCTGGTAGGGACACATGAAATTATTATTTTTTTCCAACTAAGATCATGTGTCTTTGAAGGCACATTGGAAGGAATCTCTGGCAAAGACAAGAGCAGGTAATGATGCATGGTCCTCAGGGAAGCCAGAGAAGATGAAATTAAAACAGGTGAAGCAACTTAGTAGCAGAAAAAAAGGTTACTGAGTTTTTGAGGCAGGCAGGAAGAAAACAAAACTATAGTGTAGAGGTAATGCTGTTTAGAGACTGGGAAAAGGAAAACAGAAGATATTTGCATCTGAGCCCTCCAACCTGTGTAATGTTGAAGTTTAAACACCATGTATTTGGAATATCCCATGGGGGGAGGATGTTGGAATTAATTGTCTTCATTCTGTTTCAAGGCTACAAACTGCACTCTTAACTCCATGTCACCTCAAGGCCAGTGGTGTGGCAAATGCTTGGTATGCTTTCATAGAGTCTGGTCTACTGGAATAGTTTGCTATATATCAACAAAAACCCATCACTGCTAATTCGATAATTCTCACAAAACATGACCTAAATGGTAAGTAACCTTTAAAGTCAGTAAGGTTATGTAAAAGGCATTTTATTTCTGTTTCATATTATGTGAAAATAGGGTATACTACATATATATAGATATAGATATAGATATTATAAAGGTAGATAGATAGATAAAGCTCTCACATAGTAAACAATTCATCTGTGCTAAAAAAAAAAACACCCCAATAATTTTGCAAGGGATTGATTGAGGTAAAAAAGAGATTTTCATCAGATTTTGGTGGCTACAGATCTGATGAAAGGACATGATAAAGAAGAGAATCCCACAGAAGTTCATCCCAGGCTTCTGTCCCAGGTCTGCTAGAAAGACAAGAACTCAGAAGAGGAATTAAATTGGGAGCCTGACGCCAGATTAAGTTCACAGGTTCTATTCCCACAAACCAGTTTCAAATTAAAAGAAATGAAAATAAAGGAAAGTCTTTGTGACTGATCTTCTCCCATGATAGACAAGACTAATATACCTGAAGGTCAGCACTAATGTCTGCCTTGGGGCAACCATGAAAGCAAAAGGGCAGGAAAGTGGTCCTGCTACCCAGATGTGTGATGACCCAGCTACCTCATTCACACAGCCACCCTCTCCTGACGCTGAGAGCCCTCCTCTTCTGCCAAATCTGAAAGTCTACCTCTCAACAGGCTTGGGAAGGAGGGTGGTGAAGTATACAAATTCAAAGATGTGTAGATGATAATCAAGATTTATACTAGTACATTTAATGCATTTAATAGTTTTGAAAGTGTAATCCAAATTTGAGTGTCCACAGAAAGGACAACTTCTGGCTAGAGATGTGGTGATATAAACCAAGCAGCTCACCGGGAACAGTGTTGATAGGACCATTGTAATTCATGGATGGAAATTTTAATGAGAAAAAACTACACATTGTGTTGCTATGCACTCCCTGTAGAAACATCTCTTTGTTATTTCATTGTGGACACATTTCCATTTTATTAAACAACATTGTCTCCCATTTTATATAATCTGATAAATTGCAGTTAAGTATAGTTATTACAAGTTAAAAATAGATATAATTCTGTTATTGCTACATTTTATAGGACATCAGAAGTCAGTCTGTCATTATTATTATTTTTTAAATTAAATCTGTCTATCGGATAACCTAAGCCTTTAAAGCCATATATCCTATTTTAATTAAAAAAATTCTGGTTGTGATCATTGAATAGAATTAAACTCCCATGTAAAATATGGGAAGAAAGGAGGTGAGGGGGTCATATAGTGTTACCTGATAAAAGGAGACAGTAATATTTAAAATGAGGTAAGTGTTGCACCGATTTATGATGCATTTTATCTGCAGGAGAAACTGTAGTTTATCGTGGTGTCATTCAGCTTGAATCATCAGCTGTATATCTTTGACTTTTTGAATGTAACTGTTGAAAGGAAAAGACTTTGAGCGATGTGATCTAGCAGACAGATCAAAAGCTTAAAGCAATTTTGCTTTGTTAGTTCAAATATATTTTTTGAAACATATTTTGTTGTCATGCATGCATAAATATTATTTAGTATCAGTCAAAGGGGTAAAGGTCCCAGAATTGCTGGGTGTTGTTAATAGAAAAGTAAGAATTCTGTAATCTCAAACTCTGTTATAGTTTTCTTTTTTCTAACATCTAATTTTTGCATTAGCAATTCTTTTCAATGGCTAATGTTCATCCTAGGAAAAGCAATAAAGTCATGATGTTTGATTTGCAGACTAAGTTTAGCCATAAACTTACGGAACATAAATCTTTATGAGATATTAGGAAGCACAAATTAGAATGTTTTAGGAAGCTAATGATAATTCCATATCTTATATAAGCCAATATATTTATCTACACTGCTTTTTGGGTTTTTTTTTTAGTTTTTCTGTCTTTATATTTCTTTGTTGCTTTCAGGTAGCACTATAGATAATCATGAGATAATTAAATTTTATTAATTATACTTTGATTAAGCTTGTTATATTTTGATAATTTATTTGAGTTAGGTCTATTTTCTTACTGCTGCTTTGGTTTATCTCACGGCATTACCATTGCTTTCCCATTAAGTGTTTTTAGTACAGCAGCAGATTAAAATTAGATTCAAAATTATTGGAATATTTTTATAATTTTTGACATTTCCTTTTTCAGGAGTTGATTTAACATTAGAATCAAATTATAAAAACAAGCTGTTAAAAAGTCATTAGAATCATTAGGAATAGGATTAAACTAGCAATACTACAGTCTGAACACAGGAAGGAATTTAAGTTCCTTAGCCTGAAAATTAATCCCTAGGGGTTAAAATCATTTAAATTAAGGATATTCAGTAGAAAAGACAGGTGAGACTGAGAAGAGCTATTCTACTAATTGTATTAAATCTCTTTATTCTAGGTTTTAAAGGATACAGTTAAAGAAATCAGAGCTAATTAGATTTTCTGTGTCCCCTTAACAACCTCATTCTTAAGAGTTAAAAGTCTCAGATGTGTCTGTGCTCGTGTCATTTTTGGAATCCTCAATACAGATAATGATCTGAGGTTTTGGGAGGGGAAAAATTAGGAATCATAAATTAAGTGCCTTGATCCTTCTCTCCAGAAAGCATGGACATCTTATAAAATATAAATTCTCCACTGCTGTGCTCTCATCTTTCTGTAAAGTGGAAGAACAACATGGATTTTCCTAAATAATTTAGTAAGCTTTATTGCTTATTGAGTTGGTGTAACAATTTATACAAGAAACTTGGAGATTCATATAATTCTTGGTATTATTTAAAGAACAGCAGCTTGAAGCAGTCTGATGTTTTGTGTATTTTACCCAGACTTTATTAGAATGTTTACAAAAGGACTCACTTCATAACTCACATCCTTCCTTAAAGCAGTAACTATAAAGCAGCAAACATATGACAGATGTGTGTCTGTGTGTCTTTTCTGCCTTGTTTAGTTAGGCCTTATTGAAAGTTTAACTTTTTTAAAAGAAGAAATCATTAATGAAGGATCATTTCCCATTAACAAACATTCTTTCTTTTGTATTTTTTAAAGTCTTGCTTAAATACTGTATTTGCATTAGGTCCATCAGAGAAAATATTATGCAAGTTTCTGTATTTAATTTAGGGCTCTCCATACCAAAGTCATATTTAGTGCAGCTTATGGTAATAAAATTCCTTTAAACATTTTTACCATATCTTATACTTTGCAATTTCAAAGACTTTTTTTCGTCTCTCACCTTTTAGTACTTCAGCAAGGTGAACATCTTATTGAATAGAGGTTTTAAAAACTAAAAACATCTTATGAAAATTTTTGAAAAAAATGCATCCCAGAAGTTTTTATATCTAAAGAGAATTATAGTTGATGTATCTTGCATATAGTGAAAGAAAATAATGCTTGAAGATAAAGTGCTAAAACAAATGCTGAGCACTAGACTGTAAGCAAAAAATCTATTGTGTATATTTATTCATATTTCCTAAATACCTCCTATGGGTTAGATGTTGCATTAAATATTTCAGTTTCCAAATGTAAAAAATACTACCAACTATTTTGATTTCCTGTTTTCAGAAAAAAAACTTGCTAAAGTTGCTCTATTTCATGCTCTTTTCATTTATCCAATGATTGAATTAAAAGAGCAATTATTAGTTTCACTGATTAACACTGTTAGTGGAATTAGTAGCAACTCAAAGCAAAATGAGTTTGTTAAAATGGTTAAAATAATTCCAAGAAAACTCAGATTGTTAAAATGATTGAGTCCCCAGTGCAAAGAAAAGAGTAGACACAAAAACTGAGAAATCTACACTGTGTTTTCAATGTTGAGATACAGCACATATTCTTTTCTATAAGCCTTCCTGCTAATTATGCTGGTTGCATGTTAAGTTCTAATGTGGACTTTAATATTTAATTATGGAATAAATTATAATATTGTATCATAATATTACATTATGTGCTTCATATTTTAATATAATTACATTACCTATTCTTAGCATAGTAAAATTTTACGTTTTGATATTGTAAATAACCACTTGTTAACGTGGTTGTATGACTTGAGACAATTTTGACCCAAGACAATTTAATTTTGCTTTGCCTCTTTCATTATCCCCATTTTCTACTTTCTATCTATTCACTCTTCATTTTCTGGGAAAGGAAAATTTTTCATTTGTATTAAATGTGGTTTCATTTGTATACTTTTACCTCACAAATATTTTTAACATTTCCTTAGTTCTTCATAATGCATTAGTTCCTATTCTTTTTGGGGAGCTGCTTTATGGTTTAGGGAGGAATTTGGCTAAGTTTTTCCTGATAAGCTCATTAAGTACCTTTCAGTTAACTAAGCCCTTCAGACTTTTGATAACACTTTATTATAAGGTATTAACACTTTGTTTTAAATAGTAAATTGTGGTAGTAAGGTAGTTATGATGATTTTAATGATCACATTATTATAATTCATTACTAATTTATAACCTTCTTTTAAAATTTCAGTTGCAGCAATTTAAGAGATGTGGTCCTTAGTTAAAATATATGTACTGATAAACTTATTTCTGGGAGCTAGTTAAAATTTAAAAATTCCATGAGCAAAAGTGATACCTGAGTTTACCCTGATGGATTCTTTTTGAGTAACTTCATGTTTTTGTGAAACTGGACCAAAATGATGAATCTTCAAAGACTATTTTTAAACATACCTGATACTGAGGAATATCCTCAATATTTATGTTTAATAGTTTTAAAGCCTGAAGTCACTATATTTTTAAAATAAGTAAAAAGCAAAGAAACACTCCCATCTTTATCAACTTAAATCTATCTTTTATCTATGTGTATCCATCCATCACTACCATACCATTTATTCAAATCAATCACTTGCTAATATGCAAAGATTATTCAAGACTTCCAAATATCCTGAAAAGATGATTTTAGTATTTTAATTTGACTTTAGTAGTGCTGCATTTAAGAGAAATATCATATTACATCATATTATTTAAACATTTTAATAACCAGTATAAAATATTTGCAATAACCAAGTGTGGTCTAAATTATGAAATTTTTAATGAGCACCTGGTGTCAAAACAAAAGTTTTAGTTCAATAATACAAAAGGAAAAGTTACCTGAAACTAACCAGAAAATTAATTATTATAGGACTTATTTTCTTCTTCTATAAGCCAAAAGTCATCATGTTAACTGTGTTATGTTTTTTTTACTATGTACGGTTTTCTAATTATTAGTTGCTCACAAAGGATGGTATTTTATGAATTGAGGCACAAGACATTTTCAGCCTTTAGTCTATAAATAGTGAGGGAAATTGAAAAAAGTGTATTATCATTTTGAATTCTGACCATGTGGTTTTTTTTGTTTGTTTGTTTGTTTTTTGTCACTACAAGTACTAAGTCTTTCTGCCTGCTACATTGCTACAATTCTTCCATCAGAAGACAGGACTGTGAAAATCTGCTATAGCTTTCAATGTGACTTGATGAATAGCAAGAGAGCTTAGTGGAAATGTTGAACTCCTTCCTGATTAAAAAGCAAACCTTTAATGTAGTTTTTGTTTACCATGTCATAAGTGCAGCGTTGGAAGTTACTGCCAAGGAGTCATTGGAACAGGCATCAGTAAGGTAATGTCAGCCAGCCAATGCTTTGAAAATGATTCAGTTCCTTTAGCCTATGACTAAAATAATATCCAGTGGCTCCAGCCCCAAGCCTGGTTAATGCATCTGTCCAGAACACATAATTACTCGGTCATAACATTCTCCCGGCCACCAGCCAACAAACCAATCAGCATTTCTTCCTAACTCACCAGAATTTTTGCTGTGTCAAACTGTTTGATCTCTAGGTAGTAAAAATGCAAAAAATGGAAGGACACTGCACTGGAAGGTTTTAATTTAGAATAGTTTCTCATGGAAATTAAATTTGAAGAGAAACATGTTTTTGTTGTCATGACTGAAGTTGAAAATTTAAATTGGTGTCCCTTACATATTGTATAGTTTGTTTTTACATCACAATTTAACAATTTAAGTCATTTTAGTGAGGAAATAGTCTAAGAACAAAGTAATGATAAATAGATCTCCAGTCACTATTTGTATCTGAAGTATTAACAAATATAGTGACTGAAACATTATCTTTTCAGCCAACACAAATATACTGTCTGTGCATATATTAATGTGTGTATATATAGTATTTCTCGTACCACTTTTGAACAGTAATTAAGAAAGCATATATGCACACATATGTGTGTGTGTGTGTGCGTGCATGTGTGATGAAGGCTTTTACGGGAACTTATTACATTTGAATAACTGGTAAGAAGATCTTTGAAATTATTCTAGACTGAATTACATTATTTTGCCTTATTTTCCACAGACTTGTCTAAAAGTGTCTTAAAATTTTTTTTGGAAATCATTTTTTATGAGGTGAAGGTTCACTGAGTATGTGAAATTTGAACTTAGTTACAAGAGTAAATAGATTGAAGTCACCAGCAGAAATGAGGAAGAACACTCCAGACAGACAGAATAGCATGTGGGAAGAAGTGTAAGTGTGAAAGAAAATGGCACACTGAGGAAAGTTTAAGAAGATTGGTCATTCTGGAGTGGAAAGAGCTCATTGTTTGAGGACTATGGAATGAGGTTGCCATGCTGGCAAGGATCAGGTTGCAAATCACCTTAATATGCAAAACAGAAGCATAGATAGCCTGTTTATTTAAATAAATGACATGGAAATACTTCAAGGGTTAATTTGTGGACATATAAAAATGTTTTCTCCATTTAGCTCCCTCAACTTCATCTTCTGTCAGGTTTAGATGGCAAAATGCCCACTGGACCATATTTCCTTCATGTCTATAGAAATACATAAAAAGTATAGAATGCTTTGTTCTTACAAACAGTTGGTGAAATTCATATGGCAGTGCTTATTTACCTCCAGTGCACACTGACCCACCAGGGAACAGGACCCTAGAATGAAGATTAAAAGGTGACGTAACAGAACAAATTTTATTTTCCAGATAGTTGGTTACTGAACACTGATGAGGAGAGGCACAGCAAAAGTCCTTTGAGCTTGAGGGGAAAATTATGTATATATATGTATGTACATATACATATATTTTCTCCCTGTACTGTGTCATCTTGCCTGTGGCCATTCATAAAAGGAGTTTTGGGCTGATCTTCATGTCTCATTTCATTTCCTAGTACCACTGTTGTTCAAAAACCTTCAATTATTTACCAAGACACTGTGATAAAGAACACAAACAGCCCATCTCTAAGATACAATTGCTTTCCTTTTCTAAAGTGATTGAATTTTTTTTTTATAATTTCAAAGGTTACTTGCATTTCCACTGTTGTTAATATGTGTAAAAGACAAGTGACTCCATAGAAAGAATGAAGGTTCTGGGGCTGCTTCTGTAGTGGTAAATCTCCATTTTTGTGTTTAACTATATCATTACAAGTGATCTAGTTAGAAAAGGAAACTTGTTGAAGGATCAAGATAACACAGTGATGCATTTAAGAAACTGTTTTGCCTGCAATAGAAGAAGACGTAGTGCTTGTGAATTATTGTAATTTCTGCCATTAATAAGCTATACAGTGATTCCTGAGTATTGACATCAAGTATGGAACTTTTATTTTGAGGTAATCAATCCATCCTGAAAGGCATTACTGTTCAATAATAACAGTGAAAGCCAGCTATGCAACTTCAAGATTCATAGTGGTTTCATAGCTACTAGAAAACAAGTAAAAGAAACAGATGAAATTAGATACCAATTTTAGTAATGTTTCGTTTAATCCAATATGTTAATATTATTTCCATAGTTAATGAAAAATTAACATATTTATATTACTTTGAATATTAATTTCCCTAAATCCAGCTGTATAGCATATCTCAATTTACACTACCTATATTTTAAAGCCCACTAGCCACACAGGGCTGGTGGCTACCATATTGAACAACAGAACTCTATAGGGAGAGCAACTGAACTCATGATTATTTCCCAATTAATATAATTAGGAAGAGAATTGACATGTATTTCTTAATTTAAATCCTTGAATAGCAACATCACGAAGGTATTTATGACAGAAGTCTATTTATCAGATATACAAATTCATTTAGAGTTGTTGTTGTTGCTTGAGACATGGTCTCACTAGTTAGCCTAGCCTGGCCTTGGATTCACAATCCTCCTACTTTAGACTCCCAAATGCTGGGATTGCAGGCAGGTACCAACATATCCAGCTCATTTAGATTTTTAGTCAAGTTTCATGCTCCTTATTTCTTCCTGAATCTCTGAGTTTCCCTCAGGGATAAATTTATAACTTACAAAATATTTTGAATATTTGTAGGCTCCACAGGGCAGGGATTTTGCGTCTTTTACTTTCAGATTCCTAGCTCCTAAAAGAGTGCCTAGCTGATAGCATGAGATAGATACTATTGGACGACATGGCTTAATTACAAGTACTCCCAACTTTTGGATTTCCTACTGAAATGGACAACTACATACTTAGTTTCCAAGAACATTTCCTTCTTGTGATTTTAAATATTGTTAATTCCTGATTTTAGAGATATATTTATTAATATACTATCAATTTATATAATGTTGCTAAGTAAAACAAATTAAAGCCAGTATGCCTGAATGCTTTCATTGCTTCAGACAAACAAATTAATTTTTAAATTTGGTAATTCTTTAAAAGATTTCTGTCACTAAGATGACTTAAAGTAGAAAGACAAAGTGAATATCCTAGGTAAAGTAATAAAATACTGTATTTCTTGAGATGATTAAAAAGATATTGAACAAGGAATTGCTTTCAACTATCTACTTATATTCACAGTGTTCTTCCTAAAGGAAAACATCAGTTGATTGATTTTGAAAATTAAAGTTAATTTAATTGAATTTAGAGATGTCTTACTTATTAGTTCTAATAACAATACTTTAAAAATGAAATTTATATATTGGCTTATCAGTCATTTTATTGTGCAATCAAAATTAGAGCTCTTTGGTTTGAAAACAACACTTACACCCTCCAGATAACTTTTAAGACTTGCTTAGCTTTGTGGGTTGTATTTAGAAGTGTCTTAAAAAGAAGTTTTGTTAGAGAAAATAGTAGATAGAAGATACTGGAAAGTACCTGTCTTCCCTAGATACTGATTTAGACCTCATTTAAGTAGTAGGAACTAATAGCATGACCAATAAACTAAATAAAATAGAATTATAAGAACAAAAATGAAAGACTTTGGACAACTCATATTGTTTGTGGTCAATGACATAAGTTCTGGAATTCCAGAACACTAAATTATTTCCCTAGGTGAGATTTAGCCACTTGCAGATTCAGTTTCCCCATGTATAAAAACTGGGGTGACAGTAGTACCAATTGGACTACTGAGAAGACTAGAAAAGATAAACCTTGCAAAGAATTTATCACAGCATCTGGCAGACAGTAAATTCTCACTAACTCTTTGTTATTATTACCATTTTGAACTCTAATGAGCTAATTGTCTTTATCAAAATGTCTTCTGGCAAACATAAGTCTCCAATCAATATTGCACATGTGTTTACCAAAGGCCTAAAAAGTCAGCAATATCACTGTCAAAAATACTTTTTATGTTGCTGATATAGTCTATGTTAGCCAAGTTCCCTAGAAACAGCTTGAGGCAAAAGCTGATGAGTAACATTTCCTAGGGGAGTATGATCCAGAAATGCAGGCATGAGGGAAAAGGAGAATGAGATCAAATACAGAAAGTACATTTTTCAGAAGGATAGAATTTCATGATGAGCTGATAACTCATTTTCACAAGATCTCTCCAGTGCACATTGATGAAATCTCTAAACACTCATTTCAAGGTGAAGGAAGAGCTACAAATTTAAAAGCCATTCTGCACAAACAGAAAAACTGAAGAGAAATCAATACCTACTCACACCATAGTGAAATAGATTTTTAAAACCATACTGAAAAGCAATCCAAAGAGAAAATATTAAATGCAATCAAATGAAGAAACAATAAATTACTTTGAAAAGAGCAACAATTAGGCTGACAGCTGACTCTTCATCAGAAAAAAAAAAGATAAAAAAGCCAAAACAAAAAACACAAACAATGAGCAATAGCAGAAACAACAAAAAAACCCCCAAAAGCCAGAAAGCTATATTTAAAATGTTTAAATAAAATAATGATATTGAGAATTGTGTGCATTACAAAAAAATCTTCCAAAAATGAAGATGAAGTTATTTTCAGACACAGGCTGGTCGAGTGGCTCAAGTAGCAGGGGTGTCTGCCTCGCAACCACAAGGCCTTAAATTTACCCCCAGGACAGCCAAAAACTTAAGGGTCAACTAAACAAAAATGACCAAAAAAAATACCTTCAAAAATATTTTCAAATAAACAAAAACTGCGAAAAATTCAACTATATTCTACTGAGGGAAATAAACATACAATATACTTTCAGATTGAGACAAATATTGTTCTGATTGGAATATGGTTTATCTCCTCTAATATCCATTTTAAAATTTTCTATATGCTGTCTTTGAGAAGTGGATCCTTTAAAAGATGCTTATGTCACTAAGAGGTTTCAACTCAGGGGTTCACACTTGCAAAGCAGGGGCTCTACCCCTGAAGACATACCTCCAGACCCTTTTGCTCTGGTTATTTTGGGGATGAACTCTTCTGAGTTATTTACCTGGGCTGTATTTGAACACCAACCCTGATCTCAGCTTCCCATGTAGCTAGTATTGCAGCCACCCATGCCTGATACTGATTTAATTCTTGCAGTAGTGACTTCTCACTCTGACAGGATTGGATTAATTACTGAGAGAGCATATTGCTAATTAATGGCTATATGAAATAAGTTGGACACACTTAGTCTTAGGCTCTGTCTCTCAGATTAGTCAGCGTGTGTATATAATGTCATGGGCATGAGAAAATTCAAGCCAAGACAGATCCCTCCTCTTTGAGACAGGGTAAATGTTCTTGAGAGACAATTCTCCATGTATCTCTCATGTGTCTGTATACCTTGTGAATAAAACACCGATAGTTATATTTTCTCCACTATTTTTTAGAGGATGTCTGTATAGCTAACAACATCCTTGGAAGGCAGAAGTAGTATTGCCCTGCAGAGCAAGGGGGAAAGCTTGATTTCTTCCTGTACAGAGAAGATAATGTCTCCCTCTGGTGGAAATGTCAGGTCCACTGCCTACTATAAAGAATTTGGGCTCCCTGAGTTCAGATGTCACACACTGGGTATCACATGGCCTTCTTCTCATCACCCTGTGGGAATTCAGCCATGAGGAAACAGTGCAATCTGATACTTTGGCTGCTGCTTGCTGTGAGTAACAAAAGTTCTTTTGACTTTGACTCAGGCATGTTGTGTCTTTGTTTGTATCTATGAAACTATTCCTGGTTATTTTATCAGCTTGCCAATAGAGTGAATTCTTCAGAACTCTTGAACTGCTCTCCCTACCATCTTTCCTGTTTTATTTTTTTCTGTAGCATACATCAGCCTCTAACATGTCATATGTTTGATTTACTTATTCTCCTTACTGTTTTTCTTTTATAGCAGAGGTTTCTGTCTGCTTTGCTCACTGCTATTGCTCCAGTGCCTAGAGTAGTGATGGAGTAGTTTGTGAGTAGACAACTCACAAACATTTTTGAAAATTAATTTGCTACCATGGATCTTTAGCATTAAGCAAGGTGGAAAGCAGTCAAATGGATTCTGGTCCAGTCTCAAGACAAAAGTTGATAATATTAATGTGTGGACAGCATGGTATAGATGGACATGAACAGATACAGCTTTACTTATGCACAAAAGAGGGCACCATGCAACATGGGCTCTTTTATTCTTCTCTGTGCAACACTTGTCTTCTTTTATCACTGTTTTGGAGGAAGGAATTTGCTGATTACTTGAAAAAGCTAAACTTCCTGTGCTCTTGTTATCATTACTGCCTGTTCCCTTTAGGTTTTGTCCCAATTTTATTTTATGTCTCTTGTCAAATATGTTCTAGTATTTTTTATGCATCCTGCCAAATGGCCATTTTCCTCTTGTTTTAAAGGCATCTGCAATTTTTCTCATTCCTGTTACTGCCTCAAGCTTCATTTTCACAGTGAACGTTATTTTCTTCTAAATTTCTATAATGAGAGATCTACACTAGATTCTATCCCTTTCTCAATATTGACTTCTCTGTCAGTCACTTGGCATCTGACTTCCTTGCTCATTATCATAGAAATTCTTCATTTTCAATGATCCTTTATTTACTAAATCTAGAAGTTTTCCCTTAGATTCCTTCCTCCTAAAATTGTTCATAGCTATCTCAATTCTTACCTACACAGTACTTACTGAAATTATTTTCTCCCTTTGTCACTGCAATAAAGGACAATCGTGTGTCTGTCTTCCTGTCTTATAACTACTGGATCAGTATTTCTTCTCTTATTCAGCACCCTAAATATTGATAGCTATTCATTAATTAAACAAATATTTATTAAGTACTTACTGTGTTCTAAATTCTTTGGTTACATTTGTGAACAGAATATTCAAAGATTCTAATCTCCATGAATTTACATTCTGACCAAGAGTGCTGAACAAAAGTAAGTATAATAAATGAGTAAAAAAATTATATAGTATGCTAAAAATCCATAAAAAAGAAAATTCAGGCAGGATGAGGGGCATTGTAAGTGAGGGTGGGGTGAAAAAACAGTTGGAAGCAAGCAGCAGGTAGTATTCCTAAGAGTAGTCCTAATTGGGAGTCCTGATTGGGAAAATAGTTCACCAAGGGTTCATTTGTTTTCTTCTGTGCCATTGTGCCATATCCCTTGAGAAACTCATCCACTGTAAACTCTGCAATCAATGCCTATAAGTTGGTGATTTCCAAACACTACATGTCCTCCTAGATTCAGTCTTGTTTAAATTTTAGTACTATTTGTTGATTTGGGAAAGTGTTGATCACTGACTGTGCCAGAATTGTAAAGGCAATGCAGAGATAAAGCTCAGGAATTCAATGAACTTATGTAGTTGGACATAATGTGACTTAGCAGCTCACTTCAGTAACCCCAGGAAGGGCACTGACAGTTATAAGGGAATAAAAAGAATGCCAACAGAACTCAGTCTTGGGAGGGAGTCACTGAAATATTCCTGGACAAGGTGACACTTCATTTAAACTTAGCAATAGTAAGAATAATACAAGCAAATAAGTGATATCCTGAAGGCCTGTCTCAAATGGCATGATTTTTAAATTGCATGTCAGTTGGATAAATCAGTCTTTCCTTCTATCCTCATTGCCAAACCAATAGCACCTTATTTATATTTTGTTTAATCTCATACGGGAGACATCTTATACGACAATGTATTATAGTCATGTGTACACATATCTTGCTACCAAATTGTAAGGGAAAGTAGGTAACTTACTTATATTTTTATTCACTCTATAACTATATACTTACTTAATAAATATAAGTGTATTTATGTAATTGATTCCTATAAAGACATTGGTTAAGCCAGTTGTGGTGATATATACCTGTAATCTCAACATTTGGGCGGCTGAAACTGGGTTATTGTAAGTTCAAGTCCAGTTTGGGCTACATAGTGGCACCTTGCCTTAAAAAAGTACGCTAATCAACCAAATTGAAAATGAAAAACTGCCATATAGTTTGACTTGCTTGCATAAACAAATCAAAGATCCAAATACTTTGGAAAAAAGTAATCTTACTTGATGTAGACAAATATTAATGTTAGGAATCCTAAGCAAAGATCTTGCAGTTTTCCCTTGTTTCAGTCCAGCATCCTTAGACATTCCATCATCATATACCCAAAGAAATCATTCTTTCTACTGAATTCCTGACTGTTCCAAGGTCCAGCCTCTGTGACAACAAGGTCTAAAATTACCAGGTCAGGATGATGTCTGGGATAATTTGCATGGAATGACTGATTGTATAGCTCTGTCTCAACTGAGAAATCCCATGCCATGTAATAGTTGTCATTGTTCGTATTAGTTGAACACAGAAGTAATTCCATGCCTGCTTTACAAGTAGTGTGTTGACAGAGTGACCCATCACAGAAAAAAATTACTTAGGCATGAGTGATTATTTTAAAAGATATATATTATTTGAACATGGATCTAGGTAGAATGGTGGCATTAAAAAAATAACAAATGATACATCCACCAACAAGTATCACCAGTATGTTAACTCCACCTTGCCAAGAAGTGCACAATTTGGTGGAGAAGGCTAAAGTTGTGAAGGAGTATTAATTCCTGAGATGTACCCATATCTTGACCAGCCTTCCACCTGACTATATGTTAGGGCTGGCTGTACTTCAGAGTACCAATGAGCAAAAGACTTTCTTACTTTAGAGCCAGAATCTCAGGAATCTGTATTTCGAAGGGATAAGTTTTGGTTAACTTAAAATAGCAAGGAAAGAGTTATATAATGATTTATCTGACTGCTCTGGGCTTTAGAAATTCATGTCACCTAGTACCCAAGGGTAAATTTGCTACTCTTGAAGTAGTTCAGAATATGTTTATCTCAATGGTGTTGAGATAAATATTGGTTTCTATGTTGTTACATAGAACCAGTCAGTTTTGAGGTACTAAAAATCATAAAAATTTCTAGAGACTGACACTATTGTAGATTAGAGACTGAATGTGTTGTTTAGGAAGTTCCACCTTATATTTAGATATAGCAATGCTTGAATCCCTAGTAGATTATGCATTATCTGGGTTCTTTGAATAAGATATTTCATTCATCTAAGTTTTAGTTTTTTCATATAGGAAATGGGAGTATTTATAGTATCAACTTCACATTTTTATATTTTATTATAATATTGTAGAAAATTGTGTTGTTTTTAAGAAAGAATCTCTATCTTCCAGACCTTATATACTGAAATATGTATGAATGAAATCACATGAAGGTTAGGATTTGTTTCAAATAATATAGATGAGAAGAAATAAATGAGGGTATAAAAATAACTAGGTTGGCTGTGAACTTGTAATCAAAGAGAATAGGTGGTAAAGTATATGGGAGTTCATTATACTGTTTAATTTCAACATGCCTTTACAAAATTTTTAAATTTCCATAACAAAAATTTTAAAAAGATAATGCAAGCAAAGGTCTTGGCATGGTGTTGACCACCTAGTATATGTTCGATAAATTAATTATTATAAGCATAATCTTTACAAAGTAATGGTTAACATCGTGGGAATGGTGACTTAAATATTGATGTGACTATGTCACTTTTAAAATGAACGGCTCTGACTTTCATGTTTTTAACATGATAACACTGTTTTTTTTCATGTTTTTAACAGCACCCTACTGTTTATCAATTGTTTTTCTGTTTTCATTAAATGGGAAATAATTCTTCCATTATCTATCACAAACAAACTGATGGGGGAAGGGGGCAAAGGGTGGGAGAGGGGGGCAGGGGGAGAAATGACCCAAATAATGTATGCACACGTGAATAAATGAATAATAAAAAAAGGTTTTAAAATTATTTTTTTCATATTAACATAGACAAACTATGTAGAACAAGTGAAAAGAAAGAAAAAACTAAGCAATTCCTGACTGTTATGACACAATAGTATCAAAATTAAAAGCACCTGCAAATTTTTTAGCAAATAAAATTTTTTAGCAAATAAAATTATTTTTATTTGCTGAAATAATAAAAATAAACTGAAAAATAACATGATGTAGCTTATTTAGTACAATGGCAATGAAATCTTAACATTGCTGGCAGAAATATTTAAATTAGTGCTCATTTTTTATAATCCACCTTTTCTCTAAGTTCCTACAAGGCTTGTATGTATCTCTCTGTCACAGCTAGAACTAAGTCACTGCCAGGCACATTTCAGTATTTGGAACAGGTTTCTCCTTCCCTATTTGTACATTCATGGAACTCTCTAGATCACTGGCATTAATGCTGAGCAGTATGCTTTCTCTTGCCCATGTTGAATTTTCTGACATGTAATAGATTTCTCATTCTCTAAGACAAAAATTAAACCCTAAAACACATATTTCCTGTTGAACCTCACAAATCCTTCTTTTTGGAGATTTTCACTTTTTCTCACTGTCTGAAAGTCAAACAAATCTCTAACACTCCATATCCTCCAATGGTGTAGCTCCTTCCAGTGACTTCTGGAAATAATTATCTTTGTACTTCAGAGATGAAAGCTTAGTTAAATATGTGAGAGACCAAGCAGATGTGGCAGAACATATTATGCTGCAGACCATCTCACATCATAGCTGTGCAGCTGATGAAGAGCTTGCTTAGGATGGTGTCACTTAGAGATGCTAGGAGATGGTGTTGGAGAAAGAAGATTAGATCCCTGCTATTACATGATCTACCTGTGAGAGATACACAGACCCAGGATGCAAGGATCCAATGATATGAATCTACTTTTTAAAAAATGAGTTCAATTGATACAAGCTTGACATAGGCAAAGTCGAAAATAGATGGAGACTATTTAAGAATTTCTCTTTGTTAATACCCTTAATCATATAGAAAGTAATTATATAATAAGAAACATTTTGTGCCATTAAAACTTAAAGGAGAGTAATATGTAATGATATTGTGTGCATTTAGTTCTTGCTATCAGATTTTATTTTATTTTTTGGCAATATTGGAGTTTGAACTCAGAGTCTCATGCTTGTTAGGCAGGTACTCTATCACTTGAGCCACTTCACCAGTCTATTTTTTTTTTAACTTAAGCCTGAGATAGCATTTATTTTTTCTTTTTTTTCCCTTTGAGATAAGGTCTCACTGTGTAGCCCACACTGGCCTTGAACTTGAGGACCGCCTGCCTCAGCCTTCTGAGTTCTGAGATTATAGACATGTGCCATTATGGCTTATAATGTAACATTTCTACATGCTTTTATTATTTCAAGAAGGATTTTTTATTCCTTAAAGAATCCTATTAGTTTGGGTAGTACACATCTAGGTAGTATTTGGTTTAAGTAATTTCATGCCAGCTGTATTACAAGATGAGTTTTCTTTCTTTTTTTGGAGTACTGGAACTTGAACCCAGTGCCTTGTGCATGGTAAGGAAGTACTCTACCACTAAGATACATCACTATTTAAAAATATTTTTAAAATGTTTTTAATGTGATGCACAGTGAGGGGCAGTTTTGTCTGTACCTCTCATGTCTCATAGCCCATTCTGATTGATAATTCACTGAGTTATGTGTGAAATGAAACCTTTTACTTTTTCAAGGATGCAAAGGAGTAGAAAACACACGTTTCTTTTATTCTTTCCTCTTTCTTCCTTCCTTCTTTCCTTCCTTCCTTCCTCTTTCTTTCCTCCTTCCTTCTTTCCTTCCTTCCTTCCTCTTTCTTCCTTCCTTCCTTCTTTCCTTCCTTCCTTCCTTTCTTCCTTCCTTCCTTCCTTCCTTCCTTCCTTCCTTCCTTCCTTCCTTCCTTCCTTCCTTCCTTTCTTCCTTCCTTCCTTCCTTCCCCTTCCTTGCTTCCTTCCATCCTTCCTTTCTTCTTTCTTTCCTGGGTAGTTGAGATGACAGTTATGAACCACCACATGTGACTTAAGCGAAGTTCTTGATATTGGGGAAAGAGGTCCTATTGTGTGACCTGGGAATTTGGTGGCACTTTTGAAGGGCATAAAAACTTTGTCTAAAATAGACAATTCAGAACCCCGGGAGATATTCACAGTGGGCCTTCAGATGTTGGATGGGCAAGAAAGCTCCATTTTTAGTGAAAGATTAGTTGTAGTAGTTTAGGAGGTTTCCTATAGTCATGAGGAGGACAGTTCCTTCAACATGGCTAGACACATGACTTCTGTTTTCTAAAAGAAGAAAGAGAGTTTAGAGAGAGAGAGAGAAAAGAAGAAGAAGAGGACGAGGAGGAAGAAAGAGGAGGAAGAGGAGGAAGGAGGAGGAAGAAGAAGAAAGAGGAGGAGGAGGAGGAGGAAGGAGGAGGAGGAGAAGAAAGAGAAAAGAAAAGAAGAAGCAGATGTGGTGTGAGTGTGTATGTGTGAAAAATGACATCTATTGTAAGCATTACTTTTGAAATAATACATAGATAATATATATTCATATGTAACTTTGCTACCATGTAATACTTTTTGAAAGTGTTATTCTTTTTGAATTCTCTTTTCTTTAATTGTTCCTGAAAACTTAAGGAAAATGATGGAATAGATTTTTCACCTCCATTCTTGATATGAGACTCAGAGTCAAATATTGTTCCTGAGTCACTGAACAAATGGATGACAACAGGATTCATATTAGAGTTGGTCCACTCACCTTAGTCTAATTTATAGTGCTTACGCTAAAATAAATACTAATTACTTCTCATGCTTGGTAGGTAATGCAGACACTTAGAAAAGTTTGTGGTATATTGGCTTGTCTTTTTAAATGACTGATATTGGGTGCTCACATATTTAGTTTGCATTATAAACAGAATCTCCCTTACCTCAATTTTTGAAGATTTGTCAACAGTTGAAGATTTTGTTATTTAGGGCACTATGCTTTTTTTCTTTTTAAAAATTGGTATATATTAAATTGTACATAGTAAGGGGTTTCATCATGACATTTCTATATGACCATATGTTGTATTTTCATCATATGCGCCTCCATTATTACTCTGTCATATCCCCCCTCCTGCATTTTGTGTTTTCTAACTAAATAATTTCATATTTGTTCTTCCTCATTTAAAATTTGTGACCATTTGGTCACACACTGATTGTACTAGAAGCCTTATTGATCTGGCACTTGCATTTAGAAAATAAACCTCAGCCAGACCTGGTGATTCTTGTCTGTAATCCCAGCCACCCAGGAGGTAGAGGTAGGAGGAGCATGGTTTGAGGCCATCCTGGACAAAGTTAACATGAGAACCTATTTGAAAAACAAACTAAAAGCAAAAGAAAAGCCAGGAGCACTGGCAAACATCTGTAATTCAGTTACTCAGCAGGCAGAGATTGGGAGGATCACAGTTCAAGGCCAGCTAGCTCAAGTAGTAGAGTGCTTGTTTGGCAAGTGTAAGGCCCTGAGTTCAACCCTCAGTACAGGGAATCATATTAATTCCCTTTAGGCAAAAACCATGTATCCTGTTTTTGAGCTCATGTAAAACTTTGACTTTATATGACAAATTTATTTGATCTCTTTCTTATAATAATCACTCATATTTTATTGTCATGTAAGTAAGTGATTAACACATATTTGTTGTATGGAGAAGGTAGAGGGATAATTGTTGATAAGTTATAGAAAGATAAACATCATCTTTGCTATTATTGTCAAAAGTTGTAAAAGGATTAATAACCCATAACAAAAACAATACTATTATTTTGGAGATCTAAAAGCAGTTTGGGAAATATTGAATTGTAGAGTCAACTTTTATCTATTATTTTTTAATAGTTTAATTATTTTAATAGTCTTATTTAATGAGAATTAAATAAGACTTTTAATGAAAGTTTCTTTATTGGGCTAAAAAATCATATCTCCTCTAGAATTTTTCTTAATACTGAGACATTTGATGCATGCTATAAAGAAACATTACATTTGGCAAATCTTTTTGTGTTTTAATATAAAGAACTCTCATATCTTGCTTCTTTAGCTAGTGGGTTGTAAACCACGTAGAATACATGCTTCTGGAACCTTCTTTCAAAGATGAGAAAACATGTTTATGGGTATATCAATTGATCAAAATAAACTTTCCTTGACATATTTCACTTCAGCTTGAGGTACCAAACCATTTTCAGCCTGTGAAAATTCTTAGGACAGAAATATTCTTCCTTCTTTGAATTTCTTTATCATCAGATTGGAAATTCCTCCCAACAATTTGAACAGTTTCCTATAGAATAAAGACAAGATGATCCTTGTTCTAGTAGATGTAATGAAATGATACTGTGGAAGATGTTTTAAAAGGGTAATATCAGGAATACAAACTTGTGATAACATTAGGTGTGTTTGCTTTTCTCCATGAAGATACAAATTTCTAATTGCTATGATTAATTTATGAATTTTTATAGTTATATTGATCAATGAAAGGATACAATATTATCAAAGCAGAAAAACCATTTGCATATCAAACCTGATTTGAAATGTATTACTAAGAATGACAAAAACAGAACTGAGTTATTCAAGAACTAAAGGAGTCGTATTACTTTGATAATTTCCATGGTGGTCACTTAGTGCATAGGAATTAGTCAAAAACGTTAAGGATGTCAGTGTTATGAAATTCATTGACAACTCTAACCAATATGACCAGTATGGATTTCTTTAAGGCACCAAATTTTAATAATCAGAGTAGGAAAACATAATTTCAGTGGTATTTTATAGAGAATCATACACTAAAAGCCTTGCTAATAAGTATCCAAATGATATTCTTTTGAGAAGTTAAAACAAGCAATGGTGTGAGGTGATTGAAAAATCATTTGTGTGACATCTCAGCAATACAGGTAAAGAATAACAGATTTAGAAAATGATGATGAAAAATGTAATTCTTACTTTAATCCTAAAATGTGCAGAAGATTTGTAATGCAGCTACTTTGTTCTTAACTTTTTATCTTATGACCATTATGGTTTCAAACTGCACACATCAGGAGGAAATGAGAATAGGAAATATTACAGCTGTAGCTTTTTTCTGTGTTTTGAGACAAAGTACCACTATGCAGCCCAGTGTGCACACATTACAGGTATGCACCATCATGCCTGGCTAAAGTTCTAGTTTTTAAAAGTGCTACAAACTCACGTGCTCAATATCTTCAGTGATGCATTTAAAACCTGAATGTGAGTATCTGAACATTCCTTCATCATTTTTGCTATTGTGCCAACTGAAAATATCTTGCTGCATCTGGAAAATGTCAGAGAGTTTCAGCCATTTGATTTATGAGCCCTATAAGTGGAGTGTATGGAGCAGGAACTTTAAGTTCCCAATAAAGTCTTTGAATTCATAAACATCTTGCAAAAATCCTATTCCCATACACAGAAAATGTATTCAATCAACATTGGCTTGTAGGACCCAAAGCAGAGCAAAAGAGGTAAGTGAAAAGTTAGGGCTCAAATACTCAGAACTGGAAAATATTGTGAGGGTTTGGTTTACTGTTCGTGTTTTCTTATTAGAACTTTTTTTGTTTGAATTTGCTTATTTTAGTCAAAAAGACAAATATTTAAGTTTGCAAAAGAATTTCTTTGGAAGTGAGATCCTATGATTCTAATGACTCTACAGCAAATTCCAGAGATAAACTCACTATGCTTGTGTTTTCTGAAGGCATTTTTTTTTTTTTGGTCTGGTGAAAAGTGTCCTGGGCATCAGATGCCCAAGACAGTCTGGATGTCAGCATGTGTCTATGAACACCCATATTTGTGGAAGTTGAGTATTAGTCTATGGATGAGTGTGCTTATGTGATTGAGTGATGACTGCTTAGTGGGAATGTTCCGAAAATTTGTTAAATACAAAGATGAGTAAGCATGTCACAACCAGGATTATAAGTAATGAAATTATTTAATGACTGAGAATAAGGAAGGATGTTCCTATGTGTGTATAATCTGACCTACATCTTCTGTTGGGTTAGAGAACAAGAGAACAGTATGAACTAGGATAGTTAGGTGGAAGCTAGCTTGACCAATTTCTAAGATAGTCAGTTTGGTCTTCAGAGTCATTTATTTGTGCCTCTTTTTTTTCCTTACACATTCTGCTCCTCTCTCTATTCTCTATCTTGAATAGGTAGCCATACTAGCATAGGGTTGACTGAGTAAGGGACTTTTAGTCCTCAGTAAAGTCTTTGAATTTGTAAACATCTTATAAAATACTATTCCCATATGCATGAAATGTATTTAATCAACATTGGTTTGTAAGACAGAGTAGAGCAAAAGCAGTTATTGAATACTTAGGGCTCAAACACTCAGACCTGGAGAGTCATAGGGTTGTGGTTTCCAATATGATCAATCAAGAATTTTACTTTCTTGATTGATCTGTCTTAGAAACTTGAAATAGAGTATAATAATAATGGGCCCAGAATCTGGAGGTAGGTATATTAGGGATGATGTATGATTTAACAATTCATTTTCTGTCAGACCTTGAGCAAGTTACCTAAACTTTCTGAACCTTAGTTCCTCATCAGTAAATTGGGATAACAGTAATGACCTAGGGTCAATTAAGGTGATTAAATGCCATTAACAACAGAGAGCATTCAATTTAGTACAGTGTTTGCCACAAAGGAATTGGTCAACTAGTGATACCTTTTCTTTCTCTTTTTCTCATTCTGAAGCTGAAACACCTTTTCATCTCTCAGGCACCATTTATCCCATTCCTCTCTCTGGCCCAGGGATGATTTTCTAAGATGAAATCTTCTTTCTAGTCCTTTACTCTTATTCTTTCAGCAGACTGTCCCTTGCTTGACAACTTCAGTCCTAGACCACTTTCTGCCTTATCTTGATACCTGGCCCTCATTTGAATTCAGATATCTGGGAAGTCTAGGAATCTACTGTGAGAAACATTGATATCAAAAACCCTTGGCTATTTTGTGCAGTTAAGAGAGGATGAACCTGTAGACATTAAGGGATGTGGGCTAACTTCAGAGGGTTGCAATAACAAATTATCATGGGCCAGCTTGCTTAAACAACAAAAATTTACTATCTCACAGTTTTGGAGGCTGTAGGTTCAAGTTCAATGTGTTGGCAGGTTGGTTTCTTTTGGGGCCTCTCTTGTGGAATTGTAGATGGTCATCTTTTTCTGATGTTTTCACATGGTGTTTCTTCTGAGTGTCTATGTCCTAATCTCTTAAGAGGATATCAGTCATATGGATTCGGGCTCACTTCATTTAATTTAATTAACACTTTAAAGATTCCATCTCTAAATACAATCATATTATGAGACAGTAGAGGTTAGTATTTCAATATATGAATTTTGGAGGGATGAAATTCAGCCCACACTTGGGGAATAAAACAGAGTAGGGGAGAGAACTCACTGCCATTTTGAAAGAGGCAAAAGCCTCTAGTAAAAGACTGGTCAAACAAACTAAACCTGAGCATAGTTTCTGTAGGTTGTCTCAGCCAGGAAAATGAAACTCCAGCAGGCAAAATAAGTAAAAAGCTAAGCCTATCAAGAAATTGCCAAAGTGAGTTATATATGCAAAACATATTTCAAGCTCTTCTTTCCTACTTCCCAACCTCTTGCATGGAATGTAGCTTCTCTTCACATTCTCTCCTCCAAACCCTCCAACCCCCAACCAACATAACCAGTACTTTTACTGTAATATACTAATATCATATATTATAATTGCATATATTATAATACTGTAATATAATAATATAACTATAATGTAATCATAGATATGCTAATAGTGGTTTTTTTCTTTATTCTTACCTCCCTTTCTAACCCTGTTGACTACTTTCTTCCTGTAGTCACCATTTCGAATGTCATCAGTATGCTATCTCTTCCTTAGTTCTCTCTTTGTTAGCATAATAAATAAGTCCAGGAGCCCAATATGCAAAGTACCTAGGGAAAGGAATGAACCTTAACATCTTCTGCCCTCCCTCCTCTTATTGAAAGAGACAGAGCAGATGTCACTCGATGTTATTGATAAACAACTGTCTCAACAACTGTTTGTGAATACTTGGACTCCATGCTGACTTGGTTGATAAATCTTCCCTTGGGAGAGTCTGTTTCTGGATATAATCAAACTTTTAACTACTGTAAAAGCTGTTCCCATGTTCAAAGAAAACACAGCTGTATTCGCTCCTCATTTGACTTCTTAGAAGAGGAAAATCTTAACATTAAGTGAAAACAATTTAAGGAGGAAAAGAATGCTTTGAGTTCAAACTATTGCTTTCTTTTAAAATTTTTATTAATGTACCAATTATTTTGCCACCAAATGTAAATTAAAGATTTGAATATTACTTTTGTTACCCTGCTTTGACCCTCTCCCAAACCTGAAAGAAGTCACCTAAACTCTAGATTTATGTAAGTATTTAAAGAGGTTTCCACTGGGGCCTTTGACGGAATTGAATTACTATGTGACTGTGTAATTTTTATATTGATTGCACCTATATTCACTGAGAATATTTTCTCCTAAATCTTGTGCCTGATCTTTTCTTATCTTGAAGATTGTTGGTCAAAAAATTGAACAGAAGTCAAAATATCAAGACCATTGTTTGGAAATCAATGACTAATTTACTTATTCATATTTAGATACTCACCAAAAACATTTTATTATGTTAATATGACTAATACAAACTTTAGTGTTTTTAAATAGTTATGTGTAGGTTGTGTTTTAAAGTGAACACAGCAGATGTGGTGATTCTTGTCTGCAATTCCAGTGCTTAGGAGGCCAATGTAGGAGGATGGAGAGTTTGAGGCCAGCCTCAAGCTGCATAGAGAGTTCAAGGACAGCCTGTGCTACCTAGTGAGAACCTGTTTCAAAAACCAAAACAAACAGGAGATCCAAGATGGCAGCCAAGGTAGGGAATCAGAAATCCTAAGCTTCATGACCTCAGAAAACTCCTTGAGACGTTGGAGCTACACTTGGGTAATTCTGATTGCTTCTAACTATAATAATAAGTGCTATCAGATTAGGTGCAGATAAAATTCAAAGACTGATCCTTAAAGTAGCCTTTAATTGCACCTAACAGCCATGAAAATCCCACACAGCACAGCCAGCAAGGCGTGTCTGGCCTCCAGCCCTGGGAAAAAAGCCTCCCAGACATTTCTTTCTCATTTTTTTTTCCTTCTCCCAACAAGCAGAATACAGAGCATCAATCAGAATCAAATTCTGAGACATCTTGGACACCTAGGCTGTGAAAAACCTCCCTACACCACACTGCACTGAAGAAATAGACCATTTTTTTCCACAAGCCAGCTCCAATGTTGCTTGCATGAAATAGCAGAACAGGTGATCATCATGCACCACACAGACTCTCCTACACACCCCCTGGGAAAATAATCCAGTGCAGTCCCTGGGCAGACTGAATCCCAACCCAACATAACTGAAAAACCTAAAGAGTAACTGTAATCTGATGCTGACAGTGGAGGTGGGGATGGAACTGTGAACCTGCCCCCAAAACAGGGGTGGGGCAAGGAGCCAAACTCTCAGCGTTGAACTCTCAGTGAAGTAAAGCAGTAGAGGCTGAGAGAGGGAGCAGGGTGACAAGCTAACCTCCAAGAGGAGCCACTGGCATCCAGCAGAGATTGGGAGAGGCATAAAGACTGAGAGCAGGAATGGGGTGACAAGCCAACCTCCCAAAGCAGGGCAGGTGGTGGATCCCAGAGCTGATCTCTGGGACAGAGGGCAGCATTCAAAACTGAGTTGACCCAACTTGCTGGGGGAGGAGCTGACCAAACAGAACTACAGCTGAAGGGCAGCACAGCCTCTGCCCAGTGAAACAACAGCTCTGACTACCCTGCACGAGCTGGCAGTCTAGAGGGAACCAAATACTACTCACAAGCCAGTCACCTGGTGAGTCCACATCAGAGCGTTCACTTGTATGCCAATACCAGGATTAGACATCCAAGGAATAACTCCATAACTTTTACCAAATGACCTAATTTTTTGTAGTTCCTGAATTTGGTGATTTTTATTGCGTTTCTTTATTTTTATTTTTATTATTACTGTATTATTAACTTCACCATCACTATTCTCTTATCTCTATTCTTACTCTCTTCACTTTCCCTCCTTCTCCTGTGCTACAATCCATTGTTCTCTCTCCCAAATACTTTCTGCCCCTTCTCATCCACTCTTTCCCCTATCTTCACCTCCCCTTCCTGTCTTCCCCCAACCTGTCACCATACTGTCCCTCCTTCCTTCACACTCAACACCTGCTGATTAGCCTACTATACCAACTGTACACAACTCCAGTGCCCTGCAATCCCTGACATAAGCACCATCCACTACAACAGAAATACACCCAAACACACACAAGGGCCACAAAAACCAGTAGTCCTCCTACCTCTTCCCCCACCCACCCACCTCTTTTCCTACTCCACTTTTTTTGTACCATCTTTACCAATTCCCCAAAATGTATAACTAACCTAATAACCATCACCCACCCCAACTCCCACTGTTTATAGATATTATCATCAAGAGGTTTTCTATATAATATATAAACAAATGGTCTGGCATTGAACTTGTGAATGAAAATGAAACATAACCTACCAGAGCTTAAGAGACACAGTAAAGGCAGTCCTAAGAGGAAAGTTTATAGCTGTGAGTGCATACATTAAAAGGACAGAAAGATCTCAAATAAACAATCTAATGCTGCATCTCAAACTTCTAGACAAACAAGAATAAGCAAAACCCAAAACAGGTAGAAGTGGAGAAATAATAAAAATAAGTGCCAAAATTAATGAAATAGAGACCAAAAAAAAAAAAAAAAAAACCATACAAAGAATCAACAAAACAAAGAGCTGTTTCTTTGAAAAAATAAATAAGATTGACAAACCCCTGGCAAATCTGACTAAAATGAAGAGGGAAAAGATCCAAATTAGTAAACTGAGAAAAGAAAAAGGAGAGATTGCAACAAATGCTAAGGAAATCCAGAGAATCACCAGAGACTACTTTGAGAATCTATATTCCAATAAATTGGAAAATCTTGAAGAAATGGACAAATTTCTTGACACTTATGACCCTCCAAAATTGAACAAGAGGATATTACCCACCTAAGCAGATCTATATCACATAAAGAAATTGAAGCAGCAATAGAGTTTCCCAAAAAAGAAAAGTCCAGGACCTGATGGATTCTCAGCTGAATTCTACCGACCTTCAAAGAAGAACTGATACCAACCCTCCTTAAACTTTTTCACAAAATAGAAAGGGAAGGAACACTGCCTAACTCATTCTATGAAACCAGCATTACACTTATCCCAAAACCACACAAGAACACACCCAAAAAGAAGAACTACAGGCCAGTCTCCTTAATGAACATCGATGCAAAAATCCTCAGAAAAATAATGGCAAACTGAATCCAACAACATATCAGAAGGATCATTCACCACAACCAAGTCAGCCTAATCCCAGTAATGCAGGGGTGGTTCAACATACGCAAACCTATAAATGTAATACAGCACATCAATAGAAGCAAAGACAAAAACCACTTGATCATCTCAATAGATGCAAAAAAAGCCTGCAATTAGATTCAATACCACTTCATGATAAAAGTGCTAAGTAAACTCAGAATGTACCTCAACATTATAAAGGTTTTATATGACAAACCTGTAGCCAGCATCATACTTAATGGGGAGAAGCTGAAACCATTTCCCCTAAATTCAGGAACGAAACAAGGATGCTGACTCTCCCCACTCCTGTTCAACATAGTACTGGAATTTCTAGCCAGAGCAACAAAGCAAGAAGAAGAAATAAAAGGAATACAAATAGGTAAAAAAAATAGTCAAAATATTTCTATTTGCAGATTACATGATCCTATACCTCAAAGACCCAAAAAACTCTTAGACACCATAAACAGCTTCAGCAATGTACCAGGATACAAAATCAACTTACAAAAATCAGTAGCTTTTTTGTACATCAACAATGAACAAATTGGAAAAGAGTATAGGAAATCAATTCCATTTACAGTACCCCCCAAAAAATCAAATACCTAGGAATAAATTTAACAAAGGATGTGAATGACCTCTACAAGGAGAACTAAAAATCTCTGAAGAAAGAGATCGAGGAAGACTACAGAATATGAAAAGATTTCCCATGCTCATGGATTGGCAGAATCAACATAGTGAAAATGGCTATACTACCAAAAGCAATCTACATGTTTAATGCAATTCCCATCAAAATTCCAATGACATTCATCACAGAGATTGAAAAAAATCTACCTAAAGCTCATTTGGAAACACAAAAGCCCACAAATAGCCAAGGCAACACTGAGCAAAAAGAGCAATGCTGGAGGTATCACAATACCCAACTTCAAACTATACTACAAAGACATAGCAATTAAAACAGCATGGTACTAGCACAAAAACAGATATGAACACCAGTGGAACAGAATAGAAGACCTGGATATGAATCCACACAGCTATGCCCACCTTATTTTTGAAAAAGGTGTCAAAAACATACGATGGAGAAAGGACGGCCTCTTCAACAAATGTTGCTGGGAAAAGTGATTATCTACCTGCAGAAAATTGAAACTAAATCCATGCCTGTCACCCTGTACTAGTGTCAACTCAAAGTGGATTAATGACCTTAATATGGGACACAACACCTTGCAGTTAGTAAACGAAAAGTAGGCAATACTCTGGAAACAGTAGGTATAGGCAAGGACTTCCTCAGTAGAACTCCATCAGCCCAGCAACTAAAAGAAAGGATGGATAAATGGGACTACATGAAATTAAAGAGCTTCTGCACAACAAATGAGAAGAATTTTAGAGAAATAGTCTCTAAATTGAAGAGACCTCCCACAGAGTGGGAGAAAATATTTACTAGGTATACATCAGACAAAGGACTAATAACCAGAATATATAAGAAGCTCAAAAAACTAAACTCCCCCAAAATTAATGAACCAATAACGAAGTGGTCAACTTCTTTATTGGGTAAGTAAATGGAAATTTTTCAAAGGAAGAAGTCCAAATGACCAAAACACACAAGAAAAAATGCTCATCATCCCTGGCCATAAAGGAAATGCAAACCAAAAGCACTCTAAGATCCTACCTGTTAGAATGGCTATCATCAAGAACATGACAACCAACAAATTCTGGTGAGGACATGGGGAAGAAGGAACCTTCATACACTGCTGGTGGCAATGTAAGCTAGTACAATCACTTTGGAAAACAATAGAGAGGCTTCTTAAAAACTAAACATAGAACTGCCATATAATCCAGCAATTCCACTCTTAGGGATATACCTGAAGGAATGCAACTCAAGTTATTACAAAGGCACCTGTACACCCATGTTTATTGCAGCACTATTCATAATAGTCAAGCTATGGAAACAGCCAAGATACCCCCACTACCAATGAATGGATTAAGAAAATGTGGTATTTATACACAATGGAATTTTACTCAGCCACAAAGAAGAATGAAATTTTGTCATTTGCAAGTAAGTGGATGGAACTAGAGAACATCATCTTAAGCTAAGTTATCCAGGCTCAGAAGGTCAAAAATCACATGTTCTCCTTCATATGCAGAATATAGGCCCAAAACAAATGCAGTAATATTATTGGACATGGGTCACACACTAAAGGGAGAACATCCATGGGAGGAATAGGGAAAGGGAAAGAAACCTAAAACTTGAATGTGGTTGATGTGCTCACTGTAGAGGAGCAAATAAAGTAAGCTTAAACTGGCAAAGGCCATAGTGGGAAGGGGATTTTCACATTGGGATTTCTTTTTACTTCAATAGACATTAATATTCTTTGATAATGTTTGGCATATTTTAATGGACAGATTTATTTGCAACTATAAGAGCATCCATTGAAAACTAATTTCCTATTAACATCAGCACAGTTACAAAAATATGAGAAGGTAACATGTCAGGCTTTGATAATGCATTAAATATCCTAATTGTAGAATAATGACATGAATATTATTTATATGAACAATTTTTACAACTTATCTTGACAAAATTGTTCATGAAATTGTCAACATTAATTTGCTCTTTAAAACTATTATGTAATTATATTCAGATACTTGAGTGCTTGCATAGTATGATTTCTCATTCATACTCTGCTTCTTTCCCAAAGTTCAGTTTATTTTATATAGATTTTTATTTCTTTGTAGAAGAATTTATAAAGGTGATAAGAATAAGTATGTTTTAGGAAATGAAGGGACAGCAATGTCCCTCTCTTTTGCTGTACTACAGTTCCAGAGAAATCATAAGGTCAGACTATACAGTTTGACTGATTTTTAATGAGGATCAAAAATCCTTTCTTATAAAAAGAAAAAAAAAGCATCCCTGGATTTTAGCAGCCCTTTTAAGATCTCTCACATGGCTACTGACATCTGACATTCCTCAATATTAAGTCCAGCTAATTACTTGGAAACAGATAAACCCACCCAAGGCCAACCAGTAAGTAGGAATGTACGTAAAGTGGGATCTCATCCTGGAATTCTCCAGAAGACAAAGCAGACATGGGAAAAAAAAAGGAGACAAAAACAGTAATTGATGTTTTTATTCAAATCTTCTTCCCTCCTTGCCCCCCTGTTTTGGTCATTGATATTTTATAGTAAATGTATGCTCTATGAAAAATCATCATGGCGTGTTCACTATGTTGGTATTTGATCGCAATGAACCGCTGAACTTTATCAGAAAGTAGAGCATTGTACTTTCAATAGAAATTATCTTGGGATCACATTTATATTTTTGGTAATGTGTCTGGAAAATGAAAAAAATTTAAGCATGGGCAGATTTTCTGAAAGCAATGGATTTCAAGGCTTTTGAACACAGAAATTTAAAAATATCTATCAATCTTCCTCTTTTTTGTGCCTATGCAGATGTGTTGGAAAGACATTCTCTTATGATATCTTATAAAATCTTGATCTTTGCCTTTTCACACTTATATTGTCAAAATCTAGAATTTATTTTTGTGCATGCTATGAGATAGTTTTAGTTTATTTTATCAGTTGTAGAGAAAATTGTCTCAACAGCACCATTGCTATAACGGGCTGTATTGCTAAGATGTATATCATAAGCAATGCCTCATGCATATGAGGTTCTATTTCTTATCTCTGCATGTAGTTATTTATATACATAGACAACCATTTCAGAGCTACCACTTACTAGTGATGTGATCTGGGTGATGGTCGTTTTCAGAGTTCTCTAAGGGTAAAAGTCATGCATAGATTCTTGGGCATTGTGTTCACCGGCTGTTCTGGTGAAGCTGGCAGGGTGCTGATTTGTTGCCCACAGTCCTCTTAAGAAAAGATGCACTTTGTTTTGTTGTGGTTTGGTTTGGATTTTGAGACAGGGTCTTGCTCTCTAACAGGCTGGCCTCCAACTCGTGATCCTCTTGCTTCAGCCTCTCGGAGTGCTGGGATTACATGCATGCACCACCACACCTGGTAAAGACATCTCTTTTGAGCGTGACATTAACCCACAGAGGCTCTGCAAGGAACTTTGGTTCTGGAAAGACAGTCTCCAGCATGCTGCTGTCTAAACTCTGCACCTCAATTACAAATACTCTCGGCATCTTCTTTACCAAGCATATATTTAGATTTCCTTGTTCCTTGAATGTCTTATATCGCTATTTAGACTTTTACATTGATTATACATTGTATGTCTTTGTCGTTTTAAATATAGGGTGTCCCCCTCTGTGGAGTTCTAAATGAATTTACTATATTTTCACCTTGAAAGTTTAAATTTAAGACTACATCTCTCATTTAAAGATATCACAGCAAATTGAACATTTCATTTATACCATTGAAAACAAATACACTCTCATTAAAACAAAACTATCCTATCTACAAGCCCCAAACAAAACCAAACAAAACCCTTGAGAATCAGCCCATTTTCTGATTATGTTTGCCAGTATCTACATTTATATGTCATCATATATACAAAAATAACAGAAATTAATAAATTATTTGGCTAGTTTTGGTCTATTTGCTAAACCATGCAAGACCTTGAGGCAATTAAATACATTGTGTTTTGGGGAATAGTTACTTACCTTCTATAGATATCAGATTCCTTTTCTCTACAATAGTCACTGTGCAGGGTCGATATGAGAGTTAAATGATTTAATATGCAAATAACTTAGCAATACCAGAGTTGTCATATAATTGGTGGTTAAAAAAGGAAGAAATTAGTGTTGTTAATATTACAGTTCCTCATTTTGTTAAAAATATTAGGATTTGAAATATTTGCATATCATCTTCTTATATACTCATGATGGATATTTAATGACAAAATTTATGAATATTATATGTACATTTTAACATTTTAAATAAGCATTAGAAATTCAGTATCACCTTAATCATATTTTCTCTACTAAATACATTATTTACATTAATAAAGGATATTGACTTTTTGAAAAGAACAATTATCTTATAGGAGGCTTTGACTTTTTTAATGATTGAAATTTTACCTAAAAGTGTAGGGTGGGATGGTAAGGGGCAGTTTGGAGAAGGAATAAAGTGGTCTTCTGCTTGCTCCTTCCCAACTCCAGCTCATTTAATAAATCAAATAAAATAATCCTAGAAAATAATATTGGATTAATTTCTATAAAGTATTCAGCAAGGAATTATTGTTACATACTGTTAAGGCAATAAATTCATATGAGTATGGACTCATACTGAGTATTTTATACCTGAAGCAACAAGATCATGCTTGCTGAATTATAAAGTGTGGGTATGAGGCTCTTTCCTGGAGTCAACTTTAGGCCAGATGAATTTCTACTATCGCTGAAAGAGAACTCACATATCTTCCAGTAATGGGGCAAAGGTGGTTTGAAGTCAGAAGGGAGGGAAGGTAAAATTAAAAACAAATCTTTCTTTGAGATGAAGGGAGGTTGTGAAATTCTTTAGAATTCTAAAGAAACATGATTTTTGGCAAAGAGACATGAGGATCATGGGGAGTAGGGAACCTCTCAGAAGCTGTAGGGTAAGTCTAGATACTAGACCTTGTGGAAAATTAGAATAATCTTAATTAAGCCTTCAATAGCATCACTTAATCATTGCATTTTCCTGACAGTAGAAATCTTGTCCTTTTAGGTTCCTCTATATAAACCTTACATTTTCATTCCCTCATGTCATCTAAGGGGAAGAACAGAGAACAGTGAAAAACAAGCAACTTGTATAGCAGAGACAACAAACTTCAAAAAAGATTTTACATTTTATTTCTTCATTTTGGTTGGTTTGTTTTATTTCCTTTGGTGGTACTGGGAATTGAACTCAGGACCTCACAATGTCTAGGCAGATATGCTACCACTTGAGCCATGCACCTGCCCTATTTCCTCACTCTGGAAGAGCAAGGATGGAGAAGAAAGTTTAATAGAAAATAACAAATTTAAAGGTCAAATTGGGTGGTGAAAATTAAGTCCTCAACAATTCCAAAGCTTGAAAGATTGAAAATAATTAGGTTACCATGAAAATATGGTAGAGGATGTAGCAAAAGAAAATGAGGAGAAAAGGCTATTAAAATTATGTGTGACATCTGAAGAAAAGGAATAACTAGTAACCATGAAAAGATGAGATTGTGTTAGCTTGTCCTATCAAATTGGGCAGAGTGGGGCTGGAGGTGTGGTTCAAGTAGTAGAGCACCTGCTTAACAAAATCAAGGCCCTAACTTCAAACCCCAGTAATGCCAAAAAAAAAAAAAAAGAAAGTCACTCAAATTGCACAGAGCATCTAATGAATATGTCTGTGGACAAAGCAAGTGGAGTTTCTTATATCCAGCTACTTCAGTGTTATATTTTGCATCAGCCAGTCCTTTCTCAGATTAAACTGGCAACAGTTAATATAGTATAAGGAATCATACCTTTATGTGACCATTAACCAAAGAATAAGACTGTGACACTTAGAATTTCATGAATTACTCAGAACAGTTATAGTAGTATAACGCAGAGTTCCTGACTATTAATTTAATTTAAACATGTTCAATGAAGCAACTGAATTATGGAAAGAAAGAAGTGAAATTAGCATTGGAAAAAACATCAGAATGAAGCCTGAACTTGATTTCAACTAAGCCAAAGAGAAAGGAGAAAGTTGTGCTCAAGAAAATATCATGACTGGGAGGTGGTAGCTCACACCTGTAATCCTAGCTACTCAGGAGGCAGAGATCAGGAGGATGGCAGTTTGAAGCCAGCCCTGGCAAGTAGTTCATGAGACCTTATCTCAAAAAAAAAAAAAAAAAAAAGGGCTGGCAGAGTGGCTAAAGGTTAAGACTGAGTTCAAGCTCCAGTACCACAAAAAAAAAAAAGAAAATACTATGTAAACTTCTTTTGTTTTGTGATATTTCCTTACAGCTTCTATTGCTGTCATCGAAAAACAATCAGACACAGAGATCTGTTTAGAAAAAAAAAGATATTTTCTTAAGAGAAAAACAGGGAGAGAAGAAAACCAAGAAATATTTTCAGCAGAGACAAAAATATTATCAACCCTGGAACATAGGAAAGGACAAACTTCAGTGTAAAACTGAATAGAGAGGATCAAGTCCTTATTAAGGCCAAAAGCTGAAAGGTTAAGAACAACTAGAGTAACTATCACAAATATATGATTGGAAATGAAGCAAGAAAAAGATCAGGGAGCAAAAGAAAAGAAGAGTTATGAACAATGACTGAAGGAAGGGATGGGCAGATGTCATTAATTTTAATTAATACTCAGTGTCTTCGGCTTTTGTCAAATAAATTCCTATTTTTTTGTCAGTAGGAATATAGGAAATTAAAAATAAGCCATTTATTACTATTTGAACAGCTTCTACTATAGTAATAAGAAAACTTACCATTGCTTAATTTTGTGTATTGTCACAAAATGATTTATTTCAACAAATGTTTTAGGTGCAGGGTTTTTTTTTAAATGAGAAAAAGCCATGTTGTTGGACATACACAAACCACTTTCTAATGTTCTTCAATGTTATACTATTAACGTTGCCTCTCTGTAGAGAAAGATTTCAGTAAGTGGCCCGTTAACATCACATAGAGGAAGAGCTTCATTTTCTTTCCCATAACTACTGAATGCCTTGTTAGACATCCCTGGAGTTTGTACTGATATAACAACCATGAAGCTCTTCAGCAAATGGCAACTCCAAATCAGCGCCAATTCCAACATTCAATCATCCAACCCTAGCTTACAGCAGACATTGTTTACACAGTGGTAATCAAGAGAGTAAATTTAGAATATCCTAGAATAAATTATGATAAATTTCCTGCTTCAGGATGATAACTTAATGGATCAGACAGTGACTATCTCCTCAAGAGAGAGTGAATTGATGAACATTCTTTCCTGTGAGCAATTATGATGGAACTCTTTGTAACATTCAAATTAGGATATTTTCAACCAGCTTTCTTTTCTTTTAATTCAGAGTTTGTGTTTTAAGAATTAAGAATAAATGTGGCCTTTTGTAGGTCAAGAAATAAACTGTTTACAGCAACAGTGGCAAGGTCTTCCTGGAAAGATGATGCTTTTCTGGTGGTCTTCCTCTTACCAGAGTGACCTGCTGATCTCCAGAAAGGATTCTGCAGAGTGTACCAGATATGCAATTCCTAAAGTCTTTTTTCCTCTGTAGTCAGGGTGACTGGCTAATATCTTTGCAAATCTATCAAAGCAATTTTTTGTGTCCTCTTTCTTGGAAATTTTTATCCACATGTGAGACTGAGCAGTCTGTACAGAATTCATGATTCACCTTTGACTTCAAAATCTGCACCAGCAGCCTCCAGTGAGCAACATAGCAGCCTCACAGAGAGAGCTAGTTCATTTCCATTTCCATCTGTCTCTGACCCTTTTCATTTCCCATCACTTCAGTTCAACATTCCTTTTTCACTCTAATGACTTTATCCATTTGATCAGAGATTATGTTTCTCAAAGTGTACATTTTCCACAGCTGATTTTTTTTTTTAAGATTGAGGTCATGGAGCAATGCTTTCTTATTTTCACATCCTAGTGTCCAAAATCCTGGTTGTTGGAACAGAAACTGAAGGGAATAAAGTCAATATTAATTAAACCTTTGTGCTATGGTAACACATACATTCACCCAATATGGAAATTACTGCCCTTGTTGACTCTTTCAGAAGCTCCATAAGCATGAGGTGTTTCCTTTTGTGACTGGGGCAGATATTTAACATATTAATTAAACAATTTGGTTCAGGGCTCAGGCAGAACTGGGTTTTTACCACAACTTTACCATTCAACAATCTTAGTTGAGTTACTGAGTAATCTTGTGATCTTGGTTGAGTTACTTAGCGTTTCTATACCATTACTGTAGATTGGGATTAATGGTGGTGACTTTTTTGAGGGGGAGGTAGGTCAATCTATTTATTGTTTTATCATATCATTGTTATACTGGGGATATATTGTGACATTTGCAAAAGTTCTTATAATATATCATAGTTGAATTCACTCCTTCATTATTCTTCTTTTTCGTCCTCCCCTCTCCCCACTCCTGGAATAGTTTCAACATGTCACATTTTTCCATTTTCATACATGAGTACATAATTTTTCTGTAATATTCACCCTCTTACACCTTTTTTTTTATATCTTCCCTCACACACTGGAATCAACCCACAGACAAGACCTTTGTGCAAATGTTTGAAGGGTGAATGAGAATAGTAATTCTCAAGAATTTGGTGGTTAGGAAATACTCAGTAAATATTAAATGTAATGACTACTTCTCTGTTTTTAATCCATTACAACCACATCCCTCTAATATACATGGCCTCTTAAACTGTTTTCAATAATTGTTAGCCTGTTATAAGAAAAATCTGTCATGTAGAAGAGCCAAAAAACTACAAAACAGGGGTTCCCAATGTGAAAGTGTTTTGTAAATCATAAAATGCTATGTAAATATGATAATAGTAAAAAAGAATGTATGGTTTTTACCCAAGGATAATTCTAATAGCCCATCTCAAAGTGCAGGTGATGACCCATGACACTAATGTAGGTAACAGGGGGACTGATAATGGTAATTTTAGAATGGAGGAGGCAAAATGGTTCCAGAAGAGAAACGAGCTTAGATGAGGGGATCAGATTGGTTACAAATGACAGAAACCTAACATATAAGGGCTTTGTGATGCTGTGACTCATAAGGACAAATACTCACTTTTGGAGTAGGTGATAGAAGCAATGTTATTAGATTTCTTAGAATGAGATTAGAAAAACAATGATTTCCCAAGGAAAATTGAGATACTCTTACTGAAAATGGAGAAATGGGTGCTCCTCCAAGGAGCTCACCATTTCATACAGGATCCTCAGCATCAACAATGGTGTCCTTCAACAGCAACACACCTCCATGGTTTAAGAAAGTCTTTCTTTTTTATTATTATTCACATGTGCATACATTGTTTGGGTCATTTCTCCCCTCTGCCTCTCTCCCCCACTCTCTCCCCCCTTCCCCACTCAGTTCCAGGCAGTTCCTGTTCTGCCTTTATTACTAATTTTGTTGAAGAAAAGACATAAGCATAATAAGGAAGACAAAGTGTTTTTGCTAGTTGGGTTAAGGATAGCTATCCAGAAATATTTCTAGCATTGCTTTCATGTACATGTGTTATGACCCATGTTGATCCATCTCTAACTGATCTTTACACTGGTTACTGATCCCCTTCTCATGATAACTTCTGTCGCTTAATGCAGCAATGTGGTTGGAATGGGATCACATGACAAGGAGAGAGCACATACTGGTGATATAGAAATATATAGAAAACCCAAAACATGAAAGTGTCTGAAGTCCCCACTCTAGAGGAGCTAATAAAGAAAGTCTTTCTTATTCTGTAAAGCAATATGGTGCTGTATAACCCACTTGCCACTTTAATGATAATTAATGTATGCAAAAGTTGTCAATAATGAAAAAATTTCCAAGTGAAAAATTACTGTCCAGCAACTGCATAAACACATAAAAAATTTGCATATTCAGAATTGGCAGTGAAGCAAATGAGAACTGAATTCACATTTATTTGAAAAGATGCAACTTTGAATAGATGGAAATGAATCCTATTGCTAAAATGGAAATAAAATATAAAAACATACTTTCTTATATAATGTAAAATATGCTTTAATATGTGGAGTCAGAAAACTTATAAAATACATACAACTTTTATACAAAAGGTTGATCTCAGTAGAAACTTAGTAAGTTTTACTTGACTCTTCTTATTACTGATATTTCCCAAGTGCCATTACTTCATCAATTTATAATATGTTTATCATGTATGTATAAATTAAAGTCATCATTTAGCTTGCCTTCCAATAAGACATATATCTTATTTGAGTTTCATCTGCTTACTCACATTGAACTTCAATATATGCCTTGAATTTTATTTACAGTTGTTCTCACTTCTCTCCCTGAGAGCACTTCTTGCATTATGTATGTTTGGTTTTTAACTACAGCTTTTAAAAAACACAAAAATGTCATTTCCCAAAAAGATCCTGATCTGAGTGCTATTTTCCCAGACAATGAATGATTATAGATGGTATCAGTAAATAAAACATGGCATACATTGAAGAGTAAGGCTATGGAGCTGTTTGTTGGGATGGCCACGATTAGGAAACTTGGGTCAGGATTATGGAAATGGCTCTTAAGATTTTGGTGATCACAGAAATTTTGAGTATCTAATGAAAGCTACAAATCACTTATCTTTGAAATGTCCAATGTACACATCTCCATTGCAAATATTTGCTTAGCATTTTGGGACCCCATGTAGATTTTTTATAGAGTTCTCCAAGGTGTCCATTGGTTTTGATGGGATATGAGGCCATCTAGGGCTAACCTCCATATTTTGGAGAACATATCTGAGAACTTCACAATTTTAAGAAATTTCAATCTTGAGCTAAGCTTTAGTCATGTACTTGTTTTATTCATTCATTTGTTCTGCACTTTAAATGAAAAACAAGCACTATGAAAAACACTGCAGTAGAGCATAACATGTTCACGAAAAGTTATTTGTTCAATATTAGGCATTTACTATATGCCTTATACTTTGTCAGAAAATTTAGGGTACCACAACTTTGAAAGAGAACTAAATGAATACCAGCCTTCCTTTAGGAAATGAGATAGAAATAAAGGAAATAAGACAGAAAGAATGAACACTTCCAGCATATCAGACTGCACTATGTACTTACATACATTTTCTTTTTTGATTTGCAATGTTTTTGGGAGGGCAACATTTTTTTCACCATTGATCTGCAAGTAAGATGAGTTTCATGCATTTAAGTAACTTGCTTGTGGTTGTATGAAGCAGGGCCAGGACATTATTCACCCATTTGCATTTCCAAATCCAGGATACTCTGCTGTTTCCGCAACATAACGTAAGTTTAAGTTTATTCAAATGATAGAGCCAAATCAAAACTCTTTGGTTTTATGCAGTGTACCAATTTATTTTAAAATATTATGGATACTAAGGAGACAGCTTTACCAACAGCTGAATCAGCTTGCCTACCAGTCCAAAGACCTTCAGTTGAGTTGTATTTTGTAACTTTTTTTTTTTTGTTTACTTTTTTTGCCTGTACCAGAGTTTGAATTTGGGGCCTCATGCTTTCTAGGTAGGTGCTTTGTCACTTGAGCCATCCACCAGCCCTTGATTTTTAGGTAGTGTCTTTCTTTTCTTTTCTTTCTTTCTTTCTTTTTCTTTTTTTTGTCTTACATTTCCCTCTCACTGCTGGGCCAGTCTCAGAGCATGGTCCTTCTAGCTATAGTCTCCCACATAGACAGGACCACAGGCACACTCCACCATACTGGGCTAATGTTAATTGATTGAGATGAGGAACTCAATGACTTTTTGCCAGAGCTGACCTTGAGCTGTACCCTCCCAGATCTCTGTTTCCTGAGTATCTGGGATAATAGGTATGAGCCACCATACCTGGCCCCCTTACTGTTTGTACTTATGAGACTAACAAATAAACAAGCCTGTGAGTGTTTTAATTTCTGAATCTATAATTAGAGTTGAACTAGATGATCCTTCAGGTCTTTTGAGCTTTAAGTTTTGGTGAATCTAATAACTATATACTGTAAGTACATATATAAATGTCATAATGTATCTTCCCCCATATACTGTTATAAGCAAATTAAAGAATTTATTTTAACTGAAAAATATTTTATGATAGATCCATTCAGATTATCAAACTATTAATAAAGTTGAAAATTTTGAAGATTGATTAGTAGATCATATCTGTACACATACTTTTTTCTCAACCTAACTAGAAAAATAATTGTCTCTATTAGTGGACCTTACAATATCAAAAGCTCTACAGACAAAAGGTAAAGAGGTTGCTCAGGTGCAATGTTATCATTTTTCCCAGAGAAATCGCCACTTGGGAGTTCATCATTTAATAAAAGGATCACTTAGGAATCCATCCCACTTACTAAAGGAATATTGCAGTACTAAGCTTTAATTGTTTGGCCAGAAATATCAACAGAAACACAATCTAGTCATCTTTAAATAGAATTATAAATAGATAAAAATGATAAATTTAAAAATCAGTTTGCCAAGCATAGTGGTTCACCACCTATAATTCTAATTGCCCCAGGGGCAGAAATGGAGAGGACTGCTGTTCAAGTACAGGCTGGGCAAAAAGTGTATGAGACCCCATCTCAACCAATACAAGTTGGGCGAGCTCACACAGGTCTGGCATTTCAATTATAAGGGAAGTGTAAATAAGAGGGTCACAGTACAGACCACCACAAACATTAACCGAGATCCCTACCTCAAAAATAACTAAAGCGAAAAGGACTTGAGGGAGTGACTCAAGAGGTAGAATGTCTGCCTAGCAAGCCAGAGGCCTTCAGTTCAATCCCCAGTACTGACACACACAAAAAAATAATAATTCCATTAAATTTTCTCTCTTTACAAATGAAAAATTAAATGTCAAGGAGGACAAAAGATTTGCTCAAATTTGCAATCTAGGTTAGTGACACTTAGGCGGAAATTGAGCCAGAACTCTGCTCTTTTGACTTCACATTGCAGAAAGTCTTTCCTTGGTCCTTTTTCAGTCTCAGATCTTTTCTCTCATTCCAGTAGATTTCTCCCCTGGTTTGTCTGAATGAAGACTCTCACAAAAATGTATTTTATACCTCAGAACCAAATTAGCATCCTAAAAACTTGACTTTTATATCTCTCCTCCACTGCATTAAATCTCTTGTACCCCTCACTATCTGAAGAGCTCAATTTATATGATGTTATATGTGATACCCACAGAGCCTGGCTCTAGCTATCTTCGTATGTTGGAACATCACTCTTTTTCTATCTCCAATCTTACACAGGCTTTAAGACCTGACAATCATGCCTTCTCCTCCAGAGAGTGTTTCTCAATTTCCTTTACTGGACAAGTGTCTTTATGCTTGGGACTTTTTGAACATTGTATCTCCCACATAACAACTCTTATATTTTACCTGGTACTGTGTTTTGTACTTCTACCTCAGAGTATGAATTCAAGGGTAAAATGATTAGCATAAGACCTGGTGCTTTGAAGACAGTTTGTAAACAGGAATTCTCAAACACTTTCTTTCCTCGTACATCAATCTATAGTGTCTCTCAGACAGAAGTAAGTCAGTATGTTAATTCTTTGGAGTCAGTGGGTTTAACTGGTCAATTTCTGGAATTCATCTTCTATACTAACTTCTCCTACTGCCTTCCCTGACTTCCCTACTTCCACTGTCTTAATATCTTCTCAAGATCGTCTTCAATCCTAACTTCTTTTCATCCATATATGACTATTATGACCACCATTTGCCCTTCCTCTGAACTCTGCAAGCATACATGGTCTATTTCAGTGAAATGGTGTTTAACCCTGTATTTCTCTTATGAAATTTTCATTTGCTCACTCTCCAACTAAAGGCATGAGCCCTTCCTTATGCTTCTGGTAATTTTTGGTGCATTTTCACATATGGCATTAGTTAATTTCAGGTATTTTAGCAGTGCTTTTGAAACTATGAATTCACAGATTGTTATTCTGAGGCAATTGGCTAACCAAGCTGCTTGGTTTCTCTGTGTACATAAAGCATTTTTAATTCCATCCACCTCTTCAGCATTTATTGAACCTCTACATGTAGGTTCAGTTATATTATGGTGCACTGGTATGTAAAGGCACTGCCTAATGAGAGATAAACATGAATTGCCACCACCAGAACTCCATTCATGGTGCTTTTCCATAGTAATAGCCCATTGCAATCTCCTAGAAGTGTAGAAAGAGACTGATTCATTTTCTCATAGAAATGTGGAGAATTTTACTGCTATCATCACATGACATGTAGTTAGACAGCATACATTGTGGGAATAACCCTTTCCACAAGGCTCCAAGTCCCCTTTGCACCTCTACTTCTATGAATAGGATAACCAAAGGTAAAAAGAGCATGAAACCTTCCATGGTCACTTTTATCCCTACTTGTGATATGATGGGTCTGAAAAATCTCCTTCTACGAGCTTATAATGGACTGAATGTTTGTTCTCCCCCTCAAATTAATGTGTTGAAACTCTAACCCCCCATTTGATGGTATTAAGAAGGGGGGCTTTGGAAAGTAATTAGATAATGAGGGTGGGTCCCTCATTAGTGGAATTAGTAACTTATAGAAGGGACCTCAGAGAGATCTCTCCCTCTCTACCCTGTGAAATCAACAAGAAAACAGCCATCTGTAACTCAGAAGAGGGGCTTCACCAGAACCTGGCCATAATGGCATCCTAATCTTGGACTTCCAGTCTCTAGAACTGTAACTGTTTAAGTTCCCAGTCTATGGTACTTTATATTAGTACCCAAAACTGACTAAGGCGGAACTTGTCTTTTTTATAGATTTTCAAGTTTAAAAATACTGACTTTGAGAGAAATGATGAAAGTTCTTCTCTATATGGTTTGGGAGACTGGGGACATAAAATGGCATTTTAAAGTCAGTAATTGTAGGGGTCTGTGTGTGTTTGTGGTGGCTGGAAAAAGTTTAAGAAAACTTAAAAAAGAGCTGTTTTATTACCTACTGAAAAAACAAAATTTTTAGGAATAATTGTGAAGTTTAACAATTATTTCCCAAATCCTGACTTTAATATCTTATTTGCATTTTCCTTCCCCTTTTTGCATGAAGAATTAGTACTGGTCAAATTTTCTTCCACTTTTATCCTTCAGTAACACTTTATTTTTCTGCTATCATTTTCACATTATAAAAAAATCATACAATCCATCATTGTATTTTAATCAGTGGTTACATGACTGATTAAAAGTCAGTCACAACATACATGCATAGGAAGTATCTAGATGCCCAGGTTGATGGAATTAAAAAGGGTCTGTACACACATTACTACAGTAGATGGGTACCACCTTAATCCTTTCCCTACATTTTCCATCTTATCCACTGAACAGTGTTCTTCTATTTTTGACTCCTTGGAATTTGAAAAAGTATTAGAGCTATTCTATATAAAAGCCTTCTGGGTGTTGTCTTTGAGTGTATTTCACAAATAACGATGTGTGATATTGAATTAAACTTTGTTAAAAAGAAGTCACAGCAATGACTCAGACTTGATTTGGCCAATAAACGATAATTTAAGAAGATCATAACCTCTGGAACTATGCACTCTATGTAAAAATATCAAATTACAAAAATCTATGGTTTATATAATTATAAGTTATTCTCAAGAAAATAAATAGCATATTTTATATTTTCAGATGTAGGTGATGATTTTGTGATGTAAGTTACAGAGAAAAGTCAAAAGACAGAATGCCCTCATTTTTGGTTAATATTATTCATAGTTATAAAATATATTATCCAAAACTCTTCACTTGCTATTTCTTTCCACTACACAGAGCTTTTTTACAATAAGAAAAGTAAAAACTAAATAAAGTAACCATGAACGGTATGGGAGAGAGAACTTTATAAGCACATAAGTCTTCTACCACTGAAACTCTGCCAAAGTTAAATTCGTGCAGTTTATTTTCAAAGAAGGAGTGGTTATCACTTGCACACATCACTCCAGTTTGCCTCACACTAGATAAAATTAATGGCTAAAAATTTCAACCTGACTCTAAAACAAAACTTTAAACCCTAAAACTTGATCTTTATCAAGTCACTATGGTATAGCATCTCTATGCCAGCTGCAGCTGTTTATTCATAAAAGAAGTTGTCTTTGACAATCATATTGTAGACCATAAAACACCAATGTAAACCACTCTTGAGTCCTGTAATCCACATTACTGAATTATGTCTGTGACATGAAAAGGATGAAAAATAAGTGTGTACTTAAATATGTGTTGCATTGGATCATTAGTGTACAGTAATGTGGAGGTGTGTTGCCAGCAACTTTTCCCTGGAGTGCTTTTGTTGTACTGCTGAAGCTAGTTAAATCTGCTCCATTGGTTTCTTGTTTCAGTGAACTGCTGGACATTCAAACTGGTGTGTGGAAACAGAGGTTGTTCACACAATGATACAATAAACTATTCAGTTTCTAAAATTAGAACTCTAATTGTCAAGTAGAAAAACCCTTTATCACATAAAAGTATTATCCAAACTAAATAAGATTGCTTTATATGAAGTAAATTTAGAAATGAAAAGTCAACAATAATACTTTAATTATGGTGTAAGATTGATAGATATTAAATTTCTTGTCTCATCAGGGATTAAATCTTCTGAATATATATACTGATCCAAAGTAATAAAGTAAATTAATTTTGAGTGCAAATGCATGTCATTATATAGACACAAATTCTTCATATCTTTATAAATTTTACTCTTTATTTTGTGATTTTTTTTAGTCATTTCATATGTAGACAAGTTTATGCAGTGATAGTGTTTTAACATTTAAAAACCTAGGAAATTATTTGATTGAAAGTCTTGCAATTATCTTTTCTCTCTCAAAGAATCGGTTCCTAATTGTAGGACTGCTGTCACAATATTCAAAAATAGGTCCATCATAAAGTTAGACACTAGATGGCAATAGAAATCCCCCAAACTGGAGACATTGATGGCCTTTGTCCATTAGTCTTAAATTTGAAATTCACTTTACCTCTCATTGACTTTTGAGTTTTACAGAAAAAATTAGAAACAGAAAACCAGTAACATTTTTATTACTCCTCCCTCCCATTGATGTGTGTGTGACATAGGATTTAGAAAATAACCTTAGTGCATTCATTACATTTATTATTTGGTGCATGTATAATTATAAAATTATTGACACATTTGTTCATAAGCACTGATAAATGTGTTAACATTTTATCATACAAATTAAGATGTATGCTTTAACACATGCATCTGTGTATGAAACATACAATTCAACTTATAAAATATAATAATATTAATGATTTGTGTATGTTCCAGCACAATATTTCTAATAAAGTGAAGATTTTCTCCCAAAGGAAAGAGCGGGCATTGAGATGTGCTTGTCTAAAAATATGGCATCTAAGAGGAAGAGAAAAATATTCTGAGACGTATATAAATTTAATCTAATAGCATCATTAGTAATGTTTATAAACTCGCTGTTGGAATCTGTTCACATTCTTATATAAAATGATACTGAAGATTTCAGGGAGAAAGAGTGATTGAGTAGAGAAATACCAATCAAAATAATACTTATTTTGGGGTAAGCTCTGTGGTATCACTAACATATTAGCCTTGTGCTGCACAAACTAGACTGACCCTCAATTCATTTTTTGGATCAGTTCAAAGTGCTGAATTTGATGTATGGAGTCTGTATGATTTAAGTCTCTGGTTACTTTCAAATTTGCTTCTCTTACTTTTTCCTCACAGCAGTTGAGGGAGTTAAATTTGGAAGGAATGCTTCTAGTGAAGTGATTATAGATTTTTTTTTTTTTTTGGTTAGGTACAAGACCAGGTTTTAAAAGGTTATTTCATAATTATTTTCTGTGATTACTAATTGATGATGGCTTAGAAACTAATTTTAAAATATGCATTCTCGTTTTATCAAACTAAAAGCTCATTATAGATTAAAGTAATTATGTAAATATAATGAACAAAAAACACACAAAGCATTAGGGAAGGAATTTGTTGAGTATGTTATATTATGGTTTTATAGAAGAATGTTCTAGTTCTTAGTTCATGTGTGCTCAAGTGTTCAGGGTTAAAGTGTTATATTGATTGCAACTAACTTTCTAATGGATCAGTGTAAAAAAATGGCTAGAGAAGGAGGAAGAAAGAAAAAGCAAATGAAGTAAAATATTTAAAAAGGGTGACTCTTAAGGTATGTTGGTATTCATTGTATTATTCTTTGAATATACTTTGTAGGTTTGGTGTTTTTCAAAATAAAAATCTGGGAAAGAAAAAATCACTTCATCTCTGAAAATAAACCATAGAAAATAAGTAATATTACCTTTTTTTCTACTTGCCTACAATGAGTTTACCATTTTCTCTAGATGAACTATAATCCAGGCATTCTAAGGTTAAAACTTACTTGGATTCTTGTGACTGACAAGAACTTTTGTCTCATGGTTAGGGATGATATTTGCTTTGTAAATAGATTGCAGTAAAGAACAGGGGAAAACCCCAATATTTTAATAAGAAGGTCTCTCCCTTCTATTGTAGTCCCAACAGTTCTGGGCTGAATCACTAGGTACTTGACATACAATCGCCATCAGAAGCCGAGCCATCCCTGCTGCAAATCGAAACTGTGGTTCTAAAAAGGAATTTTCTAATCCAAAACAGAGCTTCAGAGTCCTACGTGATGTAGTTATTATTGCATTATCGTTTCTAAAATTTTCCTCATAGAATGTATGCTTAGAACACTGTAAATGCTAATAAATTATTTAAAACAAAATGAGTTTGGAAATCAGGCATATGGAGTATTGGTGAACATGTTTTGCTCTTGATATTGAAATATCAAACCGGCTTCTGGGAGACAATGTAAATAAAGCAAGCTGCAAAAATTTTTATGCAGCAAAATGGCCACTAAATATTGTATATTAGAATTCGACTTACTCGAAAAAGGATTCATGGCAAACACAAAGAGAATATTTAAGATATGAATGGCTCGAAAACGGAGATCATTTGTTATATTAGCACAGTGCTGGAACATGAAAATGATAAAAATTCATCTGTCAGCCTTTTAACAAATGGATAGAAATTCAGTTTCAGTATCTAGCATATGTTCTGTACATGGAATCATAGAAATAAGACATAAAATTTAACTCTTCTTTGTTGAAATGATAGAGTTTGAAGTATATGCTTAAAAATAATTAGCATATTTTATTTTCATTACTCACTTGCTTATCTTACAAGGTTAGTAATTTTTATATCAAGACACTACATTTAGAGCCATTTAAAGAATATGAGACTTTATTTTAGATAAAAACCAAGCCTCCCAGGGAACTTACTGAGCTGCTATTATCAAGTTTTGCTTTTGTATTTTTAAATAACTTTATTTTATTTGTAATAGGTTTAATAAAAATTGAAGCTTAGCCCCATGTTTCAAAGTTCTGCCACGTGATTGGGCTTCATGTGGCTGTAAGTCACTTTCTGCATGGGGACAGGGTGTGTTTACTTAGTCGTGGATTGATCAGCCTGAGAAAAACATTTTTAAGAGATAAACATATCTATATTACATATCAGATATGCAGATTACCATGTCATATAGGACACTAGTGATAAGTTTAAAGAAGAGCAAAACCTTCAGTACAACTTTTAAATAATTTTTAAGGACATGCTCTTAATCATATTTAAATGCTGACATAAAAGTAACCGACTGAAAAAACTTCTCTATTTTCCAAACTACAATGTAGATCTCACATCATAACGCTTATTCTTTAGGGCAAGTCCTCGATAAGTAAGCACAGGTGGCAATATTACAGAGCGGTGTTACATTGCCTCTGAGGAGGGAAAAAAAAATCTCTGCTTTATAGTTTGTTTGTTAAGCAAAGAGAGGAGGTTGTAATTTATCCCTTCCCAATGAAAACACAAACCTAAAATTCCAAGGGAAAGAAGCTTAATTTTTGATTATTCTAGATCTTGAAACTATGTGTTAAAGGAAGTAGAGTGGGTTTCTGCTTTTGTTTTTATTTTTTGTTTATCTCTCCGATTTTAAGCTGCCTGTGTTCTGTCTTCAGTGGTCAAAAGGGCCGGACACCCCCTCTACCCCATCATTCCCGTGGTAGGATTGCTGCTTCCTGTCTAACCAGGCTGCAAAACTAAGAGGGAGGACAAGGGTTGCTCCTTACCTGTGGCCCATGGGAAGCGGGCAGCAGCATTGGTGTCCTCTTGGGCCACTTCATTCTGAGGGGTTTTGTGCAGAACATGATCCCTTTGGGAGACTCAGGAGAATGGTCTTAGTTCTGACCTCTGTTTTGATAGCAAAGTTTGTTTCAGAACTTCAGAGTTCCAGCTCAGTAGATTGCTTGGAATCATGCATGCAAATGCTGAATTCTGATAAAAGTCATTTCAGTTTTTCTCCGTGTAGCTTTGGTCTAGTGATCACACAGGCCACCCTGTCCCTTCCTGCATGCTTCATTTTTCCTACTTACAGAGCAGAAGCAAAGTTTCCTATACCCAGAGTAAAAATAGAAACAGGAAGACTTTGAAAAGAGAGTTTGACTTGCTTATTTGAAGTCTGTACTCTTTGCAAACTGTCCATTTTGAATTGCTCATCAAGATGAAAGATAGTGATTATAGATAAGAGAACAGGAAAGGGAAATTGTAGCTTGAGGTATGGTTTTGAGAAGTGTGGTTTAGGGTTGGCTATGCCCTTTTGAGTATTTCATTTTCTCATTTCCGCACTTGCTTCGTTTCTAGGTTTGGCCCTTCTTCCCATCACCATTTACTGTGCAGTTACTATGTGAACATTTATGTGAATTTCCTGGCGTATGCTTTGTATAGCAGCCATTTGTCTGACTTTTCCTTAATCCTCTGTATTACCAAAGTTGTTTTTCATATCAAATGCCTACCACGGACTTTTCCCCAAAGAACAAAAATATTTTGATAAATATGTTGATTTTGGTTTTTAGACCATCATACTTCAAACCAAAGGAAGGAGCTAAATGATAGAGCATCATCATTGCAAAAGTGATGACTATTTTTAGCCTTTTCCATTGGAATACTCACAGAAAACTTTCTGTTAGGACCTATTGCACCTGTTGATTTTGACCAGGAAGTACAAAGTGCAAAATCATTGAGTCTTCATTCCATATACCTAATTGCTCTTTGGTTATACTATCCTCTTTTATCTTTATTATCTACTGGATATGGGTAAGATTTTATTTTTTTAATAACACGTCTTTACCTTATTTATTATTTATTTGTCTATTTATTTTTGTGGTACTGTAGTTTAAACTCAGGGTCTCAAGCTTGCTAGGCAGGTGCTCCACTACTTGAGTCATACCTCCAGAAATGTATCTTTAAATTAATAAGAATAATTAAATGAATCCTCATGTCTTTGCTTCTTCAACTCATTAAGGTGAAAAACTGCCTTAAAAATCTTGCTGCTCTTTACGGGACACCAGAATGTATTGCATCATATAAAGCAGGGTAATTTTTTCCTAGTAGAAATCTGATTGTGTATGAAGTATATAGTTATATCCTTGAACTTAGAGTCAATGGAGACAAATACTCTTGTTTGTTTTCTTTCTTTTTTTTTTTTTTTTTTTGGCAGTTATGGGGTTTGAACTCAGGGGTTTTCATTTGTTAGGCAGATGCTCTACCACTTCAGCCATGTCCCTATCTCTTTTTGCTTTTAGTTATTTTTCAGATAGGGTCTCAAGTTTGTCTGGATCTACCTACGACCTCAATTTGGAATTGCAGTCATGTGATACCATACCTGGATTGTTTGTTGAGATAGGGTCTTACTAACATTTTACCCTCGCTGACCTGAAAACACAATCCTCCTGTTCTTCATCTGCTGAGTGAGTAACTGAGATTACAGAAATGAACCACTGTGCCCAGTCCCCAAATTTTAAAATAATAATAAGTTAATACTTTGTGTTAATAATTTACTTTATCTGTTGGTAGCAATTTATAGCAGACAGTTATATACCATATTCCACAAGTATAAGAAAAGTTGATGTGAGTAAAATTTATAATTGAAAAGCATTATCCACAGACACTATGTCTTTCCCTGGTGATAGAAAAAGATAACAGTTATCTGATCAGTAGGTCACCCATGTCAGGCAGTGATTTCCACTCAAGAATTACTCACCTGGCTGATATTGGAGGTAAAAAGGATCTGAGTATAACCTCAGCTAGATTTGTGGTTTTATTTGGATTAATTATTTTAAGGTTTTTTCCCCCAGTGGGAGAAATCAGTAATTTATTTCCTTATCATGTTTTGTATTATCTTCTTTATCACTTCAAATTCTTTTTATTGTAAGTTTTATTCACAAGTCTGACATCTCATAGGAAAGAAATGGAAAATAACATTTTTAAAACGTAAAAAAATGAAATAAAATAAATAACAATGGTCTCACATACATTTGGATTTTTATTCTTTTATCAACTCTTAAATTACCTTTGATTCCACACTCTAGTTTGCCCCGTGTTTATTTTGTATTTCTTTTTGTACAAGTGTGCTTTTTCCCAGTTCATCACAGTAACCCATGCACTTCCTCAGGTATTACCAGTTATCACAAGCTAGCTCGGCTAAAAACATGTCAGTGTATAACATTCAATTACCTAATTATCTGACATTACGTTCCTCTTCTTCTATCTCATAGTCAATGTCTGTTTTTATCTTTTTGGAGGATGAAAAGGAATGTTTTAGCAAAACCGAATTAAAAACCTGACTGTTTCATCTTTGCTTAGGGAAGTATCGAGCACACGGAAGGACCTGTTTAGGCTTCAAACAAAATGTAAAGACTCCACAGCACCTATGTGCAGAAGTTCTTTGAAAGCAATAGCTAGGCTGTTGCTAGTGTAATGAGCCTTGATCAAAAAGGATTAAAGAAGGTTTAAAAATTAGCTTTACTTTAATTAAAAGACAATAAAAACAGGATAGTTGGAGGCTGCAGGGTGAGAAAGGAAATGGGCAAGAAAACAAAATATTTCAACTTTTATGTCTTTTCTTATGCTTTACTTCACTTTACCTTATTGTCATTATACCAGTATCTGAAAGTGACAGAAAAGTATCCCTCATAATTTTGCTGTATTTTATTTTACTAGGAACCTACTGAGGCTTCACATTGGAAACATATTTTAAAAATCCAGCATCCAATTTTAGGTGAAAATGGGATTAAAATAAAAGGGTGGAATTTAATGTGTATCTTGACTAAACACAGATTTATTTTTCATCCTATCATTTTTTTGTTTCACTCCATCTTTTTTACAGTGTTTTTTGATTTGGGGGAAGATTGTCATTTAAGCCCATCCTTCTAGTTTATATTCTCACAAACTGATAATATTCAATTAAAATCAGTTCATATAAGAATGAATTTCATAGGCTTTAAAATTTAGTTTTGTAATTTGAGAGAGGCAGGAAAAAATAAAATACATAGTATTAACAGAACTCCAGTTTGTTAATCTTCATGGTAAAGAAAATTAGTTGTTCTATGTGTCTTTCTATCCTTCTAAGAGAATTTCCTTCACTGTAATCGAGAACATTGCATGTATTTTGGGTCCAGAGACTGCAGCAGTAACTGTGGTATCTCAACCATCTTGAGTAAGCAGCACAGGCTCATGGGATGGAGCTCTTTTGTATACTGTGGAGCTAGAGAGAAGCCTGTGAAAAACAAATGCACTAAGTGTCCAACTATTCTCTTTTGGGCATAGAGAGATTTGCCTCACTTGCAACTTGGCATGCCCCATTTCTTGGGGAGTGTGCACCTTCTCTTGTGATCCTTTTCACTTCTGATCTTAAACTTGACCATTTGATAAAGTACCAAGAGAGTTTAAAAACAAGTAAATTCTAGAAAAGTACAAAAAGGTTTACATGGAAAGAGAGAGAGGGAGAGGGAGAAAGAAATGAGATGACTGTCCAAAGAAGAGTCTCAACAGAAATGATGACTTGGATTTATTTTGGTGTAGATCCACTATAAAATTTAAAGGGAATTTTTGTGCCAAGAAGACCTGGTATGTAATTCATAATATGACTTTGTCTTCCCGGCTATAGAGTACAGCTGCATTTATAATCAAATAAGACAGAAAGTGCCTCTGTGTATTCACAGAAACAATCTGCAAAATAAGTCAAAAATATTATTTTAATATTAATAGAAAATGATCCCCAAAATATACTAAATAAAAAATGACTCAAAAAGAAAGACAATGTCACTGAAGTTGCAAAAAACTTTGTTGAATTTTGAGCAATGAAATTTTCAAATATCATTTTGAGTATATGAGCTATGAATTTTCATCTGAGCAGAACATACTTCTTGCTTGAATTTTGAATTACTGTTCATTTTCCAATAGACTAAGATGACGTACAAAGTTACAATGCTAACATGCAGAGCTCAAATCGTGAAGAATTTTACAGTCTTTACAAACACAGACTGATTGGGTCAATCTAAAAATTCCCTAGAGATATAAAACCATTGATAAGACCCACAATGAATGTTTGGAAGGCCTGTGTCAAAGGTACACACACTTTCAGTCATTTTCCTAACCACTATGGGTATTTTTTCTTTTAGGTTTATAAAGCCTGCACCAATAGCATACTTCTGTAATACGACTGCTTCTGAAATAGCTTATTATCAGGCTATATGATCCCCTAACATATGTTAATCACCCTAAATAGCAATATTTGCCAACTTGACCTACAGATTTTATGTCTACCTTAAAAAAAGATTAACTAGTATGCACATATCAGAACATTATAGGAAATAATTTCTGAGGAGCAATGTATTTGGGTGAAGCCAATCTATTTTTGATTTTGGTCTCTGGGGCTCTCCCTAAAATGTGATTTCCCAAATATCTCTGAGGATAGGTGGCATAAATTCAGTTATTTTGCTTAACACGCAAAATGAAAACCAGTAATACAGATGATAGGAGATGATTAAAAAAAATTCCTCACTCAAATCTATTACCAATATTTAGTGTTCAACTCTCAAAATGAGAATATAAATGGATTCATGAATCCTTTCCATAGCTAATAAATCCCACATTGAACTGAACCCATAATTATCCAATAAATGTGTATGAGGAATAATCAATTGATACTATTTTAGCCAGCAAAAAATCCACTATTTATTGCTTTGTCTATAACTTTAAAAAATGACAGCAGGAAAGCTCCTTAAAGGAAAATTCTAAAAATATTCCTTTAAAACAGAGTAAAAGGTGACATTTCAAATTCAAAAGAAAGCTACATTTGGTGAGATCCTTACTACTCTCATGATGTGTTAGTTATGTTTAACTCTGGCATTTTTTTTTTTTTTTGACAAATGACTAAACATGGACTCGGTGTTTCTTGGGCCAAGACATCATCTTTTATGACACATTTCTACACAAACACACTCCCAAAAGGTCATCATTCACCTTCTTAAACACCAGTGGAACACAAGCCAACATTTTAATTTACCGAGAAAATTTATACAAGGGACTAAAAGTTACAACCCTCCTTTTGAGGGCTGCCACTAAACAACAGGAACATATGGAGTGACTCAAGGCAGTTTTGAAATTCTTTTATATTTTGCCCTTGCATTCAATCTCACATTCTTGCTCCCTCTTAACCTCTTTTCTCCCCACAATGGTTGTAACCAGTGCCAGCTCCCGGCTTGAAAAAAAGCAAGAAGTTGTGGTTCCATAACTACAGTGTTGGCCCTTGCTGTAAAGGAGGAAAAGAGGCATATGTACAAATGAATCGGTTTAAATTGATAAAGTATTCTGGGTTACATGCAGATATATGGGCCTATGAAATTAGGAAGAAGACAGAATTTATAGCTGATAATTGAAAAAGTTTCACGGCTTAAGAATATTGCTAAAGGTTTATGCTAATACAGTTTGCTTACTTCCAATGTTCATGTGAAAATCTCACCAGAAATATATTTGATCCATTTTCTGATTTCCAGATCTCTTGATCTTCCTTCTTTCCCCCTTTTCCCTACTCTCTCTCCTTTCCGCACTTCCTCTCTCCTTCTCTCCTCTCTTCTTCTTCTTTCCTCCTCCTCCTTCTCCTCCTTCTTTTCTCTCTCTCTCTCTCTCTCTCTCTCTCTCTCTCTCTCTCTCTCTCTCTCTCTCTTTCTCTCTCTACTAGCCACCACATTTAAGAGAATCTTAGTAAGAAAAGAAAGGCCAAGTTAAAAAATAACCAGAATAGGCCATGGAGAAAAACACAGTAGGAATCAGAAAGTGAAAGGTTTGTGGAGGAATGAAAAAAGATGTATTAGGAAAAAAACCATATGACAAATGATCAATTGTTTTTTTCCATTCCATTTCTCTTCTAAATTTGCCATATTTGTGGTTAGATAATGCAAAAACATGAAAAGTTCATACATGAAATATGGTTTCTTGCCTTTAACCATTTCTCTTTCATGGAGCTGGATGGTGAAAATACTCAAATGTTAGTCTTGGTAGAAGAAGGAAAATTTCCTAAAGGATGTCTGAGTTTGAGCAGTGTGTATGTGTGTAAGTGGTGTGTGTATGTGTGAGTGGGGTGTGTGTGAGAGAGAGTGGTTTGTGTGTGTGTGTCTGTGTACATATGCATGTGTTTTCTTTATTCTCAAGACCTGCTCCTTGGCTCTGAACCAGTGTCTCTTAACCACACATTTTATTTACTCTTTCATCAAATGCTTATTAAATAAATGGTCAGAAAAATTTTAAACTTTTCATTTTTTGTGATACCAGGGATAGAATTGAGGGCCTCACCCATGATAGGCAAGCATTCTATCTCTCAGTCTCATCCCCAGTCTAAAACGATTTTTTGCAAAGGTAACTTAATTTTAATAGAAGTTTAGTATTCCATCACTTCTCCTTTCCTTTCTGTAATTTTAATTAGAATAAGAAAAATATACTAATGCATTTTCTTTTCTTTTTTTTCATTCTCTCCTTTTTTCTTGGCAATACTGGGGTTTGAACTAAGGGCCTTGTGCCTGCTGAGCAAGTGCTCTACCACTTGGGCCATATCCTAGCCCTTTTTGCTTTCAGTTATTTTTCAGATATGGTCTTGAGCTTTTTGACCTAGTCTGGCATTGGACCATGATCCTCTTACTTACACCTTCCACATAGCTGGTGTTACAGGAGTGAATCACCACACTCATTTTAAGTGTCTCTATAAAAATGTTGTCTTAGGTTTCTAGATTCCTATTGATAGTCTGATACTTGAGTTAACTTGTTCTCAACTTTTATATGCTTTCCCATTTATATATATATATGAAACTTCTGATATGTATATATACCTATACCATAGTCTGTTGAACACTAGTAGCTTGGAAGATTTTAGTGGGCTAAAATATCCTATAGTAAAATACATTTGGCAGTATAACATACCCTATACTTCCCAGGAGATGCCTGGCAACATTGGGATATTCAAAGTTCTGAGAAGTTACACAGCAAAGCAAGTGACTTAACATAATCTAATCCAACAATTTGCAAACATTTTTGATATCAGAATTGATTTTCAGAGGACATCTATCATTATCTTGGTGATACACAGTTTCAGAAATACCCTCCTAGATCCTTATGTTTAATCAGTGCTGGTAGGTCTACACTAAGCATAATGATTATGGGAAAGTGAAGAGGTGGGTAGGTGGAGAGATCAATTTGAAGATGTACATATGGATGCCATGCCTTAAATTGATGGGTCACCTACTTTCAGCATATTTTGGCCTTAGAAACTCCTAAAAGCCAGATTCAGTAATGAGTAAAAGCATGTGAAAAGCAAAGTCTTTTAAGCTTAGTTTTTGACCCACTACCATGCCTGGGTGACAAGAAATTTATCATCTTTGATCCTGTTTTCTCATTTTTAAATGAGAAATAATACCCTGGAAAAAGTCATACTCACTTTATGTAGTTCTTTGGGAGATTGAATGGGAAATTTTATTTTGGAAAACATCTAGTCCAGGGCTTAGCTCACAGGAACTATTCAATAAAAGATCATTTTATTTCTTTTCTTCCTTCTGTCCTGCTGTTTTGCTTTCTTGTAGAGAAACAAATATCTACAGCATGATATTTTCCCCTATGTCAACATGATGAGAAATTAAAATATGAAAAGCCAAATTAAAGAGATTTATTTTGTTTAAGAGATATTTACAATGTTCTTTTTATCTAAGTACTTTAGAAAAAATAGTTCATTTAACTTCTGAAAAACCCTGTGAAGAAATTACAATTATCACTCCCATTTTATAGAGGAAGAAACTGATCGGTAACATTTACTTGAAACCACATAGGAGATATCACAAGAGAAAATTATTATTGTAGACTCATTGTAGTGTGTGGTGCCTCACATGTGTTGATTATAATTTTAATTTGAATACCAAATTATAAAGACCTTGGACTTTAAATATGTCTATAGAGAGGAGGAAATTAGGAGACCAGGTCATGCCACATATTTGTGTGTGTGTGTGAAATCCTTCATTTCATGAAGTGCTCAGCCCATGGTAAGTACTTCGTACGCACTATTCAATATTATTTCATTATGCTTGTGTCCTACTAGAGAAAATTTGAAGAGATTTGTCAATGAGGAGGCTTTCTTTTTTGCCCTTCCATGTGTATCTTTTTTATTTCTCTTCCCAGAACTTCCTCCTCCTCCTCCCCAAAGATCATTCTTCTATTGACTCAGATCCTTTACTAGTAGAATAAATTGTTCATAATGACCAAGCTGGAAGGAGGCAGAGCCAGGACTGTTTACCCAGATATATAATAGTTAAAAAGATCAACCAAACCACCATCTTCCATTACCTTACTCTTTCACCTTTAGGGGCCCCCACAGTACCCCAGGTGTTCACCCTCACATGCTCCCCAACATTGGAAGCAATAGGACTCTTGAATTGTGGGTTTTCCATTGGAGGGGACTTTCAACATGCAAGGTCTATCCTCCTCATTTATGGGTAAGGACAAAGAAACAAGAGAAGTAAAATCTCACAAGGCCTAGAAGTCATTTCTTCTTTCCAGGTTCAGAGCAATTAGTTCCGCATTGCTGTGTGCTTTGGATTAATTTATATTAAAATACCTAGTAAAATGTTCCAATTACATAGTATAAACATCATAGGATGTTTACTAGATGAGTTTGTAAAAGCCATATTTTTTAAAGCCAGAAAAGACATTAAGTAACTTAAAATTCTGGCCTCCAATTTTTATAATTAGTCTCTTGAGTACAAACCATGTCTCTGCATCTTGCAGAATTCAGAGTGCTCAACAAATGGAACTGTTTTGATCTGTCTTGACAGTAAGCTGTGAGACCAGTTTGAACCATGTTCAAAGTAGACAGATAGCATGATAATTACAATAATGTGCATAATAAAACTTCTATAACTAGGTAATCTCTTGACAGACCATCGTATGTTTGGCCTGTCAACTGTTTCCACTCATACAGCATGACAGATTTCCCTTCTGCCTTTTCTCTTTGTCAATTTAAACATCATCTACGTTGAAAGAATGTGTTCTGTGTTTGAAATTTACTAAAAGGCCCAAGAGCTTAGGTACAAGCTAAGTCTATTCAATTGAATACTTTGGGAAAACGTGTTTTCACCAGGAGAACTGGTAAAATGTGAACTGGTACAATGTGAACGCAAAACTTTGAGTTCCTAACTTAGTGACTTGTAAAGATGTCAAATGCAGCAATTTCTCACTTAAGTTTCCTTAGGAAGAATGAGTAACAGTGAAAATATCCATGGCTGAGGATCTCTTGTTTCTGATGGTTTGTAATTCTATTCTGTGATCTTGTAAGCATTACTTGTCTGGAACTTCAGAATCATTATAATCTCTCTTCTGTCCTTCATAGTATATTAAATGTTCTAAGGATATGTAAAAATAAATGCAAATATACTCTTCACATCTTTCCTTTAAATATTTTTCAGTATTCATTTGTAATTATTCCTTTGCTTCTAATGACTTTGCCTACATTCTACATTCTAAGTAGAAGGATTGTCAACTTAAAGAAAAACCTGGGTTTCAGTCCTAGCTTGGGTAATTTGAGCTGTGTTATCTTGGCTCACTTACCTTCTCAAAGATTCAGTATTCTCAGTGATTAGAAAAGGAAGGTTAAGCTACACCTTCTTGGTGGAGCTGTGAGAACTGAGTAAGCAAAGAGTGACTTGGCACAGAACTCTTTTGACTTTGTCTTCAACAAATATAGAATTCTACCTTATGGAGAGAAAAGGAAAATAATTAAAACTAAACCATGCAATGGTTTAAACAAATGTCATGAAGAATCATCTTCAAATGGATAATATGCCTATGAAAAACTATATAGCCAAGCTCATTATCAGAAAAGCCACAGTGGTATACCAGTATCTAACCACTAGAATTGCTAAAATGAAAAAGACAATTTCAAGTATCAGTTAAGATATAGAACAGCAGGAATGCTCATAAATTGCTGGTGGAAATGTCGTTTGTTGTGATTATTTTAAAAGCTGTTCAGCATTATCTATTAAACTTGAAGATGTATATCCCTTACAACCTAGAAATTCTACTTCTATTAAAATGTGCACTAAAAGATAAGCACAATTACACTTATGACAATATTATTCATAACAGCATAAAACTAGAAATCATCCATCTGTCTATCAGCAGAGGAAGGTGTGGGCTCTGGTACACTCACACAAATAAGTATCATATAACAATGAAAAGCAATGATTTCTTTTGGTGGTACTGGAGTTTGAGCTCAGGGCTTTGTGTTTGCTAGGTATGTCTCTATCCCTTTTCTCTTCAGTTATTTTTGCAATAGAGTCTTGCTTTTTTTCCAGACTGGCCTAGCCCGGGATCCTTCTATTTTATGCTTCCCACCACAGCTGGGATGACAGGTGTATGCACCATCTCTACCAATTTTTTTCTGTTGAGAAGTAGTCTTGCAATCTTTTTATCCATGGCTGGTCTGGAACCACAATCCTCTTGATTTAAGCTTCTTATGTAGCTGGGATGACAAGGAAGTACCACAATACTCAGCTATTAGTTGGGATAGGATTTCGTGAACTTTTTGCTGAGGTTGGCCTCAAACCACAATCCTTATTTCAGCCTCCTAAGTAGCTAAGATTACAGGTGTGAGCCACTGGTGCCTGCTTAACAATGATGAATTTTAACTCCCAGCAACCCAGATATACCTTACAAATGTAATGTTGAACAAAAGAAGAGAAACATAAAAGTGTATGCTGTATGACTCCATTTGTAAAAGCTTCCCAAATAGGCAATATATAGTCTTTGAAGTTAAATTATTGTCTTGTGAGATGAGGATGGGATAGTGACATGAAGGGGTCATTTTAAGATACAGGTATATTTATTGATCTGAATTTGGTAAGTTTGCATTTATACTGTAAAAATTCATCAAGCTGCATGCTTATGGTGTACATATTTTGTATATGTATGTTATACTTCCATAGAACAGTTTACATTAAACAACACAAGCCAGACATGGTAGCACATGACTATAATCCCAGTACTTGGGTGATTGAGGCAGGAGGTGTGAGAGTTCAAGGCCAGTCTGGGCTACATAGTGCCCAGAAATTTAAAAAAAAGAAACCAAGCAAACAAATAGCAATAACCTAAACCATGCTAGTAATCTTCAATTTCTCCCAGGCACACTGATGACTTAATGCACCAGTGGCCAACAGAATATTAATATTGACTCCACTTCTTTTATTCTTTAGGTTCTTAGTAAGATAGAACTTTTTCTATGGCTTGTTAAAAAGAAAAAGGAAAAGGAAAAGAAAAAGACCCAAGCTGGGTATGGTGGCTCAAGTCTATAATCTTAGCTACTTGAGAGGTGGAGCTTGGGAGAAGTTCCAAGCCATACCGGTCTTCACCAATGGTTGGGTGTGGTGGTGCATACCTGACATTCCAGCTACAGAGGAAACATAGAGAGGATGATTACGTCCAGGCCAGCCTGGACATGAGGTGAGGCCCTATTCCAAAAATAAATGCTAGCTAGTTTTTTAGGTGTCTTACCTATCCTCACCCCTCCCTTGTGTGCTCTCGCTTTTATCATGTGCTCATAGTCCAATCCCCTTGTTGTGTTTGCCCTTGATCTAATGTCCACATATGAGGGAGAACATACGATTTTTGGTCTTTTGAGCCAGACTAACCTCACTCAGAATGATGTTCTCCAATTCCATCCATTTACCAGCGAATGATAACATTTCGTTCTTCTTCATGGCTGCATAAAATTCCATTGTGTATAGATACCACATTTTCTTAATCCATTCGTCAGTGCTGGGGCATCTTGGCTGTTTCCATAACTTGGCTATTGTGAATAGTGCCGCAATAAACATGGTTGTGCAGGTGCCTCTGGAGTAACAGTCTTATACCTTAAAGCAACTGAGGCCAATAGGAAAAGGGGACCAGGAACTAGAGAAAAGGTTAGATCAAAAAGAATTAACCTAGAAGGTAACACCCATGCACAGGAAATCAATGTGAGTCAATGCCCTGTATAGCTATCCTTATCTCAACCAGCAAAAACCCTTGTTGCTTCCTATTATTGCTTATACTCTCTCTACAACAAAATTAGAGATAAGGGCAAAATAGTTTCTGCTGGGTATTGAGGGGGGGAGCGGGAGGGGGTGGAGTGGGTGGTAAGGGAGGGGGTGGGGGCAGGGGGGAGAAATAAACCAAGCCTTGTATGCACATATGAATAATAAAAGAAAAATGAAAAAAAAAAAAAACAAAAATAACCAACACAAAAAGGGTTGGTGGAGTGGCTCAAGTAGTAGAGCTCCTGCTTAGCAAGTGTGAAGCCCTGAGTTCAACTCCCAGTACTTCCAAAAAATCCTGTTTTGCAGGGTTATATCAGTACATCTATTATAAACTCCTTGAGATAATATTCCCAGGACCTTTATTTTTTTTTCTTCTTTGTGTAATTATCCTTTTGTAAGAATTTTTTTTTTGGTGGTCTGGATTCAACCCAAGGTAGAGTTACATGCTCCATCATTGTGCTACACCCCAAGCCTCTAACTTCTGTAAGATTTATCAGTCCTTATCAAAGGTAACACAGTGACTCTTCTGTGGTAGATATTATTGGCACCCAGGAAGAGTTCAGATGTTTGGAAGCAAAACCTGCTACACTGTGTGATTTATAGTCCCTGATTTTGGAAAGCAGTTTGTTTTATTCTTTATATCATTCTGTTATTTATATATGGCTTCAGAACAAGTGAAACATATAGTCTGGTTATTGTCAGGATATGGAGGAAGCCAAAACAGTGTGGAAATGTAACTTTGTAAATTCTTTCATGTGACAGTTGTAAGCATGACTTTTCAGAGCATGTATACAGTGTACTTGGATATCCTGTCTTGTGGAAGAGCCTCTGTCACCTTGCAAAAAAGAAGAACTAAAATCAGCTCTGGAATTATGCCACATTTTGTTGGAGGTCTCCTTATGGTAGTGCCAATCTCCAGTGATTCTTACGATGTCAGGAAAGTTGACTCTGGTGTTCTGAACAATAAATCTACTTAAAGAAAAATCCTGATTTTTTCTCCCTCTTTGTGTTTATGACACAACAGAAACTATGGGTTTTACAAGGTCAATTTGCCAGTCTGGTAGCCAATCAAACATATAATCAATTCTATACTATACCGAATTCAAAAACTTCTTTGGAGATTGATATTCTTAATGTACTCACTGCAGTAATTAAATTTAAATTTTAATTTATCAGATTTATGCTTATGAGCAATTTTAACAAATAATATTAATTTTATTGATATTCCTTCTCAAATTCTAAGTAACTACCTCTCCAAAAACATTTTTTTAACAACACACCCTTCCATTTCACAAATTTACAGAAATTTAAAACCTGGTAGGGTAATTAGTTTTCACATTAATTTGGGTTTCCAAATCCTGTGGAAGGATAAAAAGACTCAGATTTGGGGGGCATTGAAGTTAAAAACAAAACTACCTCCAAACAGCCTGGCAGAAGTGCAGCATTCTGTTTTTCTCTGTTGCCAGATGGACCACAACTATGGGCTTAATGCAGTTTCCCTACAAAAATCATTTCATCCTCAATGCTCCCAGTCGGTGCACTGCATTTTCATTTCGTTGTGAGTTCTCAATAATGAGCCCAGGTAAACCTTTGAGGCTCAGCTTGGCTTCCACCAGGATCCACATGATTAAATGCTTATTCAAAACTCTTTCATCTGGAAGTATTATAAGAAGGCTTGTTTTTGTTTTACTGCCTTTCTTAAAGTGTTTCAGTATTTCCAGTTTGACTTCCATCTCATTCCAGAGGGTAAAAAGACACTGGAAATGATTGCTCTTTCAGGGAATTTCAAAAGAAGTTCTGGGTTTGATTTTGAGTAAACATTTGGCTTTGTTTTCAATTTTCTGACCCGGATGCCTTTGAGGTATCTGTAAAATAGATATAATTTTATCATTCTGATGGAGACTATATTTGTGAAATAAATTGGAAAACTGAGCCAATTATCCACATAGTTGAAGCTAGAATGTCATTTTGTCATAATTACATAGATATTTCAAGAAACTGAACATTTGGAGAGAACATTTAATAATTACTTTAGTTCTTCACTTGTATGGAAATAACTTTTGTTTCTGATGAAATTATTTAACACAGTTTTAATTACATTTTCTCATATATGAACTAAAATATAATGTATAAAAGTCTTAGAAAATCTCAAGTAATAAGCCATTTTTAGTTAAATATATTCCTTCTTTAAATATCATGTAAATGTTGGAGAAGGTAATTTATCTTAACTTTCTTTCTTTTAGGTAGAATGATTTCATGTAGCTTCTTTTACATAGAGTAAGAATATTCTAAGCAATGATCTATACGCTGTAAATAAAATGGTATATTATAGCAAATATGGTGTCTTAGATGATCAATTACATAAGAATATACAAAGATGAAGTTGGTGATTTCTTGTTTGAAGCTTCAGAAAGCTCTCATCAGCAGGAAATGTCAGCACTTATTTTTAATTTAGAATTATTAGTTGTTCAGAAATCACACTTTAATTCTTGGAAACACTTTGAAAATACACACTCATAAATATTTAAAGTAGATTTTATTTTAGCCATATCTTCAGCTAACACTACTAGTAGTGATTGAGACCTATCAGATACTTTGCCTGGCAGTTGTGAGCGGCTCACAGCAGAAAGATCCAGAGGAGATGGACTTTGATGGAGGGAGCACTGCCTTGGGAAGGAAGGTTTGGAGCAAAGAAGGGTACTGTCCTGCAAATGGGAAGGAACAATATGAGGGCACCACACACCAGGGAAATCATGACAAAATAGAGAAAGGATTCCAGGGAGTGGTAACAGATCCAACTTCTTAGCTTGCTCTGCCTCAAGAAAATGGAAATACAGCCTTACTTTAAGAAGTTCAGCCATCTAAACTAAGGTTATCCTAATGAAAATGTCCCCATGTGTCTTTTATATGTTTATATGTTTTATAATATGTACATTGATTATATCACCTGAATAATTTTTAGATGTTACATAAACTTTGATCATATTCCTCTTACAAGGACATGAAATGTAATTCACTTTATGTTTAATTTCTTCAAATTAGCTCTAACATGCTCTTATTTTAGGGGGAGTTTTTCCTATTCTGATTGTTTTCTTAGGTTTCTTCTAAATAAATCTTTTGTCAGTTAGCTTCTTGCCTTAATATATGTGAAGATTTTGAGTTTCAGAAGTTCTAAATAATGTTTTGTTAATATTTCGGTTGTACATAATTTCCCTCATTCCATTTTCAGGGATCCAACATTTTGATATTTCAGAACACTCCTTTCAACTTTGTGTGACTTTGGTTATGAAAATACACAAAATGATAGAACTCGATTTCCAAAAAAATGACAAGTATGAGATGGTAATAAAAGATTATTGTAAGGACAAAGAGCTAAGAGAAATGTTTTGCATAATGATCTGAAGAAAAGATAAAGAATAATTGTACACATACCATCTAAAGCAGAATTCTCATTTCAGTGTAGAGAGGTCCAGTCATGAAATGCTTGTATTTCCTCACTGTTGAAACCCAGATACCTCACTCTGATGGGAAAAATTCCAATGGTGATATGAATTCTTGAACTTAAGGATAAACTATTAGCTATAAAACCACTGGAAAGGACGAATCAGTGAGGCCTTTAGACCAAATAAATGCTTTGATGGTGGCTTGTGGAATGCAGCAATCAAAGAATTTCTACTGCTTCACTTGGGAGTTGGGTGTCTCTTCATATAAATCAACCTAGAAAGTAAATTCCTCCTCTTTCCCAATTACGGCTGAAAATGGTTATCAGTTATTTTGGAGTCATATGCATTTTTGTTCAGGGATGCAAGAAGTCTCCTTTTATGGTGTATGCCAACTAGTAAAGCTGGGTTAATAACATCACCCTACAAATAATAATGATAGTATCTGTTTTGGAGTTTTATGCTGTGACCTCAGATCTAAACAGTATTTATTGAACATTTACTCTATACCTAGGAGTATGTTAAGTACTTTATAAAGCTTCCTTATTGCATTTTCAGTACACAAAAATCCTATAGGTATTTATATCAGGGAACTTAAGAAACACCTCAATGGTATACTGTTAGACAGTGGAAGTCCAGGACTGAAACTCAGGCAGAGTGTGTGAGTCTAGTACCTACACTTTTGGTCACTGGCTTATACCTCAATTGTACTATTTACAGCTGTTTGAGGACCCAAGAATCAAATGATAAAGGAAGGCTGAAGGCATGGGAAAAAAGTAAGGAAGAGAACACAAAAGAGAAAATGAGAAGTTTCCAGACCCCCCTGAACTTCTGTTCATCTACTGCTGAGCTGCATGCACTAGGGAGGTCTTGGACTTTCCTTAAGCACTCATGAAATGTGTCAGCACTCTAAATATGGACAGAGGCAGAAGTTTTTCCTTTTGCTTTGGAAAGTATGAAGGTGGCAGAACTATGATTTGTAATTTCCATTTCTGGATCTCTCTGTGCTTAGGGTATGTAGCTGGATGGGAATTTGGGATCTAAACTCCGTTTACTCTTGAGAGGAGGCTTGGAAGCATCCTCCCCACCCCCACTGGCGATTAGCACTCTTTAAAGTAAACAAAAAAGGGACTGTCTGTCTTCTTTAGTTTCTTCTACTGAGAGTCTTACTTTCTTCATCTTTTCCTTTCAATTTACAAAATTCTTTTGGATGATGGAAAACAATAGAAATTAAATGGATCGCTCCAATAAACGCTCAAAACTTTCACTAGTACCTACATGATATAAATTCTGACTAAAGGAAAAAATCTAATCTACTACTTAGATTTTGAAACTAAGTTTCTGTATTCACAAAATGACATCTTCTGGTACATGTTTTAAAAACAAAAATTCTGGTCCATATTTTTTCCTTTCTACTTTTCTAACAAAGAGAAAAAAGTTTTATAAAATGCTAATAGCAAGACATAGTAGAATTATAGGACCAAAAGAAATCTTCATTGGGTTTCATCTATTAAAGTTCTTTAATAAAATTATTGTGTGCTGGTCCATTCAGTAATTAACAGAAAGTAGATAGTAATTTATAATAAACTTTCAATAAACATAAAGAACTCAAGATTAATATAAATATTGCATGATATAAATATCCTGTAATCATATTCTCATTTATATTATTAATGATATCATTTTGAACCAAATCTAATTAAACAAGAACTTTGTATATCTAATGTACATTGTAGCTACTTAATTGTACCTATTTCATATATATAATTTTGAAATGATAATCATTAATTAATCTTAGATGTTATAGCTTAATATTCTTTGTTGTTAAACTGAAGGACTGGGGATGAAATTTAGAGCCCTGAACTATTATTTATCTTTCTCAAAAAAGGAATTTTTGTTTATTTGGTTCATAGAATATGTTTGTAATTTTCCTGGACTCATCAAGACCACCAGCAGATAAGTAGGATGAGGCTTTCCAATGTCGTGGAATCAAAAACCAAGGTAAATGGTATGGGCTCATGGATCTACAGCTCAAAGAGGAAAACAGAGGAGGCAGGACCAAATATTAAGTGTTTTGCACCATGTAAGACCACACCCAAAATGTAGTGAGTCTCTGAGACTTCACATTTTTTAAGCTGAATTACTTGAATGACTTATGTTTAAAAAGTTTCATTTTTTGCCTATTTCATTTTGTTGCATAATTTATCTGGATAATTGCTAAAGTTGTGAACTTTTATGGAAAGATGATGTTCATAAGGTGAGATGATAATAACAAAATGTAATAACTTCATTAGAAATGTAAGTTCCAAGTTAAAAAATATTAAAGCACATGAGCCATTAAGAAGTTTATGCTTTGGCAGAGGGAACTAGCAGTAATCTGCTTTCAAATAAATAGATTGTGTACAGCTGTCCCTATATCCCAGGCAAAATGATGATTTAATGTTGATTAAGAGAGAAAGCCTTTGAAGTGAGTGAGGCAGCAGCCCCTAGGATGTCTTTAGTGATCATTATCAGTCTTTCCCTGAAGGATGACTTGGTGCCAAAAGCTCTTTTTCCCAAACTGGTTAAGGTGGATTCAGGAGCGAGGGCTTTGTAAGTCTGAAAAGGCCTTCTCATTCACAGGCCTCTGGTGTCTTATTCCTTTAGGATCGTGAATGTCTGAGAATAAGCAGATGTAGCCCTTTTCACAGAAGGGCAAGATCCACAACTCCTCGGCATCATGGCATTATTTATTCATCATGAGAACAACGAGTGAACACGTACCCTGCAGAAAAATCAAATCAGTGTTCATTTTGTCGAGCAGCTGCATTTGGCAAAGAAAAAGGATTTGGATCTAACTTTGGTAACTGAGCAATTATAGGCATTATTAAATTGGAGATGCAAATGAGTAACCATATTTTCTTCCAAGTTGTTGTATTTCACTTGAAATGCTTAAATTAAAACCAGCTCAGAAATGGTAAAAGTAGATTCCTGAAGCTTAGAGAAGTTCTATGCTTGTCTATATAGCAGTAGTTTCACTGAAAATATTTACGTATCAGTTAACCTCAAAGGACCAAATCTGCATTTCTTCATGTTTAAAGTTTAAATGGATTTAGTGCCAAAGTCTTTGTGTCTTTGGATGTTTCACACTGAAGGTTTGCTCATAAGTTGCAATTCCGAGAGTATAAAACATACAGCCTTTTAGATGTTAATAAAATTAATGCATGTATTGTAAGACTATCTGTAGAAAATTTAAAGCTGATATGATTTATGTATATATAAAAGTTCATTTGTAAATGACCAATATTACATCAAATTTTGATAACTTTTTTTTCTTTGTTCTTTATTTGGCTGGAGTGGGAATCAAATTCAGGGCCTTAAGCATGCTAAATAAGAATTCTACCACTGAACTACATTACCAGTCCTCTGAGAACTTTTCATAGCTGCTTAGTTTTTAATGTCAGTTCTTCCATTTATAAACTCTGGGGCCTTGGGTATCTTACCTCAGTCTCCTCATTGTAAAGTGGGAACAATAATAGTATATTCCTCTTAAGTTGCTAAAAAGATTAAATAAATTAATGTATGTTAAATGATTAGAATAATGCCTGACACAGTAATTGCTGTTGTGTTTGTTCATGTATTTTCATGTATAAATAAATACAGATTTATCAAAAGGTAAACTGCCACTAATATTAATCTCTGTGTTTATTTCTCCCTCTCTCTCTCTCTCTCTCTCTCTCTTTCTAATCTACCTATTCGTCTACCTACCTTTTCCTCCATATTTCAGTTCATCAAAATTATACTTTTGAGGAAATGTTATTCACATCCTACTTCACAATGTTTATAATTTGTCTTTATCCAACTACCAGTGTGGATATTTTTGATAGTATGCATAGTAGATTTCAAGCTATAAAATAGTGTCTGTCTTGAGTTGATATTTTGAAAAACAAACCTTGACATATTTTTCAGCAATTTTACCCAACATTCTTATCATATGAAGTTCACAGTGCAAGAGAAAATAAAAATGAAATTATAGCAAAATAAAACTGTAAACCAGACAACAGGCGAGCAACCCCAGGCTGTCTGTGCTTTTCCATGGACATTCATCGTCACAGTCATTTTCACCATTCTCCAAAGATAAACCTTCACTAAATTTCTTGAAGTGATTGGTTCCTTTAGTTCAGGCTTGGTCTGGTGCATAAATCTCTCTGATAGACTTAAAGTATTTTCAATAACTTTATTTTCTTATAGTTATTTCTTACCTATAAAATTACCTACTCTGCTTTATTTTTCTCCCATCTATAGCATTTTTGGACTCCTCTCTGAATTTGCCATGTTTATATTTTTTACTTTCACTTTGAGATTAAGCCTGAAACTTAACATGTAAGATTCCCGTTAAAATACCCAAGTAGTGTGCATTCTAGAGCTGTCTACACAATGTGCTTAAATTGTGGAATGCAAAGTATTTATTATGTACAAACAGGAAAATTTAGGGATTGTACACAAATTAATTTATCAGATTTATCAGGTCATCCACAGTCCTTTTGTAGGCAAATAAAGAAAGGGCACAATTTAAATATTTGTTCCCATGTTGGTAAATATTTGTGATATAAACATCTTTTACATCAACATCTTCTATGACTCCTGAATTTCTGTGCCCTTTATATTTGAGCTCACCTTATTTCTGAGCTTTAATTTTTCATGTGAGAAATTAAAATGGATACCACTTTATCATTATTATGCCCCCTTATGTTTTCATCTGTTCTAAAGAAAATGCAAACCATTATTTAAAAAACCCACACAAGTAATATAGAATCAAGGCATGCTACTTCAAAAAACAAACTTTATGTAAGAGATGCATGCTGGAAGATGATTCAGACCCTTAAAAAAAAACTAGATATAAAGAGCAAATGATTTTTTAATTGTCCAGTGATTTTAGAAAATGTTCAGCAATACAAATTCCACATGTGCTTCGACTGCAGACATATAAAACCAGTGTGACAAGAGAGGATCATTAAACAATCTGATTTTCTTGTTGGGAGAGTTTAGTGCTGTTGGGTATAGTATTAAAATGTAGAATTTGATAGCATGTCTTAAACTTTTAATGATGTGTTCATGAATATAAAACATGCTTCTTCCAGTGACTTTATGACTTCTCCTCTGCATAATTAGTGGTATCTGTTTTATGAGCTTACTGTTGTTTCCTTGATCCCATGAAAATGTGAAACCACTGTAATGATTTACACCATTCCAGAGCCTTAAAGATACGAGCTGTTTCTTAAAATAAATGGCAAAAAAAATCCAAAAATATAATTCTAGAATGCAAGTTATAGTGAGATCTTTAAATGTTAAAAACTAAACAAACAGGATTTGTAAATAAATACATTGTCAATATTTTGTTTAGTAACATTTGATTTTAAATAAATACTAATGTAGAATGTGTTCATCTTTATTATTTACATAAAGCTCCCCTTTTGTTAGACACATATTTTAATTTGTGACGGTTGAAACATTTGGTGAAAATCTTTTTGAAAAAATGTTTTAAAAATAGTTACTTGGGTCATCTGTAATCTTGAGAGTTATGAGTTGAAGTAACAGAGATGCTCAACTATCAAACATTAAAGATCCACAAAAATCCAAGTGAATTAAATTATTCTTTCCTTTTAAGTGGTCATTAGTAGATTCACAAAAGAGTGCCTCTATAGTATTGATTCTTAAATTGAAATGGGTTACTTCTCTTGCCGTACCATAATGTATATTATTTAACCAAATATAATTTTGTTATGTTGCCCCAATAACTGAAATAATCTTGATCTTTTTTGATTACTTTTATTATTTATTATCCTGAAATTAACTTTCTCAAAGATCCTTAATTATTGCATGTTTTTTGTTAGTTTACCTACTGGTAGTGAAATTCTGTAAGTAAATAAATTGAATGATACAGAGTCATGTGGAATTTTATTCAAAATAGGAAAATAACAAATTGGCACAAATTACATATCATTCTTGTATTATGGTTAAGCTTTTTCTGCTGTTGAAATGGAGTTGTGTCAATGTCTAAGGAGAAAGATTAATCAACAAGTTTTCCCACTGTAAAACAAATTATTTGGATTAGCTTCTTCAAGTGTATTGGCTTTTTAAAAATGAATTGATCAGTTATTTGTAAGTAGTTTTCCCTTAAGGTAATAGTGGTAAGATGTTTATAGAATAGATTTCAAATAGTTTTTTTTTCACAGTATTTACTAAATAAATTTAAGATTCTAATTCTCAATTTTAAAAATGGAGATATTTCAGCAATACTGAGTCATGTAATTGTAGGGCTTGCATTAATGTCCTTCTTAGTTTAATAAATAAATAACTGGACTATTTTATTTTAAAAATAGTTATTTGAAGCAATCACAATTGTAAGAAGTAGGGTATCTCTATCCTTGAACAATACAAGTGTTAATGAATATAGAACAAATATTAGAAATTTGCACCCATTTGTTCACTTAATTTCCACTAAAGATTATTACTTTTAGAAAACAAGATTCCCAACAGATTGCATTTAAAAACTTTTCAATGTAAAAGTCTTTAAGTCATAAGTACAGCCCACACATTCTGTCTATTCTTGGAGTTTTTTTAAGTGTTTTTGCATCATTTCTCCAGTCTTTGTACTATCTCAACCAAAGGTAACATTCCATCATCTGAGACAAAAAGGATTCCCAGCTTTTACACTAGCAACTCATTTCCACACATCATTTATTGGGAGTTTCACTATAGTAACATACATTTACCAATAACTGATTTAAAACTGTCTCCTTTGTGATTTAAATGAGATTAGTACCCTGTATTCATTTAAAGGAAACACAAGTTTAGGCACATTAAGATGCAGCAGGTTCACGTAAATTTTTACTTTTTGGCTCCAACTTGTAATTATTTATTTTAATACTCTTCAACCCCTTTCTCTATGCAGACTTAATAGCCATTGTTCACGATCAGTAAAATACTCCTTCAATCCATCCATTTCCTGAAGCAGCTGCCTTTAACTGTGATTTAAGAATCATGCACACAGATAATGAAAGCAAACAAAACCAGGAAAAAGCAGGCAGTACCAAACCACAGGAGAAGAAAAGGCAAGAAAGTAAAGAGTAACATTGTTTCAGCTGCACACAATCAAACCCTTAATCAGCAAAGACAGCTACATGACAGGGGTCACCACGTATTAAAGAGAAATCCTAATTACCATGCTGTTGCTTGCAAATACACTCTAAGCAAGATTTGGGTTCAGATAAAGTAGAAGAATTCTACAATGAAGGATCACACATTCTGGTTTCAAAATGCAACCTTAAATGATAGAAATGACTTAAATTTACAAGTGTATGCTTTAATTTCAGGCAACCTTTTCTGGCTACCATAATCCCTCATTTTCTAATATCAGTTACCTCTCATACAAAGTTAACATGTATTAAAATACACTCTTCCATTAAACACATACTTTTTAAGTTTTTTAATTCAACAATTATTTTTGGATTGCCTCTTATATTCAATTTTCTAGGCACTGAAGAAGATATGGCAGGAGATGCAACAACAGTAGGCACCTTGTCAACACTGATTTGAGGACATATGACTAGGCTGAACCACCCCAGTAATGAACAATGCATCTGAGTTTCCCAAGTAAGTAAGAAGGAAAGGACCATGCCTTGTTTATCCTCTGGTGAAATGTCTGGAGCATAGTGCATATTCTGTGTATATCTTTGTCATTTATTGTGAATGAGTTAATTGGGTCATCTTGAGACTCCCTGAAATAAGCTTAATGTTCATAAGGCTCACAATAAATTACATAACATACATGACAGACCCACAGAACGCTATGCAGTTCTCTGGAAATCCCATTCTCTATCACCTTGATGCATTTTATCCCCCTTCCTGGAAGAAAGCACCTTCTCCTGCTACCTTAACTTCTAACCATCTTACTCACTCCATCCAGAATCACTTCAAATTCACATTCTTTGTGAAGACATGTCTTATTTGAAAAATTGAGAAAATTAAACTTTTTGTTGAGAAAATATCCGTAGACTGAGACTCATATGTAAGCAGGTCCTCTTCATTGAAATGGCCATTTGAGGAGCTGATCGAGCTACTACTACCTATCATGGGACGGCTCAGTTTCCCATCCAATGACAGAGTCTCCCTTCCATTTCTAAAAGCTGAGCATACAATGAAAATCTCTCAAGACATGTCATGAGTAGACTCCTATGAACACCTAGAATTTGATCCATAGGAGTAGTATGTGCCAGAAAAGAGGTCATGGTAGCTGGGATGTCCCATACTCACCTGGATTTGTCATCTAGTGGACCCAATGAACTCCACATTAGGTCTATTCTTGGAAGTATTTTAAAATATTTTTTGCATCATTTCTCTGATTTTTGTACTGTATCAACAAAAGGCAATATTCTAATATGAGGCAAAAAGGATTCCCAGCTTTTACACTAACAACTCAGTGTTCTCCCATCATCACTTTATTTTCACCAGTATGGAGGGCCTTCAGTCTCTTAATTGTGTAGCTTATATTATGTAGCTTAATTGTGTGTTTTATATAAATGCTTCCTGTTTCAGTAACTTTAGTTGGTACCTGGCTGGAGCCCATGCCACATGGGCTTTGAGTTTAGGGAGGGAATTTAGGCCAGGGAATGAGGCAAGAGATGATGAAAGTTCATGAACATTAGTGAAAATGGTGAGAAGAGGACAGATTTGAGAGTATTTAGGAAGTGATTTTATGTTACATGGTACATTTTATTAACTAATACTTGAAAAAGCCAATATTTCTTTTGTAAAATTTTTACTTTGAAATATTTTCAAATGAAAGAAAAAGAAGAGAGAATATAGTATCATGAATCACAATAATACATTTGCCACAATGAATAATTATAAAGATTTTGCTATATTTATTTTGATATTATATACATATATATCTATATCTGTCACTCTCTCTCTCTCTCTCTATCTATATATCTATAGACAGTATTGGGGTTTGAACTTAGGGCTCACTCTTAACAGGCAGGAGTTCCACAGTTGAGCTACGACCCCAGCCCTTTTTTTTGCTTTGGGTATTTTTGAGATAGGGTCTCCCATCTATACCCAAGGCCAGCCTGGACTGTGGTCCTCCTATTTAGCTTCCTAAATATCTGGGATGACATACTCATACCACCATATCCAGCATTCATTGGTAGAGTCAAGGTCTCATTCATTAACTTTTTTGTCCAGTCTCACCTTGAACCGTGTTCTTCCCGATCTCTGTCTCCTAAGTAGCTAGGTTTACGTCTGTGAGCCCACCATCCCTGGTTGTTTATCTATTTTTTAGCTAAAGTTTTTCTTTTTAATCTCAAGAATTGTATCATTTTACCTCCATATACTAAAACTTATGAGCATAAATACAATCAAAACTAATAAAATTAACAACAGCAACTATATCATCTAATATGCAATCAATAATTAAATTTGTCTGAAAATGGCTGGAAATGTACTTCATACAAGAACTATGGAAACAAAATTCATCCTTTTAAGTCAGATGGAATACTCAACTTTTACACTGCTAATAGTGAAGAGTTGCTTCTTAGTTACTTCCACAGATATTTATGGCATTGCAACACAACTTTTATATATTCGATGTTGTTAATTTCATTTTATGGTCAAATTGTCCCAATTTTGGCCAATAGAAACGATTTGTTTTCTTTTCGTTTTAGGTGAGATTTGAGCTCAGGGATTCATGCTTGTAAAGCAGGCACTCTATTTCTTGAGCCACGTCTCCAGTCCATTTTTCTCTGGTTATTTTGGAGATGGGGTCTCTTGAACTGTTTGCCTGTACTGGCCTTGATCCTCAATCCTTTCAATCTCAGCCTCCCAAATAGCTAGGATTTACAGATGTGAGTTGCTGGTACTAGGCAGAAACAATATTTCTTAATTCATTGCTGTCATGCAATAATTTTTCTTTAGTGTAAATTTTGCTAATATGTAATGCTATGCATTTTGATTTTAGCCATTTTTCATATAAGGTCTCATGTTTTTTGCCCTAGACTGGCCTTGGACTATGATTCTTCTTCCTCTTCCTCCCATGTGTCAGGGAATACAAGCATGTCCTACCATGACTTAGAAATAACACAATCTTCCTATCTACACCTCTGAAGTATCTGGGATTACAGGTGTAAGCCAGCATGCCTGGCCCAGCAAAAATGCCTTTTTAACTAAGGCTGTGCATGTACATCTCTCTCTAGAGACATTAATTTGCTTACTCCAGTCCAGCCTTATAATGCAAATATGTGAAATAGTTCCAGTAACATAAGTGATAGGAAGCTGGATATCCAGCCAAATTCCATCCCAGATTCCTAAACTGCTTAGGTACCTTTTGGGTTCTGTCTTACCTGAGATGATACTGATGGCAATGAATCCTAGATGTGGCTCCACGTTCACCACACTGTTGCTTCCTGCAGAACTTAATCTTCAGGAGGTGAGATGCTCATTTCTTAACATCATGTACCATGAGGGGCTCCAGGTGGTCCAGCTAGGCCCCTTCCATGTCAAGCTTTTTCAGTTCTCTCTCAGCACCTGGGTAGAGATTTTGATGGGGCAGACCAGTGGCCCTTGAGTATTGAAATGCCTACATTTTGGAATATGTCTCCAGTTCAGATGTCCAGGGTGGGGGACTCAGGAGTCCTCAGAGGTCACAGGAAGCTGAATCTCTCCAGGTGCAGATGAGAGCTGCAGGAAGCAGGAAGAAGAGAAGAGTGATGCCAGCAGGGCCACTCTTTCTGGGTCTGGGTTTGGAGAGTTGGTGGCGCTGGTTCTCTCATCTGCCCGCTCTCAGTCGAAGCAGAAAGGTCTTATTTCCTGTGCTTCTTCCAATGAAGTTATTTCCTTAGTAGCAAGTTCAGATGTTGGGTAAACACATTTTTAACACTTCATTTATTTATTCGTTCATTCATTCAGTTTGGCAGTACTCGGGTTTATACTCAGGGCCTTACCACTTGCTAGACAAGCTGTCTACTACTTGAGTCATGCCTCCAACCCTTTTATGCTTTAGTCATTTTTTGAATAGGGTGTTGCATCTTTGCCCAGGCTGGCCTGGCCTGCAATCCTCCTATTTGTGCTTCCCGCACAGCTAGGATTATAGTAGCAACCACCTCATCCAACTTATTGATTGATATATAGGTCTTTGTCAAATTTCCACCTGGGCTGACCTCAAATTGCTATCCTCCAAATCTCTACCTCCTAAACTAGGATTATAGGTGTGACTGCTTCATCTGGTCTTACATTATTTATTTTTATTAGCATATATTAATTGTACAAAATAATGTGTATCATTACATCATTTTCATACATGTATATAATACACTTTGGTCATATTCGTAACCCTCATTGCCCTCTCTTGCCCTCCCTCCCCATCCTGCCCTCCTTCCATCCCCATCCAGCTCAGGCTGGTGGTTGTTTTAAATTCACAATCACATTCGGGGTCACAAACTGCCTCAAGTATGCTGTGAATCCATAGATCATCACCCACAAACTTGAAAACAGCATCCCTTCCTGCCATGACGATCTATGTAAAACTGGAGAATACTTATTTTATTTTGCTTCATTTTTAAAAGTTATTTTTGATCTTTTTTTTTACAGTGTCTTGATATGTAGTCCAGACTGACCTTGAACTCTTGATCCTCCTGCTTTTACCATCTAAATGCTGGGATCACAGGTATGAATTACCATGCCTAGTTGAGAAAAACTATTTTAAGTTGACAAATATAAAGTATCTTGTTCATACTTAAGTCTAGTTTCTGATTACAAGCAAAACACATGAAATCTCAGCTTCAAAGGTAACATATTGCAGCCATGATAAATACATTTTACTTGACTAATTGAAATTTAAAAAACAACAGCATATTATTATTAGATATTATTGTTCTTATAATGTTCTTTAATATCATTTTAGATAATCATAAAGTCTAAAGGTTAGAAGAGAAACTTTCAAGGTTCTTTTCCATTCAAAACATTGTAGCAAAGTGATGTTTATTCTCCAAATCCAACACACACACACACACACACACACACACACACACCGTACTTTTATTCAAAGATAAAATACAGCATTTCTCCTACATTGATTGCTACCTTTGTAAGGGAAAAGTAGCTGAACTTTGACAATTTCATATATTGCTCAACCCATATACGGATGTTGAATTTATTAGATCAGAAGTTTTGAACACGTTTTCTGCATGTTTGGAATACTGATTTTTCTGTCAATGAAATTTGTCATAGTTGTTTTCGCTTTGTCTCATTGTGCAGTTTCTTATGTTGTAATGAGTACGAGAATTTCTTAAAAGGACTATTATTATAGCTAATGTATATAAAGAAATTTTCCAATTTCTTCTCCTAAACACCTCATTCAAGACTCTGTTTCTTTCTAAATTCATGCAAACCATTCATGGGCAGCTCAATAAAACACTAGATGTGTGCTGCCCAACAGAGCTTTTGCTGTGATGGAAGTATTCTTCATTTGCATTATTCAGCACAATAGCCACAATGTACATAAGGTTACTGAGCATTTGAAGTATGACTTGTGTGAATGAGGAAACGAATTTTCAACTTAATATAATTAGTTTAAATTCATACAGTCATATGTGGCTAATGACTAACATCTTGGGCAGTATAATAAACAAGGCAAAAATGTGAAGATCATCTAAGTGCAATCAACCACCTGCAGGCTTCAGAAATTACTGTGTGGGAAAAGTACCTAGAGACCCACTGCCAGAGGGGCCGATGCCCTCTCGTTTTCATTCAATTCATTCACTTTCAAAATACTTCTGATAAATTTATTTCTATATTAGGCCGGAAAAGGGCATGATTGTTTTGATTGGATCAGGTGAAAATTGATAAAATCAAAGATTACATATTGTAAAGGAATGGTACTGACTTAGAAAGCAGATGTGATACACATCACATCTAGGCTATGGTTTCATAACCTAAAGTTCAATAGTTGACTTAAATGATGCTTAACATCCCTCCTAACTGTAAGATAGAGTATATTGACTGGGGCTCATACAGAGGTTGTATTAAGGCACCTATGCTGCTGAGTGGCCCAATGGTCACACAATAGCATAAATATCTTCATGTAGTTTTGTCTTAAGATGGATTTCTTTCTACTCACTGTACTAAGATTTATAGTGATTCTTCTTAGTCTAGGTGTAAATATCTAGGTTTGTTTTAAATCCATATTGCCCTGATCCAAACACCATACGGACAGTAATAAAAGCTGTCTTACCTAATCTATCCTGGTTCCACCCATTCTTGGGTCCCCTGGTAACCATTATTCTCCTTGTATTTAGTCCTTTTATTTTTAATCTTGTCAAATTTGTATTTTCCAGACATCAACAATTACATCGAAAAATGATAGTCGTACAATTTTTCCAACCCATTCCAATTTCAGAGACACAAATAGTGACCCTGACTCCCCTAGATCAGAGAGCCAGAGATTCCTACTCCCAAGGTGAGCAGGGTTAGCTACCCTAAATTGACAGGAAGAAGTTTTAGAAACTGGACCTTTGGCCTCCCCAAAGCTTTGATGATGAAGGTATGGAACAGTCTGAAGGAGGAAATGAGGTAAGTTAATAAGTAGAGGGAATAAAAAGGCAAACTTCATGGTAGTTAGAAGCTGATACAACTGTGGAGCTGTATTGTAGCAAGACACCATGTGACTGCTCTAACAGTAAAAACCAAGGCCACTCAAAAGTCTCTGGGATTAACATGGCCAGCCAAGATGACTGCTAACTGTCCACTGCTTCATTATAATGCCACTTCCATATCATTAGACTCACAAAATTGTCTGCTCCTATCATGCATCTGATTCTATAACATATCCAAAAACCCCACGTGAGAACAAAAAAGGAGAATGAACCCTATCCTGGGAAAATGCCAACCCATTCCCGGAATTCCCTACCTTTTCCCTGCCTTAGCTCATGAATAATCTTCCTCTCCATTAAGGACACTGGAAAGACAATAAAAGCAAGATGACAAAGTATCTTAGAGCTACAATACAGAGTGTCTTGGTTTAGGTTGTTATAATAAACTGCCATAGACTGGACACCTTATAAACAATAGAAATCTACTTTCATAGTTCTGGAGGCTGGGAGCTTGTATCATTGGTCTCTGGTGAGGGCCTCTTCTGAGCTCCACACTGCCTCCTGTTCATTATATTCTTATGTGCCTGCAAGAGAATGAGAGAGTTCTATGGGGCATTAATTCTGTTTATGAAGACTCAAAGCCCCACCTCCTAATACTATCACAAAGGAGTTTAGGATTTTACTATATGAATTTTGAGAATCGTTGATATTTCAGTCCATTGCATAGAGTTTAGTCTTTTTTTCTGAGAACAAAGGCAAAACATGGAAATATTTAAAGTAGAGTAAGTAAAGATCAGGTTTTATTTCAGAAAGCCACTTGGGGGGCAACATGGAGAATAAATAGAAAGGGTGTAAGTCTGAGTACAAGAAGACCATCTAAAATGCTGGGAAGTAAGTAACGTGTGAAAGAAACTGGTGGTGAGGGGTGTGAACTAGGGAAGTGGCAGAAGGGATGGTGATCCGTGGAAAGATTTAAGTGTTTTGGAGATGGGCAAAGAGGGATTGTGAATGGTTTGATGTTCTGGTGGGAATGGAGGGGTGAAGAGAAGAGTTTAAAATGAAATCATATTTTTGGCTTGATCACCTTTCTGAATGGAGGAAGGTAGATTCTTGAGGAGAAGATAATAAAAGTTAATAAGGAGAGAAGAGAAAGAATGAATTTTAGAATGGGGACACACATTTAATATTTAGTAGCATTTTAAGATGGTATTTGAGGCATTAAACATTAGTGGAATTGCATAAGAGTAATAGGAAGAAAAGAAGAGAACAGATCTGAGGTGCACTAACAAGGAAGGAATGGGTACAGAAGAAGAAATCTTGAATGGAGCGCAGAAAGAGGGACCAAAGAAATAGAAAGAAACAACTTTGTGGTGGGTCCACAGAAATCAGGAGGAGTTTAAATGACTCTCAAGCTTCCTTCAACTACAGTGAAAAATAAGGGATGGAGAAAATTGGTGCTATTTTGGGAACCAATTAAACTTAAAGTTTTGAAACATAAAAATGAAGCTATATAGTAAGCCATTGCATATTTGGAATCTTGGTCCACAAGTGAAAAGTATGGCAAACTATATCCTTGATTTAATTTTGTTGGGACCTTACTATAACACTTTTATGTTACCTAGAATACTGCAACAGTACTTGTGCATTTCTTTAATTATCTTAAGTAAAACTACACTCCCTCTCACATAAATACACATCTAAATAAACAGATGAGCAGAATACACTGCCAGTGATGCAAAGGAAGTTTTCTGATGTATGAGCTAAACTCAGAGACTTGCCATCTGACAGATCTGGCTTGACTGCTTACTTGCACCGTGACCTTGGGCAAGTCAATGTCTCCAATCTTAAATTTTCTTTACCTGAAGAATTTGGTTACTAATATTCAATATTGTAGAGTGTGTGTGAGAATGAAATTAGATTATACATGGCAATAATCTAATATTATAATTTGCTCTTTGTCAAAGCTCAGACTACTATTATTTATGATCATCAGGCACAAAAATTTAATTCTTCACACATAAGTTAATTGCCTGCACACATTTGCAGGACAGCTATATTTCCTCACACCTAGATTGACTCTTTAAATTCCTTTTAGTATTAGTACCATGCCATGTGCAGGAAGTTCAAGACATAGATTTTGTTTTCTGGAGAAATACCATTTGTTGATGACAGTGGGGAAGTTAAAATCAGGGAGGGGCAGGAAGAAACAGCAAATAGTACCTTGATCTTCATGCTGTGAACAATCCAGTGAGGAGTTGGTAAGTGATTTTAGTATCAGACAACTAGTATTTCATAAATCAATGCACCCATGAAAAAAATCAAATATCAGAGATAAGTGACACAACTCCCCCTACCCCTTTTGATATGAAACTTGTCTCTACCTTAATAAGCATCCTCCACTGCTGTTTCTTTATTCGTGTCTAGAAAATCATGAACATCGCTGCTGTAGTCATTCTATTATTTCCTTCAGTGTCTGGAAGAGTATGTGGGTATGGACCATTACCAGAAAGATTATTTTCCTAGGAAGTAATCTACTATAAAGGTACATGAAATCTGCAGGATGTGCCAAGTATTTCCCCACCACGGTTCAGATTGACTTAGCTTCACATAGAACTATAGTGGTCATCCTTCCTGTTTTTCCTACCCATCTAATCCATTGTTCTGTAATCCTGGCTTCTGTTCAAAGTTATGTAAAAGTCATTCCTGGCTCAATTTATAATAGATAAATATTTTCTAAGAGCAAGCTTAGATTGTTTTTTGAGTTTTTTTCCTGAGTGAACCACTTGCTAAGTAAGAACATCAACAGCAATAAAACAGCATCTTTCTCAGCCTAAATTCTACATGTCCAATTGTTGAGACCCAGTGTGCTATTATGCTAAAAGATCTCATTACTACGGGTGAGGATAGAAAGGAATGAAGTATTTGAAGGAAACTTAAATTTTTATCCTGCCACACACATAATATACTGGAAATGAAAGGAAGAACTTCTTCTGAGTCTGAGTCTTGCCTTGGATCTCATGGAATGAAATTTTATAGTCACTTCTCAGCTACTAGACATGTTCAGTAGCCTCAGCAGAGAACTTGGATGTTGATACTCTGAAGAAAACCGTGTTTTCTCCTAGTTCCAAATGGAGTACAGACAACTGCATTTACAAAACTCTTGTTATTGAGCAACCCCATACCCTTAGCAATGAAAAGCCAGAGTGAGAGAATCATCTGGTCCTAGTATTAATAACATTTTCTGTTTAAATTAACAGTCTATTCAGTTCCATAAAGGCTTGGTATAATTAACATTGCAACAAGATGGGAAGACAAATAAATATATAAGGGGCTGAATGCTTGCATAAAGGTACAAGGTATTAGGGAAAAAATGAAGTCCTTGGGTATATTTATATATATTATTCCCCAGGATGTCTGGGGAAGATAAGGGAGCTGAAGAAGAAAGGAGAGAGGGAGAGAGAGAGAGGTAGAAAGAAAAGAAGGACAGAAAGAGACAGGAAGGAAGGAAGGAAGGCAGGAAGAAAGGAAGAACGGAAGAAAGGAACACGGTGATAGGTATGTTCTAGAAACTTCTCTATCTTATATTCAAGAGTTTGCATCAGAGGACTGTCACCAATACTCCCATGAATCTAACTGCCAGTTACTTTGCTTGATTATAGAGTACTAATGCACATCTGTCCGTTGCTAGGCTTGTCCCATTTATTTTCAACTCTTTTGGTTTAGAAGAAGGTCCACTGATATTCTGTGCATAATTTCATCTGTGATACACTGTATGGTCAAGAGTGAAGACACAATAAGGTTAAACTCAAGGCTGGCTTCTCAGAGCATGTAAACATGTTCTTGCATTAATGCTTAGACCCTTTAGAAAGCTAATTACTATTTCTTCAATTGGTTGGGAGCACGTGTGAAGGGCAAAGCTGTAAGTGTAGAAAAAGTCAGATATCTCACTGAAAAGACTTTGTGTAGATGACTCTGACACTTTAAACAATTCCTTTATGGAAGTATTGCTGGTTTTCCTATCATATTTGGAACAATGAAAATGTTAAATTTTTAAGATTTTTCTTTCCTTTGGAATTAAATCTTAAGAGTATTATTTCTTGGTTACAAGGATAGACTACTTATGTGGAGATTAAATATGCTGAACAGCTCTGGATAACTGCTGGCTTTTGTTTGCTTGTTTGTTTTTGAGTTTTTTGGTGGTGCTAAGGGTTGGACTCAGGGCCTAATGTTTGCTAGGCTGGTGCTCTACCACTTGAGCCCAACCTTTTTGCATTGGGTATTTTTGAGATGAGGTCTTGCTTTTTACGTCCAGGATGGCCTGAACTGCAATCCTCCTATTTGTGGTTCCCTGTACAGCTGGGATGACAGGCAAGCACCACCACTCCCAGCCATAGGCTGAGATTAGGTTCTTATGAACTTTTGACTGGGGCTGGCCTTGAGCCATCATCCTCTGAGTTTCAGCCTCCTAAGCAGTTACAGGCTTGAGCCACCCTCCTAATTGCTGGTTTTTAACATCTTTTCTAGATCTGATTAGTACAGCTACCCTTGAGCAAATATTATTTGACAGTGGAAGAAAAGAAATTATAGTTCATGATGTCTAAGAAATATTGTTATATAATCCCCATTCTATTTCTTTTGCTCTTTGAGGATTAACTCAATTTCAAAGATAAAAGGAGACTATTTGGAAATTAGAAAAATGTACTTGCAAATATGCACCAGTAAGGTTCACAGAATTTAAAAATTAATCTCAGGGTGATAAGCAATCAGTATCCAATATGCAAAGTAGTGCTAAAGAGAGCCTTGCAATGGGAGACTGGACTCTGTAATGTGCAACTGAAAGAGATGCAGGGTGAAGACAGTATGCTACATATCAGTCCTGTGGTCAGTAGCCTGGTGGCTTGACTTTGTGACAAAGGACTGCTACAGTCAAAAGTTCCATTATTATGGGGGTAATATTTTGTTATCTTTATGTTTTCTATTTGTACGAAACAGTTTGGAAACCAGTAATATAGTGGGGACTATGTACTTTGAAACATGGAATTTGAGAGCGTGTCAGCAGCTAAGAGTTCATGTATCCTACCCGCTTCCAGAGGAAACTGAACTCCAGAGTGTTTAAGTGATCTGGTAGAAAGAGAAGTGGGAGTCACCCCAACTCTGCCTCCATGGTCCTTTAAATTTCACTGTATTTCTTAATGCCATTGATGAGTAAAAAGTTAAAACATCACTATGGCATTTAACTTTTAAAAACTACTTTGTAATTGGCCAAATTAAGACTTCGACTATGCTAATGAATTCATCTGATTTTCTAATGAAAGGCAAAGCTGGTTTGTTCTATTAAATAGACTCAGCTTATTTTCAGCCACTAGGTGGCATATGTTGTTTTTCCCCAGACACTGAACCTTCAAGAGGATTCTCTCTCTCTCTCTCTCTCTCTCTCTCTCTCTCTCTCTCTCTCTCTCTCTCTCTCTGTCTCACACACACACACACACACAGACACACTTTCCATCCGTTCTTTGTGGACTTGTTATTTTTATTGCTTTGAAATTTGACTTCTTGTATCTGTTTGCAAGACACCAGTGAAATCAATCCATTACTTCCACTTTTCCATTGTGTGGTTTCTGCTTTGGTAACATATCTGTTTTGTCATTCTGTATGGGAGGAGAAACAGGTTTCAGTTGCTCTTTGTGTTCAGCTTAATAAATGGTGGACAAAATCTCTTCTCTTTTTGTCCTTTGAAGAAAAGCAAAAGGACAAGATTCCTGTTCATTCTTAAAAGTAGTCACTTACTCATTCATTTGGTATCCATAAGAGCTAATTGTTTAATAGGTGATCATTAATGATGCCTTGGCTAATTACCTAGATCATGATATCACTTTTTTTTCCATCTCAGAGAACAATGAAGAGAAAAGCTGAGGTCAGAGTTCTCAGAAGCTGCTAGCTGTGTAAGTGGAGGGAATAGGAAGTCATCAGACATGGTCTGAGAGGCATTGATTGAGAATCCAGGGGATACAAAGTCAACCTTCAGTTACTTCACAGTCTTGCTGTCTTCTGGATTTTCTGAATCACCAGAAGCTTCAGTGTCTGAAGTACAAAAAGTGAACTGGAGGAGTAGGGCTAACGGAATATCAACTCTGAGTATTCCTTAGTAAATATTTTGCCTCTTTTCCATTTTTCCTCATCACTTATCCTCTGGCTTCATTTTCAACTTCATATTATTTAGTATCATACTTTTCAATCTTTTGGTAGAATGTTTTACTACTTTAAATAGCAGAACATTTTAGAAAGTAAACAAATGAGCAGTTTCTTGGGATGCCCAGATACTTCAAATGAAGTTTGTTCTTAACTTCCGTTTTTTAAACAAACAAAGCAAATCACTAATTCACAGAATCTGCTGCTGACCAATGAAATCACAGTCTCTGGGGCTGAAGGACAGCATATTATCTTTTAAAAGCTCTCCAGTATGTCATGATGCACGCTGAGAGTGGGGACTCTCTGAAATACAGCAATATGCCACATATTTTTTCTTTAAACCAGCAATCTGATGTTGCACCATTTCCTAGTGACTCACGCTCAAAATGCAACTGCCCTTGACCTTACATTTACATGTAATTAGTCCCTAAGTTCTGCATCTTCCATCTCCCTAATGTCTTATATCTCTGTTTTTTCTCATCATCAATGCAATAATCCCAATCCACACCTTTCCTTCATTTTCTCTTTCGAACATTCATGTATTTAAAAGATTAATTTTTTGATATTTGAATTTTAAGATATTTGAAGTACTCTTGAATATTAAAAATAATAAAAGAAATATTGGGGTAGGAGAGAGCAAGTCTAATGAGTAGTGAAAACTCTTATTAAATGTGCAACATAAAAGAAAATCACCTCTAGTTAACAGGCAGGTTTCAACTATGATATACTGTAAGAACTTTGGTAAGTGTCACAATGTACTCCCAAGTATAACAATAATTAAAAAAAAAGAAAGAAAATCACCTCTAAATCTTATTCTTCAAGAAGAAGGAAAACAGCATTTGAAAGCATTGCAAAAATAAACCTCTGTTTTCCCCTTGCATAATTACTGTTACCATTTACTGGTCTTTTTATAAGGGCAAGAACTGTGCATCTCTTGTTCATCATTGTATGGGTTAGGGAGCAAGATGTCTTGTACTAATTAAAGCTATATTACTTGAAAGTATCAGGAACCATCCTACCTTAGTTTACACAAAGCAGTTGATGTAATACTACAGAGCATGGTGGTAGAATTCAGCCTGATCTTAGAAAAGAATTGCAAACAGTCCATGGAGAGTCTTCAGGGTTTTATGCTTTTCTCTGTGTACTTATTTTACTTTTCTTGTTTGCTCCACAGCTTTGTGAACTTGTTCTGTCCATGTGGCCTTAAATAGCTGCCAGCTGCTTCCAAGTATATATGTATAATTCCAGCCATAATCTAAGATTACCTGGTTTCTGTACCTTCTTAGGTACAGAATCTAATTGGCCCAGCTTGAATGAGAGAATCAACTCTGGTCAAGTCAGCCACAAGCTGATGTATTGGGACTATGACTGTTGGAGTTTCACCCCTTATAGGGTCTCCTCAAAAACGAAGAGTCAATGTGAGCTGGGAAGATACTCCCAAGGTGCCTAATGCACTGAAATGTGATAGTTTTTAATAAATAAGTGAATGAAAGAATAAACACATGAACCAAGAGGCTCTATTAGTTTGGTGTAGTCTGAATACAGATTGATAGGCATAGAGAAACTTATTAAGCATGTATTTTATATCAGAGACTGAGTATCATAGGGAATAAAAGCTGAAAAGAAAGGAGTTCCTGATCATAAGGAGAAAGATAAAAGAATCATCTTTAACATAGAAGGAAAATACAAACTGTGATAAGAAAAACACAAAAGTATTATGGATAATCAGTCAATTGATAATTTTGGTTGTTTGTTACAGCAATGGTAGCTGCTGAGAAATTCAGAGATCTTAGTATATGATAAGCATAATAGAATATTCTTGCTGCATAAAGTTCCATTGGTAGCAGGGCATGGGATAGGAGAAGAGTAGTGAGTAGGGAGCAGGCTCTACTACAATCTTCAGGAGCTCCAACCTGCCACCTCTAGCACGTGGATCCAGCCATACTCATACTGCAAATCAAACTGAGCCTGCAGAAAGGGACAGCTGTCCTGCTGGCAGCTCACTGGTCAGTCTACCATCACATGGCAGTACCTTGCTGCAATGGAAGCTGGGAAATGTAATCTTGCTGTGTCTAGGAAGAAAAGGGAAAACATTTGAGAACTGTTAGCCAGTGACTACCACAGCAGAATTGTAGTGATATCAGTGGGAGGGGAGAATAATGAGAAAAAAATTTATGGCAGGAACACTATGTGAGATCATCAGCACAGATCTTAACTGTTGGAAAGAGAACAGCAATTCTTGAAAGAAAAATGTAATGTGGGCAAAAATCTGGAGTTGAGGAATAGCTGTGTTTTAGGAGTAGTGGCTGTGGAGTTGTTGAGTTAAAAGTGTAATAAAACTGGGGAAAAGGTAGTGCCTTTATTTGGGTCTTTCTTTTGAAAAGTTACCATTCTAGTAACCTGAGAACATCAGTTTATTTCCCCAGACAATGGATTTTGATTAGAATTTATGTATTTATAAATAAATACATATTGATGAAGAACTAAAGTTTAGAGGATAAGCAATCAGCAAAACTCAATTTTAAGTATGTATCTCGATTATATCTTAGGTTCTTATTGTGACCTTCTGAATTCTAAGTAGAAACAACCACTCCCGTTTTCTTTGTAAATTGCCAAGTTGGCTTGATGATTATGTAGTACAAAGTTACTTACCAAATGGGGGTGGGGGTTAAAACAATCAAGACTAACATAGTATGTTTTTATTTCCATTCCCTATGTACATCTTCTTAATATAGTTGTATTTATATGAAATGGATGGTATTAATCTCAGCTAAATATCGAAAGAAAATAATGAGAAGGCTTTTTTCTTTGTGTTCAGAATTTCTTTTAAATCAGACATCTGGTATTTGGCACTTGAATTTTATTAGACCAATTGAGCACTTTTAAGGGGGGATAAATCATATGACTTTCATTTTAATTTTTACTGTAATGGTTTAATGTAGCCAACATATGCTGAGTAATAGCATTAAAATAAAATCAATAAATGAAGGATTAAAATCTGCCTGTGTCCAATTTTGCAAAGACACTAATTAGAGATTTTTTCAGATCAGTATTGAATATGCCAGCAATTTTTAAAAATTGTAACAATATAATGAGAAATGCTTGGGTTTTCACACTCTGTAATTGAGAAAGAAAAACTGTAAGGGAAATTAACACATTCACTCCAATTCTAGGCTATGGGAAAGTAACACTTTTGCATGTCGCTCTGTCTACTGCCAGAAAACATTTCAACAAAAATTTTAAGCCATTTCACAGTAATCTAGTTTAAACAGAGATATTAACTTGAAAGCTAGAGTGATTTGAGTTAGACTAAGGATGACTGGGATTTCTTGACACCATAAGGAACATATATTTCAATTTTCTCATTTCATTAATTTGGATATGAAAAATTCTTTCTATCTCATTTCTTAATTTTTGGCAGCCAGCCAGCTATTCCTATGGTTGTAGTTATGAAACCTTAATCCTTCCTACATAGAAATTGAGCAAAGAGAAAATTAATGTGGCAACACTTAGTAGTTTCTTTAAATTCCTTCACTTATAACATAAACAAGAAATTTAATGGATTAAGTCTTACTATAGAGATCAAAATTCTAAATGCTTTCTGTTCCCATGTATGCTACTACAAGAGATGGTTTTCTAACTTGTAATTTTGGAAAGGTGCTTTTCTGATTAAAAGGCTTTCTGTTTGGTGAGATAGTAAAGAAAATTCTTTCAATATCAGGGATAGGATATCACATACTAAGCTACCTTAGTGTTTTTCAATAAATAAGAAATATGGTTGGTTGTATGATGCTATTTGTAGGCATTCACTATAGTCATGATTTCTTTATATTGCAGAAATCACAAATGGGATAGACTAAATCACTGCTCCAGTGTGCTAAAATTGGCATACTCATCACTTGAAGAAATTATGGAAAATGACTTTTCCATACAAGAATGTCTTTGTTCTCTAATATTCCTGCAAACTAATCTCCCATTCTTTTCCAAATATCTGAAATTTCTGAACTGATTTTACTTTGATTGTATTTCTCTCTCTTTTACTAGATAATCAATCTTAGAAGCCTGGATAATAGAAGGAGAAATTTCAGGAAGTACCAGCAAGTAACACTTATCTAAAGACTTCTCTTCTGTTTGCCAGTTTGATTTCTTTTCTTCTTATTTAGACGATAATTCCCACCCTCAGATTCATTAGAAATTAGGCATAAAAGAGAATTACCTCAAAAGGTATAAATATACACAAAGAGAGACATGGTATTGAGGTCGGTATCTTCAATCTTTCTAGTTTTATATTTTTTTATTTGTATGTTGCTCTTGGTAAAACAAAAAAAAAAGTAAATACACTTTATTTGCCCTGAAAGAGTTTAATCATGAAACAATTGAATATATCTGAAATACTCTATGAACTATTAAAGAAAGCTGATAACAAACTAGAGATGAAATATAATCACTTCAAATATGTCCTAAGTGGCCAGGACAAGGAGTCTTTTAGGTGTTGGAATTTTGGAGTTCAGTTTACTTGTGGACCTTACTTGAATTAGGCTTTGGATTATTGTACAAAGGAAGAGTAGGTTCCATTGAATAGCTATAATAGAGGCAAATTCCAAGTACAGTAATCACTAATATAACAGAAATAAACTTAGGAAAGACTGGGTGTTGTGGTTGGATCTCAAATGTTCTGCAAAGACTCTTATGTTAAAGGTTAGATCACTAGTACAGCAGTGTTCAGAGGTGGAACTTTTGAGTAATTATTGGATCATGAGGGCTTTAACCATAACAATGGGTTAATCCATTGGTGGATTTATAGCTGACTGGACTATTGGGAGGAGGTAGAAAGTGTAGAAGATGAAGCTTAATTAGAGGAGGTAGGTCGCTGGGGTTGTACCTTTGAAGGCTGTATCTTTTCCCTGGCTTCTTCCACTCTCAATCTCTCTCTGTTGTTCCCCCTTCCCTCTTTTCCCTCCTCTCTTTTCTTCCCCCCTCCTTCCAGATTGTCATGAAATAAGCAGCTTTGTTCCACCACACACTCCTTGCTATGATGTTGTACCTTACCATAAGCAAGTAGACAGTTGACCACTAACTGAAAATTTAAAACCATGAGCCAAAATAAATGTTTCCTTCTTTAAGCTGATTTTTCTTAGATATTTTGCCACAGTGACAGAAAGCTAATATACCAAAGTACTATCTTCAGTACACCAAGTTCTAAAAGGAATTCCTAAGTTTATTTAACATCCATCAATGACCCACATAAGGAGGATTTGGAAAGACATGTGGACCTAACCAAGGGAAGAGAATCAAAAGATCAACATTGATTGCTTTAAAATTTTGGCTTACACTATTGCTTTAAGTGTATTTGTTTGTCTTCCTTTCTACTCTCTAATTTTCAGATACTTTGGTGAGACAGAATAAAATGAGATGCTTTTCTAGATATTCCTGTACTTTCTACTTCTTTAATCATACTTAAGTAGGGATGCCCACAAGCAGAGGAAATCACATCTTTTTAATTGCCCAGCTAGTTCTCATTGTCATTACACCTGACAGACATTTGGAGCATAGAGCAGTTTTGTTAAATGACTTCAAAACTGCCTTATAAAAATGCAACCACTAGTAGTTTCCCAATAAAATTCTTCTCAAATGTAAGTATATATTTTGGAATATTTTAGCTGTTTTTTTCTGTTCAGACTCATCTGTCATTATATAGCACTTAGTTTTAACATATCCAGATAGAATTTTTGTCCAATATGCATTATCTCTTTGGTTTTTTATGCTTATTTTATTTTTTAAAAAATTAATTTCAGTGAAATCTGGATAGTAGATGCCAACATATTTGACATCATGAAGCCATAAGAATTTCTAGGCATGGGAAGCCATAATGATATCATAAAAGAATTAGACACTCTTAGCTCAGAACACCATCAATGAAATGCTTTCATTTCAGTGTTCACCTGACCCTTGTATAGCTTCTTTTCCATTAGACTCAAATTCCTTAATTTCTCTAGCCAGATAGAAATGAGACACAATGTGAAAGGAAGTTTAAAAATGGCCACTTCTCTTTAATGCATATTTTTCAAAGTGAGTGTCCAGGTTTTCTACCCTACTTGTCACCTGTTAACTCAGTCTCCACATTTGTGTTAGATTGAGGAAAGCTGAAGTTCTAATCCTTGAGCATATCTATTCAGACATGGACAAAACAACTCATTTTTTCTGGGCAGTGTTGAATTTAACACAGAATAAGATGTTATTTTGTATTTGCATAACAGCCATATCTGAGTTGACTTCTTGTGTTGCAATGACAAGTAGGCATTTTTAAAATACGATTTTTGTTAGTCACTGTGCTTACATACTTAATGTAGCTTTAAAAATATGAACACTAAATCATTGAGTTCACCACATAGCCCAGGGCTACCATTTCCCTCTCCAAGGCTAAAAGAAACTGAGCATTTGTTAGGAATGATTGCAATTAGAATTTCTTTCATAGACTTTCCTGAAAACCCAATAAAAAGAAATAGAAAGGAGAGACTGAGCCTATTACACTTATTATAGGCTCATAGCCTGGTTTCTATTAACTTTGACAGTATTTATTTTTGAAGCTACTAAACTACAGTTGTAAATATATTTTCCAAAATAACCAATATGCATAAATGAAATAATAATAAAATGGATAAAAAGAAATTAAGTTGAATTTTTTTCTCCCCAGTTGCTTAGTCTCAGAAATTCCTCTGGGTAGACAGATATTAATATTTCCTGTCTTACGGTGAAGTATTTTGGGGCTTAAGTTTAACCCTCTATTTTTTGTCCATGATAACATATCAATTGCATTTAATTAATGTGCTAGTGTTCTGATGAAATTGTGCCATCAGTTATGAACTTTAGGCACATTTTATGAAAAACTCATATTTATATGATTATTTTTCAAGAAAATTCATGAGTTTTTCCCCTTAAAATTTTATGGCATTTTTTTCAGTGCAATGATAAACCTGTCCTTAAACTTCTTCACTTATAAAATAGTTTTCCCATATGATATACCTAAATTCTGTCCAAAAGTTAAAGTTTCTATCTTACAAAATTTTCCCATTTGATAGCTGGTCATGTGGAAAAATCATGTTTTGTTTTTATGCTATGTTTCTCTAAGTAGGATGATTTTTCCATGAATAAAGTTTCAGTCCAACATTCCCAGTAAGAGCCTGAATAAGTAATCTGCTTGGTATGTTGTAGAACTTCAAGTTCTCTTATGGGCAGAATTTCCTCACAAATTTAGCAAAATTATTGCTCAAACTTTCCAGCTTTTCTTACTTTTATAAATGGAGGACTTGAAATGATCAAATCTGATTTTTTTCTTGTGGATCCTATTAATTATATGACATGTTCGAAAACTATAAGCATTGTAAGTTATTAAACTGGTGATTACTTCTGATATTACCTTTTGGGCAAATGGTATTCATTTAAATTTGGGTTCTGTGAATTTGTGATTTTACAAGAACCCATTGGCTTTAGAAGGAGAATGAGAACATCTCTGGATTCTTTCACCCTTCTTTAACTGTGGGGCTCAGTGTACTTTCCACAGAGGGAGTGGGCATTGTCAACTAGTTAACACAAGCTATCGGAAAAATCCCTGAACTTTGTAGGGAGAGAATAATTGCACACAAATGCATTCAGGAATCCTATGGAAAATATAGTGCTGTTAACTGGCATGGTTACAGCACAATTTAGCAAGTATGTTAGAACAAATTACCCCTTTTAACCGTAAGCCATTCTGCTTCACGCTTTTTAATGAAGGCCTGTGCCACACACTAGAATACTTCTCACCTCATTACTACTCATAAAAAGCAATGATCCATTCAAAGACTCCTCATATCTCCCATATGAGCGGTAAAGAGCTTCGCCTCTCATTCTGGCAGCAGGACAAGGAGGCTTCTTCCCAGCCTGCCTTTGAAGTAGATCATTAGACTGTTTACTAGATAAAAGAACTAAAAAATTTATCTGCGTAATCTCACTGCTGTCATGTGTTAATGTTCTATCCTTCCTTTAAAAACAAAACAAAACAAAGTAAACAAAACAAAACCCAAAGATATTTCTGTCCTTATTTAGAAAATATGGGAGATTTGCAAGACCCTTAGTGCTATTTTTCTCCTTCAGAATTCACAAAATATTTTCAAAGAAACACTAAAAAGCAGGAAGAATTTAACGGACTACTAAAATGCAAAGTATGGATTCAATAAAAAGGCAGGCAGAGAAGCACGCTGATGGTCGTTTTAGAAGAAACAATCCAATTTTTGAATTAAATGACATTTTCTCTTCACAGAGTATCATCAAAAGGGGAAAAAAGTTGATTATCCTTGGAAATAACATTATATCGGTTACAGATGAATACAAATTTTTATCTAGACCAAAATGCTTTTTTTTCCCTATTAATTTCAGTACAATATATAATGTTATTTAAGATATATTATGACTGGGGATGTAGCTCAGTGGTAGTGTGCTTGCCTAGTATGTACAATGCCCTGGGTTTGATCTCCAACACTGCAAAAAAAAAAGTATCTATCTATATCTATATCTTATTCTATATGTAGAAATAGATATAGATATAGTATATATTCAATAAAATTTTAGCTGAGTGATTGCTTTACAGATAGGAGTGGGAGTGGAGATGAATAAATTAGATCATGATTTTTTGTATGCATATGAAGACACTATAGGACTAATCAACCACCAAATTGTGGGTCTATGTGCAAACATATTTTTAAGATCTGACTTTTGTTATAGGAATGAAACAGCCTATCTAAGAGAATGAACGCAGCCAAAAATATTTTTTAACAGCATTACAGTATTTCAACTAGCAGAGAAACAGTTGTTCATCTCATGACATAAGAATTTCCAGTTGGGCCATTAGCTTAATAGTGTGCAACTGAATAGCAAGGGTTGCAATTCAAGGAAAACCCCATAAGAGGTATTAGAATAGTTTGAAAGCAGGGAGTTAACATCTACATTCTGTAATGTAACAAAACACTGAAATCTGACACGTGTTCTAAATTTAAGTGATGTTTAAAATCAATTTCTTTGTAGGAATACATTTAACGTAAACTCTTTGGCCACATTTCCAACTTTCCTTTGCAGTATCTGAGAACGTATCTGATCACCTGATGCAATGCTGTCAAGCCCTACCCAACACTTAAGCTGAGCAGTTTCTAAATTAAATTGGTATTCTCCAGGCGCTTTCCCAGAAACACAAGCTCAGGTCGGATCACAAAGCTACAAGAGGGAAATGTCGGTACTGTACTTTAATAGGCTAGAGGAAGCACGTGCTCTAAAAGACCAGTCGACTCTTGCAATAATAACTGCACAGCTTTGTTTCATTTGACAACATAAATCTGTACACACATACTTTACTTAGACATAGATCCATGTATATAGAAAAAAGTTCAGCTAATAATAAAAGAAAGGATGAACATTGCCACTGTAGATGTTGACAGCATTATGCAAACTTTTCAATATTCTCTTGCATGCTCAACTTTAACTTTTGTTTATAAATTCCACTTAGACATAATTTACAACTTCTGTTAACTTAAGCTGGGTTCTGTAAAATCTGTCTAAAAAAATCAGCACAGAGAGCTTTGAGATGTTACAAATATATCTAGATATCAAACATTGAGCGGTGCAAATCATATCCACTTTGGAAACTCTGAGTTTGTATTTATGTACATAATATATTTTAGTTCTAATGTTTTAAAATGATGGAGCAAGCCTTGCTTTTTTTTCTCCTGCCTTCCTCCTCCCCCGCTCCTTTTCCAGCCATTACTGTGTATCTATGAAAGACTTAGGAGCCCAAGACGAGTAAAATGAGACGTTCTGGAGGTTGTCACTACTTAGCGACACTTGTAAGATGATTTGGGGAGAATAAAAATACAAAGGTCAAGCAAAACTTCTTGTAAACTACCTGAAGTTTGCAATTTCATTCTCATGTAGTTTAAAGACTAGCTAAAAATGGTTAATAAACTTTGTATCCCATAGATAGTTATTGCAGAGATCTAACCTTTTCATCTTCCTTTAGGAACAGTTAGAAATGTTAGTTAATCTAGATTGAAAAGAAAAAGTCAAATCCCACCTCTTTATTTACTCTCTCCACATAAGTTACTTTCAAGATCAAAGGCAGAAATTGAAGGTCTTCTTGGTGTCCAGATTTCAAAACAAAAGAAGAATAAAACACTCAGCTTCATTTTTTTCTTTCTTTGCTTTCCTTGAAACAGGCTGTACTCTCCTCTCTAGAGCGGTGTGAGGAGGGAAAGCCTTTTCACCACTTGGCTAATGTAGAGCACCCTTGGCAAGTGGCACGCATTCACAAAAGTCTGTGGTCGAAGCAAAATATCTCTAATTCAGGATGGGATGAAGGGAATAAATGAAAGATAAATTAATGGAAAATAGAATCATTTGATAATATTTTATTGAAATCATTTTTATTATGAAAATATGGATGCATATCAAGTATTAATATAAAAAAGAAGGACAGAATGCCCTATCACAATGTGGCAGGATACTCACATGGAGACTTTCTTAGAGAAATGTCAGAAAATTTGTTTTCTTCCAGTGGTAGAGCATAGTGACTGATCAAAAAGGTAAAATTGGTAATTTTATATGGCATTAACCTTCACACTTCTAATATGTTTAAATGGATTAGTTTTTTTAAAAAATGAGAATAATTTGGACAGATAGGTTCCTATTGCTATGTTGCTATTTTTAATTTTCCAATGATAATTCAGCATATGGCTCTGAATATGTGGATGATCAAGGAGAAGCACTTAAGCTGGAATCAATTAAGAAACTGAAGCCAGACAGGGCAGCACATACCTATAGTCACAGCACTCAGAAGGCAGAGGCTGGAAGATCCCAAATTTATGAGTTTATAGGAATAGAGTTGCATTGCCAGCTCCAGGTCACCCTGGGCTATGCAGCAAGACCCTATCTTCAAAAAAAAAGAAAAAAGAAAAAGAAGAAAAGAAAGAAAAAAAAAGTAAAAATAAAGGAGGTGGAGGAGAAACTCAGGTCCATGTATTAGACAGCATCCTTTATGTCTGCCCCAGCATTTTGCATCATGCCCTCTCTGTGACTTGGATACTTGTACACTTCCCTAGGTTATACTACTCATTTTCATGACTTCAGCTGCTATCTGTCCTATGATTTCTGAAACTATGTTTCTAGGTCACATGCACTTTCCAAGAGTTAACCCTTCTTCCTGGTTGAATATTCTTCAGGTCCTTCATGCTAAATGTGTCACAACTCATCATCTTCAAACACTCTATTCCACTTGAATTGGTTACTGGCATCACCATCTACCTACTTGCTTAAAGGAAATCTGTGACTTGTTCTTCGTATCGTCCCCTTACTTTCTGCTTCCAATCTAATCTGTCACTAATTCTTTGTGAGTTTTATTTCCTAAATAACTGTTATATATAACCCTAGTCCAAATCACTATCCTTTCTCACATAGGCTAGGGTAGCAGCCTCCTAGTCTTATCACAGCCACATATGGATGAGACTTTCCTGGGAACCTCTCCCCCCAGGGGTCAGGGGGGAGTGATTGCAGGTCAGGGTAACTTTTAGTGTTTTTGCTGATTGTGCAGGAAAATTGTAATAGCAGTGGGTTCCATTCATCCTCATTGTATCCCCTCTCAGATATAAGCGGAATGTTTTGTCCAGAGACCCTTCCCCTTCCTCAGCAATCAGCAATCCAGTTCTGCCTCTTTAAGCTTATAGGATCTATGACTCTTTCTTCTCTTTGTTTTTGCCAGGCTGAGAGGTTCCTGTTTCCTGAGGTTGCTCTCTTGTTCCCTAATGCTTGCAAAGAAATTCTCAATTTTCCTTGTTAGAATAACCAGGTTCTTTAAGGACCCTGACTGATACACCCTCTCTACTCCAGATAGACTGACTTCCATAAGTTCTTCAGTCTATGATGGTCTTACTTCCTGACTTGCCCACACTGAGTTCTTTCTACTAGGAATTTTTCCTGTCCCTATTCTCCCAACATTTCCCTTGACTCCTCACCTCTCAGTACCTCAGTGCAGTGACTCCTGCTGAAATGTCACTTTCTCAGGGAGTCTTCTGTGACCATCTCTACCAAGAGAATTCCCACTCATCTGTCTCCCAAAAGCAAGACATCAGTTTCTGCTCCAATATCCAACTTCCCTCTTGACTTTTATTCAGCAGCAATAGGGCAGAGAATGTATCCTGTTCCAACCCAGTACCAAGTTCAGTATCCCACATAGTATAGCAATCAATACATATTCATTACTGATTAAAATTATCTTCTTGTAATAAAAAATATTGGAGAGAGTTTTCAACTAAGCATATAGTTTTCTGTCTTTAATTTCTTAATCATTTTAGGGATGGCATATATATGTATGTATGTATATATACATTTTTTTTTCTTATAGGGACTTTAGTTTCCTGATCATTGCTTTTGTGTATCTTTCCAACTTCTGGTGCCAAAGTGCTCTAAATAAATATATTCTCTATGTATGCTTGTAAGGTAAGTGCAGTATCCATGAAAATCCTCTCGTTTCCTTGCCAACCAATGCTGCCCCGAACTTCTTCTTTGTAGACATCTGGAGCTGCCCTGCTATTGCTTTTGGATTTTAATTTCCCACCTGGCTGCTGTTTCCTTTAGCTGCTATTTCAGGGACTAGTTCATACATTTTTTTCTAGAGTCACTTAAGCACAAAGGGATACTCAGTTGAAGCATGCCTTTAGAAAAAGAATTTCTTATGTTAAAGAAGAACAAAAGTACTAAAAATTATCAAACTATTAATACTTCTACACTCATGAGAATACACAAGAAAATATGGTTCGTACCTCAAAAAAAGAGGTGATTTTATGACTGTGGCCACAATTTCTTTCACACAAAGCTGTAAGATGAAATAATTTTGTTTTCCAAAGTTCCCTTTTTTCTTTTGCCACACTGACATGTGCTATTTGAGGTTTGCCCAAGCCCAGCATTGCCTGTAGGTGCTGTGACTGCTTTTCTATGTGATAACTGCAGGAAGTAGTAGCTTCTACCCTACCTAAATAAGTTACCTGTTCTCTGCCTCCTCTGCTCTCAGAAAGACTAAATGAAAAACTAATGCATTCTAATAAATCGGTGGGTACTGAAGGCAAAAGAAACCAATTTTAGACAAAACATACATTTGAACTAGAATTTTCTAACATCACTGTGCCTTAATTATGTCTTCTGAATGGAATATAACTCTCAGTAGCAAATACTAGGTGTTCAGCAGCTTTGGTTACTGTAAATATTGTGTTATAACAGACTGTAAGGGTCAGCAGTTCTTCCAGTGGTCGTGAACTTGATGGTGACCAACATTTAATGTGCACTGCCGCAACCCAAATAAGAAATTCTAGTTTTTATATTTTTGGGGGATGCAGAATTGTTTGCTTTTATATATTTAGAGATTGTTATAGCCTCTGGAACTGATGCAAATCTTTGCTTCCTTTTCCTTTCAATAAAGTCTGCTCAGAGGGAATACCCTGGAAACATTAGTTATAGGCAAGGACTTCCTCGGTAGAACTCCATCAGCCCAGCAACTAAGAGAAAGGATGGACAAATAGGACTAAATGAAATTAAGAAGCTTCTGCACAACAAAAGAAATGGTGTCTAAATTGAACAGACCACCAACAGAGTGGAAGAAAGTATTTTCTAGCTATACATCAGACAAAAGACTGATAACCAGAATATACAGAGAGCTCAAAAAACTAAACTTTCCAAAAATCAATGAACCAATAAAGAAATGAGCAACTGAACTAAACAGAACTTTTTCTAAGGACTAAGTCCAAATGGCCAAAAAGCCATTGGAAAAATGCTCACCATCCCTGGCCATAAAGGAAATGCAAGTCAAAACCACACTAAGATTCTACCTCACCCCTATTAGAAAGGCTATCATCAAGAACACCACCACCAACAAATGTTGGTGAGGATGTGGGGATAAAAGGAACCCTCGTACACTGATGATGGGAATGTAAGCTAGTACAACCACTTTGGAAAACAATGTTTTTTAATCTATGCTTAAAAAACTAAGCATAGATCTGCCATATGATCCAGCAATACCACTCCTAGGGATATACCTGAAAGAATGTGACTCAAGTTATTACAAAAGCACCAGCACACCCATGTTTATGGCAGCACTATTCACAATAGCCAAGCTATGGAAATAGCCAAGATGCCCCACAATCAATGAATGGATCAAGAAAATGTGGTATTCATACACAATGGAATTTTACTCAGCCACAAAGAAGAATGAAATTTTGTCATTTGCAAGTAAATGGATGGAACTAGAGAACATCATCTTAAGCAAAGTTAGTCAGGCTCAGAAGGCCAAAAATTGCATGTTCTCCCTCATACGCAGATTATAGATCCAAAACAAATGCAGTAACATTATTGGACATGGGTCACACATTAAGGGGAGAAGATGTATGGGAGGAATAGGGAAAGGAAAGCAAACTTAAAACTTGAATGTGGTTGATGTGCTCCCTGTTGAGGAGCAAATAAAGTAATCAAAAATTGGCAGAGGCCACTATGGGAAGGAGACCAGAAAGTAGAGAAGAGGTTTGGTAGAGATGAACCAATGCAGGTTGCAATACACAAGTGCATGGAAGCAATGCTAGGAATTTCTCTATATAGCTATCTTTATTCCAAACTGGCAAAAATGATATGTCTTTTTTACTATCTCTTATGTTTTCTCTTTAACAAAATCAGAGAAGAAGAGGGCAGAACATGTTCTGCCAGGATGGGGGAGGGGCATGGTGGCACAATGTATCACATGTGAGTAAATGTAAAAACGATAAAATAAAAGATAAAAAAAATAAAAACAAAGTCTGCTCAGACAAAGTCTTGAGTTCATAAGCAAATACTTATTCTCTATGAGTTTCCTCTCTAGTTTCATTAGTCTGGTTAGGCCAAAGGGAATTTGTTTTTATAATTCTATAATTTACCTATCTGCTACTATGTACTAGACAATGTTCACATATCCTCAAGTGTCATCCTAATAGCACTGTGAACTAAGCATTGCGTTCTCCAGTTTACCTTTGAGGAAACTGAGGATTAGACTGGCTAAATAATTTCCCAAAATTACACGGGGAGTTGAATGGAATTTTGTCTCAGATGCTGTTGACTTCTATCATTTGCCTGTCTCGTCTCACTCCTGACAGTTTCATGTCACTGTCTCTTCATTTTTCTAGTACACATTTTGATTTACAATTAAACATATGACTTATTCTTAATATCTTTTAGCTTAAGCATTCTGATTTAGTGCAAGTTCACTTAGTGGGATTTTGGCCTAACTCTAATCAGCAAATCCAAATATCTGTTGTTCACTTTTTTGTTGTTGCTGTTGTTTCTGTTGTTGTTTGAAACAGGATCTTGAAATGTACCCCAAGCTGGCCTGGAATTTGTAATTCTCCTGCTTTAGCCTCCCAAGAGAGAGCAGCTTTGCTCAAATTCATAAGGGTGGGGCTTTGGTAAATTTTTTAGGAACTGGTGTTTTATACAGTTAATAAAATTTTTTCTGAATGGTTTCAGTGAGAATAAGCAGACTTCTATCTGATCGCTGTCATTATTATGGAAATGAAGAAAGAGAGATCCTATAAGCCTATAGAGTATCTAAACCTCTGTAAACGATCTATCGTGTACAAATACACATTAGTGGAATATGTTCCAAAATTTCGTTTCAAAAGCATTTACCAGATTTAGGACTGATTTCTAATTATTATAGTCTTAGATGAACTTAAACAAAGTTTCTGTTTGTATTTCCAGTGATCTTTACCTGGGCAGGAATTTAAACTCATTAAGTTGTAACAAAATGCTAAGTACTGAAGGCTCAAGTGAAGTTTGCTCAGGAGGCAGTGGTGTGCCAGAGGCAGTTCACACTGGTTTACAAAAGCAGACTGTTAAAAATTCAGGAATTTTGTGACTGTTGTTAAAGGCATCCATCATTACAAACAGGGCTATATACATTTACATTTAAATACATGTATAAAAAGAGAAGGTAATACTCAAAATCCATTACTTCTTACTACACTTACTACATTAAACTTTACGCTTTAGAGAGTATCTGTATTTCTTGTATCTGTGTAGTAGAAATGCTTTATAATACTGAGCTATTGAGTATCTCTTCCAAACTGTGTTCAGAGATGTTGGTAGCTTGAATTCTGTCATAGTGGGAGTACATAAACAACAGAAATCTGCAAATGCTAAAAATCATGACTTGATTTATTGTTTTGTTTGGGTTGGATTTTTTTGATCTCCTAGACTTAAAAAAACAAGGGTAATGTTAATAATGGGACTCCAACTTGAAAGCTTGTTGTATCTGTGGCTGCTCTCTTGCAGGGAGTGCAAACTAGGATGACATATCCTTCTAGAATTTACACACTGTTACCAGCTTAGCAATGGAGATGCTCACATCATCAATGAGTGAGTCAAGTTCCAACTTACTTCTCTGAGGTATTTACTGTCATCTTGCTTGTTTAGGTAAATAAAAATATGAACCAACATTCGTGTTGAAACTACATCTATTCATCAATTGCAAACAGAAACTGTAGACTTAAGAATTTGGAAAAATTCAAAAAAGAAGCCTTCAAAAAAATAAATAGGCTGTTTGACATTGAAATAATTTTAGGTATTTGAGAATTACTTATAATTTATGTACCACACATCATATTTTATGACTCTAAAATACATACTATGAATATAAATATACACATATATGTATATACATATGTGTATACATATGTATACATATATATGTGTATATTTATATAATTTATATCTTTCCTTTCTGGACAGCCTCCCAAACTGTGAGCTAAATAAAACTCTTTTCTTCATAAGTACTTGCCTCCAGTTTTTCTTTATAGTAATAAAAAGCCTGACCAATATATCTTCTTATTTCTTCTCTCTTTTCTTGCAACATATCTATTTCTCTTGTACTTAAATTTTCATTCATTAGATAACTTAGTTGAAAACAGTGGTACGGATGATTCAGAGATACAAGAAAATCAACTAAAAAGTAAAGTATAATTTTAAAAATCATTGCTTTAGATATTCTTGTGATGGAGAATCATAAAATGACATCTGAGTTATTATCTTTGAAATCTTTCTAACTTGTTTCTGTGGTCAGAATCACTATTACTTTAAACACTATAGGTAAGAGTCATTTCTAACATAACTGATGATTGTTGAGAAAGACTCATCTTGTTTAAGAATTCATCTCTCATTTCTTATGATTACTTGTCAAAGAGCTAATGAAGCATTTTCTATAGAATTGTAAGGCATTTCCCTTGGCTCTGTGTGTGTGTGTGTGTGTGTGTGTGTGCGCACAAGCACTCACAATAAATATCTTAAGAATCCTTACAAGAGCCTGATTTTCTTTCTGGCTATTTGTGAAATATTTGTTACATCATGCTATGGAAGGAAATTTAAAATGACAGTCCATATTTGTTTAGAGCAAAAGAAGATTGGCGTTCATCATGTGGTCAGCAAGGCAAAACATACTTTTGTTTATTTGGATTTATGAATCTAAATACTTACGATTGTCCTGAGACCTGAGCAGTCAAGCAACAGTTTTCTAACAGCAGTTTTTTCTAACAACAGAATTGTTCTGTCAAGGATAGAATTATCTGACAGATCTAAAGACATAATCTAAAATGATAATCAAGAGAATGAAAAATACTGTAATTATACAATTAAACCACCTGGACTAGTAAGATGTTTGATGTGTGAGGTTTAACAGCAAAATAAATTTAAGTGAAAATTAACTTACTCTCTACCCAGAATTAGTATTCTAATTTTCAGGAAAAATTCTAATGTGGGTCTAGAAAAAATTCCTGCTGTGAAAATATTCCTGAATATGAAATTTAAAAACTGTTCTTATACCTTAAGTTCTAAAAGCAATATTAATCTTTACTAGAAAATACATTTTATTTTATTTTGAATCATTATTCAATGTATATTCTCTTCCTATTTTCTTTGAAATAAAACTATTATGTGAATTTTAACAAAGTTTTAAGTTGATGATTAAAATTGAGATTAATTTCTCCAAGAGGCATTTGCATTTCCAGTTTCATTGATCTAATGATAAGAAAAATAAAGCAAATTTATTTTATATTAATCTAAGCTACATACTTGCTTATTTTTCAATTATTCTACCTTTAAGCTTTACTTGCTTTGTGACATACAAACTTGATTTAACTTTTAATCTTCTAAACAGAATGTGAAAGGTGGGTTTTTTATTATTTTTTCATTCTCTTATAACAATAGTGGTAGATCAGAGATAAGCCAATGCACCAGTTCTAGGGGAATATTAGCTTATGACCTTTCCTACTGGATCTAGTTGGGACAGACTTTCATTATTAAGAGGTTACCTATAGTTCTCAATTTGGATCTTATTTTTCATAGATTCAAGAAATTACATAGTCATAAAACATTTTAAATACCAACAAACCTAAATACTTTATTCTTCAGTAAAGGAACTGGGGTCTAAAGACCTTAAGAGGTCTTTGTAGAATGCTAACATCCTACAAACATTTCGAGGCAGTGCAGAGCAGAGAACAGAATATTGTTTTTCAAGCTTCTGTTTCTGTACTTTATTTTTCCTGTTCTACATAGCCTTTTCTAAGGCCTAAGTCACCTCATTTTTGGGTCCTTATAAATTAGAGATAAATTAGGAAGTTTCAACATTTTAAATATTGATTTGATTTTTTTAGCCACCAGATTGCTAAAACTTTCCCCACAATCAACAGGTGCAGGGTGGATCATGTCATTCAGTGTGCCCTCCATGGGTTCTGCATCCATGGAGTCACCCGATGTTTAGAGAACATTGCTTCTGTACTGTACATGTATAGACTTTTCCTTATCATCATTCCCTAAACAATATAGTACAACAACTATTTACATGGTGTTTACATTACATTAGTAATTATTAGTAATCTAGAGATAATTTAAAGTATGGATGTGTTTAGGCTTTATACAAATACTATACCATTTTATATTAAACCTCTACAGATTTTAACATATGTGGGGGTTCTAGAACCAATGCACCATGGATACCACAGGCTAAATACACTCTGGCAATGTTTATTGAGTTTTTGTTCCCAAAATAACCTCTATGGAAAAATAAAAATAACTAATTTTCCTTGGGAAGAACTTATTGTTCCTTACAAATTCATAAGTTTTAGAGATATGTTGATTCATTTTAGCTACTTTCTATTTCTTCTTGTCCCTCCCACTCTTTCTTTTTTTAATTTCAATTGAGGCTTTGTCACTAAAATATTCAATTCTTAAATGATAAGTGCCTTTGACCCAAGAGTAGTTGATAGTCTCATAAAGACTCTCAGAATATTAGAAATGGATAGTACCTTGGAGATCATCTGGTCTACAGCTTTCCATAAACTGATAAAGTGCAGATAAATGAATTGCCTTACCAAAGCTACAAATTATGGTGGCCAGTGTCATATCCTGACTACTTCATAATCCACCTCTCTTTCTACCACAGTATTATATAATGAGCTAATAATTATGTACTTTCTTTGTTTTAAATATATACTTCCTTGGTTCTAGATAAGAAGTCACAGTAGAGAAAACAAATATTGAATTATATTATGCACGGAAGACATTACTGTTTGAAGTTATATGCAAAATATGGAAAGGTTTGAATTTTATTAGATGTCATTTCTGTAGCATTTTTTCATAATCATAGCAATAGTTTTATGAGCTCCTTGATTTTAAATACTATACATACTATGGAAAGTTTTCAGTATAGACATTGGTTATGATTTAATGACAAGAAAAAGTGTGGAATAAATTAACTTATTCCTCACCTTGCACCACAAAATTGGAGGCAATTCAAATGTATGTGGCACTCAAGAAAAAATAGTTAGGGCGTTTTCTTTGTGGTCATTGTGATAGAGACAATTGTACATACTCATTTGTCTTCTTTTCTTCTTGATCAGGCATACAGCTTAACTGTGTGTCCCAGTATTCCCTTTAGATGAAAATCATTTGTTTTTGATGTAAATCACCTTCACACCTAGTACCCCTAAACAATCTTGGGATCCCCACACTCTCTATCTCTGTTTATCTTTTAGCTATATCCAGCACAGGCACATGTAAGTAGTAAAACCACAGGGATCCAGGAGATGGGCTGAGCATGGGGAATAATCACCCCTAGACACCCCTCAAACCGCAAATATATGCAGTAAGAACAAACATCTATTTTGTTGAGATATTGGTTTGGTAGTTTTTACTTAAACTACAGAGGTATTATTTGCTTTGGAAGCTTTTGGATTAAGAAATAATTGCTTTAACCTGAAACAATCCTCAGGAAAAATTCTGTACTTGGACCACTTTGGAAAACAATGTGGAGGCTCCTTAAAAAACTAAACATAGATCTGCCATATGATCCAGCAATACCGCTCTTAGGGATATATACCTGAAAGCACCTGCACACCCATGTTTATTGCAACACTATTTACAATAAATAGCCAAGTTATGGAAACAGCCAAGATGCCCCACTACCAACGAATGGATCAAGAAAATGTGGTATTTATACACAATGGAATTTTACTCAGCCATGAAGAAGAATGAAATTTTGTCATTCGCAAGTAAATGGATGGAACTAGAGAACATCATCTTAAGCAAAGTTAGCCAGGCTCAGAAGGCCAAAAATTGTATGTTCTCCCTCATATGCAGATTATAGACCTAAAACAAATGCAGTAATATTACTATGACATGGGTCACACACTAAGGGGAGAACGTCATGGAAGAAATAGGGGAAGGGAAGGAAGCCTAAAACTTCAATATGGTTGATGTGCTCATTGTATACAAGCAAATATATGGCAGAGCCCACTATGGAAAGGGACCAGGAAGTAGTGAAGAGATCTGGCAGAGATGAACCAGCATGGGTTGTACTACACATGTGCATGGAAGCAATGCTAGGAATCTCTCTGTATAGATATCTTTATCTCAAACTAGCAAAAAAGATATGTCTTTCTTATTATCTCCTATGCTTTCTCTTCAACAAAATCAGAGAAGAGGGAGGAACAGGTTCTGCCAGAAAGTGGGGAGGAGTGGGGTGGGGTTGTGTGTGGGGGTGGACAACAGTGTATCCACGTGTAAGTAAGGGTAAAACTGATAAAAAAAAAAAGAAAAAAATTTACTTGATTAAACTTGTATGAAGGTGATATGCATGTGTGTAATGGGAGGAGAATGGAGATCACCTAGGAGACAAACAATATCAATGTTGTAAAGTGATTGTGCCATTTGCATTTATACCACAAACATCAGAATTCAGCTGCTCCATGTTCTTGCCAGCATGTGTTATCATTAGCATTTTTGATTTTTAGCCACTCTAGTGGATTTTCAGCAGTATCTCAATGTGAGAGTTATCATTTTCTTGATTAATGGTGGTGCTGGACATCATTTTGTGTGCTTATTAGTTGTTCATGGATCATCTGCGATGAAGTGTCAATTCAATTCTCATCTTTTTTACTGTTTTATTGTTAAGAGTTCTTCACATATTCCAGATGCGGGTTCTTTATTACATGTGTTGTGCAAGTATTTTCTCCTAAGCTCTGGCTTGTCATTTCATTTCCTTATGATGTTTTCTATTTTGATCATGTCCAGTTAATCAACTTATTCTTTCATTTTTTTATGCATTTTGTAACCTCTCTAAGAAATTTTCACCTAATCTAAGGTAATAAACATTTTTTTGCTGTGTTTCCTTTTGGAAGGCTCATAGATTTATCTTTTACATTTAGGTCAGGGACCCATTTTAAGCTAATTTTTATGTATTGTATAAAATTTCTTTTTATTTGAGTATTCTCCAGTCCAACACCATTTGTTGAAAAGACTATCCATTTTCTATTGAATTATCTTAGTTTAGTACACTTCTGTCCTTTGTTAAGTCCAAACTTTTATGGTAATTCTTGAAGTCAATATTGAAAGCTTTGTAACACTGCTGTATTTTGTCTGTTTTGTTTATTTTGCATGTCCATATATTTTTGAGTCACTTTTTAATATCTACACAGTGGTTTGTTGGAATTTTGGTTGAAATTATACTGAATCTATAGATTAATTGTGGAGAATTGATTTATTCACCGTGTTGAATATTTTGAATAATGAAAATAGTATTTTTCTCTACACATTAGTTCTTTAATTTTTTTCAGTAATGCTTTGAAATTGCCAATGGGAAGACTTTTAACTTAATTTGTTAATTTTTTTCCTAAATATTTTTTGATGCTCTAAAAATTTTAAACAAAAATTTCCAATTTTTATATGCCAGCATTTAGAAATACAATTAATTTTTATGTTGTTCTGGTCATGTTTTTGTAGATTCATTAGTGTTCTCTAATCATATAATCATGTCTTCTACAAGTAGGAATTATTTTATTTCTTCCTTTCTAATTTTCATGTCTTATTTCTTTCTCCTACACTGGCCAACATTTCCAGTACAATACTTAAAAAAAAAAAAAAGCTGAGTACAAACAACCTTGCCTTGATCCTAGTATCCAAGGAATAGTATTCACTCTTATATCATTAGTGCCTTAAGGATTTTAGCTGAAGGGTTTTTGTAGATGCTCTTTATCAAGCTGAGAAAGTTCCCTTTCATTTATATTTTCCCGGGAAATTTTTTTTTATCACGTGCTGGTAACTGATTTTGGTCAAATATTGGATGATTATGTTATTCTTCTGTAGTCTATTGATAACGTTGCATACATTATTTGTATTTATTTATTTTTATTTTTATTTATTTTAGAGATACCAAGGTTTGAATCCAAGGAGTCCTGCTTACTATGCAGGTGCTCTATCACTTGAGCCATACCTCCAGCCCTTTTTGCCATGGTTATTTTTGAGACAGGGTCTCATGTTTTGCTCAGGTTGGCCTGGACTATGAAACTTCTATTTTGTATTTCCAGGCATGCCTAGGAGGACAGGCATAAGCCATCATGGCCAGCTTTATTCCTTTGAGACAAGGTTTCACTGGTCTGGAATTAAGATCCTCCTGATCTTAACTTCCAAGTAGGAAGGATTAGAGGCATGAGCCACTGGTATTCTGCCATATATTAATTTTTAAATGTTAAAACAAACTGCACATTTCTGGAATGAATTCTACTTTGTTATGATTCACTATCTTTTGTTATATATTGCTTGAATTGATCTCCTAAAATATTACACAGAATTGTGCATCAACACCAATGAAATAGAAGTTTTTCTTTTTCCTCCTTCCTTCCTTCCTTCCTTCCTTCCTTCCTTCCTTCCTTCCTTCCTTCCTTCCTTCATTCCTTCCTTCCTTCCTTCCTTTCTTTTTTCTGTAAGGTCTTAGCTTGGTTTTAACACCAGTTTTCTGGAAGAGTTTGTGTATAACTGATGTCATTTCTTTCTTAAGTGTTAATGAAACAACTTTTTTTTCTTTTTTCCTCCCTAAATAGTTATAGTACTATTAAAGTCACTTTTTCTTGAGTGAGTTTTAGTAGTTTGTATCTTTGATGAAGACCACATTGTAATTTGTATTGCTTATTTACTTATTTGTTTTCCCCATTGCACTATTATAGACTCCTTGAGAGAAAGTTGCATGTCCATTATTTTTAATACTCTCAAACTTAGAATAGTATCAAATACATGGCAAGAATTCAATAATAACTTGTTAAATAAATGAAGGGGAGGATGAATTTTTAATAGGAACATGAGTAGTTTCATAAGAGAAAACCAGAGGTGGATTAAAAAGGATTAAGATGAGAGAAGAATGGTAACTCTACAAAGAAAGGATACATAAATCAAGGGAAGAGCCTGATTTAGGAATGGCAGAGTGTGCTTCTTGGGTATTGAAGTAGAAGTTAAACCAAGCCAAGATAAACCAGAATTAAGTCAAGGGATTTACTGGTATTGGATATTGGTGTGTTTATATTTGGAAACCATTGAAGTTTTTGAGGAGGGAAGTTCTAAGAACTGCGTGGTGACACAATGTGGAACTGATTCGAGAGGACAGAAACAAGAGGCAATGATAGCAATAGCAGCTGCTGCAATTCTCTAGTGAGTAAGAAGAGGGAATTCAACATGGCCATGCAATAAGTAGATGAGGAAAGGATATTTTCAAAGTAGGATTCATAAGATTTTTCAAGGGGTTGGGGATTTAGCTCAGTGGAAGAGCGCTTGCCTGGCAAGTGTAAGGCCCTGAGTTCGGTCCCCAGCACCGAAAAAAAAAAAAAAAAAAAGATTTTTCGACTGAATGTGTTGTGACTGAAGAAATGAATGATAATCCTGAGGTTTGGGTGGATGGTAATGCCAGTAACTAACCGCAATTATAAGTGGAAGGGCAGGTTTGCAAGAGAGGAAAGGCATAGTCACAGAACAATGATTAGGAAGAATCACAGGAAATGGGGAAAATCTTTCATGTATTTAGAGAACAAAATACAAAACTGGTAAAGTTCTGGAAGCAGAAAGAAGAGCCAGGAAAGCACAGAAATGTGATTGTCTCTCAAAAAAGTCTCAAGACAGTGCTGTTGACTGGGAGGTGGCTTTGTAGAGTGTACCCAAGAAACAAGAAGTTTTTCCATTGCTTTAAAATTTGTAGGCTGCATGGCTTTGAGCAAGGTACATAACCTTTTCTACAGAATGAGGAAATTTTTTTTAACCTAACACATAAGACTGCTCCAAAGAGTCAGTAAGAAATAACATTCTTAAGATGCATCTCACTTTGTGAAACTAATAGTAAGCAATCTATGATATTTACTATTATTAACAATAGTAACAGAAGCTGCAGGACAGTTGAGAAGAATGAGAGATAAATAGATCTATGATCCTTTCTAGAAGGCAAGGCCAAGATTACAAACCTGTAGAAACTCCTTTTACTCAGATGTAGTATTTTGAACTCTATTTGTAACAGAGTCACTTTTATCATTCTTGGAGTGTTTGAATGGTGTGTGTGTGTGTGTGTGTGTGTGTCTAAACATATGATAATTTTTATAAAAAAGATGTCCCAAAAGACCTGTCAGGAAGACTAGTATTTCCTCTGGAAAACTTTATTGAAGAAATACCTTGAAGAAGTAACTCAAAGGCAATGAATGCTAACTTCATTTCTTTTCTGAAAATTACTTAGTATTATTTATCCCAGAGCAGTGTGCTTTTGTGTTATTCCTATAAAACAAATAATTTAGATTTAGGCTATGATTTAAACTTAAGTAGCTTGACTTTTGAAGCTAGCCATTAAAGCAACACAGTCCAGATGACTGAATTTTAATGTTCAAGTAGAATCTATAAAATTAAGGATCAAGTCAGTTTTTCTCTTAGAATTTTGGTTTATTTGATAGTCTAATAAAATTAACATTTAAAATTTCCTGAGGTTAGGAAAGGAGATTATGAGATAGTTTTGAAAAATGTATTTTAAATATAATTGGAATGTAAGGAAAGTTGCTTTGGTCAGAATAAAGATGCAAGCATGATCAGGTGTAACATACAGTACATATATAATTTACTCACATGTCTATGGCTATGGGTCCATTTTATAGTGAATATTCAGACATTGTCCTTAACCAGCAGTGAGCTTCAAGCTTTTCCTCCTATTTTGTGATTTCTTCAAGGTGAACACAACTTATTGACCTCTCTGTCTTTTGAGTGAGTCCAAGTTTATTTCAGCAGATCTGAATGATCAACATCCCTTCAAGACACCAACATAATGCTTTTAGAGCCCAAAACCCCTAGTTTTATTCTCCTAAAGAAAGAATATATAAACCTAAGTTATTTTTTGTTTTTCTTTGCTAACCTCTCAGGGCAAGCAAAGGTAGTAGAGCTTACCTTTGATTACTGATGCAGGTCTACTGTGGTCGTCAAATATTGTACAATAAACTGTTTACATAGCAGCCCTTTTTACAGGTTTTAAATCTTCCCAAGCTGCCAGTGTTTGAAGCTGAGTCTGCCAGCTGGCAGACAGAGAGGTGCTTGTGTTCTAGTTGATGGAGGTAATTAACAGCCTAAACTGTCAGAAGGTGACAGCAGGCAAAAAGTTCTTGCCCTGGGGTCACAGCTGGACTCTAACAACTTGCTCCTGATTTACCAGTAAAACTAATAATGTATGTAATATTGGTATTAAATTATAAAACCAAGGGTCAAACTGAAATTCTGGTTTGTACCATACATTCACTGGCAACAAATTAGTGACACTATCGTGCAGCAACTCCATGCTCCTAGGCAACCACCCAGAAAAACTAGCACATGTCTATTTTGGCAGCAATATGTGTGGATCTTGGAACACAGAAAAGAGCAAAATGGTGTCTTTCACTTTGATTTCTCTCCATAAATGTGGTTATGAATAGGATATAGCTTTTAAAAAGGTTTAAGAAAATCAAAGCCTCCTGGTATTAACTGATCATGTTTAGATGATAAATATTAAAGTATGTTTATGCTTAATTTTGCTTTGCAGGTTAAGAGTATTCTATTTTTCTATTTCCCTGTAGGGAGAGCGGTGTGGGGTGGAGAGAGAATTAGATGGATGGATAGATAGATAAATTCAGACATACACTTGAATTACTAACATCTTAAGCAAAACTTTTTAAATGATCTTTATTTTTATAGTATAAGCATTATTATAAGAAACTTTTCAAAAATTCAGAGTGCTTGCTAATTTGAATTGGATCTTAGCTTTCCAAATTTTTTTATGCCTTTCTAACAATGGTCACATCTGATGTTTCAAGGGAAATAAGCAATGACCATGTCATTTAGAAATTGTTTCTCACGTACTCTTTACAATCTCAGAGGCTCTGTACCACCATGAACAGTTGACTCATCTAACAAACATTAGCTTTGTTCATTTATTTATAAAATAAATAAAAATAACTTTATGGATTTATCAGGGAAATTATGTAAATATGAAAATTAAACTTATCCAAAAACGAGTCATGCAATGTTCTCAGTTGGCCTCATAGAGATTTTTTAATGTAGTTAAATTCATTTGCATACAAATGAGTAACTGTGAACTACAATCCTATCTTTAGGCCCAAATGTGAGTGAGGATAGAAATCCAGAATAAGAAACTTAATAGGATATCTTGTTTAGCCTCCTTACCCTTGGCATCTGAATGAAATGCTTATTGAATCAATTGAGCAAGCTTTTTTAAAAATCTAATTTGTTGACTAAATATTGTAACACTGTGTTAAGCACCCAAAGGAAGAAAAATAATTTGAAGATATGGGTTTTTACTGTCCAAGAAGTTTATTGTCAAGGTGGCGCCAGAAAGTAGACTACCCTGAAATTTGCAAAAGATACAGGTAGATGTGTCAGGTAAGGTGAAATTCTGTGAAGCTTGCAGTTTATTCTATGAGAGCAATGTATCATTGAAGGTGTATAAGAAGAGCGTAGTCAGATCACAAGGATATTTTAAAAGGATCATGTTAGGTTGTATTTGGGAGAAATCAAGTAGTCATTTTCCAAATGACTTTTTTCCCTGTGAACTTGAAGAATCAATCACTTCACCATGATTGTTTAAGTGGTTCATTGTGGGATGCTAGTTAAGGAGTGTTGGATTGCTCTGTGCTGATTTAAAAATCACTGGTACAGGGAAGAAGAGGCTTCCCCTAGTATTTAAGCACCCAAGTTTAGGAAGGAAGTGGTGAGGATCTTAACTATGAGGACAATGCGAAATTGAATTAAAATGGAAGTGGTGGATATGAGTCAGTCAAGGTAACTCTCAAGGCTTAATTTTACAGTCTGAAAACAGTGTACAAGATTAAATGAAAACCTGAAATTTTTATCGAGTGGAAAATCTTAAATATATCCACGATTAACAATACTGCTTTATATATAAAATAACCACTCTATTGTATAGTCTCTACGTGATCATTTGAGCATTTGAAACCCAAAGGTAGCTGATAATTATAACATGATACTGCCAGATAATAAAACTTATTTTGGCTCACAATATTTTACCCAACAGTTACTCAATAATAGGGCATGAAAGGGCAGTGACCAAACACAGATGTCTCTTAGAATTCCACAGCTTGCCAAACTCTTTCATGGACCTAATCTCCTAAAACTTTTGAAATTTATAATCCCTAATAATACCTTTCCCTCTAAAATATCTGCAAAAGCTTTGTTGGGGATTATTTTTGCAAAATTGGAATTCCACAACTTTTGTTAATTTATTGTTTGACATACATGTCAAAATAAATATTAGCTTTTACAATTAGGTTAAAGAGGCAGTTTTCTATTTAAAAAGCTAGACTTTTCAGTTGCCATCCATTTACACTTACCAAATATGGTGGTTGTTTAGAACATGTTTTCATGGCTACATTTATGGCTTTGTGACTCAGTCTAGATTGTGCAATTCAGCTCCTTACTAGGCTTTGTGAGAAAATGTGGCTGGTGAAGAGGACAAGTATTCAGTCATGAAATGTGCTTTCGTGGTTTTAAACAGTTCCGTAATGAGATTTCTTTATAATAAGTTTTATGTTTTTTCTGGGAACTTTAAGTTTTTGACAAAGTCTACCAAACTTCATTTTATAGTTACAACTTTTTTTTCCATTTTATAACAGTTTCTGATCAATATGAAATAGTCACTGTTACCCAAAGAGAGACAACAGTAGGGTTGGTCTGTGTAGGTTCATCTTAGATAAATATTAGTTCAGTTAAAAATATTAACATCATTCCTAGATGTAGAAGGCTAACAGTGGTTCCAAAAGATATTAGATCCTAATACCCAGAATATGTAAATGCTACTTATTTCAGAAAATCTTAATTAAAGGTCTTGAGATAGGGAGATGGCGTTGGGTTATTCAAGTGGGCCTTGAATGCCTGTCTTTATGAGTTTGGTGAGAGTGAGGGAAAGGGAGAGAGAGAGAGAGAGAGAGAAAGATTTGAAAATGCTAGCCTTGAAGATTAGAATGATGTGGTCACAGTTATGATTTCTCTTTCTCGATATCTTTGCTGACATTTGTATTTGAATTTTTGAAATATAGCAGTTCCAGTCTAAGTTCTGATATAGTTGTTAATTACTGGTTTCAAGGAATGGTTCCTCCTTAGAGACTCTGGAAGGAGTGTGGCTCTGGACACCTTGATTTTGGCCCAGTGATACTGATTTTGGACTTCTTGTCATCAGAACGGTGAGGAAATAAATTATTATTTTAAGTCACCAATTTTTTGGCAATATTTAAAGCACTAATGCAGTAGGAAATGGTATGTGATCTCATGATTCACAATAACCAAACATCTCATGTATCTTGTGAACAGGACAGTGTAGAAAGAGGAAAGCATGTATTCATTCATTCATTTAGTCATTCAACAAATATGTATGGTAAATCTGTAATATGTCAGACATTGTTCAAGCTGTTTGGAATACATTAATGAAAAACATAGAGGCCTTTTCTCCTTGGAACATATATTCTAGGAGGTAAAAATGAGCTACAAAATAAACACATTTTATGATAGGTGAATGCTGGTCTCACTGAGAAGGTGAGATTTGAACAATGATTTGAGAAGGTTTTTTTGCTGTGCATGGGATTGAACCCAGGGTTTTTCACATGCTATGCAAATGCTTTACCCTTGAGTTACAACCCCAACCCAAAAGCCTTTTTCTTTTTTTTAAAATTAGCTATCTCTCTTTGGTCAGAGATTTATTCACATTATGTGGCAATTACATATGCACTTTTTGAAATCAAGCACACATTAATAGTACAAGAGGTGTCACTGTGTGGATAAAGTGTTCTTTGAACAAATTCACACCCTGTATTATATTCCCTTAGCCCCTCTTAACCCCTGCTCTCCTCCCCCCTCTTTAATCAGTGTGGTGAGTTTGGTCATGTGAAAATAGCACACACACACACACAACTAAACATATGTAATGTATTTCAATCCTCTTCACTTCCCAGTTTCCTCTCCTTTCTCCCTTCCTGCTCCTGCCGATCCCCTTAGATAGTTCCTTTTATACACTCATGTCCAATCATTGTCATCATCATCTTTTTAGTTCTAGATTCCATATCTGAAGGAAAGTATGTGATACTTGGCTTTTTGAGCTTGGCTCATCTCGCTTAGCATAATGATCTCCAGTTCCATACATTTTCCTGCAAATGACATAATTTCAGTCTTTATGGATGAATAATACTCCATAGTGTACATATGCCCTGTTTTCTTTATTTATTCATTGGCTGTTGGGCACCTAGGCTGATTACACAGTTTAGATATTGTGAACAGTGCTGCAATAAACATGGGTGTGTAGGTATCTCTCCTGAATATTAATTTGCAATCCTTTAGATATAGCCCCAACAGTGGTATATAGCAGGGTCATAACCTAGGTCTATTTTAAATTTTTTGATGAGTCCATGCTGGTTTCCAGAGTGGTTGCCCTAGTTTACATTCTCACCTGCGGTGAGAAAGGGCTCATTCTCCCCATATCCTCATCAGCATCTGCTGTGCTTGTTTTCTTGACAATTACCATTTCACTGGGGAATGAAGAGACTTTATGAAAAAGAAATGGCTAAAGCAAGGACTTCCAGGTATAAGGATGTCCTAAATGTTGTCTTTCAGTTATATTTTGTTTTAAGTGACAGGTATTTAGAGTATACAATATGATGTTTTGATACATGTATACATTGTGTAATAATCATATTAAAGTAATCACCATATTGAGCTCCTCAAACAGTTATCATGTCTTTGTGGGAAGAACATTAAGAAATTCTCTCGAATAGCTGTTTTGAAATAAACAATACATTATTGTTAACTTTACAAGCACACTCCTGTGCAATGCAACACCAGAATTTATATCTCCTACCTAATTATAACTTTGTATCCATTAACCAAACTCTTTTCATTCTGTCCCTTCTACTTTCCACAGTGTTTGGTAACCATTTTTCTAGTCTCAACTTCTATAACATAAACTTTTTATATTCCACATGTAAGTAGGATTGTGTGGTATTTGTCTTTTTACTCCTTCTTATTTCACTTAACATAGTGCTCTTCAAGTTCATCTATGTCTGAAAATGACAGGATTTCATTCTTTTTATGGCTGTATAGTATTCCTCTGTGTTCATATATCACATTTTTAAAATCTATTCACCAGTAGGTGGACATTTAGGTTCATTCCACATTGTATTGCAATAAACAGTGTTATACAGCTATCTCCTCAACATACTTATTTCATTTGTTTTGGATATTACTCAGTAGTGGAATTACTGGAAAATATGGTGGTTCTATTGTATATTTATTTATTTGTTGTAGGTTAAACTCTAGGCCTCATGCTTGTTAGGCAAGTGCTCTACCCCTTGAGCCATGACTTCAGGCCTACTTTTAATTTTTTTTAAAGAACCCTCATACTCTTTTATTCAATGGCTATATTGAGTACATTTCCACTGATAGTGTATAAAGGTTCTCCTCTACATTTTTGCTCACATTTCTTTTTGCCTTTTTAATTATAGCATTCCAACTGCAGTGGGGTAATAACTCATTGTAATTTTAATTTGCATTTCTTTGCTGGTAAGTGACAATGAGCATTTTTTCATGTACCTATTGACCATTTGTGTGTCTTTTTATGAGAAATGCCTATTCAATCTCTTGTCCATTTTTATTTTTAGGCATTTTTTGAGACAGGGTCTTACTATGTTCCCCAGGCTGGTCTCAAACTCCTGGGTTCAAGCAATACTCCTGCTTCAGCTTCCTGAGAAATTGGGACTAAGCATGTACCACCTAGCCCATCTTTCACCCATTTTTAACTTAGATTATTTGTTTTTTGAATATTGAGTTATTTGAGTTCCTTATATATTCTGGATACTAACCACTTGTCAGGTGCATAGTTTGTGAACATTTCCTCCCATTCTGTAGGTTTGTTTGTTTGTTGTGAAGACAGAAAAGGGGAAAATGTGATGGGGCACAGTGAAATGGTAGAAGATGAGGTGAGAGAAGCCAGTAGCAGAAGATCAACTAGGATCTTGCAAGATACAGTAAACTCTTTGAATGCTCAAATAGTCAAGTTGGGATGGTCTGAACTGAAAAGTGTCATGTTATGATTAGCTAGTAAAACTATCATTTTAGCAGCCCTGTTAAGGATAGATTTTAGGGGTTAGGAATAGACTCAGAGAGACCTGTGAGGGATTTATTGCATTACAATAATCCAGGCAACTTATAACAGTGGTTCAGAACAGAGTTGTAATGGTGCAGATGGAGGGAAAAGATTCAGTTCCAGAGGAATCTTAAAGATACAGCCCACAGAATTTCTGGCAGATTGACTGTGAGGCATTAAGGGAAAAAGGATGAATGATAACTCCAAAAATTTGGAGTTAAACAACTAAAAGATAAACATTTTCACCAGGTAAAGTGGGAATGTTGTGGATAGAGTGATGTCTTATTGCGGGAGAGGGCAATGGATAGCAATTCTTAATATTTCAACATTGTTTGGGCCATTAGGTATCAAGTAGGTATTTGAATAAAATTTGGGAAGAAGGTCTGAGGTTGAGATATTCAGTGAGACTTTCACTTCTAGCAATGGCAGACTAGCTTATTTCAGACCAAAGTCCAACCAAGGCTAGCTAGAAAATCTGGGGGAATTTAAAAAATAGTAGTATGAAGCTGTTGGCTAGCTACCACAGCAGCAAAAATTTGGGAGGATTTCTTCAGACAGAAGTGAAATGATGCAGATAGAAGATGTAGATGTGTTAAGGGTGGGGGAAGGCAAAATAAAATCAATATTTGATTTTACCAAAACAAAATTAATTGTAGAAATTGTTTTATAGATTTTAAATATATACATATGTAAGCTATATATATAATGACAACTACACAATAAAGATGAATGATTGGAGTTATATTTCCCTCCTTATAGTATTGAAAAGTGATGAAGGCACTAATTTCTATGACATTTCAAAAAGTCAAAGATGTATGCTATAGTCTTTAGACTAATCACTAAAATTATAATGCACTTCTGAGAAGAAACAGAATTAAAAAATAATATAAAGTATTTAAACATATAGAAACTAAGAGGAAAATTGAATGTAAGACAGGTTAGGTGAGAAAAAGTTAAACAGTTGATTTAAACCTCAATACATAAGGAGTCATAGTAAATATCAATATAGTAAGGGCTCTAATTAAAATATATCAATTGTCAGATTTCTTAAAATACTCAAGTATTGACTATATACTTATAAGACATATACCATAAATAAAAAGATAAAACATGTTAAAAATTAAAAGATGAAAATGTCACACACAATGCAAACTAACCTAACGTATATGTAAACTAAGTTGATTTTAGGCAAGAACATGACTAGAGATAAGGAAGGATATTTTGGAATGATAAAATATTCCATCAGTAGGATTGTATAAGAACTCTTCATATTCATGCACTTAACACATAGCTTAAAATATATAAAGCAAAAACTGACTTAAAGAACCAACAGAATACACACAATATATTTGGAAATTTCAACACATAGTAACTGATAGAACATAAACACAATTCACTTACTTGATATAATGAATCAATATTCAACATTGTACACAATAACTTTAGACTACTTATTTTTCCAAGTAGACTTTAAATATGTGGTAAAATTAACCAAAAACAAATTGTAAGAGACTAATTAGGACATGTCCAATATAATCCTCAACATAATTCCCCCTGAAAAATACATGGATCAAAGAACACCTAATGGAAATTAGAAAATATGTAGAACTGGATAGTAATGAAGATATGGTACATAAGCATCTCATAGAAAAAATGAGAAACATAGCTTTCAGTTTTATATTAGGAAAAAAAGATTGATAATTATCTTAAGTATCTATCTTGAGAAATTTTAAAAGAATGAATCCCAAAGAAACACTAAACTGCATTAACCATTTAGGAGAAGATTGACAAATCAGACTATATCAAAATTAGAACTCACTAAAGACATAATTAAGAGAGAACTGCAGAAATGCCCAAGTGACAAAATGTTTTCCCTATTTCAATATCTTTGTAGAAAAATCATGCTGCTTTAAGAATTTGGGAAGTAATTGAGCCTTAACCCACACAAAATATTTAATTGATTGCAAAATGACAGATTCCATGGCAAGGAGGGCATTTCTTCTATCAGGGATTCACATGAAATTACTCTCTCAGTCTAAAAATCATATATCCATTCCTACTGGGGCATTAATATTATTGAATTTAATATGATTTAACTGTATTAATGCTCCCATTGTGATGACCTCTTCTTTTATTGTGCTTTTATTCATAATACATTTCAGTTTTAAATGTGAGCAGTTATGTTTCAGTTGTTTCCTTTGTGATAGAGATTTAGAGCATCATTAGAATTATTAGCTATACTGTGACTCTGGGAATTTATTACTATTCCCATTAAAAAGTTTGAACATCACTGCCTTAAATAACATGGTAAGTGGAAAAGTAGCTTCAAGAATTCTACCATCAATTTTACAAATTTTGGTGCATGGACCTTACTTGGCTTTAACAGAACTGGTTAAGTTGAAATTTCTTAGGAAAAGAGGGATAGAAGGAAAGACTGTTTATTGAGTCATGGCACGGTCTTTCCCTTATATTATTGTTTCCCATTCCACATCACCTTTCTCTCCCAGTTTGAAGTATTTAGCAAAACTGGTCACTCCTTTCTTCTTGAAAATCTTTCTTATCTTGAGTTCTGTAATACTAATTGAGTTGGGTTTCCTCCTCTTAGTCTCTTTTGCTGATTCCTCTTTCTCTCCAGAACCACTAAATGCTAAATTGCTTTAACTTTTAGTTTTAGGACATTTCTGCATCTGTGTCTACAATCTCTTTCTGGATGAAAGAGATTATCTAATTATTATCTAATTCTTCTATGAATTCTAAGAATTATTATCTAATTCTTCTATGGCTTTAAATGCCACCTCTATGTCAATGACTGTGGTCCAGCTCTCTCTAGTCAGACTTGAATTTCCAACTACTTATTTGATTTGTCTGCTTGAACATGGTAATGGACATCAAACGTAACATGGCTGATATAAAATTTTTAATTGTCTGCCTCCTTCCAATATATTCCCGTCTCAATAGAGACTAGAAAACATTTTGATTTTCTTCCTCTAATTTAGCATGTCCAATATCAGAGCACATTCTGTCATCTGTCTCCAAGTATATTTTATGTTAGTCTCTCCATCCCTGCTGTTCCCACAGTCATCAAAGCATGATTACTGACAAATACTCCCAAACAATCCTCTCAAATGCCATTCTTTCTCCTCGAATTTATATGTCAATTAATTTTTATATCAAATGAGATTTCATTAGAACCCTGATTTCCTTCAATTACTTCCCATCCTACCTAGAATAAAATTCAAATTGCCAGTGCTTTTTAAAATACAGTAATATTCCTTACTCTTTCTCTCACTTCATTTCAAAATCTCTCTACCTCATCATTGGCTAATTTCTGCAGTTGCTATTTGGATTCCTTTCTATTGTTTAGTCACACCACACTAAATCTCACCTTAGGGTCTCTTTTGTTTCTTGTTTCTCTCCTTGCAATTATTATTTTTTTATTATCATTTTATTGTTGTACTGGGGGTACATTGTGACTTTTTATTCTTTTATTCACATGTGCATACATTGAGTATTTCTCCACCCTGCCCCCTTCCCCCACTCTTCCCCCCACCTTCAGTTCCAGGCAAGTCCTGTTCTGTCCTTATCACTAATTTTGTTGAAGAAATGTCATAAGCATAATAAGGAAGACAAAGTGTTTTTGCTAGTTGAGTTAAGGATAGCTATAAAGAGAGATTCCTACTATTGCTTTCATGTACCCATGTGTTACGACCCATGTTGATTCAACTCTAACTCAGTGATCTTTACATTGGTTCCTGATCCTCTGCTCATGAAAACCTCTGTCATTTTAAGGTTTCAGTATTAGTTCCTCTGGAGTGGGAACATCAATCTCTTTCATGTTTTGGGTTTTCTACCTATTCCTATATCTCCCATGTGTGCTCTCCCCTTGTTGTGTGATCCAAGTCCAACCACACTGCTGCATTTGCCCTAGATCTAAAGTCCGCATACGAGGGAGAACATACGATTTTTGGTCTTCTGAGCCTGGCTGACCTCACTCAGGATGATGATCTCCAGTTCCAATTATTAACTCTCAGATCATTGATGAATTGACTCTTTTTTTCATTGGGGTCTCAACTCAGATATTGGCTTCTTGGAGAATTCTTCCATGACTCCTCATTGCAAGTTGTCTTCCTCCTGAGATTCTCCATTACTGCTGCTTCCTTTACTTTTTTCTTTTCAATCTATTTTGATCATTTGTCTGCTAATTTTCTCATTCCTCTCCTCTCTCTTTCAGTTTGACATGTCAGCATGTAGTAAAGATATTTATTCTTATTATTGACTTCATGATGCATGATCATTATGAGTTCTGAAAACTACCTCCTTTTCTGTCTTACTAATCTTTGTATGTAGTCTTCATGAAAATAATGTCTGTCTTACTCATCCACCACTCTTTTCTCAAAACCTAGAATGGTGCCTATTTGATACTCATAAGTTTGTGGAATAAATGAAAGAATTCATGGATACTTGCCTTTCATAGTACAGCCTGGTGTGGACCACTTACAGGTTTATGTCACAGCAATTCTTATGTAAGATTAAACAGGACTTCACTAAAAATAAATGTTGTTTTTATAAATGACACCAATATTCACCTAATTACCCACATAAAAATCCAGGAATTTCCCTTCACTCCTTGACTTTTTTTATTTTACATAATAACCACTTGGTCACTAAATTCTTTGAATTTACCTCAATCCTTTGTTGATAATCTCTTCATCATCACTATTTTCCCCCTGAATTCCAAGCAGAGGCATTTAAAATAGTCTCCTTGTCTCCTATTTTAGTTCTCCTGCAATACATTCTCTCTTGAGTAGCCACTTATTTTTTCTAAGGTTCAGACTCAGTCATGCAATTCCATTCATGACTTCCTATTATCTGCAGATGAAAACACATCATAGTCTTTAAAACGCTTTAAACCTTTATGTCAGCATTCCTCTTTAATCTTGTCTTTCCCACTCCGCACTGTAAGCTTCTGGTATTTCAGCTGTTGCAAATATGGAGCCCCAAGGATGCCACAGGGCACCTTACCTTTGAGCATGTCTGGCTTAGGCTTAGAGTGACCTTACTTTGGCTCTTCATTAAAATATCATACATCTCTCAAGATTTGACTCGGGTATCCTTTATGAGGCACCCTCCTTGAAACTCAGTCTTGGTGAGGAGATGCTCTCAGATGCACCCCTAAGGCCCTTGGACTCTCTCTACTTAGGCCCTACCCACAACACATTCTATTGTAGTTGGCTTTTTATGCATCTATCTCTCTACTGTGCTTAGTAGCTATAAGATTTATGAGAGTAGGGTGTTTTTCTCTTTAATCATCTTTCCTTAGTAGCAACATAGTTCTTGAATAAAATAAGTGCTACTAACTGTGCCCCCTCAAAATCCATATTTTCCAACCTAATCACCAATTCAATGGTACTTGGAGGTGGGCCTTTGTGAATTGATTACAACACAGGTGTGGAACTCTTGTGAATGGGATTTGTACCCTCATAAAAGAGGCTCCAAAAATTTCCCTTGCCTCTTCTGTCACGTGAGGTTAAAGGGAGAAGATGGTTATTTATGGACCAGGAAGATTGCCTTCACCAAACACTGAATCTGATCAAGCCTTGATCTTGTATTTATCAGTATCCAGAGCTATGAGAAATAAATACCTGTTGTTTATAAACCATCCAGTCTATGGTAGTTTCTTATAGCAGTTTCTGCAGGCTAAGATAGTAAGTCTACAATCAAGATTAATCAAATGAATAAACTGTTGAGTGAATGATAAATGAAAATCTTTTAAAATTTACTTTGAAAATTCTTCCTCTCCTGTCTCACCTTCCTCTCTTTTCCACTGGCATTTGTCATTTCAGGTTTCCATCATTACAAAGGGAAAAACTGTAACAATGCCTAAAACATTTCTTTGAATAAGGGGTCCCTTCTCTGTTTTTCTTTTCCCTTATAAACACACACACACACACACACACACACACACACACACATTTCTCTTTTGCTTCTATACTGAATATGATTGCTCTAGACTTTTAAAAACACTGTTAACTCTGTCATTCCTTGATCAACACTTTCCTGCCATTTCCTTTGCTGGTAAAGGTCTTCTCCTCTTCCACCAATTCACATTACACTTGTTTATCTCACTCAGGATATGTTTTCTCACTGCTTTGAGTTTGAAATTCTTCAAATGAACTCCTTTAGCATTTTGAATATAATACCTCAAATTTTCTCATGCACAAATGTCCAGTATGTATTCCATCCAACTGTATTAGGAACTTCTTTGGAGAAGAGGGCATATTTTAAACGTCTGTGCTCTTCCACAGAATAGAGTCCAGAATTGAGAAAATAGTAGGTAGTCAGTAACTGCTTAACAATTGATTCTGTAATGATTTTAAGATTGTTTATTAAAATTTTCATGAAACTGTTATTAGATGTAATACAATTGGATGATCACATATTAAGGTATCACATCTTATTTCAATAAGACCCTTGTTTCAGTTGTACATCTGTACTCATGCACCTACTTGCCTGTATGCTTGACTCATACAGCATAAGATGTAAGTCTATAGAACAAAAGGTGTAAACACTAGTATTGTGGGTACAAATTTACTAGTTTGGAATGATTGTTTTGTCTCATTCTAGCTGATCGACTTAAGCAAATTACTAAATTTCAAAGCCTTATTTTCCTCATCCATAAAGTAAAAATAACAAGAGTTTTTGTTTCATAGGACTGTTAGCAGAATTAAAATGCACAGAGCATCTGCTGACACAGAGCAAAAGCACTTGATATATAATTTATATTGTAAAAATGGATTTAAAAATCAAGTTCAAACTTCCTAACTTATCTACAAAGAAAATGAGGCTCCAAGAGATCAAGTGACTTGTCCAAGGCCACTAATCAATGTCTGAGGATTTCCTGGGGGTCTTGGAAGTATCTTTTGTTTTATCTTTTTGTAGTTATATAAAGCTCTGAGAGCGTTTGTTGTATCCAAATTTTAAAGAATAAAACCAGGAATAAATTATAATTTAAATATCTAACTCCTCTGCTTTCAAAGGGACCTATAAAATAGTCCTTTTCATGTCAGGGATGCAAGTTTTATTTGAATTCACTCTGAACTGAATTATATTCAACTTTTTCAAAAATATTAGCATCATGAGAGTGAAATTCAGTGGTATTTTTATCTTGTAGAAGTCTGTGGTTTTATTTTAGGGCTTAAAAAATTTGACCTTGAATTTAAGAAAGTTCACACTTTTCTTGCTCAAAATAGATCCTACATGTGATTTTAAAGAATACTTTCTTAAAATGTGAAAAGAACAACTAAACCCACTTTTTGTTTGTGGTTGAATGAAGGAAAGAAAAGAAATTCTCCATGGACTAGAGTTTCAAGGCGGAAAGTCTACAATAACTTCTTACAACAGAGTTTTGAAAATAAAATCCCAGTAGGATATTTTTCCATATTTTTCTGAATATTTGGCTGTAACAATAATGATTCGTTTGTCTCATTTTAGAATCATAGCTCTTTTGAGAGTAACAAAAATTCTCCTAGAGGGAAAACTAAATCAACTTCTGTGTCTATGTAAGAAATGAATCCCAATTCTTTCTTGTTTCTGTTTCTTTTTCCCCCCAAAATTGTATAAATGAGGAAGTAGTGCCAAGAACCTATTAGTAATAGTTATTTCCTAATTGCAGCGGGAAGCATCCTGCATGTTTAAATAAATATTGTTAACTCTGACCTCTCGCTTTGCCAGGACTGATAAGTCAATTGTTTGACCTATATGAAGTACATACAGTATACACAGAGTGGAGTGCAGCAGGAAAACAGGAAACAATAAATCAGAAATTAGAGCACTGATTGTTGTAGCTAATTACATCAGGCTTCTGCTTAATTTCTCACTCTGTCATTCTAACCTGATTTTCTTGCCAACAGACTTTGCAAATTGCTGGTGTCACGTACATTCAGCAAATAATAATCCTTAGTTACTGTGACTGACAAATGAATGAGCAGGAGAAGATAGTTTATTATGCAAGGATGAACTGAGACATTCACCAGATACCTGCCTGGATGCTTTTTTAATTCACTTACCTAGACGTGCTGCATGATGCATTTCTCCAGGAGCAGAGATTTTTGGCATCAAGACAGTGTAATTAGATTTGTGGCTTTGGTTGGATAATATTGAGCAAGAAGAGATGGTACTATACAAGGAAGGGAGGGAAGACATTGGCTTGAACAAAAAAAAAAAAAGAGATAAAGTAGCAACTTAGCTATTTAAGTCAAATCTGAAAATAATATGTTTAGAGTGAGTGAGATTAGTCAGCACATTATTGAGTCCTAATCTTGTCTACACAGATTTGGTGAACTAACTTGGTATTTTAAGCCCATTATGGGTTGATTACTGAAATTCTAAACCATGTGTATTAAGAAAAAAATGATAAGAATGGGATGTTCTTATTCAAAATTAATTGCTTAATTACTCCCAGGTTCTAATTCTGTGTGTAGTAAATACATGTCAATTCAGTTTTCTGTGATTCAAGTCATGACATTGTTTACATGGCCTAAAATCAACTTTCTTTTAGTATTTTATGTAATATACATGATTTCTGGGTCTTAAAATTTTTACTGTGACTCCTGAAGATGTAATATGGTTGGTATAGTTGAGAATATTCACTCTCATGTCATTTAATAAATTGTCTTATATTCTGGGTGGTTTTCTAACTATGTTGTATGGTTTCATAATTAGAACATCCATTGACTGAGCAGATTAAGACCTAGCTACAAACTAGCTATTTATTTGGTGTTTAATAAAAATCCTATTAGTCTGTTTAACTGATGGTAACATCTATGCAAGTTCTTTACCACCTCCTTCTTTTAGTGTCATTTTCAGGAAACACAAAAGTGAATTCCTTACGAAGCTATGAGGAGATTACAACAGAACTTTTTCAAGTCACAAGGCAGAGCTGTAGAGTCCCATTTTTGGAGACCACTGTTGCACTGGTAAAGCAAGTGGTAAGATTTAAGTATTTATTTAAATGTGTAGGTGAGGCCTTACATTCCACTGATGAAGTTGGAATGCAGGCCAATTAAGCAGCCCAGAAGACCATGGTAGAAGGGCCAAAGCATAACGAACAGGACATTGCCAGAATTGCTGCTAGTCCACAGGTCAGAGGGAGCAGAATATTTCATTTCTGTGTTTTTAAACTTACTCCTGTGTATAAAGTGTTTAAACTTCTCCAAATCCCAACCTGACTTTCCAAGAGTCCCTCTTAATCTATTTTTTCTTTTATCCATGTTTTCAGACAAATTTTGTGGAGAAATATTAAGCATGCATTGTACATATGCATCCTAAGTATACCTATCCCCTATCATCCAAAAGGGAAAAAGCTTGATAGAGGAGAAATGTATCACTAAGACATGTTCTCAAAAGTGAAGGAAGAAGCTTAGATCCATAAAGTAACTATTTCATAACACAAGGCAGAACATAATTTTCTAGATTCTGAAATGTGTGAAATTGGCATGAAATTTAAAGGAACCAAAATTTTTCTTTTTCTTTTTTTTTTTTAGTGGTACTGGAGCTTGAACTCAGGCCTTCATACTTGCAAAGCAGGCACTCTACTTTTTGGAGGGGGTTATTTTACTTATTTATTTATTTTTATAATTGTGCTGGTTGGGAGTACATTGTGGCATTTACAGAAGTTCTTACAATGTATCAAATATATCATACTTGAATTCACCCCCTCCATCATTCTTCTTCATCTTCCCCTCCCCCCATTCCTGGAACAGTTTCAACAGGTATCATTTTTTCATTTACACATATGTGTTTTGCACTATATTCACTCTCCCATGCCCTTTCCCCACCTCATCCCTCCCCCACTGTTACCAACCTTCCAGGCGGAACCTGTTCCACCCTCCTGTTCTCTGATTTTGTGAATGAAAAAAATGACATTTTTTGTTTGTTTTAGATAGCTACACAGAGAGTTGCCTTGTGCTACTTCCATGTATATATGTATTGTAATCTGAATTGGTTCATCAACTCTGTTTTTTTCCTTTCTACCTTAGTCCCCTTCTTATGGTGACCTCAACAGGTTTAAAAATTCTATATTCATTTTAGTATGGAGAGCACATCAACCATACTCACTTTCTTAACTTTCCTCTTTTACCCTCCCCCTCTTGTATGGGCACTCTACCTCTTTAGCTAAACCTTTAGTATATTTTGGTCTGGTTATATTTGGAGATGGAGTCTGGAAAACTTTTTGTCTGGGGTGGCCTCAAACTATCTCAGTCTCAGCCTCCCAAGTAGCTAGGATTACAAGAGTTTGCCACCAGCACCTGGCTAGGACTGACTTTTTAAGAGAAGACTTAATGAAAGAACTTGACATGAAGACATGAACTTAGAAGGATAACTAGTGTTTGGATAACTGGATAGGAAGGTGGAAACATTTTAAGTAAAGGCAATTGATTATTAGAATCAAGAGAAAGTGGCAAAATTGGAGGTAAGGAGCTAAGCATTAAGAAAAGGCAGGAACTGGGAGCAGTGGCTCACACATAGAATCCCAGGTATTGGATGGAGGTAGAAGGATTGTGGGTGTGAGGATGGCCCAGACAAAAATGTGAGAATCTCTCTGCAAAATAACTAAAACAAAAAAGGACTGGGGGCATAGCTCAAGTGGTAGAGCACCTGCCTAGTAAGTGCCAGGCTTTAAGCTCAAACTCCAGTACCACCAAGAAAGAGGAGGAAGAGGTGGAGGAGGAAAAAGAAGGAAGAGGAGGAGAAGGAGATAGGGGTGAGCCAGAAAGTAAGAGCTGCAGGAGGGAGTTTGACACAGTGTTATAGGCAATGCACCCTCTTAGGGATTCCTGTGCTAGGAACTCATGTGTGGAAGATAGATTAGGGAGAAAAAAGACTGGAGCTAGTACATCAAATAAGGAACTTATTCAACTATTCCAGATTTGATGTGATCGGGGTCTGGACTTGAGTGTAATAGTGAAAAAGAAAAGGAAAGCAAAGCAGAGACTGGAAGATTTGATGAGATTCCACAGAGAAGATAAAAGGGGAGGTTTGAATCAAACAATGACAGATTTGGTACTTGAAAGAATTACGCATCTTGGTTTGAACAGGAATAGAAATCTTGGAAGAAAAAGTGCTGAGATGGGAAGATGAAAGGATGTCAATCTCCAGAGAGAAGGAGAAATGACAGAGTTCCTTCTGGTTTTAGCTACTAGAAATCTTCCAGATGCCCTATAGTTTGAAGTACATGAACTTATCTGAGGACAGTGGGAATGGCAACTGCATGAAATGCTTCAAAAAGGTGGCAGGGAAGATGACAGGTGACAGAATATTACCAAACACTACACTTTGAATACTAGAGGCAGCATGATGTTTGGGATGTGGGGGAAAATCACACACATTCAGAAGAAGCGCCCACAAAAAGGAATGCTGTCCTTCCTAATGGAGGAGGGCTTCTTGGTTTCCTTTCTTCATCATTCAGACTCATGTCTAATCTTAAATGTGCTCTGGAACCCTGGTTCTTGCACCTGCCTTGCTTGGGTTTGCCATCTTCTGCCTGTTGCCTACTGTATAATTGGCTTATTTCCTATTCTGTTTTTGTTCAAAATACTGAGCTTTGGGGTCCAGTGCTGACTTCTCCCCACTCAATAGTGATTTGCTTTGCAATTTCTGTATTAGTCTCCATTGGAAGGGAGTAAACAGCCAAGAATAATGTATTATACTCTTCCATTTTTCTCCCACTTCTCTTGCAAAACACTATAAAACATGAGACACTACAAACTGACACTTTTTTCCTATTACTATGCTTTTAGTATCTTTGACTCACTGCCAAATGCCTTGGAGTTAAAAACCAAAGTGAAAGCACATCTGTACTTTTTGCACATTATTAGGACCTATGGTGATTTTAGACTTCTGTGTGGGAGAAAATACCATGATTGTGAATTGTGTATCTTCATTATTCTGTGTGATTTCAATAAGGAATTTAAGCATGTCCTTATCCAAGATGGTTCAGAGTAGCCCACATACTGATTGAAAGACATTCATAACCACTTTGGGTTGTAATAGGAATGATCCTTCCAAATGAAAGTAAGGTACAGTTTGAGGTTGAATTTTAAGAAATGAGTTGATTAGGGCTGGGATGTAGCTCGGTGGTACAGCACTTGCCTAGCATGCGTGAGGCCAAACCTCTCCCCCAAAAAAAGAAATGAGTTGGTTAGAGTTTTAAGGAGCCCGAGGCTCGAGGCTGTCAGTATCTATTGAAGCTCAAACTTGGAAAAAGTCATTAATCTGGTTTTATTTTTGACCTTGTTTAAATGCTATTGAAAGCCAGTGTTACAACTTGTTTAATGATCACTGCATTGGATAAATCTTTGGATGTAGATCAAGTTTGGTTAAGGTTGCCCCAGACTACATAAATATTATAGAAACTCCCACCCTTTCCTATAAATTAAAAATATTATTTTCCATGTATTTTTAACTGGTGAATGATTTCCTATAAATGGGGTGCACTGTAATAGCTCTAAGAAGGTTTTATTTTAATACTAATTTCCAGAATACTTCATTTTAAAGGAGCCCAGTTTCTTTCCAAATTTTTTTTTTACTTAAACATGCAATAGTCTTTCTTTCCTGGACCTTATATCTCATTGATGGTGTCATCAAAAAAGCATATCCTGCTCATTAATGCAGCTCTCACACACCTGTGTAGCATGGTGTCTGTAAAAGGCTGTCTTAGGAAGAACCATATAAAAGAGGTGGCTTCAGGCAAGATTCCTCTTGGGAGAAGTATCATTTTTGCTTTAAAAAATATTAGTTCTAATAGTTTCTTTCTATAAGATCATGTGGAATGATACTAAAAGAAGAAAACCACAATTCTGTCTAAAGCCAGTTAATTCTTGTCATGAAACAACAGTATGAACAATAGTTGTGATATTCGTACTTTACTGATTTACTACAAAAAAAAAAAGAAAACTTGCTTTTCAATGTTTGTGCCTGGAGATGTAAAATGCATAATTATTACAAGCTGTGGTTCAAATGAGGATGCTAGGGGAGTTCAGAACTCTTCACCCATTGACAATAACAACTGCAGCATCTCTTACATACGTGCTGTTAATGGGAAAGCATGCACACAGGCTTCAATAATATCACCTAAATTCAGCTCATTCTTCTCAAATCATTTCTAGGTAGGGATTCTGGACCATCACACACCAGACAGCAAATTTGCACTCAAAATAGTTTCTTGCGCAACAGCATAAACAGCATAAATGGCTGTCCTGGCTGCTTCTCAACTCAATACTATTCATTATTGCCACCTTCCTCACACACAGACCTCAGCTTTTGTTCCAGAGGCCATCTCCACTGCAAGGTCACCTTCCTGGGCTTCCCTTGATATGACAGATGTCATGTGACAGAATTCTAGTTAATGAGAAATAAATACAACACCCCTAGTAGGGCTTCTTGGGAAATTATTTTAAAAAGGACCCCTGACTTGGCTTTTTCCCTATTTCATACTAGGACTAAAGATGGTCATGACAGAGTTGTCATCTCGTAGCTGGAGAAGTATGAGAAACAAAACCACATGCTACAGGAGGCTGGACACAGGCAAGGTCCGGGCCCCTGAAGGCGTTATAGAATCAACACACCATTTTCTGTGCAGCCAAACCTATTCTAGACTGATAAGGTCTCAGAAGTGAATCTTTTGGTAATTTTATTGGACACAACAAAAAGCAATTGCACATTTGCTTTTTGCAAATTGAAGAAATATATCTGTTCCTGGTATAAGATAATTAGTATTTATTGCACATTTATTAGATATCAAACACTTGTTTTTATGCCAACTCATTTAATCTTCATAGATAGCAAATATTGTTATCTGTTATCTAAAAAAAGCAGGAATCTGTTAAGGTAATGGTATATGGTTGATGGACTTCATATATGAAACAGAACCAAAATCCTCTTGTAATTGCTTCAAGTGGAGTGGAGAGGGAGCTGAGGGGAAGAGAGGATGGGAGCAAGGTAAATAATGTACAATATAAGTCTAATTGGAATTGTCATTACGAATCCCCCCTGCATAACGATTATATCCTAATAAAAATTTATAATAAAAACAGGGATCTGATGTTCAGAGATGTTAAAAAAAATTCTTAAGGATACACAATTAGCGTGTCAGATCCCAAAGACATTGCCTTTCCACTGTGTAATACTACACATCAACGTTACTGTTCTTCTTAAATGAACTTTATTTTAATCAACTTTATGATGAAAGATCTAAAAATTAAAGAAAATTATAAGTGATTCTATAACTTATACCAGGAGTTTACTCTCCAGCTTTAAAAATATGTCAAACATTTTCAAATTTGTTTCAAAAGTGTTTCAAGAAAATACAGCATAATAAGTCTACTAAAAACCTTCCCCGAACTTCTGCAGGAAGAGTCCTTTGCCTTTCTCTCGTCCACTCTCACCACCCAACAGTAAATGAAACCTTGAGTTGATAGTTGATAGTCCATGCTATATCTTATAATATTTGTGCACATAGTTAAACATGACTTCATACAGAATTTTATATATTTTTATAAATGTTATACTAAGTTGATCAGTTGTCCCTCAACATTACATTTTTGAGATTTAGACATTTTGATATACAAAGCTTTAGTTATATCTACTGTATGACTTTTCCTTATGTAAATGTACCAAGATAAACACCCATCTGCTTTTACAGATGAGTATTTAAGAAGATTCTAGAAGCTGCAGTCATAAATGTTTGTATGGTAAACACCTTAATATGTGCCATTGTACATACATAGATAGGTTTCTTTGTGATACATGTGCATCACACATCTATATCTACATCTATCTATCTATATATATATATATATCATAGAATATATATCATCTTCATCTCTGCTAGATATTGCTAAATACATCTCCAAATAAAATTATTCTCTACATTCTTACAAATAACTATTTTGGTTAGACTTTTCAAGGCTTTACACATCAAATGGAATGTGAAATATTATGTCATTGTGATTATTTATATTTCCCTCATTACTATAAAAGTTTAACATGTGTTAATATTATCCACTAGTGTTTATACTTCTATTGTTTGTTCATAGCATTTCCATATTTTTCCACTGGGATCTCTAAGGATTTAGAGTTCTAAATCCATGAGATGCTAGTCATGTCTTGTTATACATTGTTATGCATATGCGTTGTATTGTTGCTTGTCATTTTATTTATAGTGTCTTTTGCTAAAGAGAGTTTTAACTTTCAACAAAGATACATCCATCTTTTCTTGTCAGTGTCTCTAGGTGGGAGTTGTGGTCCTCCTTGTTCATGTAATCCGTCTTTCTTCATAGGCACCAACTCTGAGCCACCGTGTTGGAAAACTAAAGAAGACACTGACCCACTTCTCCCAGAGTGAGACTTCTGGTGGATGAACAGAACCTTGGGAGGACAGTAGACTCTGTTCTCCTCATTTTACTCTTACAGAGTGGAATCTCCATCTTGTAAGTAAGCTCGGTGAAAGCATCTAAGGTCCAGCTCTCAGCTTACTGCCCCTGGAGTAGGAGTGGGAGTTGAGTAAGGAAAGGAGACTGGTTCTCTGAGCCTGGAATAGCACCTCTGCAATATGGAATGGGGTAGGGGAGACAAGTGCCGGTGGCCTACTCCTCCCATGTGGAAGCTATATACCCAGATGAGAAGTAGGTGGAGAGGGAGCCCTGCCTTCTGAACTGCACATGTTCAAAGTCGATCTTCCAACACACTGAGCTGGAGGAAGTTGTGACTCAGTCATGGTCAAATGTTACAGATTCTTACTGATCATAACAAATTTTAATAGATGATTTTCTTAAACAGCTGTTTCCTCACTTGTTATCTACCCTAAGACAAAATTCTAGACTTTAACTTTTTGCTTTCAACCATGTGAATTAATCACAACATCATTTTGGTCATAAATTCTTTTCAGTTTTAGAGTGAGTATGTTAGGTCAGGAAATTGCTCCTGCAGATTTGGCTTGGAACATAAAAACATCATTAATGGTTGTGGGTGGGGGTTGATGTTGTATTAGTTTATAAAAAGATGGGGTAGCTTTCTTTATATTTTTCCTCTTTTACTGAAAACAGATTTTATGAGGTGAGATTTATCTATCTTTTGAAATTTTGGTGTTTTATATCACAATATTTTCAAATTAGTGTATATTAATTGGGCATACAATAGATTTCATTGTGACATTTTCATACATGTCTATAATGTACTTTGATCCTATCCAACCTTATTACCCTGCCTTATACTACTCTTCCCCTTAGTCCCTATCCTCATTCCTCATAGTCCCCCTTCTACTTTTCATGAGATTCTACATAAAAGAGAACAAAATTTGTCTTTCTGGCTCAATATTAGTAGTTCTATTCTTTTTTTTACATTTTTACACTGGAACATAAAATTTTCAAGATGTTTCCTAATGTTCCTCTGGAATTTAGTGCTATCTGTGGAATGTCTCTCTTTTTCAGCTGTAACTTTATGAATTTCAGTTTTGATTTGGGGCTTTTTTTGGCTAGTTTTGCTAAGCGTTTTCCAATTTCATTTTTTGTTGTTTTTTGTTTTTGTTTTGCTTTGAGACAAAGTCTCAATAATAGGTAGCTCAGGCTGGCCTCAAAGTCATGATCCTCCTTCCTCAGCCTCCCACATGCCTGGATTGCACCATTACCAAACCATACCTGTCACATCTCAATCTTATCATTTCAAAGAACCAACTGTTTTTTGTATTGACCCTTTGAATTGCTCTTTTAGTCTCCATTTGTACATTTCTGCCCTGATTTTTATTCTTTCTTTCTTTCAACTAAATTTGAGTTTGGCTTTTCTTATTTTTCTAAAACCTTGAAGTATACCATCAGATTATTTATTTGAGATCTTATAATAATTCAATGTAGGTACTCATAACTATAAACTTCCCTCTTAATACTATCTTCACTGTATCCCACAGATTCTAGTAAGCTGTGTTTTCATTTTCATTTGATTTTAGGAGTTTTTCAATTCTGCCCCCATCCGTGCAATTCTTTAGTAATCCACTGATCATTTGAAAGATTATTGTTCAACATCCATATATTTTTATATTTTATAAAGTTTCTTTTGCTGTGGATTTCTACTTTTTTTCTATTTTGATCAGATAAAAGAAATATTTCATTTTTTTTGTATTTGTTAAGACTTTCTTTATAGGGTAAAATGTGATTTATTTTGGAGAAAATTCCTTGAGCTGCTGGGAAGAAGGTGTACCCTGTCACATTGGGTGGAATATTCTATAAATGTCTGCTAAATCCATTTAATCTATGGTTGGTTCATTTTAACACTGAACTTTCTTTGTTGATTCTATGTTTAGATGATCTATCTAAAGATGAGAATGGAGTATCAAAGTCACCTACTATTGTTATATCTGGACCTATCTGTCCCTTTATGTCCAGCAGTGTTTTTTATATTAATTTTTTTATTTATACAAATTAAAGTGTCTCATTATGACATTTTCATGCATGCATATAATATAGTTTGGTCATATTCACCTTTTCTATTATACTTTTTTATCTCTTCTTCCCCCTTTCCCTTTCTATATCACTAAAAGTTCCCTTGTTACTTTCATGTAGGTTTTTAATTTTTTTTTAACCCTAATTCCACATATGAGAGAAAAGATGCTTTTGTGAGACTGGCTTATTTCACTTAACATAACGGTCTCCAGTTCCCTCCATTTTCCTGCAAATGACAAAATTTCATTCTTTTTATGGCTGGTTAATATTCCATTGCATAGATAAATACCACATTTTCTTTATCTCTTCTTTGTTGATGGCATCTAGGCTGATTCCAAAACAGTAATTATGAATAGTGCAGCAGTAAATATGGTTTGCCAGTATCTTTATACTAAGATGTCTTTGATTTTGGGGGGCATATACCCCAGAAGTGATATAGTTGAATCATGTGGAAGTTGTATTTTTAGTTTCTTAAGGAACCTCACACACAGCTCCTCTCTTGGATGTTAAACTTCAGCTATAAAATAAAAATGACTTTGGTTTTTCTCTGTAATGAAAATCACACTTTCCACCACACAGACTTGTCTACAAGTTATGTCCCAGTCTTCATGAGTTTTCTGGACCCACACTGCTGAGTGAAGAGAAGAGGCTGTTGTGGCTTGGAGATACAGAGATGCAGTGGCTTCTGCTGCTGCCAGCAGTAGGGTCAGGTGATAAGATATCTCTTTGTCTGTCTATGATGACTTTCCAGGATTGAAAAAAAGTGGTGCTATATTTCCTCTATAATATATTTTAATTTAGTTATTATTTTTATCTATCATGCTCATAGTCCAAATATTTGTCATCAGATAATTAATTGTATCACTTATTTCTTTAAGTTGGAGCATTTCCAGACACTATAAAGGGTTACCTTTCTGCCATTTGCTCCATTCTATTCTTTGTATCTTCTAATAGGAACGCATTTGCAGCTCTTGATTTGCTCTCTAGATCATCTAACATTTCTGTTCAATGTGTGTATTTGTATTTTTACATTTTCTATGTCTCTATACTGAATTCTCTGAGAATTCCAAGATAGCATCTAATTATTTTACTGTTGCTAGTCTAGCATATATCTACTTATTCTATTGAGTCATTTCAATAGTAAATTTTCCTTTCTATGATTTGAATTTTATATCTATTTGATCTTTTCATTACTCTTTTCCCTTAATTTTTCTCCTCTTTCTATTTTCCTTTCACAAATTTGTATTTTCCCTTTCATATATATTTGTATATATGTATATATATAGCTTAAAACTATATATATAGTTTAAAAGATGTTTTACATTATATTATATTATATTAATTTCACTGAAGTGAATTCACACTGTTAGCCAAATATCCTTCCGATCAAAGGATTTTTTCTTGTGTTTTGGAATTTGAGGGGCATGTCTACTGTACTTTCTCTTTCTCTCCCCATTCTTTATTCCCTTTCTATGGTTATGTGGTTGCCTTCTGACATTAGTTTTATATCTCTGACCATAGTGATATCAAGGATACAATAGATCACATCACCTATATGGAGGATGGGCGGTGTTGGTTCCTGTCCTACTCACCAGCAGCATCTGCTCAAGCCCCTCTTAACCCCAAATCTTTCCATCTTTTTTGGCCCTCAAGTAGCTTATTGGAGCCTCCATTCAAGGATGGGGAAGCTGCACCAAAACCCATTTTCAAACACGTTTAGACCTTTCCCCTTCCAGCCCAGCGTGACTCATAGCTTTGTGTTTTGGCTTTATTATTATGATCTGGATGCTGGTGTTCCCCTAAAATTACATGCTGGACCCTAATATCCTATAGGATAGTATAAAGAGGTGGTGCTTTTGGAGGAAGCAATCAAGTCAGGAGGCTTCACCTTCAAGAACAGAATTAGTGCCTGAAATGAAACCTGAAGGAAAATTGTCTATGCTTTATAGTGCGTGAGGACACATCTATGAGGAAAGGGTGCTCCCCAGATACTGAATCTGTTGGCACCTTGGTCTTGGACTTCTCAGCCTGCAGACTTTGAGCAAAAAGTGTTTGCTATTTATAAATTACCCAGTCTTCAGTATTATTTCCCATAGCCTGAATGAACTAAAATAATTACAGATGATTGTCTTGCTTTTGATTCCTTCTTTAACCTTCTAAATATTGATTTCTACATTTTCTTTTAAAATTTTAGCATACACTAATAAGGGGAGGAAATTTCATTGTGATAATTCCACACGTGCATACAGTATACTTTGAACAAGTTCACCTTCTCCACTATATTCCCATTTTCCATCCTCCCACTCCCCCATTTTGGTGCATTTCATATATGTATATGATAGTTTGATTGTCTTCACCCTTCAGTATCTTTTCATTTCCCTCTCCTCTCTCCCGTTGATAGCCCCCAGACAGTCCCTATATACGTTCATGTCCTGCTATCATCATGATTATCTTTATTTCTATATTGTCTATTGTTGCTATGTGTCCAGTAAGCAGTAGATGCTGAAGAATGTGAACTAGCCATGCAACCTTGACTGATAGCCTTTCTTGACCTTCTTATTAACCAAAGGCTTATATTTGACTTTCAGCTTGAAAGCTGGTAAATTTACTTTTAAATTTACTAGATGTTTGCAAAGCTTATTTTACTTGCTCATGTAAATGTATGAATAGTGGTTGCATAAATACTGTTTCCATAAATTGGATCCAGATTGTGTTGGTTTTCATTTTATACTTATAAACAAAACATTATTACATTAAATTCCCTGAATATTACTTGATGATTTGCTACATGCAAGTATTGTATAGGGGAATTATATTACTCCACTGAATACAGATTTGGGGAAATTTTAGATATGAATATGGCTGCAGGGAGAAAGAAACCTCTCTAAATCAGTTCTTAAGGATAAGGGTCCAATAGGATGACAACATTATATTATAGGACTTTCTATTTGGATTGGTAAAGAGAGCAGATGAGGTAAAAACATTCATTTTACTCAATGATGAGGACACACAAGGAAGTCCTATATCTATGAGCCTAATTTTTCTCTATACCATCGCATACCTGAATGGTTGAAAGTATGAAATTTCTCAGTAGGATACACTGTAAATAAGTTAGAACTTTGATATGAACCTACATTGAATATTTTATATATAAATTATTTTGAAGCAGGTAGTATATTCTTTTCTACTCCACTCTCTCTTCTGATGGTCAGCATATTAAAATTCACATGATAAATGAAATCTATTTTAAATAAGTTAGTATTAGTTGTATTTTACTACAATTGCTATGGTACTAAGCTTCATAAACTTCTTTTCTTTCTATTCTTTCTTTTGCTTTTTTTCTTACAGTACTGGAGTTTGGACTCAGGTGCTTGAACAATGCTTCCACTGTAACAGTAGGAATTATATGATTTTTCCTGTGCAACTGATGAAGGTACTGAAGCACAGAGAACATAACTTGCTTGAGTGCACAAAACTAAACTTAAGATTGGACTGGAATACAGTTCAAGACAGTCGGGCTTAGATACCACCTTTTGAAATACTGAATTTCACTACTGAAAGTTAAGCCTTTGCTTAGAGGAAAAGAAACATTAGTTTTTAACATATATGATGTCAGCCAAAATTTTTGAAATACACAAAGGCATAGTGTAAAATTGTCATTGTATATTTAAGATTGAATAGGCACCAAATCTATATAGACTGAGTCCCACGAGACAAAGGTAAGAAAGATGTGAGAATAGCAAAAAGAATTTGCCAAATGTGAATTCAAAAAGCTAAAGTATGAAAACAGCAGTAAAAATAAGCAATGCAAATGGAAAGAGTTGGAACATGCAATGCTCATAAGGAATGATTTATTGATGGATGGAGTTCAAGATTAAAGGGAGAAAATTACAATATGTAGAATGGAGTGGAAGAATGTATGTGAAAATCTGGAGAATGTTCAGAAGGAATTCTGCCAAGCCATTAGAGACCAACAAATTGGGCCATGATTGGAGTAAATGGCACACCCTAAATTATTTCAGGGAAAACATAAATGTGATGTTTATGGAATGAATGGAGTGGTTTATATAGCCCATTTTTGAGAGCACTAATCATGAGAGCTGCTGAAATGCTTTTCAGAATGGAGATGATGTAGTCTGCAATGATGAACACTGGGTCATTACTTTGGTAGCACAGTGGGATCCCACTGAGAAAGAGTTATTTAATGGGCTTATAAAGGAGTGGGAAATATGCACAAAGTAACATTGTATGATTAGAAATCAGTTGCTTTTCTACATAAACCAATATATAAAAATGAAAGAGGTAATCTAAAGACCCAGAGAATGTTATCACTGGCAGTGATGGAGATAAGGCAATGTAAAGTGAAATACAGAATTGAATTGTCAAATTAGATGTCTGGAGTCATACAATAGATAATGAAAATTTTATATGCACAATAGCACATTCTGCACCAACCTAAGTGTCTGAGGTATAGGTTGAAAAAGTCCAGGATGCAACCTACATGTAAATGGAAAATATTCATCTACAGCCATCCAGGGGGAGCAGAGAAAGAAGTATTTGGTACTACTATTTACATATAAGTCACTATAGGTGAGAGAAAGCTTAAAAAGAGTAATTCCTCTGAATCTCACTTTTCCTTGTTAAGTCACATGCCAAATTTGGTTAATTTTTAAAATTTTTAATAATTTTATTTAATGATAATTTTATTTTATTTTACTAATAAAATACTTTTTATTATTCTTTCATCGCATTAAAATAAATACCTTAATTTCAGCAAATTCCTACTGAAGCTTTATAAAATGTACCTTTTTTTCCCTGCCTAAAAAAAAAAGAATCTTAACTTTCTAATCAAGTAGTAGATATCTCAGTGACAATACATGAAGCACCTCAACAGAAGTTCAATTCCAGTAACTTTAATCTAATATTTTATTTCTTAAAGTATAATTATGTTAGGCTTTAAAGTTGTGTTAGAATGTTTTGAAATAATGTGAAAATAATTTTACAAGGAGTGAATAAGACTTTAACACATTCATTATATTTGATACATTAGGGAAATTAGGAAGGTAATTTATAGTTTCTTCTTCCATCCTCTGCTCTCAGAAGTGTTTGCATGTTAAGAAGAAATACCATTGCAAGGGATATGTTTTGTATGTTAAGAGAAGCACCATTGCTAGAAATAATTAGTTTGGTCTTTGGGAACAGTTCCCAGGTAATAGCATTATACTCCAGAGACCTGAGAAAAGAAACTGTACGTGAAGTTCTGATTGAAACACAATCACCCACATTCTGATTCCTTGAACAAATTACTTAACTCATCCTGGTCTCCACACAGCACAAAGAGAATAATGTCTACTTTAGGACAATGTGTTAAGTATTAGCAATTTCACAATGGTAAAATGTCTTGAAAATACAAAGCTAGACTATAAAAATTAAGGCTAAGTTAAAATGCAGAAAACAAAGAAAGAAACAAGCTTGGGAATATGTTAAGAATAATATGTAAAAAAGTCCCCTGAAAGGGCAGGACTTCCTACAGGGGCTTGTTTTGCACAGCAGCTAAGTCAATAGACCACCCTTCTGAGGTAAGAGAGGCTAAGGGACCCTATGAACTTCTCACTGGATAAGCACAAATTAATGTGCTACAGGTGTTTCTGTTATATGCTGAGGGAGAACATTCACTGTGTCCCTGTAGCCTTCCTACTCCTAAGGTGGTCTGTACCAAGGAAACACTAGCTGGATGGAAATAGCTGGAGCCTGTATGCTGACTTATTTTTGGTATCTCAAATACACAGAGAAAACTCATCTTACTCAAAGAAACTTTCAGGAAGAAAGTTACACATGTCTATAGTTCTTTACCCCAAAATCGCAAGGTTTCAAAGTTTATGGGTTTTTTTAGACATAAGACGCATATGTATATTCTGTAGATGAAAATATATATCCATGCACTACATAATATGTAGTATCAAAGTTAGTATTGAGTTATCACCAAACAATCTAACCCATGATGATCTACAAAACACAAGTGGCACATATAGCTATTTTGTGTTAGTTTAGGTCAAATTTTTCTGGTAAATAAATTACTAAAACATTTTTTCTAGTCCCTTTTAACCATTTGGCTGTTGCATATCAAAATGACAGGAAGGAGATTGTAGACCTGATGAAAACCAAAATAAGAATAAGCAAGCAAGAAGAACCATAAGTCAGAAGTTGAAACTAGAAAATTAACCTTTTATAGGGAAGAGTGCCTCATGGTTTGCACTATTTAATTTTAAGGGGAAAATCTGTCTATTTAGATGGGGATTATAACTATGATTTAGTGACCACAACTCATTTGACTCATTGTAAAATAGTTTTTGTAATTTTTTAAAAAAATTATGAATTCCATGGGCCCATGGATAGGCTATGGCGAGAGCATGAAATCAATTAATGCCTGAAATACTGTATACATTTCTCTGTATATGTGTGTTTTTCCAAGGAAGACAGTTCATTCTTTTTCTTCCAAATCTTCAAGCATCCTGAAAATCAATAAAGTTCACCTCTGCTTTAGATCACTAAAATAGATATTAATGACAATAGTCTGAAAGGTAGGTTTGCATTAGTATTTTAGGAACATATTTCATGGCCTTTACCAAGACTAAGGCCACACCCCCTCCTTCCCACCCTCATCTCCCCGGACCACCCACGGCTCCTACAACACTTGCCTTCTCTAACTTCTTTATGCTCAGAGAACTCATGCTTGTCTCAGAGTTTTTAATACTAGTTGTTTGCTTGGCCTGGTGCCCCTGTCCAAGATCTTCCTATAACTGGATACTTTGTATCACTTAAATATCAGCTCAAATGCTACTTCCTTATATAAACTTTTCCTATTAATCTAAAATCACTCCCCATGAGGTCCTTCTGCTGTGTTTTCTTAGCAATATTCAGTCACAATATGCATGGCCTGACATGGTAGCCTTCATAGTGCTTATCTTCTAGCTGAAATAATCTTATTAATTTACATATTTACTTATTTATTTTCTTATCCTCCATCCAACAATGTAAGTTCATGGCAAACCTCTAAGTCAGATAGTGGTTGGCAAATAACCAATGAATATTTGTTGAGTGAATGAGTAAATGAATTGATTATACTTAATGTAGTAATAATGGTATCTATTGTAAAAATTAGAAAGTGGTAAATGAAGGTCAATTAAAAGCTATGTGTAAACTATGCAAGTAGCTAAAACTCTTTGTTTTCTTCATTAGTAATACAGATTTTGCAGGTTTCTTTTGAAATTTCAGTAAGTTACTGCATTTAAGACACTTGGCAGGCTAAAATCCACTTTGTAAATATTTTTAAATAAAAAGTCATTATTATGGACTTTTTGCAAAAATGGCAGAAGTCATCTTCATAAAAGCAGTATCCTCTAAAATGCATTATCCAAGATTTCAGATAAACTTGTTTCCAGATAGAGATAACACAGTTATCATTAATAGTAATTTAAATTTCTGAATCTATACTGAAATGGGAAACCCTAAGACGTCAGTATCTGAATTACAGATGTGAGCATTTTAGTGATTTTAGCATTATTTCAGATTCCAGTTTTTGTAAGTCAATAAAATTTTGAAACTAAATGTATACTTTAAACTTTTATTTTGTCCTGACACAATACATAAACAGAACACCAAATAGTTAATCATGGTAAGTTCTAAAACTCAACAGAATCCAACGTTCTACATTAGCAATTCCCTGGAGAATTTGGATAGCTTCAGTATTCATTTGTCTTCATAAAAAGAGCACTCTGAATTTGCTGACTCACTAGATAAATGGAGAACAGGATTTCAGGAGTGTTCTTCAAGAAAATAATTTATTTTGGAAAAATGTGCTATTACCCTGTATGAAGACAGTAAACAAGAGATTTATTTTTCATGTATTTACCTCTAGTGAAAAAATACATCCAATTCAAATAGTATTTCATTGTTAAAGTTTTGTCAGTTCATTTTCTATGTCCTTATGCTGAAAAAAGTGTGGTTTCAAGCCAACATTGCATGCATTCTAATTCAGTTCATTAACTATCACACCCTAAATATTTCTTTTTCTGTTTTCTTGTTAAGCAATGCATGCAGCAAGAGTTTTTATCTCCCATGAAGAACTATTTTACAGCTTTGTAATGTTTCAGAACTGAGAGTTCCTACAGATCCTCTAGTCCGATCCTCATCATTTAAAAATGACGAAATTGAAGTCCAGAAAGGAAGATGTTCCAAGATCATCCAGTAAACTAATGGAAGAGTGGGGCTGGAACTCCCATCTGATTTTCTATCTTCTGATCTCTAACCACTAATTCCCACGTGGCAATTCCTCCTCACAGGCTCAGCTCCTGCTGTGGGCTGGAACTCAGCTTCTTAGTTAAAAGTCATAATCACAGTTGCTCTTAAGTTGTCAGCTCTTTTTTTTTTAATAATTGGAGAGAGATTTTAATAAAGGGAGAGTACGACGAAGAGGGAAATAAATTCTTAAGGGTCACTCCTTTCCATCTTTGTTCCCACAATAATTCTTCACTGTATGAGTTCTGAGTTAGACCAATGCTAATGATTCCATCTCCTTTTCTTGATGTCATTTCTTCTTTCCTCTGTGAAATGTTTTGTTATGTTCAGACAGAAGCTAGCAAAGCAGCAAAGAGGCCTAACGAAAACATCCAGCTAGCTAAGCAGAATGTCTTTATCAAAAAATTAGCCTCAAAAAGTGAGTCTATTATTTGGATCAGAAGTGTAAAGAAAATGCCAGATTTTTTCCTAAAAAAAAAGTCAGAAAATTAAAACAAGAAGGCTTCTTTTCACATGAATTATATAGGCAATCTGTCAATTCTCTAATTCATTTTATCCACTCAGACATACTCTACTGTTTGTCTTTCTTGTCTTCTCTTTTAACAGTGCCTTTCAATATGTATGTGTAGAGCATGAATAAATACAGCAAGAGAAAATATTGAAATACAGCATTACCTTTGTGTAAAGCTTAGGGTTTTTTTTCCCCCTCAGAATGTATGTCATCTTTTTAACCAGGAACTGTAATCTTAGTTGCTCACTCTGAAGGCAAGATAAGATTCCATGCATTTCTAAAATAGTTGGTATAATTTATTGTCATTGCAGTGCAGTCAGATTTAAACCCTTATGGACCTGATGCCACAGCATAGCTATCCAAAGTTCAAAGGGGTAGGCCTAGGCATGTGATTAAATTATCACTAATAGAACTACTATGACCCTTGCTGTGCCCTGCCTGCTCCTGGTGTTGCAAAAATTATGTGATACTCAAAAACCTTAAATACCTATTGTGTGTATTTTATTGCATAAATCACAGGTGTCAGAGTAAAGCACATTCAATGAATTACTTCCTACCACTAACACAAAGATTATTTTCAAAATAAAAAAAAAATCATGTTTCCTCAAGAATACAAACTTCTGACAAACCTCCAGTGCCAAATGTGGTTTCCATTTGCTGGTTTTGGATTTATTTGACTGTGCCAAAGTTCAGGTGTGCCAGCTCTTTGTAATAAGCCATTTGGATGAAAGCTTGGCCAGCTCAAAGGATCCTGATGTATTTTATTGCTGCCTTTTAAGATTATTGTTCAGAAATACCAAGTCTAATTTTGAAATCAATTAGCCATTCGGTCTGATGAGGTGTTGGCCCAGCTCAGGTTCACACCCGCTGTCCACAGATTATTGTTCACTTGAGTCAGGTCCTTAGTATCGCCCTGCTCACCAGCATCTGGTAGACATATGTTTGATGTTCTCTCAGAATGAGCTGATGGTTTAAATAGCAAACCTTAACGAAGAAAGCGTTGTACACTGGTTGCTGTTAGCTGGGAAAACAAACTTTTTATAATACTGTGTTTAAAAAAGAGAGAGAGAGAGAAAGAAGAAGAAAAAGTTTATGGCTTTCCTATTTTATTATTTTTCTGTGATCTATGTGTAAGGATGCTGTATTCAAAATAATGGTAGATTGAACAGATATAATGAGAAAGGAGCCAAGTTATCAGTTACCTGCTAGTAATAGATATAATTCTCTTTTCTTGGGTCTTCCCTATAACCAGGCTGGAGATGGAACATCTTTCCCAGAAAGCTGCTTCCATGGGGGACTGGATCTTTCTCTCACAGTCAATCAGCAGTTGTGAAGGTGCAAATTCAGCTTGGCAGGGGCAGTGCTTCTGGGAACAGTGCCAGAGGCCCTAAGCGCCACCCATGCTGTTCAAAAGAAGTGGCAGATAGTAAAATGTAAAGCCAAACTACACCTTCCTCAGGCTTCCCACTCACTGGCCTGCCTAACATTTTGGTAGAGGGAGAGAGCCGACCTGTTCTTTCACAGGGTACCACGGGTACTTTCAGGGGGTTCTACAGCATCTCAAGTGGAGCTAAACAGCATCAGGGTAGATACCGGCATGAGTTCTTTTATAGACAAGAACATTTCCTTAGTCCTTTCTCAACTCTGGGACAATGACATTTAGCAATGTAAAATGAAATTAAGACATTATTTGTAGCAGAGAAAGTGAGGACTGGATGCTACCTGTCACACTCATTTCCTTCCCTGAGCTGTTAGTGAAGTGGGGGTGGGGGAGGGTGGTGGGTTTGGCAGTAAGTTCATCCCATTCATCACTGAGTTTCCCTTAAAGGAAGTTCATTAGTTTTCATTCATTTAATCAACAAGTATTTGTTGAATGCCTATTGTTTGTTAGGCACTGGAAAGCAATAAAGAACAAAAAAGACCAGAACTCTACCTAACCTCAGGAAGCTTCCAGTCTAGAGGCAAAGAAAATGTTAAAGATGTAAAAAGTCAATAGTTGAATTCAAGCCTACAAGTGAGAAAAATAAGGAAAAGAAGTACCAGTTACAAGTTATATTGTTATTACCATCTTGAATGCGCAAACAACTTTTATCAAAAATCAAGCCAGGTGTGGTGGTGCATATCTGTAATCCCAGCATTCAGATGACACTGATCCTCCTAAGGCAGGAGGGTCCAGAGTTCAAGGTTAGCCTGGGCTACGTAGTGAGACTCTGTCTCAAACAAACAAAAATTATCTCATGTCTGAATGTTCTTGACAGGAAAAATTTAAATGTTCAAGAAATACAGCCTCAAATAAATTCTATCTCATTTTAATCAAGTATCTAAAAACCCATTCCCACTTACTGAACACTTAATCATTCTTTGTCACGTTTAATCCTTGCTCTTGGTTTCCAAAAAGTATTTATTAATGATGATACTAAGGATCAGAGTGAGCAAGTAACACTTATCTGATCCCAGAGCCTGTGAATAAGAGCTGAGTTTAATTAAGGCGATATTTGATCCAGGGTCTATGCTATTTCTAACAGCACTACCTCTCAGCAAACTCTTAATTATACATGATTTTAAAAGTCTTTTCATTATCATTGAATGTGCTGATTCAGTGCTTTGCAGACAGATAACTCTGAACTTGCCACTATTGAATACCAAGTCTCTTCAGATATGTCCAAATCTGAATGATGGACACACTTACAGGTCTCAACCACCTTCATATGTACGGGAAGTGCAAATAACTGTGTGGAACTTAAGTCTCCAAACTATGGACGAGAAAAGCAGCACATTAACAAACTCTGGGAAGCGAATTTGTTGTCATTTCCTATAATTGTGGGGAAAGGCAGTTGAGAGAGGACCTTTGGAATTGGAGGAGTTAATGAAAGTTTCTGTTGCTTTTGTTGAAAATGTGTTGGTTGTCTGATCCCTTTGGCCACTCCCTGGCATAGCTTTCTTCTCAGCTTACTGAAGAAAAAAAATGAAGAAATAAAGTAATTTAAAGGTGGACAACATTTACTATATAGAACCATAGAACATGAGATTTATTCCTGTTCCTTCAAATTTCTTCATCAAAGAAATATACTTTGAGGTTAATGTTATAATAATAAAGCATGCCTTGCTTAAGATTTCTAAAAACAAAGATGACCAACTTGTACCAGAGCACCAATGTGGAATTAAGGTTGTAACTACCACTAAAAGTTACTGCCATTAGAAATTACTGCTGTTGTAAGCTTCTGGCTGAATAACAGACCATCAGAATGGGTGGCAAAGTTAAAAGGGCTTATTTTCTCAAACAAGAAAAAAAACACATTTTTTTTTACTGTAGATATAATATGATTAGAAATTCAATATAGAGGTAGGGTTTGTTTGGAGCTTTTAAGCATTCCTAGGTCTTATGAGATCCAGGTCTGGTGAATCTTCAAAACCTCAGAAATTTAGTTTCCATAATTCCATACCTAAAAGTGAAACTATCACAAATTTCTGTGACTTTTTTTTTGTTTTGTTTTCTACCCAATAGTAGAACCTCTGACTTCAAATGTAAGAGTATTCTTGGCACATTAAAAATACCACTACTGATATTAATATTTTCAATAAATATAAACAGTCACATTGGACCATATAAACAGGGATGTATTTTGTGATTTTCAGTATATGACTCCTTGTTGCAAAGGTGAATGAAATTCAGTAGTGTGTTGCTTCCGGTTAGTGAAGCTATGGTTTTCTCAAGCACAGTCATCCCATCTTGTTCTTTCTGTTTCCCTAGATCATATTTATACAATACAACTAGTTCTCTATGTTGCCCATTTTTACACCAGCATAATAACTTTAACCTTCACGTTGACTAGATATTGGCAAATAACAATGAGGAACCAGCCATTAAATATCACAACCTATTGCAACCACCTTTGGTAGACAAAAGTATATTCTCACTCGCAACTGAGAAACAGAATCAATCATGACCCAATGTTTCAGAAATAATGTATCATCATGAGCAATGGGTAGAACTCTATTTGGAATTTGCCTTTATTAGAATACTCATATTTCATATTCAATAAAAGATGTCAAGAAAATTACACAGATTTCTTTACTTTCATGCTGACACCCTAATTTTCTTTCTGCTTGGTTTTAGTTCATTAATTGATGGTAGACATGAACATTTTGCTCTCAGCAACCACACTGTGTAAATGCAACTAAATATACCTTCCACAAAAATCCTGTCTAAACCATTTTTGAAATTTTGCTCCTAATTTTTTTAGGAAGGCATTGGACAACAATAAATTCTTTATTATTTTTATGAGACAGTTAAAAACAACCTTAAATATGACTAAACTTTTTGTTTTTCACAATTGTTAAAAATGCTACATGTCTACTTACATACCCAATATAGCTGTAAATGAAGACCTGAAAAGGAAGTAATGTGACATAGCTGTGTTCACTTTGCTGGTAAAATTAAACTCAAACATTGGATTTTATAAAAATTATTGACTTTAAATTATAAAAACAATGCACCCTCATGGTAGAAATTTTGTAGAAACATGTAAAAAAGAAAATTTAAATAAACTAAAATCCAAGATTGATACTAAACCCATGTTAACATTTTGGTAAAGTTCAGTGTAGTATTTTTCTGTTTGTGTTTGAGTGTGTCTGTGTATACTCACAAAACTTGAATTAGAATGTACATTTTATACTCTGATTTTCTTATGAATATTTTGTAAGTCACTAAATATTCTTTGAAGATATGATTTATAATAGTTTCAGAATATTGCATATATGTATGTATTATAATTTATTCAGCTCATCTTTTATTATTGAGTTTTAAGTTATTTTTCCTATTTTTTCTATTATAAATAAAGCTGTGATGACCAGTCTTATACATAAATCTTACTGCATATCTCTAAATTAATTCCATATGATTAATCCCCAGGCATAGGATTTCTGGACCATTATGCATGGACATTTTTAAGGGTCTTGATTCATATTGGCAACTCATCTTTACAAGATGCTCTAATTTATATTCCTGAATCATTTACTTTTTAGATTTTTCTAAAAGGAAAGTGGCAAATGATATTCCATTTTAGTTTATATTTCTTAGATTAGAAATGAAATTGAACCTTATTTGATATACTAAATGACCATTTTTACTTTTTACAGTTGATCTTTTCCTACCTTTTTTTAATATAATCTCAGTAGTATGTCTGTCTTTTTATTCATTTGTTGGAGTTCCTTTTTGTTAGTTAGAATTTTGTTCACTAACCTGTCATGTGTTGTAACGTCTTTCTAATTTGTAGCTTTAATGGGTTTTTTTTTTGTTTTCTTTTCTGATTCACATGTTCTACTTTTTATGTTGTTAAAACATTCTGCTTTTGCCTTTATGGTCTTTGCTCCTTGTGTCCAAATTCCTCTACACTTTGAGATCAGATAACTACCCATCTCTATTTTCTTCTTGGCATGTAATGATTTATTTGAACTATCTTTAAATATTAATATTGCTAAACCATCTAAGTGATTTACATGTTTAAACCACACTATTGCATGGTAGAAGTAGGAGTATAAACTCATTTCCCCCTGCAAATTAAAGATATTGTTTAATGACTAAGTTATTCTTTCCTTGCTTTTAAGTATCATCCTGATTATATACAATATTCCTATCTGGGACTTTGGTTTGGTTTTGTAACACCACACATTGTTAACTATGGTACCTTTCTGACATATAATCATATTATATTGAAATTCTTCTCCCACAATTTTTTAACTTGTCTTGAACTTTCATACCATACACTTTAGCTATTTAATCCTACACTTTTGGCTTCTTAATCTTAATTCTATCTTCAACTGAGAAAAGGTTAAATTTTAAAGGTTTTTAAGTGTTTTTGCCTTTTTACACTATTTTCTAAAATCTTATTGACACACTTTCATCTCCAACCCATCAGTTCAGTAAATCAGAATAAAAAGTACATTAATTAAGAATCAATGTGAAATACAGACCTGGGAAGTATGGGTAATAGTTTGCTCCTCCCTCCCCCATAGCATTTATGCATTCAGCCCATTCTTTCCCTATTGAATTAGAACAAAATTCACTTGGTCTGAGTTTCTAGATACAGAAAAGATGCATATAAACAGACATTTAAAAATTCTAAGTGGACAAGGGAGTTTATTTTCAGTTTATTTATAGCTATAGATCTCTTTGCAAGTTTCAGAGGGTGTATAAAGTAATACAGCCACCTTCTGAGCAAACTTATGTGCAAACACAGTTTATTTCACTTGAAGCCTGCCCCCATGACTGATGGAAATTGTAGTAAAACTTCCACCTGGGTTGTCAACTACGGGAAACTTTCTTATTTATTTTTATTTGTCACAGCAGGTTAAGCTCACAAAGTCCAGGTGTTAGATGGCTTTAAATCTGAACACAGGCACAGGAATAGTCTGTTGAAGGTAGTTTATTTAGGATCCCTAAACATGAAGGGACTTAACAAAATGGATTTTGTCCAGCTCTGTAAGTCCAGGTACAAATTCAATGTACAATGACCAGAAATAAAACACAAAAGTAATATCAATAGAACAAAAATCTATTGCATATGCGAGTATAGTTCTGTGTATTTGTTGAAGATGGTAGGAAGGAAGGGAGCAAGAAGACAGAGAAGCAGCAAGTTTTCCTGCTAATTGACCTACTTGTTTACAATTTAGCTAAGAGCGACCATCCCTCTTAGCAATCTTTCTAGTTTTATGTGAACATGACTACTGCTACCAGCAAATAAGGTTTTACCCAACTTGTTTAAACATAAAATTTTATAGCTCTTAATCCTTCATTATTTTATCTTTATTTCATTTTAGTTTTTTAAACTTCATTCCCAAGGCTCTCATATATATATATATATACTCAGAATACATATATATATATATATATGAGTACATATATATATATATATATACTCAGAAAATGTATTTTCTTCATGATTATTTTTATTTCAGTTTTTCCCCTCTGTTTTGTTTTCAAAGACTTTGGCCAAGTTAATATGGTAATTCTTTGATTAACATAATTCCCTGTGCAGTAATTGAAAATATATAATTAATTTAATTAGCCTGTCATATTGGCTGTGTTTTCTTTGTTTCCTTCCTAAGCAGGCAAAAATAAAATTATCTTCTTTCCTTTGGCTCCACATCTAGCAGATATTCATATCATCCATCCAAATACTTCTACTTATGAGTATAAAACTAATTTGGATCCAATTAATGCACAAGTAATTAAAGCTGATTTTTGTATGTTATTCTAATTTTCATCACACTGTGCTTGTGTTTCAATACTTTGGTATTTCATAAGCTGTCAGCTTGTGATATATTCCAGTTATAAGAGACTTTAGTTGACTCTCATAGGATGTATATAAGTGCATGTATCAAATTGACCCATCTGGATAGCACAAAATTCCCAGACAAGCCTGTTTGAACTGAGCCACTTGCGTGGTCTGCTGTAATGGTTTACTCTGTCCTGTTTTACATTTATACTTGACATTTGCTTTCTACTTCCTGTACATCAATACAAGAATGCAGGAATCTTTTCCCAAATTATCCCTTAGGTTAGGTCCATACTTACCAATCTATATTATATCTACCCAAAATTGGGACAGTTAAAAGAGAGAGATAAAACGCTGCCTAATTCAATAGTAAAGATGATCAAGTAATCATAATGCAGTTGTTAATTTAAAAAAAGACCCTGGCTCAATAATGCAATATTATATTTCAAATAAACCACTTGATTTTAAGATAAGAATTTATAGAAAATTCCTTTATAAGAAAAGATTGACATTCAAGATACAATTCTGCTTTGCAGTTCTCATTTCAAATACTTTCAGAAAATTTTAGAAAAGGAAAAACAAGGAAGAATTCACTAAGTTCATAAGTGAGAACAAATATAGGAAAAAATTATGAGAAAATAATTTCAGCTAATTAGTTGCCACTGTAAAAATTCTATAATGGACTACTTAGTTGTTTTTTTAAACACTGTGTATCCTACTTTCATCTTCTACTACTCACTAGTTCACAATACAGTGTGTAAGAGATAAATACAGGAATCATTTTTAAATGAATTAATGACTATTACCTCATGTTCTTCAAAATTCTTGTCATCTGTACCTCTTATTTGGCTGGCAGAGTGGCTCCAGTGGTAGAACACTTGTGTAGCAAGCATGAAGCCCTGAGTTCAAACTCCAGTACTAAAAAAGAAGTATGCTCTTTTATGCCTCTTTTTTTCTCATCTTCATTTTAATAATTAGTGAATTATAGTGGAAAATTGGAATGATTTTGAATATCTGTTCTCTTCTGTCACTGTTATTTATCATCTGTGTGGCCTTGACTATATCACTTACTGTTTCTATTCTTCAGTTTTCTTTTTTGATGACAACAGTACCTACCATTCAATACCTCCCATGATCACATCATAACATCATAACATAGACTTAATGAAAGTAATTTATAACTGGAAATCACAATACAGCTATAAGATAAAGGTCACTTAAACTTTGAGTCAATTTTTTTATTGTTCTTGATGTCCTATGTTTTGTTTGCTTGTTTCCAGTAATGTAACCTTAACTGTGGGGAAGGAGCTTCAGTTCTTTTCTGATTGGGACATATCTAATTTTGTATTTCATAGCCTCTTGAGATTTGTAACTTCTTAAAAGTGCTTTGTAGTACGTATAATTAAAAGAGAATTGAATTAAAGGCATTTAACTTCGAAAATGTTGAGGATGCTTTATGATACTTTCTTGTAGGGGAGGGGAATGCAACTAACATGAGTGTTTCATAAAAAACACAGTTTAGAATTAATGTTCCAGACCTTTCTGTCCTCCCCCAACCTCTACCTTGCTTCCACCCCTAACACTTCTGTGGATGAAGCAGAAAGTCACATTGCCCACTCACTTTGTCAAATCATCTATCATTTTCCTGGCAAGTTAAATTGGCCAATGCATACAATGAATCGGAGTGAAGGCAGTTGCTTCTCTTTGAAGCCCTAGACATTTGTTTCTAAACAAACTGACTGAATTAGTGAGTCCCCATGTAATTTATGATTTTTCATTTACTTGACTTATTTCCATGATGATTGGAGATTAGTCCATTTTAAAGAAGACAAGAGAAATTGGGTTTAAGAGACATTAAAACTAGACCAGGAAAGCATACCAAGATCAAATAGTTCAAAGTTATGGTGACAGACTGTCCTTAACTCATGGCCCACTCAAGAAAGAGAGAAGCGCTTTTTTTTTTTCCCTTCCAATGCATGTGCTTGAAGAATTTTTATTTTAATATTATGCTTATAGGGATTAAGATCTGAGTTTTATATAAATTTTAAAGTCACAACTAAACTCTTGGCTATAAGGGGTTGATAGTTTAAACGTAAAACTCTCTGTGTTTATAGTTGGAGTTGCGCCGGCTTGGGGATTAAAGTCTGAAGACTGTAGTGATGTCACTGGATTAAAGTTAGGAAGATACATTTTGGTAAGACTGAAACCAATGCCAAATTCATGACTCCAAAATTTATGATTGAACTCTAGACTGTCTACAAATTCATGACTCCCAAATTTATGATTGAACTCACGACTTTCCAGCCTACAGATTTAAGTGCATGCAATAATAAATAAAGAAAAGTTCAGTGAACATCAATGTGCCATTACCATTTAAAATACTGATCTAGGAATGGCCAATGCAATGACCTGGTGTCTTGGCAGTGTGTGTATGTGTGTGTTTGTTGAGGGCTACTATACCATTTTAGAGAACATTTAAAATGTTAATGTTGATAACATTATACAAATTAGAGCAAGAGTAAACACATACATTAAAGCCGTCTGATTTTTTTTGACATTTTTGTTTGAATTTACTTTCTTAACCTTGATCTCTTTTTGTCTTAAGTCTTAAGGGATAGTAATGAGACTGCTCTCATTGGAAAAGAAATCCCCAAATTCAGTTCAGTTATTCCTTGACCTTTGCCCAAGAATTATGTTTTCATCTTAAAATTTCAAGTGAAATGCTGGGAAAATGCCAAATATTTGGATGACAAATTAGTCATCCAGATGTTTTATCTGTGTAATAACAAATAGCTCCAGACTGACCTTCAAGGTCTTCCATTGCTCAATACAGCTTGTTTTCCTTTTTACTTCCATTTTCTCCAAATAATAATCTTATAGTTCAACAAATCTAGAGAACTTATTCTTTCCTTTCCATTCCTTAGTTCTATTTCCTTTGCCCCAAACTGCCTTTACTTATTTTTGACCACCAGCATGAAGGGCTTCCTCTGACCTGCTATATGACATTCCTGAGACATTCACTGCATATTCCTTCCCAGGAAGACTGTGCTTATTATAAATATTTCCTGAAGAGCATAAGGCACCATGCTTTCTATGAGCTTGCACTCCATTCTATATCTAGCATATAAAGAAATTCAATAGTATTTATAAAAATGTTCCATTTAACAAATAATAAATGGTCAACAACATATTGGTTGATCATCCTAGCATTTTATTTCTTTATTTTTTCTGTGAAAAACTTCGGGTCTTATGGACTCTTTTTATATATTTAAAATAATATGAGGCAAACATGTATACATATACATATATATATTTATGCTTCACTTAGAAAATTTGAAAATTGACAAGCCAGTAGGAAGAGAACTCAAAGATTTTGGTTTAATGAACTTTCACATGGCATTATTGTTTTTGTAATCACTACAATATTGTAAGTTAAGAATCTTAGTCTGTTTGGGCTTCTATAACAAAATGCTATAAACTAAGAGACTTATAAAACAACAAAAAAATAAAAATAGATTTAACATCATTTTGAGTGAGGTTAGCCTGGCCCAAAAGACCAAAAATAGTATGTTCTCCCTCATATGACATTAGATCAAGGGCAAACACAACAAGGGGATGGGACTTTGAGCACATGATAAAAGCGAGAGCACACAAGGGAGGGGTGAGGATAGGTAAGACACCTAAAAAACTAGCTAGCATTTGTTGCCCTTAATGCAGAGAAACTAAAGCAGATAGCCTAAAAGCAACTGAGGCCAATAGGAAAAGGGTACCAGGAACTAGAGAAAAGGTTCAATCAAAAAGAATTAACCTAGAAGGTAACACACACACACAGGAAATCAATGTGAGTCAATGCCCTGTATAGCTATCCTTATCTCAACCAGTCTCATAGGAGACTGCGTCAAGCAATCGAGATTTGGCAGCTGAACCAAAGCCTCATCAAAGCAGAGTGAATTGCATTTAAATTTGATTCCATCTAAATGTTGCTAAGATATAAGAGAAGTCTCATTCGCCTTTGTCTTGTACTTCTGTGTTCATTTTTTAAATTTTTGCTAGAGTGTCCACTATCCCAATCAAAGAATGACAGTGCACATCATCCCCAGAATCCATAAATGTGTTCCTGGCCCACTCTGTAACAGCCTAGTAGAATTGCCATTACAAACACATTTTACCCATCCACAATATTCAAAAAAGAACTTGCATTTCTATACCTTAATAGGAAAAAATTCTGTTTATGTTTCATTTTATGCAGGAGCATATTTTGCTGGTTTGAAAAAGTATGATGCATACAGTTTTCTAGCAATTTTCTTTGTTTCTTTATACAGCATTATCTTTGCTGTACTCTTGCTGATGGCTGCTAGATTTTAATTTATTTGTTTCCCGACTTGATAACATTAGTGATTCTGATTTCAGTTTTTCATTTGTTTGCTTTTGTTTTTTCCTTATGTAACATTGGTGAAGGATCCAGGAATATGACACAAAGGTGGAATAAACATTAATTTTGTGCATTCTTTGGTAATTTTTTTGTTTTTTGTAACTACAAAGCTTTGCTACAAATTTATGCATTTCATTCAAATCAGTGATCTATGTTTGTGTGATTTCCTAAACATAATTGTGGATTATTAAAAAAATGTAACATCATAATTACATTCCTAACTAGAATTAGTATGTCTGTTTTTGTATCTTTATGCTGTATTTTAACACTTTGTATTACTTAGGTTATTTTGCTTTGGTTAAAAATGGTTCAAGTAGAAAAGCGGTCCCATTCATATTAAGACAGTGTACAAAACTGTAAATAAAATGTGTACAGTGAATTGTCTTTTAGACAAGTAGATTTGTCCTTTTATTTCTCCATCTCTATAGAAGGAATTTGTACTTGTTATTGCAAGGCAGTCTCTCCTGTGTCTTGTGTCTTCCACATGAACAACAAGTTTGGAGCACTAGTTTGATTATTATGTTTATTACAGTTTTTAATAAATTGCATAGGTAGTATCATATATACATATATAGTATATAGTATATAGTATACATATATACATATACATATATAGGAGTGGGTGGTAAGGGAGGGGATGGGGGCAGGGGGGAGAAATGACCCAAGCCTTGTATGCACATATGAATAATAAAATAAATAAATAAAAAGATTTATATTAGTTTTGGATTCCAGGAAGTCCAAATCAAAACACCAGCAGATTCAAAGCCTGGTGAGGGTTCAGTGTCTGGCTCATAGACAGTGCCATCTATCTGCATCCACTCTTGGTAGGCAGAGTGAGGGATCCTTGTAGGTCCTTTTTATAAAGACATTAACCCCATTCCATGAGTACTCTTCTCTCATTACCTAATCAGCACCCAAAAGGACCCACTTCCTGATGTCATCGTCTTGGGGAGGTTAAGATTTTACCACATGAACGGGCAGGCTCGGCACAAACACTCAGACCATAGCAATAAGCTAGGAAACGATTTACAAATTTGTAAAATGAGAAGGAAATGGTTACTACACACTTCAGTCATTATCAAAGTCATTAGAAATAAAGCATTTGGAGAAATCAAGAGAATGGGGGGTGCACTACTATTGCACAGGGGTTCAGTGTCGGAGGTTTGTTTTAGGATGGGCTTCTTTTGTCCAGAATTTTCTTTCTAATAAGAAATGTTAGACTTTTTGAACAGTTATATTTCCAGCTGTACCAAATTTATCTTAATCTGTAAATATTGTGACCTCCAAATGATCATCTATCTGCCCCAAATTGTTTTCCATTTTCTTTTTTTTTATGTTCATATTGTTGTACAGCTAGTTTCCAGAACTTTTTCTTTTTTTTTTTTTTCATTTTTCTTTTATTATTCATATGTGCATACAAGGCTTGGTTCATTTCTCCCCCCTGCCCCCGCCCCCTCCCTTACCACCCACTCCACCCCCTCCCGCTCCCCCCCTCAATACCCAGCAGAAACTATTTTGCCCTTATCTCTAATTTTGTTGTAGAGAGAGTATAAGCAATAATAGGAAGGAACAAGGGGTTTTGCTGGTGTTTTCCATTTTCAATACTACTTCTCCCTCTGTTACCTACCTGTCCAGAAGCCAGAAATGTTGAAACTTACACAACTGGTTACAGTGCCCTTCCTCACAAGTAGGAGCTTCCACTTACTCAATAAATTGCATTTCTTGTCTACATAAGCCTATTGACCCTCTGTCTTCCTTCCCTAATCTTCCCAAACAAGCATTTAAACTCAGCGGTTTTTTTTATTTTTAAAAAAATGGTTGTCTCATCTTTTTAGTTATGTATGTGCATCCTCAATTACTTAACTTTGGAGTAGAGAGGTATTATGGAATTTTAAAATTATTTTTTAAATTTTTATTGTGATCAAACTAAGGGCTGGCATATGCTAAGCAAGCATTCTACCATTGAGCTACATCCCAAAGTCCAGCATGATGGTTTTAAAAGTTGGCTTGCCTTCTTCTAGCTACATATATCTGAACAAGTTATTTAATCTATGTGTAGCTCCATTTTCTCATTTTCCTTTGTCAAATATGGCTGAAAATAGTACTAATCTCATGTGATTGTTATGAGATGTAAATGACTTTATACATGTAAGATGCTTAGAAGTCTACTGAGTGTTTCTTAAATGCTTAATTAGTGTTAATAATTCTGCAAAGTGATTAGCCTACTCAGTGATAGCTAGGTCAGCATGTTGTAAAAATCCTCACAGGTCAAATGAAAAGAATCTAAGTATAACAAGTGACTGGGAAATAAGAAAATGTATTAACTAGTGGCCAATATTTATACTCCTTCCTCATGTTTGATTCCACTGGTCTGCTCACTCTTATGCCCTCAAGTTGGAAGGAAAATAAAGTCTCATTTTATAATTTAAAATTTTAGTTTAAAATAGTGCTTTTGTGGTAATTTTTCCAGGGTTTTTTTTTAATAAAAATATTAGAGTAAGGTAAGTATAGTGATGACTATTTCCGTTTGTTCTACCAAGTAATAAGCTATGGAAACTTCTAAGCATCTTTTACTTAAATTTTCTTATTTCTATATTATTGGGGTAGTAGTAGTTTAAATATTGCATTCAGTATAATTAGTTCATCTCTCTACTCTGTAAAATGAGTCTCTATATCTCAAACAGAGAGTATTTTTTTATAGAGAAAACCCAAATTTACAGAAGTCTTCCCCTTGGGCCACTTATTTTACAATGTCCATTGTATCCATTTATTCATTGGGTGACTGTCATATACTGGCATTTTGGTGGAATATTGGAAGCTAATTTGTACTTTGCAATGCCTTCCTTTAATGTCTATTTACTTTTGAACTATTTGGTACAAACTGTTCTATAAGATATTATCACTGCTGGGTTTACTCCTTTCAGGCTGTGTCCATTTTATTTTTAGTATAACCAGTGTGGATTTTATCCCTGTATTTACAGATTCTTATTCCTTGATAACTAGTGGCAGGTATTCTCTCAAGTCTCTGTGCAAATCATAAGTAATTCTTTGATAGGTAATTACCTGACTGCCTCTTCTCCCTCTCTCGTTTAATTATCTCCTCTCTCCCATCCTTCTTCTCTTCCTCTTCCTTTTCTGCCATCTCTTCTTCCTCCTCTACCTCTTTTTTCTTCAGTAGTTCTGTCTTGTTTTTGTTTTGTTTAAACAGAAATCAGGGTGTTTTGTTTTCATTTTCTTACTTAATTCTTATATTTTTCCCTGGCTTTTTAGCCATATTTTTTCAGAGCACACTTGTAAGAAGTTTTGTCAAAGATTCTTAATGTCAGTTGGGCATGGGGACTCATATCTATAATCCCAGCACTCAGGAGGCTGAGGCAGGAAAATTGAGAGTTCAAAGCCAGCCTGGACATAGCAAGATTCTATCTCAGGAATAAACCTAAATAAATAATAAATAAATCTATATACATGTCATATACAGCTATATTTTAGACACAATATCCTGTTTGTGGATTTTTAAAAATATATTTTTAGCAAAATATAATCTCTGATAAGTTATTACTAGCTGTTGTTCTCAAGTCATTAAATGTAAAATATCTTAATTGGAAAAAATATAGAGTTTTCCACTCTAGATTCACCTTTTGGGAGTATAGCTCAGTAGTAGAGCATTTGACTGCAGAGGCACCTTCTACTATGTGATTTGAAGATAGCCAGATTGTCAGCATTGACTCATTTACTCTGACTGTATGTTTCTCAATTTGTGAGATATACCATTAGAAAGCACTCATCAAAAATACTGGGGAGGCTAGACATGGTGGTACACAATCGCAATCCCAGATATATCCCAGAGGCAGAAGCAGGAGGATTGCCAGTTTGAGGTCAGCCCCAGCACAGTTAGCTAGTGAGACCCTATCTCCAAAACAAAACACAACCAAAAGGCAGAGGGCATGGCTCAAGTGATACAGTGCAAGTGTAGAGACCTGGGTTCAATCCTTGGTACTGAAAAAAACAAAACCAAACTGGGGAGTTTGATTAACAGGAGTGTAGGATGCTAAAACTTCTACAATTTGTGGGTCAGCCATAAAAATGATGATTTATTCTGAAGAAAATGCCAGTAGGGTCTTCATTAAATTCTGAGGAAACTTGTTCCAGTTTTCTGGGATGCAGATATGTGAAAGGTATGAAAGAAGGGGTGTATACTTGTTATTGAACTATTGACCACATTGATCTGGGAGGGATCCAGCAACCAATTTTATTTATTTTTTCCCCACACCTGGTATGATTATCAGGCTTGATCTCATAATTTCTGGAGAGTCTGTGTAAATAAAAGACTGGTCCAATCCAAGGCAATACCAAAATTCCAAACTCTTGCTCAAATTAAATTTTTCCTTTCTAGAAGTTAGGTCTGACTCAAGCTGGGAAGAGTGAAGTGAAGAAGGAAGACATGGCTAATTTCTTCTCTTTCTTATCTACAACATCTGTTTGTACAGATGTGATCAGGAATGGATGCCCCCTGCTGGTAGGGACTACCTAGGACTAATTGTATGAATTTATCCCCATTAGTAATGTCTTATTGTGGCTTTCCTTGTACCTATTGTCTCTTCTCTGGATAGGTTTTTAAGAGTACCTATTCTACCTTTTGGCTTTCCATTTATGAGATCATATTGGTCTTGTAGGGGTAGTAACAGTTAATGCATTCTCAGGCTGGTTTATTGCTACAAGAGCCATACCTGGTCCATAAATATCTTTGTTACACTGGACTCTGAAAGCAGTTACTTCCCAGTGCAACCCTTCTCTGGTACTGCTAACTTCAGCCAGGCTCTCACATTTCCATTTCTTTTGGTGAGAATCCTGCACTGTCAATACCAGTGATCGTCTTAAAGCCCCCTCTCTCACTTGACTTCCATCCTGGGAAGCTTAGAATATTGACCTCCCTTCTGCAACATACTTTACACTCTCAAAATTTTCAACCCTGAAATTTTATACTCTGAAGTTGAATAATGACAAAAGCTGGAAGACTTAGGGTAGAACTATCTATATTGCAAATGTAACATGTGTAGCCTAGCACTTTGCATTAGAATGAAGAGGTACTTGGCTCGTCATTGTCAGATCTTGGGTTTCAACCCAAACCAAAACTTAATGGGCCCCATCTAATACCCTGCTTACTAAACAGTCATAACCTGTGCAGCTGACTTTCAAGGATAAATGCAAGGAAATTTGTGGTCAATGCCAATCCTATGAATAGTCTATTGGCAAATGGTGTGACACTGAGTATGTGTGATCTGGCTTCAGGACTCCTAGACAAAGGCAAAGACAAGGCTTTATTTATGCAAGAAAGGGAAGTGATTCTTTTTGCAGATGATTCTCTCTATAGATCAGCCAGGTTGCGCTAAGGGCTGAAGGTTCTAGGTATGAGTCAAAAGAGACCTTTTCCAGTTGGTAGAGTGGCTCAAATGGTAGTGTCTGCCTAGCAAGCATGAGGTCCTGAGTTCAAACCCCAGTCCCAAACAGAGACCTTTTCCAAAGTCTGTGCTACTTTCTGTCTTATTGGGGCAACAGAATTATACTCAGAACCCTCAAATGAGTCAAAACTTCAGCATCTGGGGTCAGTAACTCAGATGTACCTGTGAGCACAACACATGAGATTGTATAGGATAGTCCTTCAAAAATAAACAGAGAATATCAGGAGCACTGACATAGGCATAGGCAAACAAGCTGTTAGTAATAGGAATATGCCCATTATTCATAAATCTCAAAAGGTAAAACTATGTTATACTCATGCATGAAAATATAAGATTATAATAGAAAGCCTATAAACAAATAAGAATATATACAGGAATGTAGTATATAATAAAGGTGTAATCAAAGTCAGTAAGAAAAAATGATTTTTAAAATTTTTATGAGGTCTAAATTATCAGTTTAAGCTTTTCAAGGCTACTGGATTTTCAATTATAGTTGGAAAATCTTTCCACAATCTGCAGTTATAAGAAAGACTAGCCAGGATTTCTAACTATCCTGTTCATTCAAATTATTCCCAGTTCCTGGTGTTAGAGCAATTAGCTAGTCGTCTGGAATAAGTTAATATTCCATGCTTTACACCAGGACAAATTCTAAATGCATCAAAAATTTTAATTTTTTAATGAGACCATAAAATGGCTATAAGAAAACAGCATTGAGTTATTTTGTAACTTTAGAATGAAGATGACTTTTTTAATACAATACAAAGATTTAGACACCATTAAAGATAAGGATAACAATTTTGACAAAATCAAACACTTCTGTTTGGAAAAATATACCATAAGGAAACTTAAAAGATAAATGAAAAATTAATGGAGGTGGTGGACAGGGTGTATTATAACTCAGGTTATAAGCAAAGGCTAATTGCCTAACATACAAATTGCTTTAGAAGTTAAGATTAAAACCAACCAACCAACCAACAACCCCAAAACACATTTAAGGTGATCTACAAATAAGTACACAAAGGATCTACAACATAGCAAAAGAAGCAACACTTTCACAGTAATGTGAGACTTGCAAATTTAATCTAAACCAGGATTCCACTTTTTACATATTTTATTGGTGAAAATCCAAAGATTGATACAATTCTTCTAGTAAAACTAGGGAAACCAATATTTTTCATCCATTGTTTGTGGGATTCCAAAATGGAACACCTCTGAAGGAAGGTAATTTGATGTTTTTACCTAAACGCATTTAGCCTTTTTTGCCAATCTCACACTAGAAAGTAATCCTGCAGGGGTATATGAACAGTCAAGAAATAACATACATACAATATTATTAATCAAAGAATTATAATGGTACAAGACTGGAAACTGCTCAAGTATCCAACCATATGCAACTGGTCACAAGAATTCTGGTATATCCACAATACACCATCCCTGTAAGTTGTACAAAGGAATGACAAAAATCTTTTGGTATTGAATAGGTGAGTCTTTCAACATTTTTGTTAATTGAAAAAAAAGTAGTATTACAATATTAATTATAATCTACCTTTAGTGAAAGAAAGAGGAAAGAGAAAATATATATTCATTTTGGCTCATATATTTATAAATAAGTATCAAAAAGATATATGCAAAAACTAACAAAACTGCCTATCTATAAAGGAGGGATAGACACAGAGGTAGGAAACTCCTGTCTGCATATGTTTATATTATTTTGAGTTTTGAATCATTTGATTTTACCTCTTCAAAAATTGCCAGGCGCTTGTGGCTCATGTCTGTAATTCTATTTCCTCTAGTGGCAGAGAACAGGAGGATTAAGGTTTGAAACCAACCCAGGCAAATAGTTTGTGAGGCCCTATCTCAAAATACCCAACACAATAAAGGACTGATGGACTGGCTCATGTGGTAGGAGTGCTTGTCTAGCAAGAATGAGGCCCTGAGTTCAAACTCCAGTACTGCCAAAAACTGTTGAAAAAATTAAGTTATACGCATATGCATGTGTTATGTAATTTTTAAATTCTAGATTCAAAGGGCTTTCCTGGAACTCTGAATAAATTATGTGAATAAACTAAACTGATCAATTTTCTTTTAGCATATGGCTGACAAAAATCCAATACAGTTTGATTCCTGATTCTTGCTTCTCTCTCTCTCTCTCTCTCTCTCTCTCTCTCTCTCTCTCTCTCTCTCTCTCTCTCTCTCTCTTTTTCCACCTTCCTCTCCCTCCCATTCTCTTTCTGGAGACTGGTACAGTTTTTTCTCCTTATTCTTTTAAAATATAAAATTCATGAAGATGATTGTGCTTAGCACTTTGAGTGCTCTCTCAATCTGAATATGAAAGTATTTTCTAACATTGGGATGGCTTTTTTTAGCTCCTTATTATTTGATTTTTCTCTTCAATACTGGAAGACTCCCAAATCTTTATGACTTATTTAACCAAAACCTGATTCTGATATGTAAATGTAGCTTAAATTTGTGAATGATTCCCAAATGGACTATACATTGCTGGGAAAAAATTAAGAGGTCTAAACAAAAGGGATTGTGTCCTATTATGGAATTTATAGCTAAGATATATGTTCTTTTAAACTTCACACTCCCTACTATTTATCATCTCCTCCTTAAAAAACCCCAAAGATCTCTTTCATTAAAAGGCAATAAAAAATGTAGGAAAAGCTCCTAAAAATAGCCCACATGTCTTTTTTTTGACTGGCTTTCCCAAAGATATATAAACTAAGAATGGTGTAAGATAAATGCTTTCTACTGAAACTTCACATACAAAAATCCAACACATTTATCAAAAAATAAAGGAAAAATCTCTAAATAAGAATATGTATAACCAAGGACAAATCATCTGCCATGCAACACCATGTTTTCCTAGTATGTTGGAGGAAATATAAGAAATATTTTATCTAATAGTCTATATAATTATAATAAAATTATATGGAACTAATGTCTCCTTAAAATTAATGTGGTTGATTTTGGATTTGAGGTGAGAATAAAAGGGAGAAGTGGTTTATCATTCTGTGCTCTTAACACTGAACTACCTTTGTGCTAGTTTTTGTTAATTCTATTAAACTTATTAAACTTAATTTTGTTTTAATAGATGTATTAAAAAGTTTTAAAGTTTTATTGGTACCATGCTTTTAATTTTATGGTTATGTTATGTTCTTTCAGGTTGACTTAATGTTCTCTAAATGGCATATCACTGAAGAGCTGACTGATTTATCTTTCCATTCTATGAATAACAGGCTGTGTAACACTATAAGATGCACTGTTCTTTCTCCCCTCCTGGATTATTCAGAAGCTTACAATCATGCCTCTTCACTTGAAGGATTTGACCTCATATTCATTTCTCTGTTTGGATAGAAACTTATTCATCATGCATATTTATGTCGACTGTTCTCTTTATCAGTATAAGTAAGGGGAGACATATTCATTCTATGCAGCAATTTTAATGTATCTTTGAAGCTACTTTGTCATATTCTTATAAGTTTTTACAATTTATTCTTTTACTTTGAAAAGTGAAGAAGGATGTTGAAACAAAGATGTACATTTTCGGAGTTTACAGCCATCACACTATAGTATGATTCTTTCTTTCTCTTTGGATTGTAAAGTAATTTCTTTACTTCCTCATTAAACAAACATTAAATGGAAATTTTAAGAACTGATTTGTGTCTACAAAACTGGGCTTAACTCTATTCCTTATAAGATAAGTCACACCAAGTGAGTGATAAAAAGGCAGGTTCTATACTAAACTTTTTGCATATTTCTCTTGTAATCCTTGCAAGACTTCTTTACATGAAGCATACTTAAAATCCTCCAATCAATTCTTCTCACACTTTAGTTAAAATCTAAAATCTGTATCATGGCTTGCCAGGTTGCTTTGTCATTTAATGAGTATGGTACCATAACTGTCCTAGTCACCACTGTATCCTTACAGCCTGGCACATGGCAGGCACTCAAGTACTACTGAACAAATTAGGTAATGTTGTCCTTTATTTTGGAACCCAACACAGGCCCCCAAGGCGGTTTTCCTCTCTTTGCTTTGATATTATTAAATTGCATAATGATGTGTCCTTGTCTGAGTTTTTACTTTTTCATTGTACAAAATCCCAGGTGATGTCTTTCATCATGGAGACTGGTTTCCTTTAGTTTGGGAAAATATTCTTGTAATTGTCATTGATTCTCCATTTTTCTCTTTCCGGAACTCCTGTATGACAAATCCTCCAGTTTGACCTAAATCTTTCATCTTTTATCTTCTACATTTCTCTCTTTGTCTTTTGTTCTAATTTTTGAGGAGATTTTCTTTACTAGTTTTCAAACTTTCATTGAATTTTTTATTTCAAGTTTTGTTTTTAATGCCCCCAAATTTAGTTTTCATTCTCTCTCTCTCTCTCTCTCTCTCTCTCTCTCTCTCTCTCTCTCTCTCTCTCTCTCTCTCTAAGTAGGAGCTGAATTTAACCATATGGGCTCTGGATATTTTCTTACTTCTGTGAACATTTTAATTAGGTGTACTTTTTTTTTTTTATAATTCTTTCTTCTCTTCACTCCCTTAGAGCTCTGTTCCCTCTGGGTTTCCTTCATCTGTTTGATGTTTATTTCTTTAGGTCTTTTTCCTTCATGTTGGAGTCTTTCTTTAAATAGCTGGCAATCTTTAGCTGCCTAAGTCTAAACCTGAAATACTTGAAACTCATTTATTCAATACCTTGTAAATATTGAGTGCCTACTATGTCTCAGCACAGCTGTAAGTGCTAACATTCTTCAGTGAAGAACAGATGGAAATACTGTGTGCTTGGCTGAAGAATAATTGAGACTCCTGTCCCTTTAATTGTCTATCTGTCTTTCTTGTCTCTAGAGCCTGCCTATCTTCTTCCTATGTGATGAATGTTTCTATTCTAGAAATAAAGCAGGGAAATGGAATTAGGGAATGCAACTTTCCAGTAAGCAGACTTTCACTTAATCCCAGCATTTCTCTTCACCCTATCCTATTTGTTTCCAAATCCTAAACATCTCCCACTTACTTTCTGTAGTCAAAAGATCTGCTGTTTCTGCCTGGGTGCAGATAATTCCTGTTTGCATGGGATGGAAGACATCAGCAGAGGTCTGATTCCTCTTTCTACATGCATGTCAAACAACCTCCAAGATTTCACACCTTCCCTTTTTTTTCTCAGTCCTTGAAATTTCCAAGTCTGGAGCTTCTCAGGGGTTTTGAGTGGTTAATTGTGTTAGTTCTCATTGACAGGTACTTTGGTGTGTAGCTTCCTCTGTTTGGCTGACTCAGTTAACAAAAACATTGTTGAAATCTTTCCTCAGATATTTTTCGCTTTCTTATCTTTTTGTCCTTGTAGGCTTATTTCTTTTTAAATTGATTTTAATTAAAGTTTACTTGATTTTAGTTATAATTTTAATGAGGTTTCACAGGGAGATACACACTCTTAATTAAATCACCTTCTTCTACTTGAAGGCTTATTTCTTGAATTTTGTATACTGCTGTATATAATTGTAGAGTGGTAAGGACCCCAAATTTGTTCCCTTCTTCATGTATTCATGACATTGGAAGGTTCATTCTCACACTGATTCTGGGTGTAGTCATATAGGCAACTTGTTTGACCAGTGTAGCACTTGCAAAGGAGAGGCAAAGAGAAATTGTGAATTACTTGCATGTTACATTATGAGCATGTCTGAATTAATCAGCTGCTGGAGGGCACTTCTAATGGAGAAAGATTCCAGCCATTGCAGCTGTCCTTAGTGGAGACCATTCATAAAGAATGAGCCTCTAAGTCCCCCAACTCACCACTTGATTGTAGATCCATCAGGAGCTGCCAGATTGAACCCAGCCCATACTGTGAATTTGTAGAATCATATGTAAGGGATGGCTTTTTATGCAGCAAATGCTATCCAATACAACTACTATAAGTTATTAATATTTTGACACTTGTTTTCTTAATATTTACTGTGTGTTTACAATATGCCAGAAACTGGTATAAGCAATTATATCAAGTTAACTCATTTAATCCTGACAAAAATCCTATGAAATTTATATTATGCCCATTTTAAAATGAGAAAACTAGAAACATAGGAAAAATAATATGATATAATAGAAAGGATATTGACTAGGGAAGCAGAGACCCTGTGTTCTATACAGAGTTTGTCATTTATTTAATGTGCAAAGATGGAATATAAGAAGCTGATTGGCCTTCTACTCCCATCAGTTCCCCTCTCTGTAATGACCCTCTAAATACCTTTCCCATTAATAATTAAGTACTTATGAAGCACTTACTTGTCCTGGACACAGTTATAAATACTTTATATATATGTATATACATATTAGTATTTATGCTTGACATATGTTAATTTGTTGAGACTTCACTACAGTAATAGGTTCTATTACTTTTCTCATTTTATAGATGAGAAGTTGAGATAAAGTCAATTTATGTGTCATAGAGGTAAGCTTTGAACTCAGGAAATCTGACCCTAAAATCCTTATTCTTAATACTACACAGTACTGATACATCGTGTGCACTCTAGTATTTTCCTATTCCTCAAACACCTAGATTTTATTATGGGGTCGTACAATAATTTTGTTCTCTAGGTTTGTTTATAAAATATATAAATCTGCCCTCCTCAACAAGAGAAAATCCCCAGGGAAAGAAACTTCTCAGGAGTCCTTATCAAAATTCTAAGTACATGAGAGTCACTTCATAAAAATCTGCTGTCTTGAGTCTAACTGGAGTATGTGCTAGATTAATAACATTTATTCTAAATGCACAACAACTACTTGACAAAATTGTCTTGTTATATCAGCCCTTGCTGTAACTCAGTTGTCATCATCATTGTTAACAGTCTGGCAATTGTGGAGAAGAGTTAGTGACCCTGCACACTGTGTTTGAAATAAAACAAAGATGACCTGTATGAACAGGTTCCACTTTATCACCTGTCAATCTTGGGAAAAGAGAAGGTAATTATTGTCTATTGTTCCAATTTGTTCAGGCTATGGATAGTTAGATAGTTATAGTTTCATACCTTTTTATTTAGCTCTTTATGCTATAAATATATATTCCTCATTATCATTACTGGTAACTGAGCACTTGGCAAGTCAAGCAATGAATTTTATTTTGGAATGCATTTGAAACACTTTACAGCCAACCACTGAATGCAACATTTATTTTTATTAAGTATCTACTTTGGAGTTAGCAATGTTCTAAAATCTGTGGTAAAAGAATACAAGGAACAAAAGGCAAATCTCTCCCCTCAAGGAGTACATGTATTTTATATGTTTTTGATAGTATGGAATGTGAGTCAAAATACTTTTTTGGAGAAGGTAGTGCAAAACATCTTTGTTTCTTAAAATAACATTTTTGGTAAGATATATAAAAACTTTTTGGCCATTTATACAAAGCCTGGACCTAATTTTATTTTTTAAATACTCATGTATGTTTATATATACATATGTATGTCTGTCTGTCTGCATGTAGAGAAATTTGCCTATGAGAATAACTCGCATAGACTTTCATGGGACAGTTGTACATATTTATGCCTTTTGAAATAGTGCCTAACACATGTATCTGAAAACCAGGGAAGATTTGAGACAGTCATTTTTGGTTCCTCTGGTAAATATTTTATTATTTATAGTCTTCCATTTATGGAATGATTTGGGTTAGGAAACTATATGATGACTAAATGATTATTTCAAAATGTCACTGAAAAGGCAGAGAGTAAGATAACATACTTCCAATTGAATAATTCAGTGTGATAGTACCGAAGAGCCATCTTGTTTCTTAGGCCTGCCTAAATCTATACTTAATAAATCTTCCAATTTATATGTACTATAAAGCATGAAGTATTTCCCATGTAAGATCTCCTTTGATTTTGGTCCAGATACATAGAAATATCTTTCTATTATATGTATGTACTAGATGCATGCAGGCAACTCAAGATAAAACAGAATATACTCAAATGTCAACGGTCTCATGTGATAAGATAATAAACAGGAGCATAATGTTTTTACTTGTTTACTTGTTTTGTTTTTTCCCCATGGCATCAGAGGTTTGAGGTATCATCATTTAGAGTGTACCACCATAATGTTTAATGAACCCTTGAAGTTTTTGGATTTCATTTTTTTTTCAGCTAAAAAGAACTACAAATTTTAGAAATATGTGCTTTTCTCTATGATCTAAAACAAGCAGTCCTCTCTCTCTTATCTAGAATGCCTGGACCTAAATGCTCAACAACACTTGAGTCTACTGATCACCATGGGAAAAGGGAACAATGCCGAATCCTCTGTTGTCCATAATCCCACCCAGGAAACCTGCCATGCATGTCTGGGAGACAGGACCATCTTCAAATCTCCCACAACAGTTGTCAGTAATCACTACAGGGTGAGTTTTCAGAAACCAAACTTAAAACATGAAAAAGATGCCAAAACAAAGTTCATTCAATTACATTGTGATTTCAAACATTCATGCCCTACCATCAAACATTAAAGGCCTAAGAAATCAGTGACAGAACTCCAACATTGAATACTAAAGGTTTTTGCCTTTAGTATTAAATATCCTATCTCAAATAGAGGCACATACAAACTAAAATTTTAAACCTTCTCACAATACATAGTAAACTCTTTTAAAAGAAACAGGAAGTACAAACAGTTTATAATTCTGAGTATCACAGTGGTGAAGGAGACCTGGAATTTCAAACATTAATTAAACAATTTTTATCTTTGCTGTTAATATAGGTCTACAAAGCAAGACTTTTACTAATGTTTCCTTATAGCTTCCCGATATGCTTTAGTACAAATATCTGGAGAAAGTCTAATGGAAACTGACACATTCATTCCAGTTGAACATTTATTTGGGGAATTTTAGTTCCGATTGCACAGCACTCTGCATTCATTGATCTAGCACATGAATCTTTATAGAGGTATTCTTTTCCTTCAGGACTGTATGCATAATGAACTTTAATGAGTGATCACACAGATGTGGAGAAATACGAAGGAGTTGGAGTTGAAGTTTGTTTTCCCCCTGTCTGATGAGCCCCTTTTTGGATATTATTTAAGGGAAGTAAAGACCATTAGAGAAAGCTAATAGCCTCCACAGTCCTCAGATTGTACTGATACTACTGATGGAAGAGTTAAGCCAAATTGCATTCTCAGAATGGTTCTGGGAACATACCACTTCCAGTAATGGTCCTATCTAACCATACCTAAAAGCAGAGAGAGCAAAGATGCACTTAAAGGTAATTATCCATCAACATTGGAAAATATGGTTAGTAGATTAAGAGAGTTGAGTATGTGCAATATATCTTGATTGCAACAAAGTAGTTGATACAGCATTATTCAATTTGCTAGTAAATTAATTTAAGTTGGTTTAGGCAGAAGTATAGTCAAATGAACTACTAGCTATCCAGAGGGCCATAAATAATAGATAACAATAAACACATTTGTTTTACATGCTCCTAATTTAGTTATTTTTCCAGAACTTTCCTTCAGATCAGAATATGACAGTTAATATAATATATGACACCCTCCAGTTATCTTTTCTTAAGATCTTTTAGGAATCCCATCTGTTCTATAAAGTTGCAAGGACCGATTATAATACCATCAGCAGCTCCCATTATTCAGGGCTTACTTTATTTATCCATAGTCAGTTTCCAGCTCCCCCTTGTATTTCTGTTTGATGTCTGGACTTTCTCTTAATGTAAAATGTTATGAGCAGAAGTACAGGACACTGGAAATAGCCTTTGCCTCCATACACAGAAGTTACCAACTTTGGCTTCTCCTGGCACTTTGATGGAGATGACAGACAGGGAAGTCAGTGCAGGCACTGCTTTTCTTTTCTCCTTGCATGGTACACCTTAACCATCTTCACAAATATGGACAAACCTAACCAAAGATATGAAGACCAGGCCAAGAGTTTCCACTTGGTAATTCAATAATTAAACACCCATAACATGTAACAAAAACACCTTTGAAGACATCATTACCTTATTCAACAAAAGAGAAAATGTAAAAGTCAAGAAGCACTTTTTACCTTTGCCAGATATGCATCTAATAAGGGATTAATAACCAGAATCTTCAGGGAGCTAAAAAAAAAAAAAAAAACTCCCAAAGAATCAATGACCCAATGGTCATTGACCCAATGGGCAAATGAACAAAACAGAAATTTTTAAAGAAAGAAATACAAATGGTTAAAAAAACGCATGAAGAAATGTTCGACATCCTTGATTATATAGGAAATAAAAATCAAAACCATGTTAAGATTCCACCTCACTCCTGTTAGAATGGCTACTATCAAGAACATAAACAACAACAAATGTTAGTGAGGATGTGGGGAAAAAAGAACCCTCATACACTGCTGGTGAGAAGCTAGTAAAACCACTTTGGTAAACAATATGGAGGCTCCTCCAAAAACTAAAAATGGAGCTGCCAGATGATCCAGAAATAAAACTCCTAGGCATATATCTGAAGAAATGCAAGTCAGAATACAATAAAGGCACCTGTACATCCATGTTTATTACAGCCTTATTCACAATAGACAAGCTATAGTACAGTGGATGAATGGATTAAGAAAATGTGACACATACATATGATGGAATGTTTTTCACCCATAAAGAAGAATGAAATTTTGTCATTTGTAGGTAAATGGATGGACTGGTGAACATCATGTTAAGTGAAGTAAGCCAGGTTCAGAAAGACAAAGTCATATGTTTTCTCTCACATGTTGGATCTATGCAGAACATGCTTCCAAAAGTGGGACTGTTAGAGAAGACTAAGGCAGGAGTAAAGGAAGAAAAGAACAACTATAGAGTGAATAATATTGAAATACATCACATCTGAGTAAGAACAAGACACAAAGAAACACAATACAGGGTTGAACAACACAAGGTAGGGAAAAAAGGGTATAATACCAAGGCAAAAAATCCTTGAACAATGAACAGATATTAAAACAATGAAGGACAGAAATGTATAACAGGTCATGTTAAGGGAAGGGTAATAACAGAATGTGGGGGGCAAAGAAGGGTGAATATGGTTGATGTACTTTCTATACATGTACTAATATGGAACATTGAAACCTGTTAAAGTCATTTTAAGAGGGGGATTGATTGATTGATTGATTGATAGGGTCTTGCTATGTAACCCAAGCTAGCCTTGAATTCTCAATCTTCCTGCCTCAGCCTTTTGAGTGCTTGGATTGCAGTCATGAACCACCATACCTGGGCTCCTTTTTTCTCTTCTTAAAAGGGACAGACCACTTTGAAGTCTGTACAAAGTCTTTTTGCTATTTTCTAAGACCATCATTCTCAGCTTGGTAGTGGTGGCTGTGGTGTTCCACAGAAGAGCTATGACAAGAGGATACAAACATCTAAGAGAACTTTTCATACCTTTGGAACATCTAAAACTATTGAATTAATATGTATTATATTAGAAGTTAGAGAAAAACTGTTTTCATATTATAAACTATAGAAAATAAAATCTGAAAAGCAGTCATGTTGGAAATACAAAAACTATAGTAAAGCTCAACAAAGATGTGTCTCTCCTGATGGGGTACAGAAGTAGGGGTAAGGAGAAACAGAAGACTCCCTGGACAGTGGGTGGTGGGGCACCTGTGAGGCAGGGAAACAGTCATGAATACTGCCTACTGCCTCTTGAGTTCTCTTGCTGGTGGTGAAGCAAGTATGGTTATGATTTCTTTATATCCCCTCAACTACCTTTTTTTTTAAACAGTGTCTGTCTATGTAGCCCAGGTTGGCATGTTGATCCTCCTGCCTCTGCCACCCAAGTGCTAGGATTGCAGGCGTACATCACCATGCTGCCCCCTCCCCTTCTCTTTTATGCCTCTGACACGCAATTGGTTGTATTGGGGAACTAATACAATGGTAATCCTTTAACAACTTTCTGAAAGTTGGAGTACCCGTGTAAAGGTTTAGGTACCAAATTACTGTGGCTCCTTTTCCAAGTTATTTAAAATGATATAAGATACAAGATAACAAGAAATAAAAGGCTATCTGACTCTTTTCTAGGTGGGAGGAGAGAAAACAGAACAAAATCAAGACAGAGAGCTTGAGAAAGAGGAACATGTAGCTAAGAAAGAGGACAGGGCAGAAAAAAATTTTCCACTAACTATCGATATGGTTTTAGACACATTATTCAATTACTATGAATATATTTCTTCATCTGTAATGTGGAGAAAATAAGAACTATTTTTCAGAATTCTTATCAATACAAATAAAATTAGATATATAGATGATAGGTAGATAGATCTTATATATATATTTTTAAGATTATATATTATTTTTATTAAATCTTATTTCTTTGGAATCAAGGCGAACAATGAGAACAGGGTAAGTTACCTCATTTTTATTTTCTAATCATAGGAAGTATGTCAGATGATTAAAAATCCTTACTTTTAATTAGTACAAAATGTTAAGAGAAATTTATTGTATAGGTCTTTTTAAAAAAAAGGAAAAGGGGACCAGGAACTAGAGAAAAGGTTAGATTAAAAAGAATTAACCTAGAAGGTAACACCCACGCACAGGAAATCAATGTGAGTCAATGCCCTGTATAACTATCCTTATCTTAACCAGCAAAACCCCTTGTTCCTTCCTATTATTGCTTATACTCTCTCTACAACAAAATTAGAGATAAGGGCAAAATAGTTTCTGCTGGGTATTGAGGGGGGGAGCGGGAGGGGGTGGAGTGGGTGGTAAGGGAGGGGGTGGGGGCAGGGGGGAGAAATAAACCAAGCCTTGTATGCACATATGAATAATAAAAGAAAAATGAAAAAAAAAAAAAAAGAAAAAATGCTCACCATCTCTAGCAATAAAGGAAATGCAAATTAAAACCACGCTAAGATTCCACCTCACCCCTGTTAGAATAGCCATCAAAAAAAAAAAAAACACAATAATTATAGGTAGTATTGAAAACAGCAGCTTTTCCAGACTTGTAAAAATTATCTTCATAAAAGTATCTTAAAAAATAACCTAGCAAGGAGCTGAAATTAAAGCGAATATCTTGTTTTTTAATAACATGACAACTTATGGAAAGAAAGCCTAAAAAATCTTGGTGAGAGAATGACAAAATATTTTAATTGATGTATAGCTGAATATCAGTTGGCTTACTGGGCTGTGTTTATGTGTGTTTCTTATTTTTAAAACTTGTTTCCCATTGGATTATAAAAATAAGACATACTGAATTTTAAAATCTGGATATAAATAAGCATAAAAATAATGAAAGTACTTCCACTAGTATTCACAGTTTACTTTTTAGTGCATATTACTACCTTGCCCCATTCTGTTTTTATTTTTATTGCTAAATCCTAATTTTAGCATCTCTTTCTAAAATTTGGACTTACTTCCATGTTTTCATTTTCTTAAATAAGTTTTGTTCTGTATCTTACTTGATTAGTATTTACTCAGAATTTTAGTCCCCAATTCTTGTTCTTAATCCTCTATTCCTATTAGTATTTTGGTATTTAGTTAATGTTTCAAACTTATCAATACTCTCTCCCACCATCATCTTCGTGTTTTTGTTTTTGTTTTCATTTTCTAATCTTAGATTCCCTTTTCTTTGCATTGGCTTTTTCCTGTTTCTCTCTCTATTCATTCTCTGCTCTTTCCTGCCCTGTTTTGTGCCCTGACAGGCCCTGGGAGAATGTTAATGGGCGGAGCAGGGTGGGGGGTGGTAAATGGAGGAGGTGGAGAGAGGTCAGGGAAAGAGGCTTCCTTTGCCTGACTATGTTGCTCCTTACCTTGGGTGGAAGCTCCTCTTGGCCCACTCCATCTTCCATGACTGTGGCACTTACTGATTCTGGCAGCACAGTTTTAATGACACCCTTCCCAGTTTAAGTCTGTAAGTGATCATGGTTTCCTACTTTTCACCCAACCATTTTTGTTCTCTAAACACCACCTACTCCTCTGTAAATGAACCCTTTTTGAAAGGGTTACATTCTTTGACAATGTCATCTACTTCATGTTGCGACAGTGATGGAGACAACTTTGGACCTATTCATCATTTTTTAAACGTTTGAAGTTTTTTATTTTTTGCTTTGTAGTTCAGTTCTTTTATTTCTAATGTTTACTCTTTTAAACATTAAATCTTGAAATTTTGCCTTAATTTATTATATTTTAATGAACTGTCCATTAGCAATTTTAATTTTTCCTACTCTAATATCGTGTTTTTTATTTTTTAACGATCATATTAGATCATATTATTGTTATATTGGGGGTACATTGTAATATTTACAAAAGTTCTTACAATATATTATAGTTGAATTCATCCCCTCCATCATTCTCCTTTATCCTCCCTCCCTCTAATCCTGGAATAGTTTCAACATGTCTTAGTTTTTCATTTTCATACATGAGTACATAATATTCTACCACATTCACCCTCCTATACCCTTTTCTTATATCCTTTCTCTCCTATTGATACCAACCCCCCAGGAAGGACCTGTTTTGCCTTCTGTTCTCCATTTTTATAAAAAGGCATTTTTGTTGTTTAAGATAGCGATACAGGGAGTTTCATTACATTTGGATTTCATAATGACCTGGAAAAAAGTAGGGTCACAGAGGATATCAGTCATAGAGAGAGCTCACACCATAAACAGGATGTTCTATAGTTTTTCCTATAACTTCCTATCCAGGTTCCTGGATCAATCTCTAGCCACTTTAAACTTCATTTTTCTAAGAAACAACAACAAATTCAGGATACTCAGGGACCCATAAGTCAATGCTTCACAAGGCAACTTATTTTCTTTATGCAAGTTCTATACTTTCTAATGCTGAGTATTTCCTATACCATCCAATCTTTGTAACTGCTTGTTTTTATGTCTGCTTTAATGTCTCGGACACAAGGAACCAGTGGTTTTCCCAAGCTGTATCAATGTGTTATAAACAAACACACCCTGAAATGAACCTTTATCTTCCAGGACTACAAACACCAGCAATGCATTGAAGCAGAAAGCAGAGTGGATGGGGGTGGCACTTGACATTCCAAGATATGAAATCAGTTGAGGGAACAGCTGAGCCTGAGAGAGCAGAGAGTGCTCATGTAGGGATTATGGTTTTTCTGATGTGCTGGTTTTGGCAAGAGAAGATATGAGGCTGCTTCAGAATAACCAGAAATGAACTCTACCCCCCACAGTAAGACCAAGAGCTTCCTACCAGGGCAGCAGTCACATGGAAGAAGGGTGTAAACCTTCCTTCAGATAGGAGATTGAGAGACACAGATATCAAACAGCACTGAAGTAAAAAAGATTAAAGCGAATCCACCATAACTGGATGGATTTGTTCTTCAGGAATGAGTCACAGTAAAAGGCAAAAAAATATTCCCATGAGGATTATTATTTACTTATTTATTTTGCAGTATTGGGAAGTGAACCCAGGCCCTCCTGTAAACGAGGCAAGCACTCTGCCACTGAGCTATACACCCAGAATTCCATGGAGATTAATAAATAATTCCGTAATAGAAAGATGGAGAATATGCTCCTGGAGGCATGGAGAAATAGCGCTTGCAGAAAAGACTGACTAAAGGAAGCAGAACTAAATATTTAAAGAATCAGCTTTGTATTCTCAACTGACAGTGAAAAATAATTACATAGGAAACTGAAATTGAGAGAAAACAGTGTGTTGAGGTAGGACTTCTTTGGTTCTAAGTAGCGTTGATAGATTTGGAGGATTCTGAGATAGCCCGTGGTACACGTCTGGATGTAACTGAGATACCAGTGTGACCCAACTGAGCACAGTGGAGGCTCTCCCTGCCCACACATCTGCCCTGTTTGTGCATCTGCTTGAGTCTGCATGCTCTTTGCACAAGTCCACATGGCTTTGAAAAGGCTACCAGAACATAGGTGCTACAGTTTACAGGTTTCATTTTCTCTGTCCCTTTCTAGCTCTCACCTGCAAGCTGGCATAAACTAACCAGCCCCTATGTAGTCACTTCAAGGACTAGGAAGTTCATAAGAAAGAGTGACAGGCCCACTGCACAGTGTCCTAAGAAATGATCTGAAATGGAAGGCAGGCATACATGCGTGCATGGCTGAGTGAGATCAGAAAAGAGCATTAAAGAAATTCCATCATCCAAATCAAATTTAGGAACAGTTCAGAACAAAATCATTGCTGAGAAAAGAAATAGTGATAATACTTAACTTGGAGTGCATTAGAATAAGAAAAAGAATAAAAAGTAAATGCAAAAAGCTTAGCGATTCTTTTATTTACTTTAATTAAGCTATGCTTTCATTTTTGTAAGCTTTTCCTTGCACGTTTCCACTAGTTTTTATGTATCAGAAATTCTCAAATTGAATAATTAGTTCATTTATTTCCATTCCTTCCTTCTTGACCTCATCCCATAAATTTTGATAAGCAAAATCCCTACTAGTATATTGTTTTATGTAAGATTGTATTTTAAATTCCAAGATTTTTATATTTCAAAATACTTATTAATATCTTGATGTATTAATTAAATCCTAGACAAAGACTGTCACCTGCACAAAATTCTATTTCTTTGATTGAATTTTCACTGAGGTTAATTTTCATTAAGATAAATAGAGTTTAATAAATGAACTATACTTATTAGTGCTGAGAGTATTCCATCTTAGTATGAGATGTCTTATTACATAAATTCTCCTAACTTTATTTTTATTTCTTTGAATTTTAGAGTGAGTGTTGCTATTATTTTATAAATGCATTGAAGGCTGAAAGAATTCTTTAAGAGTCATCTACAACTACTTCAATTCTATTTTTTTTTCATAGAATCTGATGTAGTTACTTGGCTCATAAAGGCCCATAACTGTTATTTTTCATAATGAATACTATCTCAGAGAGCTATTATGAAGATTAAATGAGACAATGTTTGCAAAGCACTTACTCAGTAATTGGTATATGGTAAATGCTCTATAAATGTTAACTATTACTCTTTCTTCCATCAGTAATCTCTGCTTTTATCTTTATTAATTCCCAGCTCCTGCATTTCTCCTATTTCTTAAATTGAATGCCTATTCCATTCACTTTATATTTTTCTTATTTAATTGTGAATTTTCCCTTAACTATAACCTATAGGTTTTGTTTTAAGATGTGTGTGTGTGTGTGTGTGTGTGTGTGTGTTTTAATGGTTCATAAACCTTAAAAAGTATTTTCTTCAGATTCTAAAAGGTTAGTTAAAACTGTTTACTAGGAACAATCTTGGACAAGCAGAAATGGCTTTGATTTGGAAGATGAGAGAAGCATATGAGGTTTTGATTGAGAATATTCTTATTTTTATCAATCTTTAAATAATTTAGAAATTTTAATTTTCAGTTTTATTTTTAATATAAAGGTCTGGATATGAAATAGGCATTGTTGGAAGCTCAGAAGAGTTTTCTCTTTGAACAAGGACATTCCAGTTTTAAAAAATATTCTGTGAGCATCAGAAAACATGACTGTTTTCAGTTTTTACTTAGTACATAGTTCATACATCCACTTACATTTTTTATATGTTCAATTTTTTTTCTACCAAATTAGTCTATTTCTGTGAGGTAATTTTTAAATTCTCTCCCTCATCCCTCAGGCTGTTTGTGGGATCCTTGGATTCTAATCTTACTTCCTTAGAAAAGTATAAATGTTCTAATTCTGTCCCAGGTTCCTAAATTGCTGAGGAAAATATCTCCCTGTTTTGACTTGTGATTGGTGAGCGCTCCTTCCTATTTACAAATGGTAAGATTTGCTTTTTTCTCCCCTTGGAGTTCAGGAATTTTTCCTGGCCATTATAATATTTCTTTGTTGGTGTTAATATGGCTTGATAATCAAAAGACTTTGACCTGAAAACTCAGCTCAGTGAATGATTCTATTACTTCTTTGATTATTTACCTTTTTCTATTTGTTTCTTTACCTGTTTCTGGAATTCTTATTATAAGAATGTTTGATCTGAATTTTTCTTCGATTATGCTTTTTTCCCTCATCACTCTTTTTACTCTTGATTTTAAGATTATTTCCAATTCCTTTTCCACATCATTACGAAGTTTTCATTGTATCCACTCTGTTTTTCACTGCCTCTTTTGAATTTTTAAAATTAAACACATCATCATTTTGTGGGAAAATTCCTTTTTTTTCCCTTTCATTCTTCTTTATTGTTTTGCCGGGTAGGGGTACATTGTGGCATTTGCAAAAGTTCTTACAATGTATCAAATGTATCATACTTGGATTCACCTCCTCCATCACTCTCCTTTATCTCCCCCTCCCCCTGTTCCTAGAATAGTTTTAATAGTTATCATTTTTGCATTTACATACATGTGTACACAGTATTTGCACCTTATTCACCCTCCTATCTCCTTTCCTTGCCACTTTCCTCTCCCCCTGAACCCCCCCCCAGGAGCTTCCCCACCCTCCTTTTCTCTGATTTTGTAGAGGAAAAGAGAAAAAAGAAAAAAATGGCATTTTTTCTTATTTGAGATAAAGGAGCTATACAGAGAGTTTCCTTGTGATATTTCCATGTATGTATGTATTATAACCCCAATTGATTTCATCTCCTCTATTGTTCCTCATCTACCTTAGTCCCTTTCTTATGGTGGTTTCATCTGGTCTCAGAATTCTATCTTCATTCCTGTATAGACAGTATATCAACCATATTCATTTTCTTAGTTTCCTTCTTTTACCCTCCCCCTCCCATATGTGACCTCTCCTTAGTGTGACCAGTGTTTCATAATATTGTTGCATGTGTATTAGGTCTGTATTCCTCTTTGTAAGATTTTCCCCTCGGATTTCATTTAATTATTTTTAATTCTATTTCTGCCATAATAAGTCCCTCTCTATGAGACCTGTTCTAATTTTTTCAATTTTATCTACATTTTTAAAATTATGATCAGTCTTGAATGTTTATTAATTTTCATTTTCTGATTATCATTGCTACACGTGGCCTATGAGGAACCTCACAGCTACGTTTCTTAAAGCATTTTTAGTGGCATATATTAGTTGTACAGGGTAGTTTCATTGTGACATTTCCATCTATGCCTACAATGTACCTCAGTTAGATTTACCTATCCATCATTCTCCCTAATCCTCCTTCCCATTCTTAGAATGATTTCAACAGGTTCCATTGCTCTATTTTCATACAAGTATATTAAGTACATTAACCACATTCATCATCCTCTTTGTCTCTGTTCCCCTTCCACTAATACCCATCCCCAAACAAGACCTGTTTTACATTCTTGTCCTTCACTTTTATTTTTAGTGTATATGCATTGTTCAAAGGGGTTCTATTATATTTTTCACACATGAATATATTTTTTAGTTTAATGGATTAACTACCTCTATTAATCTCTCTTTCCCTTTTCCCCCTCCCGTTTATTTTTCCACAACTTTCAGTGTGTTTCACTATGCCACAGGCTGCAATGTGTTTAGACATTATTCACTTGTAGGGCAGGAGGAGTGGCTTAAGCAGTAGAGCACTTGTCTAGATATTATTCACTCTCTACTATTCTCTTTTCCTCTCCCACTTTCCCCTAGTCCTCTCAGACAGTCTCACTATTACAAACATGTTCTCTCCCTTTCTCTTTCTATATATGTATGTATGACCATGTATGCATTTATGTGTATATTTATCTTTCAAGCCTACCTTCCACATGGGATAGAAAACATGTACCCTTTCACAATTACTTATTTCCTTTGAATCCATTTGTCTTTGGAGGGAAGCCAATGAGTGAGAATGAGCAGGTGAAGGGATATCAGTTTCAAATCTGTCCCTAACAGGAGGGCAGTACATAGGAAGCCAATGGGATGTGGCAATTCTCTGGAAATTTTAGTCTTACAGAGTGATTATCTTCTTCCTGTTTATTAGAGGACAAAAGTTCAGTTTAATGGAGAAAGGTTATTTAGAAGTACCCAGCATCAGAAATATGAGAAAGTTTCTCCCTTTGGTACAAGTGAGCAAGATACCAGAAATAATATTTGTGACAATGTGATCAAACTGCTGTAACTCCTCAGGAATCCACTGGGTTAGTTTTCTTCACCTCAGGCTTTGCTAAAGAGACAAACCACTATCTCATATGGACCGCACTTCAAACTGTTGTGTGCAGTGTGTGAATTTGAAATACTTACTTGTTCCACATCACAGAAACCCAAACCTATAGTTTCCAGCATTAAATATAATTTTATCCATCACAGTAACCATTAGAAAAATAGAAACATCATGTTACCTAAGGGGAAGATTAAGAGGAGAACTCAAGAGCACACAGTATATAAATTCTTCCTTCCTCCAGCTCCATCTTACTCATAATTATATATATATATGTATATATATATATACCATGATGATATTTGTATTATGTTATGCTAAGACAAGTCTCAAAAGATAATTGGCCCTGCTAACAGATTTCTTTGTGAAAGAAAATCTCTGAATTCTTTTAGAACTAAAGTAATAATTTTTCCCCTAACATTTAACTGGTTGTATTAATCATCTTTCTGTTGCTGTATGAGCTACCTGAGATAATCAACTTACAAAGAAAAAGGGTTTATTTTGGCTTACAGTTTTGGAGGCTCCAGTTCATGGTTCTTTGGTCCCATTGCTTTAGGGTCTGTGGTAAAGCAACACATCACAGTGAAAGAAAGAAAGCTTAAGGGTGTATCCTAAATGATGTAAAGACCTCCCACTGGCCCTCTCTCTAAAGGTTCCACCACCTTCCAATAATGCCAAGCTGGGGACTGAGCTATCCCCAGATATTTAAAGTCCAAATTATAACATTGGCCTATTACTAGCATCTCCAAGAAATATTTAGCACACGGTCTTGATGCTTTGGGCAGTGCAGTTGAGATAACAGAGACATGACTTTGGAATAAGGGATGATGGTCTACTGGACTATTGAGCAGGAATCTGCTACTTAGAGATTGATTCATTCTGTTATTTAGTGGTATAGTTCCTAAAGACTTTAATTTGAAGTGTTTTCTGTAAATTATAATTCAACAGATGATCTATGGATACTTTACTGAAACAAATTTATAGCCATGGTGACCCTAAATGTTAGTTAATGCCTCACCTGTGGATTCTCACTAAAATTTGGCTGTCTCCAGAAAGTCTTTCCCAGGGGATTAAAGTTCCCTTACAGCAGTTTGGACTTACTGTAGAAACCAAAAACAAAGGACTCTAGACTTTTATTGTCCTTTCTGAAAGGATACAAGGTTGGCATGATAGATTATTCCTTCTTCCCTGAGTGTTACATTCTGTCTCCCTCATCCCCTATTTGAAACAGCCGAAATCTAAGATTTGCAAATTTTTCTCCTTTCATACTAGCATAAATACAAATCTTTGTCACTGTCATTACAGATTAATTTTAGTACTGGTTTTTCAAAGAGGACAAACATGCCTATGAGCTTGATTAGAAAATCTTGCCTTCCCTACCATTCCCTACCAACAAGAATTAATGACAAGGGCACCATTTGTGTGTTGTCTTTAAATCTACTTTCTTGTATTCAACCCACAGCCTCCTTCCTAATTCTTCCTCATTAACAATCAATGAAGAGGACATAATTTATTGCCAAATTGTTCATACAACTGCTCAAGAGGATCCCTACTGATTCACTTGGACTTCTCTCAATTCTTGTCAGTTGGTGTGAGAAACCTTCATCTTCCCTGTACCAGAAAGCCAGCTTTATGAATGTATATAATTCACTTCCTTGCTTCAGCAACTATCTACCATACTTAGTAAAATCTAAACTCTTTTCTACAGCCCCTGATGACTGACATTCCCTGGTCCTGGAAATCTTTCAAACATCGTATTTCTAAATTCCAGCACACAGAATTGGAAGTATGGCTCAAGCAGTTGAGCACTTACTTTGCAAGCACAGAGCCCTGAGTTCAAACCCCAGTCCCACTAAAAATAAATAAATTTCAGTGCACCAACCTCCTTGTAGTTCTTCCTTTTTTTTGGTGGTACTGGGGTTTGAACTCAGGGTCTCACACTTGTTAGGAAGGCTTTCTTTTTTTTTTTTCATTTTTCTTTTATTATTCATATGTGCATACAAGGCTTGGTTCATTTCTCCCCCCTGCCCCCACCCCCTCCCTTACCACCCACTCCACCCCCTCCCGCTCCCCCCCTCAATACCCAGCAGAAACTATTTTGTCCTTATCTCTAATTTTGTTGTAGAGAGAGTATAAGCAATAATAGGAAGGAACAAGGGTTTTTGCTGGTTGAGATAAGGATAGCTATACAGGGCATTGACTCACAGTGATTTCCTGTGCGTGGGTGTTGCCTTCTAGGTTAATTCTTTTTGATCTAACCTTTTCTCTAGTTCCTTGTCCCCTTTTCCTATTGGCCTCAGTTGCTTTAAGGTATCTGCTTTAGTTTCTCTGCATTAAGGGCAACAAATGCTAGCTAGTTTTTTAGGTGTCTTACCTATCCTCACCCCTCCCTTGTGTGCTCTCGCTTTTATCATGTGCTCAAAGTCCAATCCCATTGTTGTGTTTGCCCTTGATCTAATGTCCACATATGAGAGAGAACATACGATTTTTGGTCTTTTGGGCCAGGCTAACCTCACTCAGAATGATGTTCTACCACTTAAGCCACTCCACCAGCCCCCTTCTTGTATTTCTTAAACACTAAAGAACTCTCCATCCCAAACTCTATTGCTGAATAAGTACATGGCTTCTTCTCTCCCTTCCTTCAAATGGTTGCTCAAATATGACCTTCCTGTGGTGGACTTACTTGAATAATTCAGAGAAAGCCATCAGTTACTCTAATCTCCCATGTTTTTTCAGCATAGTTATTATTATCACTTCTTACCAAAACTATTTCCTTCCAGCAAATTTCATTATTGTAATTTCCCACTTTATAACTTCTCTAAAGTCAGGCTTTGTCTGCTTATCCCCAACCTTACATCAGAACCTATCCATTACTTGGCAGTATTTGATGAATATTTGTTAAGTGAAATGAGTATTTATTAAATGAAATATGATAATGTTAGTTGTTTATACATGAAAGGGACTATCACTTTCTATTCATAAATGAACATATAAAACCTGACATACCTGGAAATGCAAACATTTATAAAGCTTGATTCCTTATGAAAAATGGTATGTTCAGTTTCCCCAAATTTCTTCAGATAGTCTGTAAATGATGAGGCCTAGAGGACATGTCAAGGTCACTATAAACATCCTTATCTATCTCCCAACTTTCATGCTTCTTTACATGTTCTCCCTAGAGTGTTACAGGTAATCATATTGTAATAAAATGCACATCAAATTATATCCCCTTTTCAAAATCTCCAGTGCATTCCATCACATTTAGAACAACATTCAAAATCTTAATTATGACATTTTAGGTCATATCCTAACACCTAACTGAGATAGGACAGAGCTAGAACTTTAGAAGAGAAATCCCAGAATTGAGAAACTTGTAATTGTTCATGTATGGGAATGGCTAGTGGGGTCTTGGTGAAGTCAGGCAGAAATGAAGGAAATCTATCTTTGAAAGGCAAGCTATACTGTGTCAATCCATGAGTTTGCTACTTCTAGACTTCAAGACAAGTGTTAGTAGACACAAGGGAGACATTTCATGAATGTCAATATATCATTTAGGTATTACAATTATATAGCAAAGTTTCAAAGTAAATGAAGCAAAAATTCACAGAAATAAATGGAGAAATATCTAAATGCACAATTAAAATTGGAGATTTGAGCAATTTTCTCAAAGTATTTCATAAGATGACTATATAAAATCTGTAAAGAAACAGAACATGACCTGAATCAAATTGACAATGATAGAACATTTTAGCAAACAACTAAAGAATTAATTCTCCTTTTCAAGGGGTCATGGAACATTCACCAGCTTAAGTCACTCCTGATAAATAGCATAATTCTCAGACTGATTTTCAAAGATCATAATTTGAAAAGTGTTTTTTGCCAACATTAGAGTTTAAAGGAAATCACAATAATATAATTATCTAGAAAAATCCAAAATATTTGTAAATTAAGCAACACACTTCTAAATAATTCATAAGTCAAAGGAGAAATCACAAGGTTAAAAAATATTTTCAACAAAATGATGGTGAAATGTAACCTACCAAAATTTGCAACATGATAGCTGAACAGTAGCATGCACCTGTCTTCCCAGCTACATGCAAGGCTGAGATTAGGAGGATCATGGTTCCAGGCCAGCATGGGCAAGAAAGGTTGCAAGATCCCATCAGAAATGGGAGTGCAGCAAACTAAAAGGCTTCTGCACAACAAAAGAAACAATCACTAGATTTAAGAGACTGCCCACAAAATGGGAGAAAATCTTTGCCAGCTATTCATCTGATAAGAGACTAACATTCAGAATCTACAGGGAGTTCAAAAAACTCAATCCCCAAAGAGTTAGCATCCCAATGATGAAATGGGCAGATGAATAGAAGAGGAAATTTTCAAAGGAAGAGGTACAGTTGGTCAATAAATTCATGAAAAAGTGTTCAACTTCCTTGGCCATAAAAGAAATGCAAATCAAAACTACACTAAGATTTCATCTCACCCCAGTTAGAATGGCCATCTTCAAAAGCAAAACCAACAAATGCTGGCACAGCAACCCTTATACACTGTTGGTGGGAATGCAAATTAGTACAAACACTGTGGAAAGCAGTATGGAGATTCCTTAAAAAGCTAAAAATAGAAGGGTCAAACAATCCAATAATACTGCTCCTTGGCATATAGTTGAAAGAATGTTAGGTCAGGATACAATAGAGACACTTGCACACTGATGTTTATTGCAGCACTGTTCACAATAGTCAAACCAAGGAAATTGAGATGCCCTACAACTGATGAATAGATACACATACACAGACATATATACATATATATTTTATGTAATGTAGTTTTATTCAGCCATAAGGAAGAATGAAACCATGTGGTTTGACAGTAAATGGATGCAATGCAATTGGAGAATATGTTAAATGAAGTAAACCAGGTTCAGAAAGACAAAGGCCACAGGTTTTCTCTCATATGTGGAAGACAGATCCAAAACAGAAACATATACACATAAACATGATCATATTCAAACTTATGTGTAAAACATTTTCATAATAGTGAAACTACTCTGTGGAACTTGGGAGAGGAGGGAAAAGAAAAGAGAATGATAGAGCATCGACAATATCAAAATGCATAACTTCTGTGCAAGTAGAGGATATAACAAAATATATTAAAAACTGTTGAATAATGGGAGTTGAGAGGGAAGGGGTAAGAGAGAATAATGGAAGGGGTTGAACTGACCAAAGTAAAGTATACTCACATTGGGGATACATCAAGAAACCCCTTTGAACATTGACTTTGAAAATAATAATGAAAGACAGGACTATAACATAGATACAGTGTGAAGGGGTGTACTCATGGGAGTGGGGAGGGTGAATGGAGGAGATGAAGGTGAGGGAACATGGTTGATGTTCTTCATATATATATATAATATACAAAATAGAACAACAAAATCTCTTGTAATTGCTTTAAGTAGGGCCCAGGAGGAGGTTATGGGGAGGAGATGGTGGAGGGAATCTAACCAAAGTACAATTTAAGCCTATTTGAATTGTCACAATGAATCCCCTTGTACAACAAATATATCCTAATAAAAATGAAAAAACAAACCCGTCTCAATAAAAACAGCTGGGCCTGGTGGTATGCACCTGTCATCCCAGCTACAGCAGAAAGTGTAAATAGAAGGCTGGTATGGGCAAAAAACAAAACTCTATCTCAAAATGACCAGAGCAAAAAGAGCTGGCAGCATGGCTCAAGCAGTATAGAGCTTGCCTAGCAAGCATGAAGCCCTGAGTTCAAATCCCAGTGCAACTAAAAAATGCAGAATGTGGTTTAAACAGTGCTTAAATGAAATATATAATCATAAATATTAATATTAGGAAATTTTCAATGGTTCCCATTGCCCATAGTTGCATGAAAAAGTCCAAAACTCATGATATGCTACATCAGACCTGTGATCTGGTCCTTTCTTAGATGTTCAGATGGCATCTTCTGCCCCTCCTCACAGAAGGCTTCATGACTCATTCTCAATTCCCTGCATTTGTGGTATGCCCTCTGGCAAGCCTTCTAAGAAGAGAGGCTTCTACACTCTCTAGTTCTAAAACTATTCTTGTAAAGTTTAGTCAAAGCAATTTCTTATCCCTGACACCTCAGGTTGAGGAAAGTCTCCTCTATTCCTTTAATTTTTACTTTAAATAGAGCAGCAGAAAAAAGCTTATTTTCTATAGCATAGTTGGCATTGACTGAGCAAGCCTCACTTCAAAGAAGCCATTAGTCTTCCTGACAGTATTTTTTCATGTCTTCATCATACTATTTCTTTCATCCTTTACTATGTGCCTAAGATTTTTAAACCAGTACACTTATATTACATTTTTTGAGGTCATTAATTATGACCCACTGTAGTTCTACTTTATTTGTACCTTCCATTTTATTCTGCATTAACTAGAATTGTGGTTTTTAAATTTTTATTATTGTGCTGAGTGGGGGTGTATTGTGACACTTAATAAAAAGTTCTTACAATATATCAAATACATCATACTTGAATTTATCCCCTCCACCATGCTCCTCTATCTTCCCCTCATTTCTGAAATAGTTTCAACAGGTATCAGTTTCCATTTAAATACATGTGTACACAGTATTTTTACCATATTCACCCTCCTACACCCTTCCCCACCTCCTAGAATTGTGTTATGCCTTCTCAAATGTTTTGAACTATTCCAGAAATTCATGTTTTAAGATAAAGTCTATTTTTTCTCTCTGAATATTTTGAACTCTGGTATCCTAAAACTTTGAATATTATCTTAGTCTGTTTAAAATGAAATAACAAAATATCATGACTGGGTAGCTTATAAACAACAGAAATTTCTTTCTCCTAGTTCAGAATCTGGGAAGTTCAACATCAGTCAATCTTGCTGGCTGATGAGGACCTCCCACCCCTGAGCTGCCCAGGATGGAGGCTGCATGATCATTTATTGCTTGGACTAGTCCAGCTTCACACGACTGTTATTCATTTGAAATACATCCTAACTTACTTGTTTCTAATTGCTCTAACATTAGGAATTCCCTTTCCCTCCTTACTGAATTATTTTTAACTATGAAGAACAAGGACTATGATGCTTCAAGGACATCAAAATCACACACACACACACAGTGTGCCAAAGAAGTATCATTCTTTTCCTTTTCCTTTCTGTAGCCCTTCAATCTCATTTCCCCCATAATTTATGGTTAATAAACTTTGCTGGTGATTGATTTACCCTTCCTGCTTGCATGTGTGTGTTTAAGATAAATTATATATTCTTTTGCTTTCTCTTCTTTCTTGAACAAAACTTAACATGCTATATATGCTCTTTTGTACTTTGTATTTTGCATTTAATAATGTATCCTAGAAATTACTACATACAAATTCACAAAGACATTTGTTTTATAACAGCATAATAATTCTGTTTGTAATATGGTTAATTGGACTAACTCCTATGTTTGGACACTTAAGTAATCCCCAATATTTTATAATTGCAGTCTTAATAAAAATAACTATGTTTCATATAATTAGAAGTATATCTTCATGGTAAATTCCTAGAATGTTATATAAGTAAGCAATTTTGCAAATCACAGTCTATAAAGATTAGACCATTTTAAGTTTCTACCAGCAATGTTTGAGAACTTCATACATGCATACATATATACATACCCAACATCATCATCAAGAATATATGGTCAAACTGAGTTTTTTTGCCATTTAACAGATGAGAAATAGTATTTCAATGTGCAGCTGGCGCTCGATGTCCATGGGTCCAAATTCATGGATTTCGCTTACCAGAGACAAAAAATACATATTTTTTAAAAATTGTGTCAGAACTGATATAGTACAGATTTTTTCTTTTCATTATCCTCTAAACAATACAATAAAACAACTGTTTACATAGCATTTACATTGTATTAAGGATTATAGATAATCTACAGACGATTTAAAGTATACCAGGAGGATGCAAACACTATGTCATTTTATATAAGGGACTTAATGTCTGTATATATTTTGGTGTCAGTGAAGATCTGGGAACCAAGTCCTGTAGATACCAAGGGATAACTGTAGTTTAACTTAAGTTTCTCTAACTTGAATGAAGTTGGATATTTTTACAGGCTTAAGGAATATTTTCCCATCTCTTTATGTGACTTCTTTTCATAACACTTGACCTTTTATGCTTTATAGGATTTTGATTTTCTTTCCTTTGATTTTATAAATCTCTGTATATTAGGGATATTAGTCTTCCCTGTGATGTCCACTACAAATATTTCTTTTTCTTGCTTGCCATTTGTCTTTTAAGTTTATTTTTGGTATTTGGGTTTCTTAATTTTTTTCATTTGATTTTTTTTTATTGTTGTTGTTTTGAGACAGGGTCTTGCTGTGTATTCCAGTCTGGTATCAAACTCAAAATCCTCCTCCTTCAACCTCTCAAATTCTGGGATTACAGACACATACCCAGCTTGCCTTGCAATTTTTAAATGTAGCCTAACATTCCTTTTTTTTTTAACTGAATATGGATTTTTATCCACAGTCTTTGACCCAGGCACAAAATAATTAAAGCTGTCTTTGAGTTCCACATAACTCGTATTGGTTTTCAGATCTCTGATCTATTCAATATGAAAAATGGATCTAATTTTATATTTTCCCAAATGGCCTCCAATTTATGTCCCAACACTTTAACAAAAGCATTGGCCCTAGTGATTTGAGAACCACCTCCATCACACAATGGCTGTCTTGCTTTTGCACACACATGCAACACACACATACTTGCACACACAGTGGGCTTACTTCTTTTGACCCACAGAAAATACCGAATGAATCTATTTTAGTTGACATGCAGGAAATATATTTTTCTCAGCTGAAGTATAAATTATACAGATGGGTAATATGCTATTCTATGAAGGAGCTTTAATCATTACTAAACAAGTCTCAGTGTTTTATAAAAGAATGATGTAAAATATGACTCTCTTTTGCTATATGCACTTCCTCCAAAGTGTATATGTATATACACTTTTTTCTGAAAAGAAATTTTTCTGATTATTAGTATTATTCTTATCTAATAACTACTGTGAACCTCAAAGGTGTAAGAGAGATTCTGGCCATAGAATCCCATCAACTCCTGATATATAAGCCAGGTCATGATCTGTGTGGGCCTTTGCCAAAACACAGTGCCCTGTCACAGGAAAGCGTCATCTCTGATCACTGTCTGATCTTATTTCAGAGCAACAGACACTGCAGATTACCGGAGAGATAGTTTATTATTTTTCCCATAAGTCCCATTGCCAGAATTTAAAACCCAAATTGAATTATTGAAACATCTCAGCAAAATCCTGTCGCTGTACAATTTGGAAGGAAAAACAACAGAAATAAAAAATGCAAGCAGGGAGATTGCTTGTAATTTTCACAAGCTATGTTGAATTTTGATTTATTTGGATTCCCACTTTGAAATACACAATAATATTGGGATGCAATTATAACCCTACAAATTATCTGTAATAATTTTAGAAAGTTTTCACTTTTGCTCCATCGGGTTGTGAGAAAGCACATGCACTAGTGTCTAGTGCAGGGGCTGGGGAAGTTGTACCACCAACATGAAAGCAACGTCTTGCCCTGGCATTCAGTTTTGACCTAGCTTATATGCTTATGCTTCATTCCAAGAGGAATGGCTACCTGCTGTAAGCATTCAGACAACACACTGCAAAAACAGGTTATCTGCATATATCTGGCATAATGTCAACAAAATTTGCAAATACATAAATAAATGATTAAGTGTTTATCTGGCTATTTAGTGGTGTTTATTTATCATAGCCCACTGTAGCATAAGAACCTCCAAACAATTCTGTGTGAAATTTTTTTAAAGTTTTTTTTAGGTTTGACTAAGGATGATGTGAAATTTCCATCTTGGTTCCATTTCAATGACATTTTCTTGTGTGTCTCAAAAGTACTAAAACAGGAAACTTTTCTGGGAAGGAAAGTATTTGACCGGGAGAATTTGTCTTTTGCTGTCACAATCTTCAGCTACCATTCAGCTAAATGTTGTTTGGAATAATATGGCCTTAATGCCCCTATCTCCTGCTGAATTGCTCAGACGAGTAGGAGATTAGAGTGAAAAGAGGTGCCAGTATTATCTCTGCGAGTGCGCCAGAGGTCACGCTACACTAACAAGGCCGCCCCGGGCCGGGTGACAGAACCCAGCTGCCATCCGCACGGCCCTCTCCTCAAAGGTCCTCTTAGTGTGGAGCTCTGTCTCAGAGAACCTGGATTCTAACCAGGTTTTTTCTACCTCAAAAAAAGTGGCTAGCTCATCATTATTGTCCTCATTTTTTAAGAAAAGCCTACATGTGAAACCACTTACCTGTTAACCTATGAACCTTACAGAATATTTGTAATGCCACTTAAAATACCTAAACTCAGGTTGGCTATCACCGACTCCTGGTACTGCCTACTGATTCATTTACCTAAAAAGTAAAAGTCTTAGTTTTCTTTCTTTTTCTTTCCTTCTCTCCCTTCCTTCCTTCCTTCCTTCTTTCTTTCTTTTCTCAACCATGAGATTTAGTGTGACTGGTTTTTTTGCAAATTGTTTAGTACCTTTTTATTTATTCTGAGAAAAGTAACACTATGCACAAAAGTCACTGCGTTCTTGCATTTTAATCTTCAAGAATTGTCTTAGTACTTTAAATTTTTTCCATTATTTTTTCCTATTGAGCACTCTTTAGTCATGATAATCTTTTTTTTCTACGACTCCTTTTCTTCTTTTTGTAAGATGTTAAGAAAATTCTTGTTTCTTTGGCATAGTACTAGCTATGTAAGTAGCTTTCTTTTACTTTCTTCCTGGGTGCTGGGGGTGATTATTTTTTAAGTCAACAAAATTCAGAAACTGGGAAGATCATTTAGCCAGTAGAGGGAGATAGAGGTATCTAATAGTGTAGCAGGGCACAAACTATAGCTGTACCTTTTATTATCATTATTATTTTTAGTATGAAGATGCTTTTTAATGCTCTCCCAGTAATAAATTATTGTACACTGCTCTCCCTATAAAGGTGAAAAAGTAAATTAAACTATCCATTGCCTTTGAGGAGAATGAGTCAGAGAATCTGATTGGTTTTCAAAGCAGCCTTGGAAAAGAAAATGATTTGAAAAACAAATAATTTTTAAAATTATGTTCATTAGAATAGCATAATTTAAAAACATTATTAAAATAAACTTACATTTACACGGTGCCGGAAAGGGTGGGGAAAAAGTCATCTCAGGGCTAAAGCTCAAAGGAGACCTCAGATTTGATTATGTCTTACAAGATTGGTGTTTAAATGGTCTTGCTAAGTTAATGCATGAGATTTCTTCTCATCAGGGAATGCACTTGCACTGAGGGGAAAAAGGATACAAAAGCATTTTTGGTGCCCTATTTTTTCATTTATCAACATTTGTAATTATAGTTAAGTGCTTCCAAAACAGAGTTCCATCCAAGAAAGGTCCTGCATTTATATGATGCTTTTAACTTTTCAAAGTATTTTTATATGTACTATCTCATTTTAAAGTAGATCTGACACAGACCCAATCTATTAAGGAAGTGACCCTTTAAACCCAAGAACACTCTGGATTTTTTTAAAGCTATACTTATCTTAGCTACCATTATAAAACTTAATGAAAGTAATGGTGATACTAAAACTTCCATAATCAGTATAAAATTTATCTGGGTAGAAGATTTGCAAAGAACTATTAAATTCTTTTAAAATCCAGAAGGCTTTCATTTTAATTAATTGAAGTTATTTGTTATTTCTGTTAAAAGTAATACTGTCGAGGATTTTATTATGGCCATTACTATTGAGAGTTTTGGAGAAATAATAAGTTTTGTGAGTGTGACCAGACTTTTCCATAAAATACTAGGATGTTGAGATGTGACTTTTTAAAAGATTTCTTAGAATATGATCAAATGTCTTCTTGAAGAATTGTATCATGTTCTTTTTTGAACATGCTCAGTCCATCGTGTCTTAAGAAACAGTGGATTCTCAAGCATTGTTTTTGATTGTCTGCATTTCTGTAGCTTGGAAACTGGGATGTCTATTCTGGTTCTTGTCCATCTTCTGTAGTAACAAGACCATTTTGTTAAAGGCCAGAAAGGATATAAAGTCTGTCAAAGTTGTTGATTCATTCCGAATTACCATCTGAATGTGTACGAGTAAGTGGTCATACATTGAGTAACAAAAATTGAGAAATGATACTGCATACAAACTGTAAAAATCAATTGCTTCAGCTGGGCTAAAATTTCCTGGGGAAATATTTTTTCCCCAAGCATGAGCCAAGTATGAGATAAAAGAACACTATTGTCATCTCCTGAAACTAAATTATCAGGGAATCTGGGCTGTTTCCTTGATAATTCCAAACTCTGTCATTTTTATACATGATTTGCTTCATTTTCTATTTGTTACTCTTTTAAATTATATGAAAAAAATTATTAATGGAACATTGTGTAGTTAACATGTAGAAAAATACAAGATATTTTCTTTCTAATTTCGACTGAAAAACTATGGCATTGAATTTTGAATTAGTGATATTCCCATGCTATTTTATCAAAGAAGAAATTATTTTGATTGATTTTACTTTTTACATTTCAAATCTATTTATGACATCCTTTGTTGATTGATCTTGAGAACACAATAGATTGTGGGATAAAATTGAGGTAGGTCATCATGTAAATAATTGACTCATTCCAGGAAAATATACCTATTCTATGTTTACACAAAATTTTGTTAATTGCATTTTATGTCAACATTAAAGTATTTTAAAATTTATTTTACTGTCATTTTAATTTTCTAAAATCTACTACAATTGTATCCTCTATATCTCTATACGAACCTACCATTGCTTTTGCAAGGATGTAATGTTATAATTTGTATGAAAATATTTGTTATACAAGGAAATTCTCAATTAATATTATTATTATTATTACACTAAACATATTCTAGTCATCTTTGCAGTTCACTGCAACTTGAGGGATAGAAACTGAAACACAAAATAGAAAAGGACTGTTTTATACAAACTACCCAGATAAACTGTGTGAAATTAGCAGATTATATGGTAATTTTATTTTAAAAAATGTTATAAGCTTAAAGATAAATCACATACAACTACAATTCGACATTGTCTTTTTCACATATTTAGACTTCCAAATCCCTGTAAGACTGAAGTAGGTGTTTCTGTATTTGAGAAAACAGGCCAATAAGGAAGAAATTAACTCTTCAGTTTCATGTATGTTTGCGTTAAAATGGCAATTAAGCTAAAATCTCCCAATTTCGAGTCTCATGTTTCTTCTACTGCTTATACAGTTCATTATGCTATAGCTTCATATTGTTATTATCTGATTGATTCCTTGTTTTCTAAGTATTTTGCTAAGGTGGTACTTCAAATAGAAAGTCAGATGCCTACAGTTTGCTTATGCCTTCATTCTCTCTATGATTTACTCAAATGCATTCATTGAGCAACTTTATGAGATCAGGTGCAATAGAAGGAACTATGTACCGTTAAAACAGATGCAAGTTCCCTGAGGTGCGACCATGCAGGGAAGGTTTGAAAGCAGTGCCCTCTATGTGGGTAAGAGTTGAGGTCAGGAAGAAGCAGAGGTCAGACCATGAGCTTTTGCTCACAGAGAGATGAGAAGTTACTGCAAGGTTAGAAAGGGGAAGAAAAATGTCATTGTCTAATGAGCATGTTAATGTCATCACCAACAGTTATGTTGCAAATAAATATGCGAGGTAGAAGCAGAAATTCCAGTTAAGAGGAAATTGTAGGTGATATTAACCTAGCAATGCATTGTGCGATAATAAGTAATTAGAAACTGGGTATATTTTATAATATAAACTTGTGACAGAGATTATTGACTGTCCTCCCAAGTCTCTTTCCTGGGCATAAGGATGAGCAGCGAGAAACTACATTTCCCAGCTTCCTTTGCAGTATAGTGTCCGATGGGATGTAAATAGTAGATGTGTTTGGCAACTGCAATCCATCCTCCTGAAAATGAATGCCCTGAGGTTTATTTGTCTTTTTCCTTCTTTCTTTCTAGAAATGGTGGTGAATACAACACCTTGGAATGCTGAAGATGGTACTTATACTCCGTTGCCCTGGAGTGTATCTGGAAAGCTACTATTCTCCCTGAACTCAAAGAAAGAACTAACTTCTAAGAGGTTTGAGCCTCTACTTGTGGTTTCCTTATTAGTTCGTCTTCTACTCTAACCAATAGAAGTACATAGGATTTGCTGATGGATCAGATGTTGATATGAGAGAAATAGAAGGGTCCAGGATGAGTCCAAGGATTTTGGCTTGAGCAGGTGAAATTGTCATTTCCTAAGATGCAGAAGACTATGGAAGAAACAGAAATATAATTTTGATTTTCTTACTTTAATTAACATGTATTAATTGTACATATTTATGGGCTTCAGTGAACTACTTCAACACATATATATATAGCTTGCATCAGTCAAATAAGGGTAATTATCATTTCCCTCTCCTTATCATTTCTTTATGTTTGGAGCCTTTAATCTCTATTTAATCTCCTTACAAAATATATAAGATATTGTGAACTATAGTCATGCCACCATGCTGTGGAACACCAGAACTTATCCTTCTGAGTCTTGAGACCTGTTGTCCAATCACACTTTATTTTCCCAACCCCCACCCTTACCAACGTGTATTATATACCAACGTGTATTACTATTAAACATTCAGGTTGACATATTTTAGCTTCCACATATGATAGAGAATAGGTCATATCTGTCTTTCTATGTCTCTTTTATTTAACAACAACCATTTTGCTGCAAATGTCAGGATTTCATTCTTCTTTATGGTTGAATAATATTTTGTTGTGTATATACACCACATTTTCTTTATCCATTCATTTGTTGATGGGTACCTAGGCAAATTCTATTCCTTAGCTACTGTGAATAGATGGGAGATATCTGTTTAATAAGTCATTTTCATTTTCTTTGGAGATATACCCAGTAGTAGGATAACTGGATCATATGGTAGCTTTAGTTTTTTGAATAACCTCCCTACTGTTCTTCATAATGGAGAATGAAAAATTTACATTCATAACAACAATGTATACAAGCTCCTTTTTCCTCCACATTCTCATTAACATTTCTTATGTTTTTCGTTTTGTTTTTTAACATTTTTCACAACAGCCTTTCTAATTGGGGTGAGATGCTATCTCGTAGTTTGGACTTGCATTTCCTTGATGGCTTGTGACACTGAGCATGTTTTCATATACCTATTGGCCATTTGGATTTCCTCAAAGTGTCTATTCTGATCACTTGTTTATTTAAAAATTTGGATTGCTTTTTTGTTAAGGTTTTGAATCCCTTATATATTCTGGACATTAGTTATTTGTCAGATGAATAATTAGAAAATATTTTCTCTCATTCTGTAACTCTCTCTTCATTCCATTGTTCCCTTTGTTGTGCAGAAGTTTCTTAGTTTGATACAATTCCATTTGTCTACTTTTGCTTTTTTTCCTATGCTTTTGGGGTCACATACAAAAGGTCATTTCATATCCTTATATCTTGAAGTATTCCTCCTGAAAAACAGAAAAATTCAAGCAAAAAACATATAATATATACACATACATATGATTTTTGCCTATTACCCAAATAAAAATGGAGAAAATTAGAAAATAAGGACATATAAAATTTTAAAAACACAAAATAAAATATCACCTAAATTATATTACCAAAGATAATGAAAACTTACATAAACACACACATATAGATAGGTAAAATTTGAGGCATATAATAGACAATTTGCCTAAAAAACAATGTTTCATTAATCTAACTAGTACCTTAAAAAAAACTAAGCTCTCTGAGCTGGACATATATATACATAGCTCAATTGGTAAAGTATGTGCCTAGCATGTGCAAGGCCCAGAGTTCAATCCCTGGTACCAAAAAACAATGAATAAATAAACAAAATGGTTGAGGTACTTTCTATACATGTATGAATATGGAACATTGAAATCTGTCAAAGTCATTTTAAGAAGGGGAGTGAAGGAAGAGGGAGAATAATGGAGGGGATGAACCAAACTGGGGTATAATATATGTTTTTATGAAAATGTTAAAATGAAGTCCTCTGTATAATTATCATATATTAATAAAAATGTTTAACAAACAGCAAAAAAAGAAAATTCCTAAGCTCTCTAAACAGACTAAGTATTGCATAAAACCAAGAGGAGATATTCTTTTTCTCTCAAGGAGCTTATAGTCTTAATGGATATCATATAGCAGGAAGGGTACCAGATCAAAATTCTACTTTACATTAAAAATCTCTAGCCAGGAATAGTAATTCAGGCCTATAATGCCAGCATTTGGAAGGTGGAGATAAGAGGATTGTGAGTTCAAAACCAGCCTGGGCTACATAGCAAGTTCCAGACCAACCTGGACTGCATAGTGAGATCCTGTTTGAAAAAAAAAAAAAAGCAACAAAACATTCTAGAGAGAAACCATTCGATTTTAATTGAAATGGCTTTACTATTTAAACTCTTTTATATGAACATTATAATTATCTAAAAACAAAAGTATTTATCTAATGTACATAAATATCATAGCCCATTTCTTTATGCACAAGTCAATTTTATACAACCACATGGACTTATTTCTTTATAACTGATTAAATAGGACTTTTTTTTTTTAATAAAATTTTATTTTGAATAGCTTCATTCTAGTCCAAACAAATGACATTGCTGTTTGTTATGTTCCTGTTTTTTGCTTCTCCATAAGCCATTTCACCCAATTAATAACAAGGTCAAGGTTGGATGTTAAGGTGCAATACAAAGGTAGCTAATGAAAGTATTTCTAACCTCTCCAGGATCACCTCCTTTCTATGTCCGCCAGTCTTCTTCAAGTGCATTCCTTGCATTCCACAATTAAACAGAGCTCTCTCAAAGTCCAGATCTACTGCCCTAGGCCTACTGCCTCAGCCAGTGTGTAGTATTTTGAGCATCTCTGGAGCTTGTAAGAAGTAACTCTTTCTCCATCTCTTTCACATAGATATTTTGGTCGCATTATCATTCTCTTAGTGCCATGCTTTCTGCTTCTTCCCATGTCGTAAAATTTGATAAACTAATCTCCTAACAGGAGAAGGTTAGAACACAAGCCATATTCTGCTCCTCTCTGTAGCTTGGACATTTTAATAGTAATATCGCAAAGACACCTGCAATATTACTGATAAAAGACACTGATGACTAAGAGTAAATAAAGATAGGAATTTCTGAGAAGGAATTAATAACAAGTTCTTTAGAAGTCAATTTCTTTTCACAAAAAAGTTGGCAATATATAATTTTTAAATCAAGGTCAGACATAAACAGTGCTCTACTCAATAAATATTTATCAGTTAAGTATTTGTTAAATGACTATTAAATCTATAAATATTTGTCCTGACTTAATAAACTTTTGAAAAAAAAAATTATCATGATGGACTGAAGCAGAAAAATGAAGTGATTCAGTCAAAGTATGAAGTGACGCAATTCTTCCTAAACTCACAAGAAGAGTTTTCAGTAAAACCTAAAATAACTGCTAAAATAGAAACAAGTGGGTGTGAGATTATTGTCAACTTGGTTATTAAGATTATTTGTCCAGTAGTGAATATTAGAAACTGAGAGCTATACAGTTTATTCCAAAGACACACAAGGCCCCTTTTGAACTATTTTAATGTTCTAACTTTCCATTGCCACCTTCCTTGACTGGTAAATTTTTACAAAATGTATCCTAAGTACTTTTTTCCTGTGCCTTGATCCAGAAGGATTTTTATGTTATGGGCTTGGATCAGATATATGCATAATTCAGAAGCAGAGTGTGATTGAACTCTTCAATTTAATAGCCTTGGCATAATGATTCTCAATGGAAGGAACATAGTGCCAGAACTCCACTATGTTCTTTCCTTCATCCATTTCATCCATTCACCTGCTTCATATAGGGTTTTGTAATCATTGATGTTTTTAACTCAAGAAAGAGCTTCCCACAAGGAGCTCTAAAGTTTTTCTATTTTGCTCAAACTGGTTGGACTCAGTGACACTATCAGAAACATTTTATATTTTTCTAATGACAACTCCCATAAACTGATATTGGGGTATGACATTATACATATGTATTGAAAATAGCTACCATGTTTAAAATTCCCTGGAAATTTTACTCCCTTGATATGTTATTACTCAAGTTTATTTAGTTTAATAGAAATAGCACATTCTGAGCAAATTTTTAAAAATTAACTTTGCATTGAAAAATATTATGATAGAAGAAAACAAGCTTGACATAAAATGATAAATTTGAAAACTATTGTAATAAAACAAGAAAGCCAGAAGTCAAAAGTTAGGGCTACAGATTGCTAAGTGGGAGAAAAGCATGCAGAATCTATGAATTCCAGCCACATTTCCTCAGTTCTGTGTCCCCTCACCCCTCTCTCTTCCTGTTTATTATGCTGTCTACAATCATTGTGCTCCCCATCTCTCTCATCTCTTAGAGATAATGTGCTGAATGCTGGGAATTGGTCTCAACCCCCTCACCATCAACATTTCCAGGAGACTCATTAAAATAGCTCTAAAACTTTACAAGTATAAGTAAAGTAAATTTGTACTTAGAATTTCTTAAGGGCAGGGAGCAAAGTATTATTACTGAGATGTTCAGCAGCATGCTTGTGAAGAGTATTTCACTAACATTTTCCCAAGTGCTCTATCAATAACTCACTTGACTCACCATAGACAAAACACAAGACAAAGCAGTTATGGGAAAATGTACAAATGTGTATATATGTATGGTGACAGTATACAAGCATGGATTTGTATATATTTTCTAACTACAATCAATGACCTTGGCTTATAGGGTAGCCAAAATAAAATCTTATGAACAAATTATTAAGAATGCATGGAAGTCTATGTCAACAAATATTTTTATGAAATTCCAAATGTGATCTGAGGGAAGGAAGTGATTGGAGCTTCCTGGGTCATGTTTTGAATTGTGCAAATGGAAGTCAGATTGGCCAAGTCACTTCCATGTGATGAGTCCCAAATAGAAAACAATTAGTAAGGCAGCAGATATATTACAAAACATTTTATAACTATCCTATACCTTGATAATGTGGATTAATGGTGCAATCCTGATTGTACCTCCTAATTAAGAACTACATTTGGTAGTTGAAAAGAGACACCAGACCAGGATGAAGTTAAGGGTAAAGTCTCACTTGAAGATGCCTTAATACCAGGGTAATTGATTTATTTCTTTGTCTGAACAAAAACAGTAAGGTTGGACAAGCCTGAGTGTATATATGGGAGCAGAGTATTTGAAAAATGAAGACTTTGGAAAGTGTGGGATATGTTGTCACTAAGCTCAAAGCTTGTGCAGGCAAACACTTTTCTCAAAGATACATGCTGAGAGAAAGTCACACACCCTAAGATTTTCTGAAATGTAATTAATACGGCCTCCCTTACAAAATAACAAAGAAACTGTGGCTGCTTTATGACAACATTCTATAATAATTTTCTTATCTTTATGGTTCTCATCTAAAAGTAATAAAGTTAGAATTTAAAATTATTGAAAAAAGTTTTCATCTTGAGTCTATTGAAGTACAATTCTATTATTTTATATGAATTTTTTTTAAATCTGTTTCTAAAAATTTTTTAAATGTATAGGATTCTGTGGAACTTCACTTTTAACTTGTAAACTGCATGCTTAAAAAATCTTCATAATAAAATAATCAAATTCTGTTAAAACCATGAGGTAAATATAAAATGTAGTAGAATTACAGCTTCCAACTTGTTTAAATAATTATACAACTTTTCTAAAACAGGAAAATGTGGTAAAAAATTAAACATGCCAAATTGAACAGTGTTTTCCAGATTTAAATACTCCAAGTTGTACTCCAATGTTAGCACAGTCTACCTTAATTTTACGAAACACAGGCTACAGGTAGACTAATCATGAGAATGATTAAAACAAACATTATTACATTTTTTCCAACTAAACACACAATATAAAACTTGTATGTAAGAGAGTGGGAAAAGTAGTAATTTTAAACATGCCTACCCCTACTCAAGTCTGGATTAGGAAATGTAGCATTTCTTTGATTTTTAATTGTTTCTGTATTACTTGTGAATGTGACCACATGACTATAGTTTATGCTATTATGTTGTCAGGCTTCTGATAGTGTGAAGGAATGTTTGTTTAGACTGTGTAGCTCTTCACTTTAATTCACTCTGGCTCCAGTGTGACATGTTAAAACTGCTATCAATGGAAAATCCAAATTTCCCAGAAAGACTTAAAACAACAGCCACCCCTGTGAACCGAAATTATCTCCTGTTGAGGTTAATTACCTTAGTTCTCTTAGGAAAGGCTGCTGTAGGAAATCTGTTGCCTTGGAGGCTCTCCTGTGAAGAGCCTGTGGGTGATATGAAGTTGTATTCTTGCTAGTGAGTCTCTTGCTTCTTTTGGTACTGGTATAGGTGTGAAGACAAGCACAAACAAACCTGAAATGATACATTTTACCAGAACAAGCATATTATATAATGTACATAACTTTCCTGTGATGATAAAACCTGTACTTGTACAATTCACCTTAGCAAGGCATGATTTTTAAAGAAAAAAAAGTGGAATACTTAAGACATAAGGAAAAAAGATAGAATTACTAAATAATTTATTAATCTGAAATATATAGCAGGTAACATATTACTTAAAAAATAAACAATTGTGTTCTCTTCTCTTTTCCTACTGTTTGGCATATAGCAGTATTCAATCCTCTAACAAGGCCAGTTTTATTATTTCCTGTATAAATTGTTAGTTACAAATGAAAAAAACTACCTTATGGTGAAATGTAGAGATCCAGTGTTATTGTCAGTTGTCAATTTTAACAAAGTAGAGTTATCATGATAACTCTGGAAGACTGTATACTTTACTTGAGATGAAATTGGGTTTTAATGAAATCAACATTAAATGGAGACCTAAACTAATTATTTCTGAAACTAGACAGAAATATTTTGCAGTCTTCATTTACCACTGTACTTAACTACAAGTGACTTACTAATTGGGCAAATAAGATCTTCTCAATATTTCCATTCACAGTTCAAAAATACTATTTAATGCCAAAATATAAGGGGTTTGTTTGTGTTAATTTACCAGGGTTTGACTTATTTTGAATATTCTACAAATATTCAATCCTCCTACCACTCTTTTACAATTGAAATACTGCCTATTTTAGATTGGCACAGTACATTGTGACATTTGACTTTTGTGGGATCACAGAAATAGGCACAAACACGGGCTCTGAACCAGAGTGGCCATGTGCAGGCTAACCTGGTCATTTTCATGATTCAGCACATGTAAAAACTAATTTTTTAGATTATCATGGTAGCAGACATGCAAAGTTAAATTTTGTATCAGAAAATTCAATGATGCTAGTTTGAAGGGAACAAAAAGTCTAACATAGAGGCTCAATGAATGGTGGTTATTAAAAGTATTTTTGATACAAATTTTATTACTTCTATTTTAATGATATATGTCAACGGCTATCTGCTTCTTGGCACTAAATTATGTAGTCAAAGCAAGCAGTAATTAAACAAAGTATTATGGGTACATGAATCAACATTTTAGCAATACTTCCCATGCATTTTTAATGCTAAATTAAAATGCTTTCAATGAATTAATGAAAATTTCATGTATATAGATACTCAGGAAAGGAATATGAAAAATTAATAACCAAATACACAAGAAGAAGCTGACAGAGTCAGTTTGGAAGATGAAGCTCCTAAGTGTTCTCTCACATCTCTTCCACATTCTCTTCCTGAATATGAAAAGGCAAAATACACAAAAATTCTAATGTAAAGCCCATCTCTGCCAAGGTGTAGGCTGTACCAAACATCATCTTGGTTAGGCTCATTCTTCTGCCTTATGTTCCACAACAAGACGTCAGTGGTTGGGAAGCTGCTCTCAGGCTTCCACAGGAGATTTTTCTTGATTCAGGATATCACCAAATAGCCCAAAGTGCCTTCAAAACCACAATCCTGCTGCCTCAACCTTCTGAGTGCTGAGAGTACAGTATGCAAGATACACAGTTAAGGATTTCTTTTTCTTTCCTTTATTCTCCCCTAAACACACACACACACTTGGTGGTTCTGGGGCTTAAACTCAAGGCCTCACACTTGCTAGGCAGAACTTCTCCATTGGGCTGTTTCAGTGTCCTCATTTAAATGGATGGATTCCATAAGAATGACTAATCCCAGAGGAAGAAAGGCAGAAACCTTCCATTATGACTTAGCCAAGTTAGATGTTGCACAGTCATTTCCACCATATTCTGTTGGTTACACAGTTTGGTTCTATTCACAGTGAGAAAGGGGTCTAAACAAGCATGGCTTACAGACAGTGAGAATCATTAGGGACCCTCCTGGAAGATGGCAACCACATTTCACTATCCTGGCAAATGTGTTTTCAAATGGAGCCTACCAAACATAGAATTTGGAGAAAGGTATTTAAAACACTGGTTATAGTTCCAGATTCAAGCCACATTCTCCAATTTCCCTGTTTTGGTAATTTAACTAATAGTTTGGTCTACATCTTGTGAATATTTCTTAAATAGTTCCTCTCAAAAAGAATGAGTATGTGAATTAACTTCCACAGTTGGCCCCAGTTAACAGACTAGGCAGAAACTCTAAGCCCTTTATTAGTCATGACCTATAATTGTAGAAGTGTCTGAATATTGCTTCTGCTACATGTTATTACTCAATTAAGTCTTACTAAACCCAGCCGAAACTCAAGAAGAGAGAAATTAAAATCACTTTTCATTGAAAGATGAGAGATGTGGCTAAGATTTTATAACCATCTTTTTTTTTTTTTCCTTGCTTTCTTTGACACAAAGTCTCACTCTGAAACCCAGGCTGGCATTGAACTCAAATCATTTTGCCTCAGCCTCCCATGTGCTTAGATTACAGATGTGTATCATCATGCCTGCTCTTAAAGTCATCTTTAATCTATCACAATTGAAGAACATAACATTTTAAATAAAGACTTAAGAGAAATTGTCTTTCTGAGTAGAGGCTACAGAGTTCACGAACACCTCTCTGACACCCACCTCCTTCTAACATCTCTACTGCTTTCTACTAATATCCTACTTCCTACATTTCCCTTTATTTTAGTTTTCTTTCTTCTATTTATTTTGTATATGTGGTCTGTGTGTGTGACAGGATCTCAAAATGTAGCCCAGGCTGACCTTGAACTCTTGATCCTCCAGCCTCAATCTCCTGAGTTCTGGAGTTATCCCCCACTTCTTTCCTCTATTCTCTTTCCCACTAATACATCCTAAGTATAACTGTTGGATTAATCGTTCCAAAGTACTGAATTCCTCAGGTTGTTTTAGTATCTCCAAGGATTATGGTCTCAACACCAATTTTATTAGCTAGGACTTGAATACAGAAATTATCAAATTACAAATTTTTTTTAGTTCTCTAAATCTTATCAAAAATTTCCCTTCCTAAGCATCATTGTCCTAGACTTCTCACTTATTTCAGCATCCTCACTTTAATTCTCTGAACAAGTTTTTAGTCTAATCCTGACTCTTTTTTCATTGAAATATCCTTATTCTTTCCTGACAAAATTACTCCTTGTCTATAAAGACTTTCCTAAATGGAGCTCTCTTTTCTAAAGTTTCAATATTTACTTTCTCTACAACTGCATTCACCTTTGTACTATCATAAATAAACACGGTTTATAAACTATATGGTACCAAATTGTAAAGACCTTGACAACAGATGCCACTGTTATATTTTTTTCACAGTCTACATTTAGAAGAGTTCTTGGTACACAATAGAGAATAAGTTCTTGTTGAATTGAAATGAGTGTATACTTTTTCTTTGCTGCTTCTTTTATACCCAACTCTAGTGTCTATACATATTTTTAGCTTGGAGATGATATTCATTGAAATACTTTGTAGTGTTTCTAATTCATAAATGAAACACCAAATTATAACTTAAAATAAGTATGTTTTTGTTGGGAAGGAATGTTATTGGTATAATCATGAAAATTAAGCATACGTAATACCTTGGCAGAATAATCTAATATTGGCAAATTTTTAGTAGCTATATAGAAATGCTACTTTTAATATACCCAATAGCTGTATTGTTGCATATTTTTCACTTTTCATTGTTATTAAATAAACAAAATTAATTTTTTCAATCTACTTTTACTCAGAAGCCTGGTAGCCTAATTAATTTAGAAGGTTACATGGATATTTACATAATTCGGTGATGAAAAACTGGAATAAGTTAGAATATGTGCAAAAAAAGAAAGGGAGATAGGTTTAAGATGACTAAAGACAAATTTAAATAAAACTTAGATAAGAATCTGCTCATTTCAAAATGTCTTATGAATAATATTTAAAAATCTGTTTCTTACTATTCATTGATTATCTTTTCTTGGTTACTTTGTTTTTTACAATTAAGATTTATAATTATTTAATTTTTTAAATTGTTTGCTAAGAAGTTCTGTATCAATACTCCTTACACAAATCATGAAAACTTTTCATAACTACTATTTAAAAATTATTTTCCTATCCAACTACTTTAGGAGAGATTTTTTTTCTCCTAGGAATTAGCAATGTGCCTGGTTAGCAAAGCTTCAAAGTAGAACCAGGATTTTGTATTTAGCACATCATAAATAACTGTGCAAGCTGCCAGTTCCCATTGATTGAGTTTATGCTAATTTAGTAATCTGTTTTAGTTAACTAAACCACAACTTCAAGTCGTCATTCTTCTGAGAGACAGAAACTATAATCAGGGGAAATGAATGATGTGCCACAATTTTTTTAAAAATTGATGTCATCCATTTTTAATGCATTACGTCTTGGCTTTTTATGTTGTGGATGCACAAGTTTTAACTATATGATATTCTATTTCCACTGAGGTAGCTAATTTGAAATTGTAGTCAGAGTGAAATCTGAAGAGGAAAAATGAGAAATAGTAACCAGCATAAATCATGTCAGTTAAAATATCTATATATCCACATCATCTCAAAGAGTACTTTATACATGTTTAAAATTAGATTTGTATGTATATGAAAAGCCACTAAGCTATTAATCCCTAAATCTTATCTTTGATAAGCTATGGAGACCCCCCAAAAATTGTTTACTCGTTACATGTCCCTCTCTGATTATGGGGTTCCAGTAACTAATGTTATCAGACAGCACTCCACACACATATTACCTGTTTTGAAATTGTTTTATTTCTATGTTTTTTCAAAATTATACAAAGAGATGGTAGTGTCATCAAAAATCATTGACTCAGAATATATTTCTCTAATTAATAGTGCATTCACTTTTATTATACATGTTCTTTTTGAAGAAAAATTAAACTTTTTGAGCAGATGCATTATCACTTTGAAATGCAACTTTTTAAGTTTCCGTTTTTAAAAAGAAAAGCTGCATTTCTCATAGTGTTTGCTTTTACAGAAACTTCATTTCCCATACACTTACACTAAAAAATTAACAATTCCCTTGATATCCATAGCCAAGAGCAGAGAAAGACTCCAAGGGGAGGACAGGAATAAGCCTCAAACTCCTTAATACAGTATGTGTGATAATTTAAACCCAAGGTACTACATCATATTTCTAAGGAAAGTACACTATTATTCAATAAAAGATAAGAATCTAAAAATAACAAAAATTCTTCAGCTATAGCTAGAAGACTTGAGTATAAATCCCCTCTTACCTCTGCATCAAATCTCTCATGTCTTCTAATACAAATATAATTCCAACAATGGGCAATATTGATAGGACTTCAAAGCACCCGGCACAGAAATCTAACATATTCCATAGCTATATTCACTACTATTAGGTGCCATTTATAGCATGAGTTCAATAGGGCAAGTAGACAATTCTCTATCTAAAAATGTAAGCACTATATGCCACAATACATGTGAGGCCAGCCCTTTCTTCTTTTATTCTTCTATTCAGTGAATTAAAAGCAGAGCTAAGGATAGAGGTGATGGAAATGGAACAAAAAAGAAAAGAAAGAAAAGGTGAAGCATGGAGAAGTTACAAGGATCCATCTTTTTATAATTTTTCCCCTCCCTTAACTTAGATGTGAGTTCCAGCAGGATTGAACTATAAGATGTGGTAGGTAGATTGGTTATTGGACTGACAGGTGATAGAGTGAGACTAAATAGACTTGTAAAAGAGGAAGAGCCATTCCTTCCAACTTATGGTAAGTACAGAAACAATAAATGACTTCTTTACAAAAACAATGTAATGAATCCTATGACTCTTTTCCATAAAGACCACAGTGTGTAACTGTGCATGATCTTGAACACACTGAAAAACAGTGATATAATAATAATCTGCATAGGAATCTAGCCAAAATTCAATAAAGAAATATGTTAAAACAAAGCTTACACACATATCTGCTCTCTTCACTAATATCTCAAATCCCAGAATTCTGTCTGGCACACAGAGGCACACAACAAATGTTGAATGAGGGAAAGAAATAAATATACTTGCAAACTGTCATAAAAATTAAATTGGATAAAAAAGATGCAAAGGTTTTTTAATCCACTTTAAAGCCAGACAAGTGGAGCAATCTTTGTGTTTGCCAACAGATTAATTAGATTAGAAGTTCTATAAACTGGTTCTTAAGACCATCATGACTCAGGGCCTCACCCTGTGACAGTTTAGAGATTTAAATTCAACCTCATGACTTCAGATAATCTAAAGGGCATATCATTTTAAAGATGTTCAAATATTGTGTGATTTTTTTTTCAGAAGGTGGAAAAAGGATGATCTGCTTTAGAGGTCTAAAATAATTAGACTTTTGAAAGCATAGGAGATACCTCTCTTTACCATCTATTTTCAGGGGAGTTAGAAAGAAATACCTTGAGATTTGCTCATGAAAATGTTTAAAGCCCTAGGCTGTGAATTGATGGGCTGTGTGGATAAATTATGAGGCTTTCCCAGCCCAAGTACCACTGATTAAGAGTTTATGATCTGCCCACCAAGTGGTCAGAGAGAGTCTCTCTGACTTTCACCACACACTTGGTTATTGGCATTTTGACACCTTTTTTGCACAGTGGGGGGCATTCCTGACACTATCAATGTAATATCCTTGTTTCAGATCACAAACATTACTCATTAACCCTAGGGCAGAAATTTAACATAATCAAATATCCTTTTGCCACCTAATTCAAGTCACCAGGGAACTGGGTAGGAAGGAAAACATGATGTAAACAATACATGGGAAAATGCTCAAGGGTTTCTTGTACGTTTTTTTCTATTTTAGGAGTCTATCATCTGTCATAGTTTATAAGTTATTAATTATTTTGTGAACAATGTGCTTTAAAGAGTTAAAAATATGAATGCTGTGATTTAGGGAAATTATACTCTTTAGCAGAGTATGTTTTCTTAGTCTTTTCCTTTGATAGGAAAATATTAATAGTATAGACATGGCAGATACAAATTTTGGGGAATTAAATATCTCTTTTTTACTTGATTTCTCTGACTTCCTAGAAGTTATATCTTATAATCAATGCAGAACAATTATTTCTATTTTGGTTACATCATTCTTCTGAAACTTGTATCTTCTGCCTTTGTATTTTTCACTTAACTAGATTTTACAGTAATTATCTGAAAAGCTTGGGAGAGAAATAGCTGCTTATAACTTGTCTAGCTTCTTGATAGCCAGGATAAGGACCAGATAGTTCACTCACTTTACCCAATTCCCTACCCTGCTGATAATCAGATGCTAGTATGTCCCTCATCAGTAAAACTATACTGATTTTAAAGGGCAAAGCAGCAAGTATCACTAACCTTGGATTTTAAAGTTCTAAAATACTATGGTGTCTTTATATGGTCCTAAATGATGCCTCTTCTCTTTTAACCAGCTAAAATGAAAATAAGTAGAGTTTACATTTTAGCAAAGCTACTTTTATGGAACTTCTCTTTGATGAAAAGCTCACATCATATTCTTAACATAGCTTTTCACTACTTGTATGATGCTAAAGAGCAACTCTCACAATACAAATGGAGATTTCTTTTAGATAGAGATAAAACCATATTATGGCTCCAATGTAAGCATAATTATTTCAGGTCAAAATTTCAATTATTAAAATCTTGTTTTAGGAACTACAGAGATAACATTCATTATGCTCTTTATATATTATCACAACAAGATTGCTTCAATGTTGCTGAACCACACTGAATGACAATTCTATCTCCTTTCTAATGAACTGGTAGCAAGATGAAAGTAGCTGGTCCCTTCCATGAACAAGGAACAAAAGAGCAGAGAAGAGTGAAGCCAACAAAATCTAGGCCAGCTTACAAAAAAAAGACACATTTCACATTCTCCATGAAGCTTCCTATTTCTTCCATGGAATTCTCTCACCTTTACCCAAGCAGTTCCAGAGACAGGATATTAGCTGTCAATTTATACACCTTTCTAGACCCACACAGGAGCCTAAGAGAACTTTCAGGTGCCATCCAGGTCATTTCTTAGGTGGAACATAGAGCAACCCAAGAAAGCTGACTTCCCTCTGCCTGATTACAGGGTGACACCAAGTTAATTTTGACATGGTCATGTTTCAGATTGGTACAGGGCAGACTAAGGAACAATCTTTCCATAAAAATTTGAATGGGAAATAGAAAATAGAAACATAACTTCATATGCTTCAATTCCTATGAGGGAGTCTTAAGAAACCACTTAAATAAAGTAACCACATTTCTATACATATAAGTTGTAGTATGGATAAATTTGTGTAAAGTTGTAGTGAGTAAATTCACTATGATAGAAATATAGTTAATCTTGGGTCTAAACCCAGAAGCACAAGGGAATTTTCTCCTAAAAACCAACCGCACCCCCTTTCCCAGATAGATTCCAAGTAGCTCACACATTCTCCTTGAAGGCAGTTAACTTCATGCTTCTACTCCTGGAACTTCACTTCACTCAACAACTTGTCACTTGTCCTAATGTTACCAGTCAACCAACCTAGACCCTCTTGGTGAGGAACACTGACTTCAAATCAGTTCCCAATGGGAATGCCATATGCAGCCCTCAACGCCACCTTACAGCTAAGGTATGGAGCTAATCGGGAGGCAATTTTCTCCTTGTATTAAAATTCCAAAATTCCTCATATCTGAGTTCTCCCTCCCCATTTATGGCAACACTGGTTCTTCAAGATGCTTGGAAGGACAATCTCATCATTTGAGTTTACTACGTTCCTCACTCAAAGAACTTGTCAAAAGATCTACCAAGGTTGAGTTGTAGGACATTTGGGTAGAATCTGAAAGCACTCATCTAAAACTGTAGTGCATTCTCTGTCTTCACCTCTGCCTTCACCTCAATTAGTAGCAGAGGAGAAAGCTCAGATGAGATTACTTCTTATTCCTGCATGAGATTATTTCTTATTTCTATCTGAGGTACTACAGAAAGCTCTTTCTAGAATCTTTCCAGTCTTAAGTCCTGAATTATTGGGTCTTACTCCCAAAATCATCTTTGATAATGCTCCTACTGGGATCATTTGGTCATCATGAAAATTGGACCCCTATTTTCTCACCCTATGTTTTAAAACACATGTTTTATGCTAAGCACTCACTACATATTTGGGATTTTATTCTTAACTGGAGGATTTCATGAGCCTGAAGGGGAGGCAAACATAGAACACTAGAACTCCTAAAGTAATTTACATTCCTACAAAGTCAATGCAAAAAACACAAATGAATTCTTAAGCAGTGAATGTTGAATATCTTCAGTTAAATCTGCCAATATTTTTTCTTAACAAAAATTAGAATAATGACTCTAAGTATCTCTGGTTCTACTGAAAACTTAACAATTTATCAAATTTTTATTATCACTTAGTTAAAGCTAAAGTTAGTGGTATCTAAACATACCTGAAATGTCTCCTGCTTATATTCAGCCCATGGTCAAAGAGTTCATGAAACTAACAAAGGATGGAATGTGCATGGCATCTATGGCCTCCAGGATTATCAACCAATGGTAGCATAGTTGACATAGCAAAATTAATTTTACTTAAGAAATCAGAGACAACTAAAACTGAAGTCTGAGAGGTGAAAAATGAGTGCTTTATCAGTTAAAGTACTCAGCAAAACACTCCCTTGCTTCTTAAGTACAATGTCCTCTACGTAATGTATCCCTGGATTTTGGTGTTACATTGCATGCCTTCCTATCCTGTCATAATTAAAAATCTCTGAGAAACCTAAAAGCTGTTAATGGCCATCAAAATGCTTACTAAATGAAATCTACTCACTGAAATGGAGTTTTGAGAATCACTCAATTTATAAAAGACATGGTTATCACGTACAGGGTAAAAGACATGGTTATCACGTACAGGGGTTTCTAAGATGAAAAGGTAGAGATAATCTTCAATGATTGATGTGCTTGAGTTTTTTTGGGTTTTTTTAAATTTCACATAATTTAATCTTTGATTATACCTTTAAAAAGGGAGATGAGATACTCACACTTATGTCCTTTACCCTTAAAAATAATTTATTTTGATATGCGATAGCATGATTTGATTATGGGTATAGAGCATAATTATCGTAATCTAGAATTTTAACCTCCCATGCTTGGAGTTTTTCTAAGTTACGAGGCCTGAAATGCCAAGGTAAAGAAAGAAATTAGCTTAGCCAGCCTGCCATGTAGCGAGGGAGCCAGCATGTGACCGAGGTTTTACTCCTCAAACATGCTCAAGAAAGACAGACTTGAAAGAAAACCAGATGCAATAAAGATAAAGGATGTCAACTGAGAGCTTCAGGGGTAAGTTTTATGCTCCACAGTCTTACAGTCTTTGCTTTTGTGGACCTTTAGAGTGACTTCAAGGAGGTACATGTTAACCTTTTGGTTCCATTTCACTTATAATGAAATGAGAATAATCCATGTATTTTGTCTTTTCATAAGTTATAAAAAATACTCCAAAAGAGTTTTTTGCAAATACACTCTGAAAATAAAACACTCAGAAAACATAGTTTTTCTTAAAATGTGTATGTGCTACTTTGGAGTAACTTAAAGAATATGGGAAATTAATAAAATTGTGGGCTAAATATACTTTTCAAGCTTTTTGCACTATAGTATCAAGTTCTAATTATCTCTTATGTGTTGCTATCTTGATTTTGGTAACAGTTTGAAAATTGTTAAATTTGTCATTTATTCAGCTTTGAATGGACAATTCCCCAAAAGACAATACTGAAATACTGAGTGTTCATATGTTTAACATTAGACTGTCCTCCTTCTATATAATGAGCAACACTTTATGTCAAATTCCACTTTAATACACATAGTACCTATGATAAATATCAGTTACCAAATACCAGTTAGCTTCAGGTATTTGGTAACTAGTATTTTTTCTGTATAAAGCAATATAAACTCATCCCCAATCTCAATTTTGCTGGCTTACTAAATTAATTTCTGCCTCCAATCTATGAATATAACACAGTGAAGGCTACTTAGACCTCACTGACAACTCCCTCCAAACCTGGGAGCTTTTGCTCAAGGGTCCCATGCACACTTGTGACCATTCTTTGAATCATCTTTGAACCAAGAATCACCTGTGTTTCTACAAACCCTTCTTTATGCTAAATGTATAATGTACATATGACTTAGATATACATTATGCATGTATGTAATTCAGACATTATGTAAATCAATGAAATATTAACACAAAAAGAAAGCTATCTATGAAAACTAAAAATAATGCTTGGAAAAGTGTTAATAAAGGAAATCACTGAATTGATTGCTGTTAAATGTGGTATAGGTGTTAGGACTGAGAGAGATTAGGAAAAAAAAATCAAAATCTAGACAGACATTTTATCATATTGCTTTGTAACTGTCTTTAAGTTTTAAATTCACTTTTAAAATGTTGAAAATAACCCTCAAACTATGTAATTTACCCCCAAAAGGACTTAAACCCTAATAAACACACCCATTAAAGAAAAGTCTTAGAATTGCATTAAGTATTGATAAATGCATATTTATTATTTTCAATATAACTAAAATGTTTTAACACTAGATGTACATATCATCTTTCTAATGATTCTGCTCTTTAACAGAATCACACCACCAAAAACCAGTCCCAAACATGTCAGCTAAAACAGCTTTCTTTGTAAAATTAAATAAACTGCAAAGCCATTTTCTCAAATCAAACAACTATCACTAAAATTCCTACTAGATCTTGTAGGCTTAATAAGTCTATAGATTGTTTTTTCCCCTTTTTATGCTTACCATCGTCTTAGACTAGACTTCATCACCTCAAGACTAAATTGCCTTAACTATCCTCCAAACTTTATCATCAATTATTGTACCTTTTGTTCCCACAAATACTTTAAGTGTTGCCAACATTATGATACTTCAGCACTCCTAAAATTCTTCTTTGCTTATTTCATTACCCAGACTCACTAGCTAGCATTTCAATCCTCGTCAAGCTGGGCACATCTCTACTTTCTTAGGACTCCTTGATTAAATTCCTTTTCTAGTGTGGAAAAGCTTTCCTAATATCACTTGAATGCACTGTACTGAACTCTAGCCTAAGCTGATGATAGACTCTGCTTTCTCCAGGACCCAGTACCTTCCCGTCATCCCTGAGGATCTGGTTTAATTATCGCCTCCTGCAGAAGGTTTTCTGTAAATACACAGTGACCCAGTTTTCTTTACACTTAGTTTGATAACTAATAGCATCCTGATCTGTGGAGTGACATGATTATTGAGTATGTGAACTGTATGACCTCTCTCTCTAAGTAAATTAGAAAAATCTCTGAAGATGAGAATCACATTTAACCCTTAATAAATCTTTATTGAAAAAAAATGACACTAAAAATAAATGGCATACTTGAAATAGTCATAAAGCATTTCTATATTTAAAAAGAAGAATATTTAGTTTCTAGATCTAGGATAAAATCTCATATTTTGCATTTAAAATGAGTGACCTTAAATACTTCTCTGGTTTCCTCACCATTACAATTTAATAACTTATTTCTAGACTTGTTATAGGAATCAAATAATGGTACTTGATATACAGTAGGTTATCAAACAAATCTTATTTTCTTCCTATTTTTTATTCCCATTTTCTTACTTTGTTAAATTTTGCTCAAAAGCAAATGTTTAGGTTATAATTTATCATAACTCCAAACTTTTTTTCCAAAAGCAATTTATAGCAAATTGCTATAAATGGTAGCAATGGTTTTGGTAGTAGTAGTGTGGATAAAAAAAATCTCAAAAGAAGAAATAGTTAATTGGGCAAATATAATCATTATTTATTTAGTTAAAAACTTTAAGCAACTCATACTCCTTCATAAAAATGCAAAATAGGGAGTGAGTGGATAATATGACTGAAAACTTGGGTCTGAATGATAAGCAGGTGTCCAACTCAGGTGCAGGCTCACAAGCTCTGCATAAGTTAAACTGAAGAGGATGCATTTATTTATTTATTTATTTATTATTTGTTTATTTAGGCAATGTTGGGGAACAAACCCAGGGCCTTGTATATGTTAGGCATGGGCTCTACCACTGAGTTACGTGTCCAGCCTTAAGCATTTTTTATTTGTTTGTTTGATTGTTTTCTATACTGGGGATTGTACCTAGGCCTCATGAATGCTAGGCAAGTCCTCCATCACTGAGTCACATCCTCAGCCCTAGAGAATGAATTCTTAAAGTCCGGTCTCAATAAAAGTTTTAGAAGACAAAAGATACGGAAATCATTTTCTATTTAGGATTGAGAATTACAAGGTTCTATATATTAAACTACCATATAGACCCAAAACAATACAGTTTAAAAAGTTGGTTTTTTTTTTTTTTTTTTTTTTTTTTTTTACAAATAAGGAGTTTCACAATGAGTTGCTGGAAAATATCTCTTCAAAGCATCCTGGAAATCAAGGTTAGAATAGGCCACGATGGTGATGAATTCGAATTAATAACCAAGATGTTGTTTAAGAATTAGTATTTCTTTAAATCCTCATTAATACACTACCTAACATTAGGCCTCACTCTTCTTTTCATACCTCCATGAGGCTGATTGTAGTCCAAAGTCAAGACATGATCTGTTCAAAGTACCTCCTAATTGTCGAGAAAGAACCTGAGAAAAAATAAACACTATCATACAGTTCTTATGAGCCGAAAGGAACTGTAATTATAAAGCAAAATCATGTAACTACAGGGAAATAGAGCACTAACAAGCATGGTAACTATGTATAAGACATCACTCAAGGAAATAGATATTAAACAGTGGAGCTTGTTTTCCTCTGAGTTCAGTTGCCTCACTTAATCCCCTGAGTTTCTAAGAAGGCAGACAATTGCCTACCATTAGTCTCTTAGAACAACAACTTACAACCAACCTTGAGCTGCAGAGGGGCTGATAGTGGGACTTGCATCTCTTGAAGATTTTGAGCTCAGGACGCTCATTTCTCCTGAAAGACATGGAAGCACAGATCAGACCCTCTCTGTGGGTGCACCAAGAAAGCCCAAAATTCATCAAACTGCACATCCTTCCATGTGCACTATTAGGATGTTAATTTGCATGAAATGTGCTTCATTCTCCCCTTAAGAATGCATTCAAGGCCATGTTGGAATAGAAAGCTTCCTTCTAACTGTTCTGTGCTTCTTCCTTTAGTATTAGTAGCAAACAAATACATTACTTATACATTACTGTATGCCACATGCTGTTCCTGGTGGTTTATTAATGTAATCCTCACAAAAACCTTGTAAGACAGATACTATGATTATTCCTGACCTACAAATCAGGACGCAGAGGCACCACTGTAATGATTTATCCCTGGTCACACAGCTACTACCTTGTGGAGGCAGGATTCAAACTCAGTCTTACAGCCCCAAGTTGATGCTGTTGATCATTACATTAGGAAAAAAAGCTTCCTGTGCTACATAAAAGATGCAAAATAAAATGTCCTTCCTAGAGAGCACAAACACATACTTGGGTTTAGCCACAGAACTTCCAACTGTGTAAAACTGCTTCTCTAGCCCTAGGAATTTTGCAAAGAATAAGCTTAGTGTGTATAAGCTTCAGGTATTAAATGAGAGCTCATCAGTTCGTGCACACACACAAGCTTATTTGTGTGTGTGAAATTGTGCACATATGTGTGAGGGCATGTGACTATATATTCACATGTGCATGTGGGAATGTGTGCAGATGTGAATGCATGCATGCGTGCTCAAGCAGTGCACACATACAAGTAGCAGAGCCAGGATTCAAGAGCAGATCTGTCTGATGCATTTTTTTTTCTGATGCATTTTTATGCTGTATTTTCTCAAACAAAAAAAGAGAAAATAAGAACTGATATTTTTGTCTGATTTTAAGGTCTGAAATATTCATTTGTGTACTTTACCTCAACCGCATAAAGAAAAGATGCATCTTGGCACCTTTCATCTGCAGATCCCACAGTTTGCCTAGAAAGAGGAAGTTTAGAAAGTTGGGACTTGTGGTAAATTTTGTGTAAGTAGCCAGGCCAGGAGAAGGGCGAGAAAGAAACACATTATAGAGTAACATCTTTATGGATATGTCATCCTTTCTTCAAAAGACTCGAAGTGCATGATAGGTATTTTCTACCCAGCTCTCCTACGCATCAGTGAAGGGCAGAGCATTTCCCCATTTTTTAAGGGAAATAAATTGACAGTGAAAAAAGTTACATAATTCTCCAGAACAAGGTCAATGGTGAAACCAAGATGGAAGTTCAGCCTTCAGGGTTTTAGCTACTTTGGAACCCAGAAGACTCCTCCACAGCCTTTAACAAGTCAGCTTTTTGGCCACATTTGAATAGAAATGTGGATATATATCTCCATCCTTCAGGGCAACTTCACTTTTGATGCTAGCTGAGTTTCCTGTTGGTAGCTCATCTTTACCTATTACTCAGCTCCATAAATAGCTTCAAAAGATTCTCTTGGAAAGAATCAAAGGCAATTTCAGCTGAAGCCTTCCAAGGGAAACTTGAAGCAGACGCTCTCACCTTCTGGGAACTCTGACACATTAATTTCCCTCAGCCACCTCACTTAAAGTAGTATGTCTGGCACCAGTGTGGCTGGGAGCCCTAATCAGATACCAAACCAGCACTGGCTGTGTCAGAAATGATGTCAGATGGATGGCGGTCCCCGGACCACTGCCTCATTTAGAGCAAACACTGAAACACTTGTTTTTTAAGCTACTTTATGACTTGCTTAAAAAATGACTTTGTTCACCATGGAAGGCCACTAATGTATGAGGTGTTATCCCAGGAGTTTAACACTTCTACTATGTGCACAACGTTCTTTTTATAGACATAGCTACACAAACAGTGGAAGTTATCACTGAACTACTTATGTTATCAATACTGTATATCAGAGGAGAAACTATGTGGCAAAAGGTGTGTTAATACTTTCCTGTGTATAAAATCTAGTAAGAAACCACATTACCAAAGGTATTGGGAGAAAATGTTTTCATTTTATACCATATGGTTCAGCTTATATCGGATTTACACATTCGGAGTTTCTTATTTATTTTTAATGGTGGTCCTTCACCTCAGGTACATGAATGTGGTTTTCACCTCTCTTCTTTGGGGACTGCACCTCCCAAGGCTCTGACAAATGGAGTTTGGAGAATCTTCTGGCCCTCTTTTTGGCAGAATCTTCATTTACTCCTATCTCCTCACAATAAGCCTCTGTCATCAGAGGATCAGTGAGGGGAACTGTAATAGCCACACTTACCCTGTGACTGGGACTAGGGAGCTAGGGAGCATGACCTTCTTTCTGACACTGGTGTGATTCTCTCCGTCAGTCACTGAAAAGCTACTGCAGAGAAAATTGCTCCTTCTTAAACTCTCCCTCCCTTCTCTCCAGCTACTGGAAAATCAGACCTAAGCCTTCTGGAAATTATTTGGTAATAAGAAACAGATCCAAGGCAGTGTTGTGAGGTGAGGCTGTGACCTTTCACCTTCAGAGACCTGTGCTCCAAGCCTATGTGGAGGTTGGTGGTCTCCACCTAGTCAACAGCAGGTATTTTTCAATGCCACAGAATTATATGGCATTTTGGATGGATTGTACCTTGATCCCAAGGAGGAATCACAGCAAGACAGGTAGACACAGGATCCGGGGTGAACTATGCATCATTTCCCTGCATCACCATTGTTTCATATCCAGTAGACTTTTTATTTTGACTTCAGTGACTTCCAGTTTGGTAGAAAATTTGTAGAAGGGATGCTGGTAGGGACGGTAGATGCTATTTTTGTGCGTAGGTTATGGTACTCTCAGATTCATGGTTTTGGCTTTGAATAATTCTTTATGTTTCGATTTGCCCACAGTCTAATCTGCACTTTCTAATATGACTATCATTCCTTTGATTCATACCTTCTCTTCTTGATTCTGATATTCGCTCAAAATAAGCTTTTGTCATCTGAAGAACAGCAAGGGGAACTGTGACAGTCACATTTGCTTAATATATAATTTTCTACCATATTTGCCTTCAAGTACAACCTAAAGTATCAATTTTATTTATCATAGTCCTCTATGTGTGTTGCCTTGTTTACTTTGGAAAGACATTCATGCCATTATAGTACTAGAGAATGGCTTTTTAGTATTACTAAAGTTCCAAGATTAAGCTGCAGACCATTAGAAGGCAAAGAGCCTATTCTTTCTGGTATCTCACAGCTCTCACTCATCAAACTGGCCTTTGAATGGCTCTGAGACCAATGGGAGCCACAATACATGAGCTCAATTCACAGCCCTGCCCCCAATTTTGTGACTCTCAGCAAACTACTTAAACTTTAGGTATCTCAGTATTCTTATCTATAAAATGAGACTGATAACAGCATCATTGTCACAGGGCTACTGTGAGTTGATCTATGCAAAGTGCTAAGGACTGTTTGGTGCACAGAGTATGTGTTATAAAACTGTTCACTATTATCTAATAAGAGAAAAACAACACCAAATTCCTTCTAATTTGACAATCGTTTCCAGAATGCCATTTGATAATAAAATCTTGCACATAAAATCTAACAATGTCTGAACTATATGAGTTATGTTCAAAGAGTAATGACAGAAAGCTCAAGCACAAGACAGCACCACCACCACCACATAGGCCAATTTTAGAACTTCTGCTCCTGTGCCTTGGACCAGCCAGTGGCATAGCATCCTGTAGGTGCAGACAGATCCTAGAGTATTGCCTCTGTTATTCTGTTTTGGCAGTAGTGAGGTTTGAACTCTGTGCTTTGCGCTTCCTAGTCAAGTGCTCTACCACTAGAGCCATGCCTCCAGCCCTTTTCCTCTGAGGGTCTCATGTCTTCCCCAAGCTGGTCTGGACCATGATCTTCTAGTTTTCTGCCATCTCTGGTTTGATAGGTATGTACCAGCTTTTTTTTCTGTTAAGATGAGGTCTCAGGAACTTTTTGCCCAGGCTGGCCTTGAACTGTGATCCACCTGACCTCAACCTCACAAGTAGCTAGGATTACAAGCATGAGCCACTGGCTGGGTGCCTTCTTCTTTAGGACTCAGTTTTTGCCCATCTGTACCTGTTAATGCTGAGTCCACTCTAGAGATTCTTTGATAGTTTTATTTCAAAATACTGTTCCTCAAATTCCTAAGGACCTAAGTAACATTAAGTCTTGGAATTTATCTGTTGGGGCTCAAGTAATCAAAGTAAAACAAAACAAAACAAAAAAACATGGAGAATTAAATAATGCACCATGGGCAGTGAGTAGAATTTAGCAATTTAGTAAGATTCTGATAGCATTGATGTTTACAGCACTGTTTGGCTAAGAAACAACACTGTTTTGAATGACAGCTGGACTGAGCAGAGCTCTTTGCATGTCAGACCCAAGAACTTTTTTTGACAACTGACAACTGAGCTGAGAAACTCTTCCTTTGGCACAAATCCTTATCTTTTAGGTCTTAGCTGTAGTGCAGAACCAGCAAAAAAGCCAGGCCACCAATGAATAGGTCCTCCTCTGTGTAATCCTCCTGTTTGCACTCTGGGGCTTCTTCCAGGAGAACAAAGAGCACATACCTAGCAGTCATGCCCTATATACTACACCTTTGATTGCAAGCCATAGACCTGGATTTCAATTTCCTTTTACAGAAATGGACTTGATTTGCCTAAATTATAGTAAAAAATCTACTTCAAATTTAATGTTTCAGATCTCAGCACTAAATAGTCCATAATAAAACACTGGTTTAAGAAAAGTAGATTCATAAATGATTTTTAAAACATTAAAAATAAGAAAATTAATTGTATAGTTAAAACTGTCACCTCTTAATATATATTATGCTTACATTCTGAGGTTGTTGAACATGTCTTCTGTTTCAGAAATCAAAGTATTTTTCTAAAATAAAATTTAATTTATAGTGTTTTAAGACAAAAATACATGTACTATCTACAAGTTTACTTAAAAAATTTTAATTGCTACAGATGCCAACAGGTTGACTTTCTGAACCTTAAAAGATCCACTTTAAGGTTCTAGAATGTCTAACTTTTCAAATCTTTTGGGAAATTTGAAAAAAAAATGAAACATACTCTTGCAATGACTCAAGGAGAACATGACTCAAAGACAACATATCTTGCAAAAGTCAAATTTTGGTAGTCAGATTTCCCACTAAAAAGAAGCAGGAATTCTTAGAGGAATGGATAATACTAGATTCAGGAAATGTGTAAGATTAGCCTGAGAAGTCTTAGTGTTCCAGAAAGCAAGAAATCTATTAAAAAAGAATTGAGTCATGTCACAGGGATGTAGGAAACAATTTGAAGAGGCCCTCCCTAGCCTGAGATAGGACAATTTTAGTAAAAATGCAATAACTGCAATTAAAAATTAAAATTAAAATTAAAAATTAAAGCACGTCCCATAGATATAAATTCATGAATGCACCTCCCCAGTAAACACTCCACTTTGGGTACCTTTGGAATTGGGATAGATAGCAAAATAACACATTACTCTAAGCCTCCATGCATAAAAAAGGTCATGACTATCTCATATCAACTGTATTTCAGACAACTGAATTTTTATAAAAATTTCAAAAATGACAGAATTGACAAATCATTATTTCATCAACCCCAGTCAAATAATTGATCTACGCAATCTCAGCCAATAGGTGCTAAAAGAAAAAGTTAGTGAAAGTGTGATGGGAATCATTAAAATGGAGACTCAGGTGGACTTCTGGCCCCATTGTCAATCATGGCAATACCCAGAGCAGGGTGACAGACAGGTGCCTCATGACTGGTTACACTAACAACTCAGTACCACCTATGAATATTTGGACTGAATATACTCAGCCTCCAGATCTAAATGACAGTTTATTAGAAAAATATAAAAAACTAAAAATGATAAGAATAAGTCACTGGACAATCCAGAATGTAGGGGCTTTCTAATTATTCTATCAAAACAGTGGCACAAATCTGGTGGGGACAAGAACAAAACAAGAGACTTAGTGTAACAACAAAGTACATCATATTGATCCTATTTGGGTTGTTATTGGAACAAACAAGCTGTAGAAGCCCATTGGGGTAATCTGAGTACAGACTGGAAATGAGAATATTTGATAATTCACAGATATTTGGTAATTACTAATTTTGTTGGGAATGGTGGCTAAGAGAAAAAAAGAGCCCTTAGCATACAAATACAAAGTGCATGCTGAAAATGTTTACAAGCAAAATACCCAGTGTTTGGAATTTAAAAAATATTCCTGGAAATAGTGTGTGTGGGGGGGAAGATGTCAAAAGAAAAATGTTAACCACTATTGAAATTCAGTGAGGGGTATGAGTGGTATTCTACCTTTGTGTATATTTTAAAACATTTTAAAAATTGTTAGCTAGGGTATCTGTGATTATTCTCCCCTGTCCCCCCTTTTTTGGAGTTACTGGGGTTTTAAACTCAGAGCCTTGCACTTGCTAGGCAAACACTCATATCACTTGAGCCAGCCTCAGTTCATTTTGCTTTGGTTATTTCTCAGACAGGTTCTTGTGCTTTTGCCTGGGGCCAGCCTAGCACCATGATCCTTCAATCTCCACCTTCCATGTAGTTAGAATTACAGGGATATGTAACCACACTCAGTTTATTTTTTGAGGTGGGGTCTTGTTAATTTATTTGTCTAGACTGGCTTGAACCACTATCCTCCCAATCTCCATCTCCCAAGTAGTTGGGATTAGAGGTTGAGCCACCACACCTGATGATTCAGAATGGCTCCAGTCTGGATATTAAGTTTTTCATATTGAAATGCCCATACTATTGTAAAGCATATGGGTTCATGAATTTTCTGGAATGTTTTCCATGCTATTTTTATACTGTGACAGTATGATAAAATATCTCATCATTATTAACTGTTCTTAGGGTTTTGTGCTTTTTTAAAGTACTAAATTATTAGTGATAGAATAATACAAGCTGTACACTAATATCCTTGGTGACAACACACAAACTTTCTAAATAATTTCCTTCAAAAATAAATGGAAACAGTGTTACACTCTCAATGAGGCATTCTGAGGCAGCATAAAAGTACATAACAATGCATTTCAAAATCTCTCTCCTAAATCCAGGGTCAAAATCAGTAACATTGTTAGGCAAAACACAGAAAAGAGGATGTGAGAACATTACCTCTTCTTCAGATTCACAAATATCATAGGATGAATGTTAGTTACATTTTCTACTGAAACAGCAGCTGTTTGATGCTCTGGGTGTTCCCAGATGATAGCTGGAAGAGCTGTAATCCAAAGAAGAACTTGCTCCAAATAACAAACGGCATTCTCTGAAAGACACAGTCTGTTAGTGAAATAGTAGCAAGCTTATCAACACCAGAGATGTGTGGTGTCTGTACATATTTCAGTACCGATATCATTCATCATTCTGACACCTGTAGTAGAATATGTCTTTATTTGGTGGCTGCTTTATGGGTAATGATGAAGAGTGATGAATACAGAGAATGATGCAGTCACTCTCACGAGGCCTACAAGAGACAGGTGATGTCTATTCACTGTGTACATGAAAGGTCTTTGGGTTCTGGCTTGTATGGGGTTTCTGAGTGCTGATAACAAAAAGTAAATCTATTGTCTGCTCAAGCTGCACTCTGAGGTCTGATTGAGTTCCCATTTACTGAGTGCCTCCCCAATTCCCTTTCTAAGCCATGAAGTTTGGTAGTATAAAAAATCATAACATGTTTCTCAAAAATCCTTGCTGTCTTGCAGTGGACCAAGGCTCGGTCATCTGATCCTTCCATTAAGATATTGGGTGACAATCCTGCTGAACTGAGTTGAGAAAATGGTCTCAAAGTGTATGTGAATTGAAGTTCAAGCTTGGAGACAGTGGGATATTTTTACTTTCATGTATTATATTACCATACATTTTATTTCAGAGATAGAGTACTTCCCATTACATGGTTTTGGAATATTAAAATTGTACTCTAGAAAGTAGAGGCTCTTTTTTAAAGTTTTATGTGTTCCCTTATTCTTCAGACTCTACCTGGTCCTTAAGGCCCCCAAACCTTCCTGACTTGCCCACAGGTTCCATTATAGAATTCTACTAGGTTTGGATACTTTGGATATACCCTAAGCTATAAGGTTCTTAATACCCTGCCCTCTATCCTTCTAAAAATGTACCAGACTCTAGGACTGTATTATTATCAGATGCATAAAGTTTAGTTCATTACTAAATTCATAAATGTAAATGTATTCATAGAGTATAATATGAATATAAGATAATATAGTTCTTCCTCTAAACAAAATGGATGACTGAGAAAAGTTACTTCTGAGAACTTATTTTTGAAAAGTTTCCTGACTTCAAAGGAGATTAAATTTAGTTGAATTTAAATTTAGTGCATAAGACTTTGTAAGAGTTGTTCTCAACACCAAGCCTTTGCCTCACATTGGGTCAGAGATACTCAACAAATGTTGAAAAGAATCATCTTGATGCTATTTGACTAGCCTACAGTTGGCTATGTTCCATCCAAATGAACTATTGCTCTTTTGTATATAAGCCCTAGATATACTGTTTCTCAATATAGTACTTTAAGACACAGAAAAGTATTTCAAAATAATTGAGAGACTTTTTGGTATGCTTTTTTAATAGAGTATGTGAAAATGATACAGATAAATTAGATATACCATTTGTGCATAATTATCATTTATTTTATAACCAACAGGGTTAGTTCACACCAACGGACTTATTATCAAGTACACATGAATGCAAAAAACCAAATCTATACCTAACACAACTCCATGGGGATATTATATCCTCCAGGAAAAAGAATCTACATTACAATATTATCCAATGGTACTAGGACAAATGCAAATGGATATAAAACAAATAAAAATAAGGATGCTAATTCAAGAAACTCTAGTTGCAAAAAGAAACTCTGAAAAAAGTTTAAAAAGAACTAAATTAGGAAAAACATAACAAGACATGAAAAAGAGGGAAAGCTAAAAACAAAAAGCAAAATGACAATCTTAATTCCTGAATCCAGTGTTCAATCAGTTTAAGAGAAATATTAAATCACCGCATTTCAGTAAAGTTTGGGACTCCCTGTTCTCTGATGAGAGGATTATGCAGAGAATGATGAAATGTACACAAGACTTCCAGTGACATCTCTTTTCCATTCCTTCTGCCAGCCATCATGTGCCCTTGTGGTGATGAGAAAACAAGTATAAATATTTTCATATTGGGCTTGTTAGTGGTTTAAAAAGTTGTGATTAAAAAGTGGTTAGATAAATAAAGTGGAAATATTTTTATAGGGAATATGAACTCTTCTATAGTCAACTGTACAGAGAATAGAAGCTTCAGAAACTGAGGCTCAGGAGCCCCAGTCCAGTTTCTGATCTATTTCTCTCAGCTGTATAGGGTGAATACACTAAGGAATGTAAGAACTTACAGATGACTTTTATGAAAGTTATCAAAGTGGAAAAGGATAATTTTAAATCAACTATGATTTTAAATAGTGGCTTTTAAATAAGTGGCTGAAAGTTATACTTTATGAGACAACATTGTAGTTAGAGCCAAAGAAAGCATTTTTTTATAAAGGCATATAGTTCAATTTCAAATGAAATTTTAAGTGATATATTAAGAACTGGACAATGAATTCAGTTAGGTTGTGTATTGACCTTTTAAGAGAAGCAGAGAAACCTCTATTAGCTTTTTATTAAGAGAAAGGATATGTGTTAAGGTAGATAATGACCCTTTTCAACTATGTAATTGATTGTATGTAAATATAAAATGTATGGTAAACAGTAAATATGTTGTATGTGTACATAGATGTATGTAGGTATATAATAAACATTTATTTAACAAATATATGTGGGTTGCCTACTATGCTTAAGTCATCATTCAATGAATAAAACAAAAACTTTTGCTTTCCTGAAACTTGTATTCAAGGACATGCAGAAAAACAATGAGCCTAGAAATCAATTCATTATGTTGTCGGCTAGAAGGTAATAAGACTAAAAGAGAACAAAAATGGGGTAGGTATGGTTGTAGTTTGGGGACAGTGTGCAAAGTAGACCTCATGAAGCAGGTGACCATTTGAACAAAGATAGTGAGAGTTACGAGCAGAACGACTTTTGGAGACAGAGTGATCCATACAGAAGAAACAGAATGTGAAGGGAGGAGAAGCAAGAAGTCTACATGACCAGTGGCAAGAAATAGGAGACAGGTTTGAAAAACTGATTAGTGGCCGGCAGATTTTTCAGACCTTTGGACATGGAGAGGACTTAGGCGTTAATTAAATTCATCATATACTCATATACCAAGACACAGGGCATGCAGAACTGGAAAACAGCCCCACTCTTAAAGGGGTTCTGCCTGCTAGTTGGTACAAAAAATTAAAATTCAACATAGAATTGCTAAAATGCAGTGGATGCTATAAGACCCTATGAAACTGACATATTTCCCTGATCTGGAGATGAGAGGTAGAAGACTTCCTCAAAGTAACACGATATTGAAATCTTAAGTAAAACTTTGGGTAGTAGAAAAAAGGAGAAGATTTTTCCAATCAATAGAGAAGCATGAGCACATTACTCACTTACAAACCATTATTTGACTCTCAGTAAGTCCTAGAAAAAGCTCTAGACTGTGGGAATACAATAGCTATCAAAAGTGGTATTTTTGAGGAATCCTTGGTCTCCTGGATAGGAGCAAAATAGTCAAGGAATTTAGAGTGTCCTGTGTACCAAGTGCCTATGTGAGGGTGTTAATGGATGAGACCAGATGGGTCTGGCTTCCATGCTAAGCAGTTTGAGTTTTATCCTGAAGGAAGGGGATAGAGTAGGTAGTTATGCTGAAAGACATTACTTCTGGGAAATACCTAGCCAATTCCTATGAGTCCATGTCAGATAACAAAAAGATTATGCAACTAAGAATATAGGAGATAGACTACCATTGCTTTTAAAAGATAGCTCCAATAGTCGTTCACCCCCTGCCACTTCTTTTCTTATGATGTTTAGAAAGAAAACAACACTGACAGAGAAGATATTAGAATATAACCTCACATATATAGGAAGCTTGGGAGTATTTACACTGTTTATGATTCATTGCTATTCCCTTTTCCATGGGAAAATTTCACTTGTGAAGCACTCACATTCTTCCATTGTAAAATAAAGACTTAAAAATAATACCCATCCATCCTTGTAAAACGACAAGCCAATTTAAACTTAGGGGGGAAAACAACTCGAAATAGGTTGGAGAAGGAGACCAAGGGGTTTTCCTTCACTGACTTATGTTGGTTTACTAGATAAGAACATACGCCTTTGCTTTCATGTCCGCTAATCTCCCATTGACCCCACAGACATGCTGCAGCATCCATCACCAAGTAAACAGGAGTTTTTGGCTTTCTGATTGTATCCACTGACACTCTTTTTCTTCTGAAGACAGATTATCTTCTTCAAGTTTCTTCTCATTATCTGAAGTCAACCTATATTTTATTCAACATCTGAGGTCATGATGTTTATAGAAAGTTTTCTTTTTTAGGCAAATTTAGATAGACTGGTGTATGCAATTTTCATATTAGCACAACTTTTTTAGGTATCTAACTTTTTAAAAAAAAAATTCAAACATTTCCATAATTATAACATCAAGACTGGCTTTGTGTTTCCAAAAGAATAACACAGTTAAATGAGGTGACCTGGGCAGTTAAGAATCAGCTATGGAAAGGAGCCTTATAAGCTGGTTTATAGCCTCAAAGTTCACTGAGCCAGATGTGGGAGTTTTAAAACAGCATTGCTAAGCTAACCTTCTCTGAGAGGTGAAATGAAGTTCTTTAAAAGTCGCCTGAAAACCTCCTCACTCAAGAAACCAACGGCATTTGAGGTGATAACAGAACCGAGTCATTTCAGGCTGGCTGCCCAACTTGACTGAAAACTTAGTGACAGATAAAACATAAATCAGAGCCCTTATCATTCCCCTTCCTTGCTTGCCAAATGGGGGGTAAGTTTATCAGCGACCTGGAGGCCCGCTGACTGCTCTTCCCCTTAGTGCTGGGCAGCAGGGTAGAGCTGGCTGGAAGCTAAATGGCTGTCCTAAAAAACGTGTTCATGTAAACAAGCTGGGTAAGACTTCCTTGAACTGCCAGTTAGTGAAGTGTCATCCATCTCACTAAACTGTACATTTGATAGGGGCATATCATTTATATCTTGAAAAGAAAACAAATAAAAAGAAAAAAAATCAAGTTCCCTGGTTTAGGCTGGGACCTCTCATGGTGATAAGAGTACTAAGAATTAAATCGCCCGACCCAAACAATGGCTGCTCATTCAAAGGAAGGTGGGGGATGGGATAGGGGAAAATTATTTTTAAGGACATTTGGAAAATTACTGGGGTCCTCCCCCAAAAAGCATGTCGTAGCTGCTTTAATTTTCACCAGCCAATATACTAGCTGAAGTATGTTTTCCTACTATTTAATTGAACGATTGCACTAATCTGTTGAGAAAATGTTTCAAAATATTCTACTTTTTTCCTTTTTTTCATATAGTTTGCATGTTGTATCAACATGGTTTTCTAGCCAGGTTTTAAACTGACAACCCTATCCAACATTTCTACTCTAGTAATTTATTGGTACTTGGAAAGAGTTAAGACGTCTTTCATACTGGCACCGGCAGTTTTGGGTCATGTGGGGGTTTTTTTGTTGTTGTTTTTTAGCTTCCTAATGTATCAACAGCCTGAGTGGCTCATTGCAGATCTTCCTCAGTAAGAAGCCCTCATTTGGAAGAATGGATACACATGTTTTTTTGACATAGCTGGGGCAACTCTACTGAGAAGGAAAATATGTGACCTTTATAAAAGGCCAAATAGTTGTTTGCTGGCACTGAAACTGAAGAGATGTTCCAGCCAAAGGTAGAGTAAGTGGCTGGAAATTAACTGTTGTTGGCATTGTTAAAAATGTTTGGACGTGAAGTTGACAGTTTAGGAAGAAAAAAAAATAATAGATTTCTTAAAGGAAGATCTAGTTAAGATTACTTTTCCTCAAAAATAGAGTAAGAGCAAGTCCAATAGCGATGAACTCTACTATAAATTCCTTATGTGGCAAAATCTTGAAATGCATATAAATGTGTATTTTTTGGTCCCATCCTGATATTATACCATGTGTTGCGTAAATACTACTTCCTCACTAAAGATTTGCTCATAGCCACTGAGATTCAGATGTTTCCAAAACTGATACATGGATATAAATATAGAAAATATACTTGTGAGCCACCCAAGATATCAGCTTAGGAGATAACTAAATATAGAGGCCAGAAAAATTTGTCTAAAAATCCCAAAGGCTTCCACTCAAGAAGTTACTTTGAATATACATTTTAGGCAATTAATTGTGGATTAGAAACTATGCTTTTAACTTGATCAGGCACTTTTATTTAAGTAGGACCCTTTTTCTTTTAGAGTTTCTCTGTCAGAGAAACCCTTTGGTTTTCTCATGAAACAGTAGTGACTGTTTCTTCACCAAGTAATTTAAATCCATACTACAGGAAGAACTTATCTTGCAAAAGATTTTGAAAAATCAATATTTTTAGAGAAATTATTGATAATTTGAGAAGACAGAAAATTGATTTAATACCATATCTCATTAGCAAAGCATCCAAATTTTATTACCCTTGAGTGCAGTATTTGCTGTTCAAGATTTTGTTATCTAAATGCTCTGAACCAAACCTGTAATATGCATTTATTCATCAAGTATTTTTAAATGACTACTGCATTTTATAATGTTTTTACACATTTACTAACATAAGGAATACAGTCATATGCATGCAAGGGCTTATAATAATAAAAAGGTGACATAATACACTTTCAGATTTTAAGATGTTTTCAATCAAGTTACAGATAAAAGATTTTGATGGATTTTAAAATGTAAATTTTGTAAGAGAATGATGAGGTGTCATAAAGTCATAAAGTTTAAGGAGAATATTATTAACATCTAAGGAGAAAAATTAAAGATGACTCCAGGTAGAGGCTCGCTGTATCTTCAAGGGCTAGTAATCTAGTCTTGTCTTGTCACCAACTTTCAGGAACACTCAAAGTATCTGAAAAAGTACTGATATTGGGGTCTCTATCTTAAATTTTCTTCTCCAATCTTTAACTTATCTAGGACTTCAAAGGAGACTCTAGCTTATTATCATTCCCCTCCAGAGAAAGAAGTATCACAGCCTGTCTCAAGTGTTAAATAACACTGACTCTTGAGAAATCATTTAAATCAATCTTACGCTCCAATCTTAGCTAGTCTCATGAGCTCCCCAGAAGTTGCTTAGATTTTATCTTATAATTTTCTCTTGCTGAATAATGCCAATTATTGTCTTTCCAGAAGCCATATTTCAATTTTCAACTATACTATTATATTTATTTTCCACTTGGCATTATAGCAACTATAGCTCCTTGATTAAGAGCTGAATGTTCTTGGACATGCCCTGATTTAGGGGATTAGAATAGATTAGAAAGGGCTTCTCTTCTCAGTTACTGGATCGCATCTGGTCTAGGTCAATGATAATTCTGATACTGATGACTCTTCACTACTCTATTGGCAGCCTTATCCAATAGAAATACAATGTGAGCCATCCATGCTATTTTAAATGAAAAAATAAAGGAAAACAGATAAAATTAATTTTAATATCATATTCTACTTAACTCAATATACTCCCAAATTGGCATTTCAACAAATAAAATTTTTAATGAGAAAGTTTATGTTTTTTACAGTCAATCCTTGAAATCTGGTATTATTTCACTCTTGTGGCACATCTCAATTTAGGCTAGTCCCGTTTTGAGTGGTCAGTAGTCCTGTGTGGTACATGGGTACTGAATTATCCCATAGAGGTCTACAGAAAAACATGACATTTCCCTGCTAAGTGTCCTAGGCTCAGTGAGTAAAAAAATGAAATTCATTTTCCTATCAGATGTAGTGATTCCAGTCTCTGTGCTATTTATCCCATGTCTGACCACTGGTCACTATAGAGAGTTTTATCAGGTTACAGATTTTACATTATGTCTAGGTAATTACTTAGTGTCCTTAATGAAAATATACCTTAGGTGTGCTTTGCGTTTTTCTGAATACCATCTACCACAGCTCTGTTACAGAGTTAATCAGCCAGCAGAGTACTATTTATTATGTCCAGGCATAGTTAAAGTGCTAGAAACCATGAGAGACCCAGAGTCCTGGTCTTCAAGAGGGTCCTCCCTAAAGTCTATCAGGTCAAATTTTTATCACGGCTTTCACAAGTTTCGTCCTATGAAGGACTTACACAGGATTCTCAGTCTGGTAGAGTGCCCTCTTAAGCATTAAAAATATAGATGAGAAAGTGCCTTCAGTCATTTTCTTTTTGCCCTATAACATGCAATTTGGCAAGTTTTCTAGGAAATAATAATTTTCTTTGAAAAAAAGTCAATCAAATTATTTCTTTTAAGAATATTCTTTAACCAATGGTGCAAAATGGTGTTATTTCTATCATATTGACCTGAGTATTGCACCATAGGTCTGATTTCTTTCCTTCTTAAAAGTAACAGCAAAGGAAAACATGCCAAAGAATAATTCAATAATTCAAAAATAAAACCAAAGAATAATTCAAATAAAAATCATGAATTTATAAAATGAACTAAAATGCATTCTGTGGGCAGGAGTTTCCTATTTATAGACAGAAGCCCTCTAAAGAATTGAAATAATGTTTCCTTTTTTTTTTTTGCAGATATAGATATATATATTTTTTTTCTTTAGATTTGGACTGTCTCCCAAAGGCCAATGTGTTAAAGATTTGGGCCTCCGTTTGACACTTTTGGAAGGTGGTTGGAACTTTTTTTTATTATTATTATTCGTTTGTTCACATGTGCATACATTGTTTGGGTCATTTCTCCCCCATTCCCCGCTCCCCTACCCACTCCCCTTACCTCGCCTTGCTTTCAGGCAGAACCTGTTCTGCCCTTATCTCTAATTTTGTTGAAGAGAAAACATAAGCAATAATAAGAAAGACAAAGCATTTTTGCTAGCTAAGGATGGCTATACAGAGAGATTCCTAGCATTGCTTCCATGTACAAATGTGTTACATCTCAAGTTGATTCATCTCTAACTGATCTTTACACTGATTCCTGATCCCCTTCTCGTGTTAACCTCTGTCGCTTTAAGGTTTCTATATTAGTTCCTCTGCAGTGGGGACATCAAATACCCAAAACATGAATGTTTCCTTTCGAGTCAAGTTTCTGATCTCAGTTGAAAGTAAAAACTAAGCTGGGTGCTAGTAGCTCATGCCTGTAAGCCTAGCAACTCAGGAAGCAGAGATCAGGAGGACTGTGGTTTGAAGCCAGCCCGGACAAATAATTCTCAAGACCCTATCTTGAAAATACCTAACACAAAAGGGGCTGGTGGAGTGGCTCAAGGTGTAGGCCCTGAGTTCAACCTACGGTACTGCAAAAAAAAAAAAAAAGGAAATAAAAACTAAATTCTCATTAGCTCTTTTACCAGCTGCTCACAAAACAAAATGCTCAGAACTTTACAACATGCTCTTTTCCTCTATCTCAGCTGACTTTAATGTCCTCTTTTTTAGCTTTCAAGTTTCTGTGACCTTAATATGACATTTGAGCTGGGTGATTAATCGCTATTAAATGGCATTGTGCTGATTAAACGAAGGCCTTGTTGGCATAATAGTCAGTTACAATGCTGCGATTCAGTGTGATAAACTCAAACATACACAATTAGATGGAGTAATATCGAATTTGTCAAAGCTCTTGCAGCTTAATTTTCTGCCACAAGGCTTGAAAGGAACAGTGACGGAACAAAAGCTTTAGATTTATTGCTTAAGTACCTTCAGTAAATTGATCTTGTCCATCATGTAATCTCATTTTGGACATTTTGGGAGACAGTGAAGCTCAACTAGACTGAAACCTCCTTAAAAATGGGCCTGAGGGTTCCTGACCACAGAACTTGAAAGCTAAGTGACGAGATATGAATGTCTCTTCAGAGGCAGACAACAACCAATTTGCCTGGCCAGAGCTTTCCTTTTAGGATAATTGCATAAAAAGAATAAACGTCAGTAAAAGGATGAAAGATTCATGTATGGAAATAAAAATATATACCCGGTCCTGAAAAGATCATGTTGAAACAGACCACAGCTCTCTTATGTGAAAAATAAAACAGAAGCAGCTGAAATTTCTTTTAAACTAGTTATTGCAATCATAATTATCTTATCGTAGCAATAGTTAGTTTTCCTGGCATATGTTTTCAAAGCTGGTCCGTACTTTTTTAATTGGAAAAAAAATATAAGATATCCTTCTCCTACAGTCTGTAAAATTACAATTATTATTCCCTTTGATCAATAAGAAAGAGTGAAAATGACTATTTTCTGCAGATTAGAAATGAAAACCATCTATTTCAGTCTAATAAATAAAGAGTAAAGCACATACTCAATGAATAACCCATGAACATGCATTGGATTACTGAGGACCTGTTATGTGCAAGACATTGTCGCAGATATCATGAAGATATGGTAGTCCCTAATATGAAATCCCTAGTGGAATCTATAGATATATGCATAGTTATATCAGGCAACAATATAAGACCCAAGGAGGAGATTAATCTTGCCTGAAACAGAACAGAAGGCATAACTGGAGAGGACAAGAGAGACAAAATTGGTAGGAACTACTGAGTAGATAGTATTTGAGCAAACTCTTGATGGAAAAATAGAATTTATACTCCTGGCCATGGGAATTGCAAGGAGAGAAAGGAGCATGGATAAAATCTGATGCTGCAAAGTTGCAAGGCGTGATTGTTTCACGCAAAGTCAATGTTCCATTAAATCATTGACACAAATTTCCATTATTTAACATCCATCAAGGTTGATCTACTCGTTCAGGTCTAAAGCAGGAAATATGCAAACATTGGCTCAGAGAAGATGAAGGTTTTGTTCTCTCTCATGGAGCAGGCTCAGTGGAAGCCGACAGTAAAGTGCCCCACAAAGTCATACAGGGATACAGGCTCCTTCTATGGGCTTAAGGATTGCTCTTATCCACAAGGATGAAGCTGGATCACTGGAATTCCATCTGCATTCTTATGCCTGGATAAGGAGAAAGAGGGTGGAGGGCAAAAAGCTTCCTTTCTAAGGAAGTGACCTAGATATTTCACACAGTACCCAACATCAAGAAGTTAGCTGGAAGGCTTGTATGGAAGAGTCACAGAGTTACATTACTAATAAGAAGGGGTGATAGGATATGTAAGACAAATAAGCAGTTTTTGACATAGGTACTTAGCAAATATTCATTGCTGAATAGTGAAGGAATAATTAAATGGATAATTGAGTGTTTCTGTGTTCCATACAAAACATAAGCACCAGTACCTTCTCAGTTTCTCTTGTGAACCAAAGAAATGGAAGAGGAGTGGTGCCACTTGTGTCAGAAGCTTCACTGGAAGGATGTGTGCATGTGTGTGTGTGTGTATATGTGTGTGTGTGTGTGTGTGTGCGCGCACATATGTGTGTGTGGAGAAAGGTATAGAATAGTTGAACTGCCAGGGAACCCAGATGTCAATGTTAAAAGCAGCACATCTTAAGAAGTATTATGTCTCCTTAATTAAGGGAACAATTTCTCAAGTGAAGTGTGGAATTGAACTTAATGGCACTTATAATTCTAACATCATGGAAATTTGGTCATACACATTCAAATAGGTACACCTCTTCATATAGTGTGATTAATCAATGAAGAACTGAGTCCTATAGGTAAAATATACAAGTCTAAAAATAACTGTTTATGTAAAAGCAAATTAAGAAATTTTTTCTTTTTATAAATACATAACTTTTTTTTTTCTGTGCTGAAGATCAAACCCAGGGCCTCTTGAATGCTAGGCAAGTGCTCTACTACTGAACTATATTCACAGACCTTAGAAATATATTTCTATCAGACAAAAAGCTTCATGATATAATGATAGAGTTGGAAATTTTATCAAATAGCTACTATTTTTTATTACTTGATGGTGCCAAGCCTGACATCATTACCTTTGTTAAAAAGTTGTCACTACAATTCCAGGGCTGAGTATGTTCAAGGATTATATTCTTCATAGTGAATACTACCTTGTATATTGCAGATACCAAAGTGCCCAAAAACCAAAACATGTGAATTACTGAAAAATTTAACTCATTCATTCACTTTCTCATTCTTTCAATCCTTAAAGAAACTCTGAAGTAGGTGATTTATGACTCCCACTTTTTACGATCTCACAGTTGAATAAGGAGTTTATGCTCTGGAAGATGAGTAATGTCTTTACTTTGATTTCTGACACCTGTCTATAAATAACTTTTGTGTCAATAGCCTTAATTTTTATTTACTTATCTATAAACAGCATATATACTACCAAGTATATATATACATGCCAAGTATATACATAAATATATTACAAAATATAAATTCTTAGATGAGATATAAAAATCATATTTTGAAATGATTAAACATGATGGCTCCATTAGTTAGAAAATGAAATATCCCCCACAGGCTCATATAGTAAAGTGTATGTTCCAGCTGGTGGCATGATTTGGGGAGGTTCTGGAAACTTTAGGAGGAAGGGCCTAGCTAAAAGAAGTAAGTCACCGGGGACAGGTCCTGGGGAATATCTTGTCCCTTGTGTCTTCCTGTCCCTTTTTCTCCTCCTGTATTCCATGAAATGAGTAATTCCCCTCAGCCACATGATCATCATGACCATCATGATGTTCTACCCAAGTGCAATGAGCCATGTGACCATGGACCAAACCTCCTCACTTACATTGTTTATGTGAAGTATTTTATCACAGTGACAAAAAAGTAACTCACCACACAGTATCAAGGTGCAAGTTAAAGCTGGAAAATGAAACCAATGTCATAGAGCCTTCTTATTTTTCCAGTGCTTGAAATTAAACCTAAGACCTCATGAATGCCAGGCAAGTTCTCTATTACCGAGACACATTCCTGCGCCTTCATGCAGCCTTCTTGATATCTTCTTTGGGCTCACCACTTGATACGTAGTACCTGATTGTCACTGTTTTTGCCATGTTTTGTAGAAGACTAAGTGTATTAGTAGCAGAAAATATATTTACTATGTTATTTTCAGTTTTGGTTCCTTAGGCTTGCAGTATTAATATTGTTGTAAGCATCAATTTATCAAAAGAAATATTTTTAACATTTTCTTTGTATTTATTTATTGATCTATTTTTATTATTACTGTACTGGAGGTACATTGTGACATTCGCAGCATTCCTTATATCATAATTGAATTCACCTTCTCCATCATTCTCCTTTATCTCACATCCCCTCATTCCTGGAATAGTTTCAACATGTCTCATTTTTCCATTTACGTACATGTGTACAGAATATTTCCACTATACTCACCTCTTACACCCTTTCCTTGTATCCCCCTCTCCCACTGGCACCAGTCCTCCTATGGGGGAAGGTTTAGAGATAACCATAAAGATATCAAAGTCACAAACTAGAAATATGCAAAAACTGTATTATATTGTAATATACAGTCTTGATCAAATGATCTAATGAGGATACTGCTGTCAACATGTCCTCACAGTAAGCCAGCATTCCTACCTCAGTTTGCCCTACATAGAGCGTGTGACCTGTAATCATCTGACATATAGGATATATCGTAGGGTGAGAAAGGAACCAATGACCATTAATTTACTAAGTATAGTAAGGATAAACTCTTTCTGTTCTAGAGTAAAAAGTGAGTATGAAGAGAAGTTCTAATATTTTTATTGAACCCCATTGGATTGTTTTTTACACCTCACTTTGGAGACCACAGTAAGTATTATTTTGAGATATAAGAACCATGTTCTTATCAAAAAACTGAGAAATGTTGATAGCAAATGTTTTGTTTTCATTAAGATTTAAAATTCAATTTTTATACTTTTCATTATATCAGGTACTGCATTTTAGGCCAGGAAAATAAACAATTAACCAAATTTTTGGTGAACTTTTTATTTTAGCTTTTGCAGAACTCTGTTAAAGTCCTAGAACTTGCAAGTCAGACTTTAGAAAAAGTGATTAGAGAATAATATAACAGATTAAATAACCCAGCACTGAAAATAATAGCTGTGGGTGATGAATGAAGAGATTAATTTGAATTTAGTGAATGAAAGGAGTCATTTTGAAGTGATATTAGCCAAGGCAAGGTCTTCTATAGAAGAGGCACATTTTGGCTTGGAGAGATTCCTCCTTCCACAAAACCCAGACAGCATACAGTGTTCATAGAAGAAAGAATGAATAATAAAGAGACTGTTTATGTTTACAATGTTAATGTCTTTCACTCACATCTACAGATTGAAATGTGAATTGTACATTCAATTTGGGGAATGGCCAAAGCTGAGGGATTCTGAGTTAATTGGTGTGAGCAGATAGGAAGATCTAGATACAAAGTATTGTCTTTCTCTGATCTTAAAACTATCATGTTAGTGACAAATATGTCTTGAGATACAGAATTCTATAAATTTCAAACATTTCTTTCCATTCCTACCACTACTTCACTTCAATTTTTATTATTAATTTTTAAATTATTATTAAATTGACCTTTTAAAACTGATACATAAAAACATATTTACAAGGTACTATGTGATATTTCAATCCATACATATGTTGAACAATGTTTAAATAAGTTTAAACATAGTATCTCCACAAACATCTATCATTTCTTTACGCTGAAAGCATTTAAAATCCATCTGATTTGGGGAGTGTATTGCTATGTATAGCCACCCTACTGTGCAAGAGCACACCAGAACTTCATGCTCCTATCCAACTATAACTTAATACTCCCTGGTCAACATTTCTCTATCCCTCTGTATCTCTGTGTCCCCAGCCTCTAGTAGTCACCATTCAGCTCTCAGCTCCCATAAGATCAACATTTTTGATTCTGCATGTAAATGAGATTATGCAGTACTTGTCTTTCTGAACCAAGCTTATCTCACTAAACATAGTGATCTCCAGGTCTAACCATGTTGTTGCAAAATGACAGGATTTCATTCTTTTTGTGGTTCAATAGTATCCTGTGATGTATAGGTACCACATTTTCTTTATCCAGTTATCAGCTGATGGATACTTAGGTTGATTCCATTTCTCAGCTATTGTGAATAGTTCTTCAATAAACATGAGAATTCAGCTGTCTTTTTAACATACTGATTTAATATACCAACTAGTGGAATTGCTAGACCATATAGTTGTTTTATTTTCAGCTTTTTAAAATTTTGTCAAAAATTTTAATATTTAATATGCACAAGATGCATAATTCAGTCATTATATTACCAGGCAGTCAAAATATTCCTATCTTGCAAATGAAAAAATTGAAGCCAAGATTAAATTATTCACCTAAAATCACAGATACCAGCTGTACCTAGCTTCAAAGTTCATAAGCTCGTAAGTCACGGCAAGGTAATGCAGAATGTAATACTTTGCCTCCTTTAAAAGCAAAGTAAACAAATGAAAAGAAACAACAAAGAAAAAAATTAATAGCGTGTAGTTTGAGCTTTTTGTAGGTTTTAATTAAAAATCTAATGACTCTTATCACAGGTGAGGATGCTATGAAAACATTGGTAAGATGAAGGCACTGCAAACACATACTAAGGGGCATTGAGAACTACTGATACAAGGGGCTTAGTTACCAGGATTGCTCAAGACATCAAGCATCAGAAAACTCCAGGGAGCTGTCAGAGGGGGAATAAAGAGCAGAAGAACTGCAAAGGGCCTGGAGAGATTGAAATTTGTCTGCATCGGACCTTTCTTTTGACAATTCACATCCATCTTAAGCAGAATTGTTGTTTATTCTGGTTGTGCCAGGTTTCCTTTTCTGGCCTGCTGGCTCTCTAGGGTTTTGTAGGCCAGTGGTTTGAGTTTTTAAATTTCAAGCGCATTTGGGATTTCAAAAAAAACAAATTGTAGAGGATACCCAGCAGCACAGTTTACTTAAGAAGTTTTAATCATAATAATCTGCATAGTGTATTATGAGATGTCCTGCCTCAACTGTCTCCTTTCTTTCTCTAGTGTCTGGGGAAAAGCCAAGAATGCCTCCTTCTGATTTAAAGACCCTATTAAAAGTTTGGTGGAAGCATTTCATCTCATTCTACCTTCCTGATTCCTTTCCTGCTGTTATGAATTAAATTAACTTGTAAGAGCCACCATCAACACAATGTAATCAACCGGGTCATGGGTAGGAAGTCAAGTGCCACCCTATGACATGGAGCTGACATTACACTGTGGAATTTGGCAAGTTCTCTGAATGCCAGAATGCGTTCCTGCTATAGCTTTTGAAATCTCAAAAACTACAGCCACGGCTAGGATTGAACTATAAATGCTGACACTGGTGGATAGGTGCCAGAAAGAAGTGATCCCAACTTTATCTGGACTGAAAAGGCATTTCTTTGCAACAGACATAAAGCACGATCAGACTCCCCTAACCCATACCTAACACAGAAACCACTGCAGAAAAGACGCAGACATCAAGTAAGTTCTTTCTCTTCCTACCCTGTCTTCACCAGTTTCCTCCCACTTGGTCACACATGGCAAGCATTCATCTAACCTCAACGACAGTCCCCCAGTCTTGTAAGTAGATCTGCACTCACTGCCATTGGAGTACAACAGAGTGCATGTTTCTAATGTAAAAGGGCTGACATCATTATTATTTTAATTAGCTAGTTGTCAATTTGCATTTTTATCCCTTTTCTCTGTCTTAACACCACTCCTCTCCCTCACCCCATGCTGGCCCCCCTAAAAATTTAGTTTGCTACATTTAGTGAAAATTATTGTAAGTACAGGATATAAAATTTCATATTAATATAGATTGTTTTCTTGCCTTTTTTTTTTCATTTTTCTTTTATTATTCATATGTGCATACAAGGCTTGGTTCATTTCTCCCCCCCTGCCCCCACCCCCTCCCTTACCAACCACTCCACCCCCTCCCTCTCCTCCCCCAATACCCAGCAGAAACTATTTTGCCCTTATTTCTAATTTTGTTGTAGAGAGAGTATAAGCAATAATAGGAAGGAACAAGGGTTTTTGCTGGTTGAGATAAGGATAGCTATACAGAGCATTGACTCACATTGATTTCCTGTGTGTGGGTGTTACCTTCTAGGTTAATTCTTTTTTGATCTCACCTTTTCTCTGTCACAATACACTTGGGACCACTAAAATGGTAACCTGAGTGATGATAGCACTGTCATATTAAGGTCTTTTAATTATTTTGTGACTTTGTTAGCATTTACAAAAGAGAGAGCAGAGTATTTTTTTGATTGCTCTTGCCAAATTAAAATATGGTTATTAATTTGGGTTATCTCCAATCAATAAAGATGAAATAATAATGATAAATAAAATTAAGTCTTTAATAAGTTAGTAATAAAAACAAATAAAAATTGTCAACATATTTCATCAATGATAACTGTGTACACAATTTTGCTATGTTTAAAATAATTTTGTAGTCAGTTCTTGGTGCAAATTTTTACACTTACTGCTTTTTAAGGACTGTGCATTTTACATGTATGAATTGACTAGAATGTTTTCAGAGAGTTCATGAAGAGAGGCATTATAGAAAGCTGTGATTTCCTTAAGGGCCTTTTAAACTTGTCAGTGTACTTTTTTTCAAAAAGAAAGGTTTTGGCCACACACGTACATTCTCTGACTTGGAAGGCTAGCTTCCTGTTATAATCAATACAGATTACTTTTGGTCTTTTAAAAAAAATCAGACAAATATTCTAAATTGTTGAACTTTTTGGATACATGTATCTTCTGCCTTAAGTTTATTTACTTTATATAGTTTCCCTTCTTTTCTTACTTTAGTGCCTGTTTAATATCACAGACTCAATCATAGAAAGAACTCCAAGATCACCTAGTTAAGCCACAATCACTGGGGCCAGAAAATACTTGTTTAAAGAGCCACGGTAGGTGGTGATCACTATATGGCTAGAAAACATAAATGTTATTTTAAATTATAAAATGCCTTCACATTTCTTATATATTTACAATTATTTCATATTACCATCTCATTTGAAAAGCTCTGTTCATCCTAGTAATTACACTTTTTAAAAAAATGAATTTATATTTTTCTCCTTTGTGTTATACTGTCATAATTCTTACATTTTATAGAATAATTTATCCTTATGATAAATTCTGTGTTGTTTGACACACATACCCAGAATGCCTACTCTTTTTGGGGGGAGGGCGGACAGTACTGGAGTTTGAACTCAGGGCCTTGTGCTTACTAGGCAAGGGCTCAGAATGCCTACTTCTAAAGTCATGACCGTATACATCCAGTATCTGTTTCCAATTGAGTGGACACAGAGTGGAAATGAACTTACTACAGATTTGTCCTAACTTCAGTAACATTCATCTAAATAAATGCCTTCCATATTGCTACTCTTTAGTAATGGCACTTGAGTTGAGGAAAGGGGATACTTCAAGAACAAGATACTTGGTGATCTAAAGTATTGTGAAAAGAAGATAGTGGACAGGACAGAGTAAGAATGACTCCAGAGCCTTAAGGATCAAAGGGATGTGATCACATTAACTTGGTAAGCAATGCAGGAGAAGAGTGGGTTTGGGCAAAAGTTTACATTATAGAGAAGATAATGGAACACAAGAGAGCTGGGATTGAGCCCATGAGTAAATGAATCACTTTTTCTCCTAGTTTCTCCTACAATGAGCATGATTATATTCAAATGAAAACCTCAGTGCTCTAAACATGAGTCACTATAAGGTTCTGTCATTTTGTAATGAAAAAAATTATATGTTTCATTATGTAATCTGCCACATGTATTTTGCTTCTGCCTTGCTTATTAGATATTAGGAAATAAACAACAGAGTATTGTCTAAACAATTTTGGTCAGTTAATATTCACTTCATCAGTTTGATTTAAAAGAAAGACTACAAGGATATATTGTCAACTTGTTTCATCAGTATAGAGCTACATAGAAAAACTTATTGAAGATCAGGCTTTATTGATGGAGGAAGCCAAACCTAGTGTGTTAGTTTTCCATCACTACCATAAATGCCTGAGATAAATCAATTTATCAAAAGAAAAGGTTTATCTTAGCTTTTGGTTTTGGGAGATTCCATCCATGATCTATAAGTTCTGCTGTTTTGGGACTATGGAAAGGCAGTACATCATTGTGGAAGTGTATGACACAGTATTATTCACTTCATGGCCAGAAAGCAAAAAAAGAAAAAGAAGAAAGAAGAGGTAGGGGTTTCACTATCCCCTTCTAGGGCATGCCCTCCTTATTCTATGGCCTAAGACCTCCCACTGTGCCTCAACTCTTAAAATGTCCACCATGTCCCAACAGTGCCACATTGGAGACTAGCCTTCTACACATTAGCCTTTAGGAGACATTCCAAAATCCAAGCTATAACACTTGCTTAGTATTTTTCCTCAAATGACCAAAATACTAAAATGTGCCAAAATTGCTAGGTTGCTAAAAAAAAAAAATTCCTAAACATAATTTATAGTCAACCGACTATAAATTATATCTCTGAAGTAAAATGTCTTATTCTTTGTCCCATTAGATTGTAAGGTAGACTAACCACGTCTTCTTCAGTATTCATTTGGTCTACACCATAAAGTAAGCTAATTTTTAAGCTTTGAAGACACAAGAGTGAAAAGAGAACACCCAGTTTCTCTTCTCAGGGACCACTAGAATGTAGAGGCAGCTGTGGGCTGTGAGTACGTGTGAAAGATGGCTGACTAAATAAGCAATTCCAAAATAAAGTGGTAAATACATAGCGCAGACAACTTTAGGATTTGTAATATTGTTAAACACTTCAACTTGTTGTATAGCAGGCATGGAGCCACAATTTTTTCTTTTTTTATTGTTGCACTGGGTGGGGGTTATTGCGGCATTTACAAAAGTTCTTACAACATATTATATATGTTATACTTGAATTCATCCCCCTCCACCATTCTCTTTTATTCTTCCCCTTGCCTCATTCCTGGAATAGGTTCAACAGGTATCATTTTTCCAATTATATGCATGTATACACAGTATTTACACCATATTCACCCTCCTACACCCTCTCCCCACCTCCTCCCCCCTCCTACTGGTACCAACTCCTGCTGTTCTCTGATTTTGTAAAAGAAAGAAAAAGTGACATTTTTTTCTTAAGATAGTTACTCAGGGAGTTTCCTTGTGGCACTAATTTGGTTCATCTCTTCTATTTTTCTTCTTTCTAGCATGGAGACACCATATTACATGTGACATTTTACACGTAAACCTCGTAATAGCAATATGGAATAGGTCTTTGTTCCCATTTTACAGATGAAAAGTCTGAGACATCATAGAACCAACTTCCTGTTATTAAAAGTAATAGATACAGAATTTAGACACAGGTACTCTGAACCCAAGTGTCATACCATTATGGGATTGCACTGAAAAATAAAAACAAAAAATCAAAAGAATAGGATTAGTAGCTGTGGCAGGAATATAGAGAACATTGACATGGAGAGAAAAAAATGACCCAGTGAAGGAAGACAGTATGAAATTTCCATGGAAAAGTCACTACTATAGGTTGGCTGAAGCACAGAGTTCTGAGAGAGGAAATACAAAGAGAGGAGGGTGAGATAGGTGATACCATGCAGAAAAGTCTGCTGAGGAAAAGATGTTTTCCAACTGTCCCAGGCTGCAGATGAGAGTCCTGATACTCTGAAGCATTGAAAACAACGTCATCTGTTAAGTTCCTAAGTACTTTGTTTTTGGTGAAATAGTGATTTTTCTCAAAACATAGATAAATAAAAGCCTTTGGTTTTAGAATTTAAAAATACAATACAGATGGCTTAATCCTTATTCCATAGATCAGAAAACTAAATTTCAATGTGGCAAAGTGACTTGCTCAAGTTCACCAGTTAGAAAATTCTAACTAGAAATTTATTGTCATGTCTTAAATCCTAGTCTGTTTTCACTCTACCACATGGTTATCTTATCATATAATATGTTTAATAGCAAATACTGATTTTGAAAACATAATGTTTATCATTAAAAATGAAACTGTTTTTCCCACTCTCAGTCTCTGTCCCTTTTTAGCACAGGTCATTCCCAGATTAATATTCCTAAAATACAATGTAAAACAGGCTGCTCCTTTATTTTACATATCACATAATATCTGACTGTGGTCAATAAAATAAATTCCTTATATTAAAAGAGTTTGCTAATTTCCTCATGTCATTTTATGTTATACTATTCAGTTGACTCCAAGACCATAACATAAATAAATAAAATATACTTTCTTTCCCGCCAAGTTAATATTATATATTTTTTGGATTGCAACACTTTGTCACAAATTTCATTTTATCAGAGAGTACAAAGAGCACTTCAGAAAATAAGAAAACAAAGTTCCTCAATAGGTTCTCTAATCTTTTATTCCATATTTTCCTTCAGATAACCTTCAACTATCTGAGTCACCACTTAACTCTTAGTGACCATTAATCTTATCTCTACAAATTTCCTTCACACAAAAAAGGAGTCCATTTGCCTTACAGATACAGTTATTTTTTAATGGAAACACAAAAGATGTTCTGTGTTCTTATAAAATGTCTATAAGTACTGACTATATCAACAAGAACATAATCTGAAAAGAAGAGCCAGTGTAGATTTAAAAATTTTAAGAGTGATTTAATGACATATTCATAGATGTATATAGTGAAACCCATTATTTTGTTCAATTAATATTTGCTAATAAAAAACTAAAATGAAAAGAGAGTAACTTTATAAGGCCATTTCTATTTAAAATCTGCCTTGCAACTTGCACGCCCTCTTTGGCTCATCTTCCCCAAAATTGAAGGTATGGGAAGGTTTCAACTCAAACACCGTGAACCAAGGAATGTATGTGCTTTAGTGACTTGTGCAGCTCTGCAGCAGACTCAAATTTGCATGGTATGGAAAGCTTTGGGACCCTTGAGGTCCTGGCAACTATCCAAAGTCACCCTGCTAGTTTGACTCCTAGTGCAAAAGGCCACATCCATCTCATCTACCTTGTAACCCTCTTTGTGTCTGAAAGCAGATCCCTGAAGTTAGATACAGCAATACAGAGTCTTAGAAACTACAGATCTCCTTCAGTCTCCAATGTATCCTGAAATGTGCCCATGTTTTCCTGGCAATCTACTGAAATAAAAATTACAGAATATTTCTATTCTCCCTCCAGGAGTATCATGATAATGGACTCTTCCCAATTCCCATGGAGAACAAGTAGAAAATTATGCCCTGCCCAATTCCACAGCAAGCTCTCCTCACAAGTTGTCACTCATTAATACAAACTTGAAAGAAGCAGCCATTAAAAACCCAAAAGCTACTTTTTAAAAAACATGATCATTTTATTTGTATGGACTTTTTTGTATATATGAAATGTATACAACTTCAGATTTGAGGGATAACAGAGAAAGAAAAACTATGCTAATTTATTTTTGAAACATCATTTTGTTAATATCATAGAATGCTAGCAGTAAGAGAATTAAAACTTGAAATAGTTAAACTTGCAAGGAGACTCATTCATTACTTTTCAGAGAAGAAAATCTTCCTAAAGCTAAAACATTCAATTCTTGGTTTCTGTCCAAAGGTTCTGTTCAGTTGTTTTGAAGTTACAGGGAAAAAAATGTACTTTTCCTATCGTGCCCATTGACATTTTTAAACAAAAATAATTCAAAGATATTTAAACAGTATGACTTCAAATGTCTGTGGTTAATCCATTGCGGAGAAGAATCTGTAGGAGAAAAAACTATGAAAAAATAAACTTGGAGTTTGATCATCCTTTCAAACACTGGAATCAAACTAAAATTCTTCTAGGTTTATGATTGTCCTATTGAAGTTGAGTTTATTTTAAACTAAATGTGAATGCAGGTTTTTGTATTGTCTTTTCTAAAAGTTTTTTAAGAAAAAAAATTAAAAGCTATTGTATTTAGAATCTCTGAACAAAGTAGTCATTTACCTATGAGTTCTTCTTCATAAAGAATTAGCCTAATTATCCTAGTATTTCAGGATAATTCTTGACAAGGGCTAATCTTTATTAAGATTATACAATGCAAAAATAACATGTGATCTTTCTTCCACACTTTTGTTTTACAGGTTTTTTTGTTTTTGCTGGTACTGAGGTTTTAACTCAAGACTTAGCACTTTCTAGGCAGGTACTGTACCACTTGAGTCACTCTATATCTCTAGCCCATTGTGTTATAATTTAAACCCAAATTATATATATATATATATATGTATATGTATTATATATGTGTATATATATATATACATATATATATGTATATATATATTTTTTTTATCTTTTTTTGCTGTACTAAAGCTTGAACTCAGGGCTTACACCTTGAACCACTCCACCAGCCCTTTTTATTGTGTTTGAGATGGGTGTTTTCAAGATAGGGTTTTGTGATCTACCTAGGCTGGCTTCAAACTGTGATCCTCCTTATCTCTGCCAACTGAGTCACCAGGACTACAGGTGTGAGCCACTGGCACCCGGTGCAAATTATATTCTTAAACAATCAAGAATGCATTATGTAATTTAAAGGGAAGAATATATGGTACAGCAACCCAAAGATAAAACCCTATAGATGTGTCACTGTTATAGATAGTATAGCTTCTTGAATTTAGGAACATGGGAAATCTATGGGTTTGAATTTTGGGTGAAGTATTTTATCTCTTGCAATTTTGGTTTCTCTATCTGTAAAATGGGGACAGTAAGATTGCTATGACTTTTAAAAGAGGCCATGATATATGTAAAACAGTATTGGCGAAATAAGGCACATAGTGCACACTTAGTATTAGTTTCCTTTCCCTTTTTTTGAGGCAAACACTCACTAATGCAGTTAGAAATTGCAAAATGCAAGAAAATCATACCTAATTTGTGTAATAAGTTAATTCATTCACCTTTGAATCAATATTTTTCAACTTACTCTTGATACAACACTGGTGGGTATGAAATCAATTTAGTTGGTCCTAACCCAAAGGAAAGAAAAGAGAAGGTAAAATATTGAGTATATCACAGGAAGAGAACTAGTTCCATTAAACTTTGATTTCAATTACATGTGTGGCTTATATATGCTTTATATTCTAGGTCACAAAGTAAAATGCCTTTCTTAGTAGGAGTTGCAGTTTTTCTAAAAAAATGAAAAACATTGCTTTATTTGCTCTTCTTGTTCTCATTGACATCGTTTTCTATTTTTGAGTTTACAAAGTATGTATATAATGATAGTCTTGAGTATATGCCAGTGTTAAAAAATTTACTAATGTATTTTTCATCAACTGAACACATGTTCTACATCCAAATAAAATAAAATATTCTGATTCTGGCTATCTGGCCAAATACTATCGTTTTATGAGCAATTACTAATTATGAGGTACTATATTGTACACACACTTATTTAATCATCAAAACTGCCTCATGCTGTATTATTATCTACATTTTACAATGAGGAAACTGAGGTTCAACAATGTAACTCTAAGCCAGGATTAGGTCCTACTTTGGTCTCAGCCAGGCCCTTGCTTTACACCATTAAGCCATAAACACATTGTAGAGTAAAATACAAGGGTGTAGCATGGTGAGTGGGGAAATAGATCCCACGGCTGATGCTTTGCTATAAAAGGTGTGCTGAGTACAGACTAAGGCATTCTTGGGAAGGAGTGAAACAACACATGGATGGTGAAGAACACTTCTCACAGCAAATTCGGTCTATCAGTGACTGGTTTAGTCATAACACAATTTAGCCTTTTAAAGAGTCAGAATTGTATAAATACAGTACAGGAAGTTCAAAAAGTAATATTTTAGAAACCACATTCTTTTCTCCAGAACAGACAGCACAGAAGGTTCCATTTCCCACATTAAAACACTCTGTCTTCTCCTTGGGACACAGTGAAACATTTACTAAGAAGTCTGAACAGCTAGGAGCATGAACCCTGATTTTTTCCACTGTGTTCACAAGAGCAATGGATTCAATGGTAGTCCATGACTCTGAAATAGCCTGTTCAGATTTCTTTGCTCAGCTCATATGAATCACTTTGACTAAGTATTGCCCTGCTTTGCAGAATGGTATTCTGACATTATTAATAGTTGGCTCAGTTGAGTTGACCACAATAAGAGCTTTCTCCAGCCTGAGATAGAGCCAACAAGCCCTTGTGAATGTCAGCATTAAGCTGGGGGATGGATTCAGATCCAAATTTTAAAATATAATAAACACTCTCCAAAGATATATTACAATGGGCCAGCTACTAAAAACCATCATAACAGGGTAATTGTATAACTCCAGATGAAACCTAAACTTTGAATGTATCATATGAGAACATGTTATAGAATGGAACTTCTTAAGGAGATTTCCACAATACCTACTAAAGAATGCATTAGTCTACTTCTTTTCATTTTCTGCTTGCTTAAAGCTACTCAGCTCAAATCTGAATTAACTTATGGGATATGAGACAGCCTCAAAACTACCTTCTGTTTCAAAATTGCTTAGTTGCAAGTGGTATGTACCCAGTAATAATGTTATAAAGAAGTTTTAGAAAGTACCATGAGTGTTATCAAGTGGCAGGCTTCACTTGGGCCAAGTGTAGCAGGGTCATAGGTCCAAGGAAAGATACTCAGAATGTCTTGGGAAATTGACTCAATAATGTCTGTGTATCTAGAACTAACATTCTTTCTTACTAAAAAACTATTGGATAGAATTCCAACCAAATTGGTCCAAACCATTATATTTAGACTAGCAGCAACTTCTTAAATTACTTAATTCATGCCTTGCTGAAAAGGGCAGTCATTTAATGAAGAACCTATAATTTGTCTGCTTTTTTAGGAATCTGAGAAGAAATGATAATTTACTTTTCTTTCTTTTTTTCTTTTGCTGATTCTGCTTATTGTAACAACCATTATTTTATTATTCTTTTATTATCCATTTATTCACATGTGCGTACATTGTTTGGGTCATTTCTCCCCCCCACCCCCTCCCCTACCCACCCTCTTCCCCCCAGCACCCTCCCCCACCTTCTCTCCTCCCCACTAGCTTCCAGGCAGAACCTGTTCTGCCCTTATCTTTAATTTTGTGCAAGAGAAGACATAGCATAATAAGGAAGACAAGTGTTTTTGCTAGTTGAGTTAAGGATAGCTATACAGAGAGATTCTTAGCATTGCTTCATGTACACATGTGTTACAACCCAAGTTGATTCATCTCTAACTGATCTTTACACTGGTTCCTGATCCCCTTCTCATGTTAACCTCTGTTGCTTTAAGGTTTCTGTATTAGTTCCTTTGGAGTGGGGACATCAAACCCTTTCATGTTTAGGGTTTTCTACCTATTCCTATATCTCCCGTATGTGCTCTCCTCTTGTCATGTGATCCAAGTCCAACCACATTGCTGTATTTGCCCTAGATCTAAAGTTCGCATATAAGGGAGAACATATGATTTTTGGTCTTCTGAGCCTGGCTGACCTCGCTTAGAATGATGTTCTCCAGTTTCATCCATTTACTTGCAAATGATAAGATTTCATTCTTCTTCGTGGCTGAGTAAAATTCCATTGTGTACAAGTACCACATTTTCTTGATCCATTCATAATTTACTTTTCAATAATAAACTTTAAACTATTGACAACTTTCTTTGCATCCTCTACCTTCATTAGCCCAAATTTCATTTAAAGCTGCTTATTTAAGACAATGATGCTATTCAACTCATGTTTTAGGAAAAGGATCATGAATATAATGGCTTAAAACATGACCATTATACTTTCATATAGTGTTTTAGCAGTTGGTCACAAAATCATTTCTATTAAAGTTCTCTTTCTGTTGATTTTCAAAAATGTTATTATTTCTGTATTTTCTGTAGTTCTTCTGTAGGGTATATTATTCTGACTGCCTATGTGATATAGGCTAAGTATGGAAAAATTAGAAAATATAGAAAAAATAGGAATGAAAATTGCAAGTTCCCACAACCCTGCCACAACACAAAAGAAATCATTGTTGCATTTAGGATTCTGTCCTTTCAAAATTGGTTTCAGTCCCTATAAACATGAATTTTTTTTTTTTTAAATCATATAGCAAATCATTTCCAATAAATGATCACAAATAATTGCTCTTGGATTAAAAAGTTTTTCAAAGATAGTTTTAGCAGTTGCAAATATACTTTTCACATGTATAATAATTTAACTATCTTAAATCATTAAGTATTTAGGCTTATTCCAAATTTTTCCATTATAATTTATACAAATTTCTTCTATATGTTCCTTGTATTTGTTATTTCTTGGAAGCTGCATTGACATATCACAAAGACAAAGAAGATGTTAAAAGTTTTGATAGACACAGTCAGCCCTCCACATCTCTGGATTCTATATCTGCAGACCCAACCTGGGATTAAAAATATTCAGGGAAAATAATTCATACATAATATTCTGTACAGGCCTTTTCTTGTTATTATTTCCTAAAGAATATAACTGCTATTTGTACAGTATTTACATTCTGTTAATATTATAAGTGATCTAGAGATGATTGCAAGTATACAGGAGGATATGAGTAAGTTATATGCCAATATTATGCTATTTTCTACAAGCAACTTGGCTTTACATGACTTCTGTATCAGCAGGGGTCTTAACCAATGCCCTTTAAATACCTGAGGGACAACCATATGGACAAGTTGCATCCAGACAGATGGAAACAATAGTTTCTCCCACCTGTTCCAATGCTCCCTTGGCCCTGTTGGAGATAATCACTGCATTAGGCAGCTCCAACATGTTCCTCAGTGAGGGCTGCATGGAGCGACTTACTTCTAGTGAATAACAGATGGCATGAGTGACAGGCAGTGCTTCCAACGTTCAGGTAAATGAAGACTGCTTTTGTCTTGTGCTCCTCCTCTGTTTCTCTCCAAGATTATTTGCTCTAGTAAAACAAGATGCCATAGGTGAGCTTGAGAAAAGACCCTTCAGCCTTCATCCAATCTTGAGATGAGAACTTCATGGGAACCCTCAAACCTCAAGTCAGAACCTCAAGTCAACTAGTCTGCCTCCACACTCCTGATGCACATGAACTGTGAGAAACCTGTTTTAAGCTGCTAGATTTGGGTGTAAGTTGTTAAACAGCAATAGGAAACTAACAAAATCATTCTCCCATGCTCACTAATTTAAATTTAAATGCCTTTTCCTAACAGAAAAGTTGAACGTTGTTTTGTTGTTTTTCTTTTCTTCTCTTTTTTGTTTTTTTGGGTTTTGTCCGGTGTAGGGCACTCATTGCTGGTTTCAGCAGAAGAAGCCTGGGCCACATAATAAGATCCCATCTCAAAAGAGATAATAATTATTTGTGTACTGTCAGGTATGAATATAACTCTTGCCTTTCAAATGGGTTGCTGATATACATAGAAGTATTTATTCAGAAATATTTTTCAGACTGATTTAAATTTTGCCTTATTACATAGGAAATTCTTTGAGGAGTACTTCTCAGGATAGGGCCTAAAGGCCCTGAAGTTTCCTTAGAAATTTTCATGGGTTCCACAAAATCAAACTGTTTTTGTAATAATCCTGAAACATGGTTTGAATTTTTCACTGTCTTGACATTTGCAATGATGGAGCAAAATCAGTGGTGGGAGAACTGTGGGTGCATGAACACAAATCGAGGCAGTTTGACCACCTGCACTGGCACCTTGATGCTCTTTATCTCCACACATTTGTATTTAAAAACTGAGAATAAAATGCTAGTTCCACTTAAGAATGACTCGATCAAGTAACAAAAATTATTAATTTTATTAAACCTCAAATTTTTTGGTTTTTTTATTACTGTTATACTGGGGATACAATGTGACATTCACAAAAGTTCTTAACAACATATCAAATTTTAATTCACCCCCTCCATCATTCTCCCTTATCTCCTTTGTCCCCACTGATGGAGTAGTTTCCAAAGGTCTCATTTTTCCATTTACATACATGTGTACAAAATGTTTCCATTATATTCACCTTCCTTACACGTCTTTTTTTTTTTTTTAGACAGAGTCTTGCTATAAAGTTCACACTGGCCTCAAACTCAAGATCCTCCTGCCTTGCCTTCCCAAGTGCTGAGATTACAGGCATACACCGACACATCCAACAAAAATATATGTTTTTCATATGTTATAAGACATAAAAGGAAGTACATATGAAACACTTTTACTGTGTAGTGAAGAATGATAGTTACCTTGAGGGGAAAATGTATGTGTGATTGTTTGAATTAAGGGCTTTACTCATGAAATATCTTACCTGAATGAATGATAAACTATGGTTAACCGAAGTTAGATGTTTGGGAAGCATTTCCTTTAAAATAAGCTAAGTGAAATTGTCAGTTGAAGGAAAGCAATTGAAACTTTTTTGCCAATGACACAATTTGAGCTTTTAGGTCAATATTAGAATTGGGGGAATTTGACTGTACCATCATAGGATTTAGAGTCCTAACACTTAAAGATGTTGTCATGAGATCAGTGACAATAATAACAAGTGTGATTTTTTGCCATTGTAAATAAGATCTGTTGGCATCAAGAAGATCTGCATAACTAGATTCAAAGTGCAAGATGGATGCATGGATTTCACAGTACCAAGTTTGTTTGTTCAGATTCCACATTGCAGCTCATCCTTCAGAAACCACAACGTGGAGAGTTTTAGTGCCATAGATTTTGACACTTCCTCCCTCACCAACTACACTGTGTGAGGCCAGATATTTTTCATGCACATAAACTGAAACAACACATGGTAGTAAATGGAATGCAGAAGCAGATATGAAAATCCAGCTGTCATTTATTAAGCATGACTTTAAAGAAATTTGAAAAAGTGCAAAACAGTGCCATTCTTATTTACTAATTCACTTTTATTTTGGAAAATACAGTTTTTAAATTGTAAAAAAAATTTCTGTTCATATGTAATGGACTTAGTATGGTTAATTTCAAATAAATTAATAAAGCTAATAATTTTTCAGTTTAGATTTTTCACAGAGTAATATTAATAACACATATAACCCCCAAATAGAAGACCTCCTTAGGATCAATTTTCCTTCTTTTCTTTTCCATGTCTGGTCTACTGCATCCTTCCTAGCAGCATTTAAATAAATATGTTCAAGTCCTAAGATATCCTTAACCCCACTTTTTCTCTCAGACATTGCCTCCCCTTTAAAACTATTCTCTTCTCTTGGCCTCTCAGTGAAAACAAACTAAGTTTTCCATCCTAACCAACTGTGCCTTATGCCCAGTTACCTTTGACAAATCATCATCCTCTGGGACGATTTGTTAACCATTTGGAGTCACCACAGGCTCAGACCTGAGACTTCTTGTCTCCTTTTTTTTTTTCCATCAATCAGCTCACCTACTTCTATACCTATATAAAAGTTCATCACTATTCACGCTCTCTTTTTGTTTTCATGTTGTTAAAAAAAAGTTTAGTTGAAAACAACTGTTGAAAAATTAAAATGCTTCATCCATCTTTTCTATGGGTCTGTAGGGCAAAGTGGATTAGATTCCAAGTTCTGCCATTTGTATTTACATGCTGATGTGTTTTTAATGACTATTCAAGGGTGTATACAAGAGTTTGGAAAGGGCAGATACTTATAATTTATATAAAAGACCTAAGCTGCTGGTAGCAGAAAGTAACTGTAAGTGAATTAAACCATAGTCTATATAAAGATCTACACTTCCCTTCAAGTAATTTATAAGCTTCTACTATCAGTAGTGTAAATCATTCAAACAACCACATCAACTAAATTGTACAGATTATAATAAGGAGCCCAATGGTTGAGATAATTCCAGAGCAATATAACTCATTTGGTCTGGTTTAGCTTATACTAATAAAAGTTTTCCTGAATTTTGTTTTTATCAGTGATAATTTCTTTTTATCAAATTTCCTAGGCCTCTATTCCATCAAATTCCACTGCTGGCCATCAACTTTGAAGAGTTCCATCAATGGAAGCTGCCAAATCTGAAGTCAGGATTTGCCATCTCTGCAAACACCATTTCCTTCCTTTGTTCAACCTTCACAGTGGGGAAAACTTCACTTTTGAATTTCAACTGCTACTACAGTTAGTGATGTAGTTGCTTTATTGTAAATGATATTCCATGTACTGTAAACATTTCAAAAATATCATCCTGTTACATTCAAATAGAAATGCAATCCTGGGTGTGTTATTTGGCCTATCACTTCGATTGCCTTATTATTTAAGAGGGCAACAAGACACTTATCTCACAGTGATACTGAGAAGGTGAAATAAAAGAGCACATTAAGGCAACCACATGAATTCTTTGCACTTAGAAGTCTTTCTATAAATTAAGTCCATCTTTCCCTTCCCACAGTGTGGTTTTCTAATAGCTTCAAAGTATGTGAAGTGTTTCCTAGTTATTCTTATTTCTAACAGGAAATCATGCTTCTTAGGAAACTCCTGTTTTAGTAGCCCTTACAAGGGATACATAATTTATTGATTTTGTTCTAGCCTCCTATGTACTTAAACGTTTGTCAGTCAAGACACCTAATTGTGATGCTTTTTATCAACTGTATTTTTTTAAAGAGTGTTTAAAAAGAAACTAACCACTGCTTCTATGACACAAAGGGAGATTTTATACTTCCTTCTATTTCCAGCAGTAGTTTCACATCTGCTTCTTCATAAATATTTATATGCTTTCTTCTTAATAGATCTTTAATGCTACTTTTCCTGTTGAAAGAATAACACTAACAATTAATTTGTTGTTTTCAACATAACCTCAGTTTTTGTGAACATACAGTTTGCTCATGAATGCAATTGAATATGTATATTAAAATTGACTTGAGTGGATTCTTATGTGAACGCATAAAGTAAAATGTGGGTTAGATGTTCTGTTGTGAACACATTGTGCCAACTTCTACCTTTAGGTTTTCCTCATGTTGACATCCTTTGTGGAGTATCTTTAGCTTTTCTGCCCCACCCAATTCTCTGGTATCTAGAAGCCCTCTTTAGGTCTGACTCTTCCAAGACACTTATGGCACTGCTCTCGTACCAATGTAATTTTAGACCAGTCTTGACCTCTTTGAGCTTTGGTTACTGCAATTTTAAAATACTATTATCAGCATGGCCTTATTACATACACTAATTTTGAGCTTCAAATAAATTAATGTATGTGAAAGTAAACATGCAGATGAAAAGCCTGCTGTATGTAGTAAAAGTGAATTCATGAATCTACTTATTCCCATCACTGCTTTGTCAACTTAAGAATACATTTCCTTTTTGAGATATGCTGTCTGAGACAGAGTTGCTTTGTCATTATCTTTAAACAGCATGGCTTTTACTAAGTGGTCCAACAGGGTAGCAAAAGGCAGCAGAGGCTTTCGGGAAACATACACTGGCACATGAGAAACTGAGAGCAGACCACCAACTTACTTCACATTGAGACCAAACAGCTCTCAGATGGAAACAATGACATTCAGTCATTAACAGCCTGATTAAACAGAAACCATTGACCTGGAGGTGAAAGGCTCCATTCCCCATTCCCTAGTCTTAGGCCTACAGTAACCTACCAGTTTGCTTGACTTAATTACTTCATTCATTAATGGGATGCCAAAGTTAACGGCAGCATGTGTGAGACACCCCCACACCTACAGATGCATGCCTACCACCAGAGCAGACTTTATATTTCAGTTTTCTACTTTCTCACCACTTTTTTTAGAGATAACCTAGGGGACTCCAATGGCTTTGCTTAAGCCACACATATCACACAGGGAAATACCTGGAACAGTGAAAGGATGTTTAAAAAGATCACAGGAGATTATATTATAAAATAATATTTATACTACTCACATATACCAACACAGTCCTAAAATGATTAGGGCCATGTTTAGGGTTTCAGAGGGAGGCATTTCTGGCAGGGATGAGTTATGGCAGCACTAAGAGCTATGTGGCTGCTGAAAGACTCCCAGTCCATGATAGGTTTGTGAACTGATGGGCTCTTTTTTTTTTTCCCCTTTCTCCAGATGAGTGCTATCAAAAACACAGTGAGAACCTTAGTATGTTGCTGTATAGCACCAAAGGGAATATATTCACATGAAGTGATTATCCCTGATGTTTCTGGACAATCTAACGATACATTACATTCTTCTAATAATACCTTCTTTTTGATATGATGTTTTAGAAGAACAGCTTGTGCTTATAATCAGTACAATTTATCACCTATCCCCAAAGTACCCTGCCGTTGAAATGCCTGACATATATATTGGGTGTCATGGATTTAGCAAAAATTGAATTATAAATTGCCCTGCCAGTTTTTGCCTCTGGAAATAATGAAAAAGTAAGCTAAAGAAATGTTCTCCTGAAGGATTTACTTCTAAAATGACTGTGAAGAAAGAAACTACCAGAGTGGATTGCCAAAATATTATCTCTCTGAGCAGAAATTATTTAGGCAACTAAGAAAATGTAATAATAGAATTAAGATGAAGTGTAAATTCTACTTCCAAGAAAAGGAAACTAATAAAAATAATTTTGAACACTTGAAGAATTCAATGTCTGTCAATCTTAGACTCCACCTAAAGTGAAATCCAATGTCATGCAAAACTTTTCCTAGAAATTATAAATATTTTCCTCTAATAAATGAAATGATGGTCTATTGGGGTTAGTTACTACATTAATGAACAATCAAAATTGGTTTATTACTCAGCACCACTCAGTTTATTTGAACTTAATATGTTTGTGAAAAACTTCATATGAGCTTTTTATTAAATGTTCATTATATAAAACAAAAGCTTATAAAGAAAAACTCCATTTTATGCCTCCACTCAAATTTAGTATATATTTTTCAACTTTTCTGCTATGTATTTTTAAACAAAATTATTGTATATCCTGTATTTTTGTATTTGCTTTTCCTACCCAATTATGAGTTATTAAATAATATTGTAAGATATGTTATTTTAATGTCATATGAAAGTATACTTACTAAAATATTTTTCTAAATTTTGAACATGGAGTTTTTGTAACTTTTGACTATGAAAAAAAACAATAAAATGACTATTTATACCTAATTATGTTTCCTCTCTGGCTATTTTCTTAGAAATAGAATTACTGGATGAAAATCTGGAGCTTAAAGTTACTTGTGGACTTTATATTTTATAAAATATATTTTTTATAAAGATTATATCACCCTCCTTCCACTAACAGCCAGCTGTCAACCAGTTCCAGAAAGCCTTACCAAGTTTAACTTGTTTTAAGCTCTTAGGTTTTTGATAGTTAAAATATTTTTATCTCCTTTTAATTGGAATGTTTTGTTAACAAGTTACAAGGGTTAACCCCTTCATAGATCTATTGACTGTTAGAAACTTTTCTGTGAATTGCCTATGAGCAATTATATTTATTGAGCTGAGCAATTTCTTTAAACTAACTTTAGTTGACTTGATATTATAATTTTTTTCTCTTAGCAATATCTTACAATGAGTGGCATAATTAATTAATTGTATGGATTTTTCATTCTGTATATTCATAGATTTTTAGAATACAGTTTTAGAATCCTGAAAGATGCTGTCTATTTAAGTATGCTTTTATTTTGTTTTGTTCTTGTTTTGTTAATGGTGGCTATTTTTGTTTTTGAGACAGAATATCGCTATGTATCCAGCCTGCCCTCAAACTCATTATCCTCCTGCTTTTTCTTCCCAAGTGCTGGGACTAGACACATGCTCTACCACACCTGACTAAAGCGTGCTTTTTAAACTGCTATATTTGTAATAACTATCTAGCTGGATCTTTCCAAACCTCAGTTATTTTACAATTTATTTCAGTCACATTCATCTAGATGGAAAGATCTCAAGTTCACTGGCATTTTCCAATTGGTAAAATTTTGTAACGCTACTTTCTTGTTTTTCTCTGACATGAGCCTCACCAATGCATTTACTTAGGTAGAAGCATTTTCATAATTCCCATTAGGTTATTTTGAAAATGTTCTAAAGCATATATCATATACAGTACACTTAATACTCTTATTCTATATATTTTATAAGCAGAGCTGTTCATAAAGATCTTGGCAAAGAGGTTCTCTATCACATTCTTTGAGTAAAAATGACAATTTATACCTAATCTATGTTCTTCTCTGGCCATTTGGAGTTTGTCCCAATCATTCTAATGTGATAAGAACAGATATGAGGTCTTATTAATCTATATTCTCTTGGATCTTAATGTAAAAGAAAGAAACATGAAACTAGGGATATAATATTACATTTTCAAATATGAAGATAAACAAAGTGCCAGAAATGGGTAAAATCTGTATTTTTTCCTACTCAGATAGATGCAATCTTCATCGGCTGGACTTGATATTATTTTGTACTTACTTGCTGAGGTACTTTGGGCAAATGGCTTCACTTTTCTCTGAAATATAACTCTTCATTCATGAAATTTACTTTTTAAACCTATTTTACAAAAGTATCATAAATATAAAAGAGTTGTATATAGGGACCTTGCTCAAAATGACTGATCTGAGTTTGGACATAATTGGAGTGAGCCCCAAAGGTTCATGTGCAGGAGACTCGGTCCTCAGTGTGACAATGGTGAGAGGCAGAAGAACCTTTAAGAGGTGGGCTGAATGCAGGGTGGCAAGGTCATTGGGAGCCCCAGCCTCATAAGTCATTAGTAAAGTTCTATTGTTATATACTTAAAAAGAAAAAAAAGACCACCTCCGGCCCCTGAAACTCTTGGCTTTATTTCTCACTATGTGATCTCTTCCACACATGTTCCTGCCATTATAAAGCCATCCTCCTGAGGTCCTTACCAGAGACTTAACAGTTGATGCTGCTTAATCTTGAACTTTAAGCCTTCAAAATTGTAAGCTATATAAACTTGTTTTTTGGAAAGTACTCAGAATCAGATGTTTTGTCATAACAACAGAGAATGGAATTCTGCTACTTCAATTTCTACTGAAATATGTCCAGACTAACCTTGCTAATAGTGGACTTGCTACCCCTGGAATTACTATCCTAAATAACATTATTTTTTTAAAAAAATAAATCTCCTTAATTTTATTCTGGCTGATTTTCTCACTTTCCAAAATAGCAATAGAAGTGAAAGCCCAACTCTATTTGTATTCGTATCTGAAGTTCTTAATTTCTTTGAAATATTGCTTACTTGGCTGTCTCATTTAAAAATGTTTTCAAAATTATGCAAAATCTTAGAGCTTTATAATAGCTTTCTCAAATATCTCACTGGTTCTTTACAAAAACCTTGTGGAAGAAACTGGCAAGGTGTTTTTCCTCGGTTTTATAGATGCAGAAGGTAAGTCTCTTGTACACAATGGAATTTTACTCAACCATGAATAAAAATGAAATCTTATCATTTGCAGGTAAATGGATGGAACTAGAGAACATCATTTTGAGTGAGGTCAGCCAGGTTCAGAAGACCAAAAATTATATGTTCTCCCTCATATGCGGGCTCATAGCAATGTGGTTGGACTTGGATCACATGACAAGGCGAGAGCACATACAGGAGATATAGGAATAGGTGGAAAACCCAAAACATGAAAGGGTTTGATGCCCCCACTCCAGAGGAACTAATATAGAAACCTTAAAATGACAGAGGTTATCATGAGAAGGGGATCAGGAACCAGTGTAAAGATCAGTTAGAGATGAATTAACATGGGTCATAACACATGAGTACACGAAAGCAATGTTGGGAATCTCTCTGTATAGCTAGCCTTAACTCAACTAGCAAAAACACTTGTCTTCCTTATTATGCTTATGTCTTTTCTTCAAAAAAATTACTGATAAAGGCAGAACAAGACCTTAGAGATAAGGGCAGAACAGAACCTGCCTGGAAATGGGCGGGGAGGGGGGAGAGGGTGGGAGAGGGGGACAAGGTGGAGAAATGACCTAAACAATGTATGCACATGTGAAAAAATGAATTAAAAAAAAAAAGAAGCTAAGTCTCAGAGATAGAAACACTAGGACTAGAACTCATGTTTTTGTTTTCTTTTTTCTTATATGAAAAAGTGTTCAACTTCATGGGAATTGCAATTTGAAACAATGATAGTGTTACATACCTAAAATTTCAAACACTGACAAAAGCAAATGCTGACAAGAGCACATGCATTGCTTCTGCCACTTCAGAAGAGTTTGGCAATCTTAAAAGCTAAACATGATTTTAGCATATGATCCAGTGACACATTTTTCTTCCATTTACTCAAATGAGTTGGGATTTTTATGATGCTACTCCACCCCAGCCAAAAAAAAAAAAAAAACTGCATAGTGGTACTGAAAGCAGCTTTACTCACAATTGCCAGAGTATTCCAAGTATGGTAGCTCACATCTATAATCCCAGCACTTGGGAGACTGAGGAAGGAGGATCATGAGTTTGAGGCCAGCCTGTGCTATGTACTAAGACTATCTCAAAAGCCAAAACATGAAAACAAACAAAATAAAAATGAAATTGACAAAATTTGGAAATAGCCAAGGGTCCTTCAATACTTGAATGAATTCAAACTGTGGCACATCTCGTCAGTAGAATATTATTTAGGACTAAAAAGAAACTGATCTATGAAGACATGAGCAATAAGTGCATATTGCTGGGTAAAAGCTAATCTACAAGGTTACACGCTGTATGATCCCAAATGTATGACACTTTAAGAAAGATGAAATAATGGGGACAATGAACTGTAGGCATTTTTTCTTTATTTTTGAGACAAGGTCCATTAGCTGTTCTTTGTTAGATTCCTCTATAACTGGGACAAGCTTTAAAAATCACATTTTCCTCTTCTAACTCCTCCTCAATTAAATTCTTCTTCTTGCCAACACTGTGACTAGAAGCTGACATTTTAGGACTACCCCAAAACTCATATTTTGAAACTTAATTTCGCTGTACTTCCATCATCACTTCTATTTATCTTTATGCTATGCACCACATCTTGAGGATGCAGATTTTAAAAGAAGCCAAACAAGCCTCCCTTCTTTCTATTCTCTTAACAGACCTTCCCTCTTACTTCTTTTGCTATCCCACTCATCAAACAAATGATATTTTGAGTTCTAGGAAAAAGCTATGTTCTCCTGGAGGTAAGCAATACAATTGAAATGAATGGAGGTACAAAAGCCATTATGGGAAGTGTTAGTCATGAATGCTGATGTCCCTACACTTGTCACTATAAAATTCAAATGCCTTATGATGAATAGCTGTTCCCCAAAGCTCATGATTTGTCCTTACATTTCTTTATATTTAAATTTGCTAGTGTACACATTATCAACAAGCCTCTGAGTCAGTTCCATACCCATACCATGAATTGCTCAGTACAGCACTGAGTCTAAATTTTAATTATCTAAAATCATTACCTTGATTGGTAATTAGGCAGAAGGGAGAATTAAGGTTCCTGACTATACTTTTGAAACTTAAAACTCCATTCTTAGTTGGAGAATAAACTGAGTTTTGCAATGTGCAGAAACTCAACTCTACTTCTAATGTTTTCATTGCCCCTTGATCCCCCAGAAGGTGATATTTCACTTCTGAGAATTATGAATCAGGTATTTAAAGTAACATCTCAGGGACAGAGCAAGCCATAAATCTTCTAACTCTTTTCTTCTGGGTTTATGCGTGGTAGGACAGACAAGGAATTCAAACCTACATAATAAAAGTAGCCAGTATATCCTTGCTAATAGTGGACTTGCTGCCACTGGAATTACTGTCCTCAATAAATGCTATTTTAAAATATCTCCTGGGATTCATTTTATTCTGGCTGACTTCCTGACTTTCCAAAATAGTGATAGGAGTCAAGCCCCAAAAGTGAGAATAGAGCCAAAAAAGAAGGAGGATGCATGTCATATAGACATAACACAGATCAGCTAAACCCACCTTCACCTAACAAACACTAGATAGTGATGGCAGAAAATAGAACCATGAAACCTTATAGAATAAACTCAGCCAGTTCCAAATACTCATGCAATATATCTGTTCCTACTGCTTAATTCTTTCCTTAAACTTTAAATCTGCAAGCAAATAGACTGTAGAAATTGCTTTTGATTTTGATATATCTAATCTGAAAGAAACTTGGGACCTGAGGCTAATATATTGAAAAGTAGGGATGCATTTTCTCCTCCCTCTCTGTGGCCTGTGCTTGACTAGGAGAAAAAGCTTTCCTAATAGCACTATAACAAGTGAAATTTGTTACCTACAATCAAGCCAAAATATGATACTGAAATTCACAGAAAAAAGTCACAACTCATATGCAATTTTCATCACTTCATTAAACTTGCTTATGATTCTAAATTTTTATATTCTAATGAGTAATGACATAGCAGCAAAAAAGAGTTCTGCTGCTTCCATTTATAAGGCCAGGAATTTTTATCTGTAGCTTCTAGAAATGGCCCAAATACACTTATTTGGCTCATTGGGTACTGTTTTACTCTAGGAAGACAATATTTTAAATACAGGAAAAGTAAAAGTAATTCTGATTGCCTAATCCCTTAGAATTTAGTAAAATGTGTGAAAAGGCTTGTATGAGACTGTGCACATGTGTAATCCCAGCTACTTAGGAGGTAGAGATCAGGAGGATCACAATTTATGGTCAGTCCAAGGGAAAAAATTATTGAGATCTCATCTCATCAATTAGCTGAGTGTGGTGGTGTGTACCTGTCATCCCAGCTACACAGGAGGGAGGCTGAAGGTGGGAGGATTGCAGTATGAGTAAGGCTAACCCAAGGTAAAGATAGTAAAGACCCTACTTTAAAAATAACTAAAGCAAAATGGATTGGAAGTATGGCTCAAGTGATAGACCACCTGACTAACAAGCTCGAGGCCCTAGGTTCAAACCCTAGTACCCTAAAAGAGAAAAGAAAAGTCTCATGTGCACAACATTATATTGAATAAGTACATTGACGTCTTCAAGGGTATATGAAATGTGGACCTATAAACAAAAATATCCAATGGAGCTATTTATTACATCTGTAAGCAGAGGGGATAAGAACATTAGTTTTGATTCAGATGTCACAAATTCTAATATTCACTTGCTTCCTCCATCCTCTTTCTGGGTCTCCACACTCCCTTTTCCCCACACCTTTAAATATTAGAACTCTTCTGAGCTTAGTCTAAATGCTTGTCTCAATCAGTGTTTCCTAAACCTGTCCATTCATAAGAAATGACAATTATTAAAAACATAATTGGCCACTTCTCAACCCTGTGAATTCTTACTAAGCAGGTCTAAGGTAGAACCTGGGAGCATTTGGAAAATTGCCCAGGGATCCTACGATCTCACCAGTTTTAGAAGCACTACATCAGGGCATCTTATCCATTCTTTGGGTTTGGAAACCATCTATGTGCCTGGGGAGGAGGGCATCTAACTTTATAGATCTAGTCACCTCTTATATCTCTATATTTGACTTCATCACTAGCCGTCTTACATTCTAAAGTTGACCTGTTTAAAACTGATCTCTTTGTACCATATACAAGAGATATTAAATGGATAGTTATGTGTTATATAACTAATAGGACATTCAAATGACTTTTCTTTTGCTATTAAGATTTTAATTTAAACATGCCATGAAGATGTTGACTTTATCTTTTTCCAAGTTCATTTCCAGCCACATCTCCCAATCCTTTTGAAAGAATGCACTTACCTTCTTGGTGCAATTAAAGATTCTGGATATACTTCTGTTCTTCTCTTCTGGGAAGTATTATAATGTTAATAATTCTACTTGTTATACATCTTCACTTCATAGAGGCAAAAAGTTAATAAATTTTGGAAATTTGTTTAAAAAATGAAATAAAATGGATATCTTGATCATCTACCTATATTTACTCCCTTTGGTCCTCCTTTTCTCTGCAAGTGACACTGTGTTCTACTTAGTTACATGACATCTCTCTCATCCTTAACTCCATATCTAAGCTATCACCCAGATCTGTGAGTCAGACCTCCAAAACACACTGTACACAGCGACTTTCATCTTTCAAATTCTCACCACCCCTTGCTGCTGGGATTGAGCCAGCTTCTTACCTGAAGTACTGGAATAGCCTCACAATTTTTCTCCTGACAGCCAGGTAATCATAAAACGTAACCTGGGTCACCCTTTGCTCCAGAATCTTCAGTGAAATTTCTTATTACTTAGGATAAATTCCAATTCTTCCCCAATTTTACATGAGTTATTCTGACTTCCCTCAGAACACATCTGGTATTGGCTTCTGCTCCCTGGTCAATCCTAACCATCATTCCACAATAACCAAATTGTCATCCCATAGAGAAGGCTCCCCTGACATCACTCCCTCAAACTAAGTTACTGTTCCCCACAGTCTCTTACTTATTTTAGCATTTGGTTGTTATTCCTTTTTTTTGGTGAGGTGGTAATGTGTTTAATACCTGCCCACCAACTTACCCACCCTTAAAGCGTGGATTGCCCAAGTTTTATTAAGCACGGTTCTCTCAGAGCTCAGTAGGTTTATTGTACATTAAGATCTCAATAAATGCTTTTTGACTTAATGAATAAAGGAATGACATCAAGCACTGAGGACACATCAGGGAACAAAAAAGAAAATAATCCCTGATTATAAGGATTCAAGTTCAATGTAGGAGATATTATTACCAGGGTCACTTGATATGTTTGATATGTTTGTGAGTAAGAAAATGAGGGATTTTTAAAATTTAAACACTTATTTTAGAGTATTCATTTGTTCATTATATTAATGTTACTTCTGATTATGAGGATTTATACTATTTCATCATTTTAAAACTTATAGATTGATAGGAATTTTTTAATTACTTGTGAAAAAGTGAAATTTTGAATTCTATCCCCAATTGCTCTAGATAGATGATGCACTGCAACATGAAGAAGTATTCTTTAAAGGCCAGGCACAGTGGCTCACACATCTAATCTAAGCTTCATGGATGGTGGAGATTGGGAGGATCATGCTTCAAGGCTAGTCAGGGCAAAAAAAATTGTGAGGCCCTATCTCAACCAATAAACTGAGTGTGATGGTGCATGCTTATTGTAATCATAGCAGAGAGGCATAGATTTTTGTTGCAGACCTGTCCCAAGCAAAAATGCAAGACCCTATGTAAAAAATAACCTAAAGCAAAAGGACTGGAAGTGTGACTCAAGTGATAGAGCACCTGCCAACAAGTGTGGGACTGAAGTTCTAACCCCAATACAAAAAAAAAAATAAAAATAAAAAAGAGGTAATCTTTGAATGCACAAGAGCAGAACCCATGTTTCTGGATCACTCACTGAAAAAAGCAAGAGTGAGGAGAAACAAAGGGGCAAAAGCTGATCACAGAATACAGGAGGACAGCCTTGCAAAGGTCCTTGCATGAAGTGTTGGATTTGTCAAAAAGAAAAATTATTCTTTAGTGAGTACAAAAGAAAACAAAAAAAGTTTAAAACACTTAAAGACGATGTGAGTGATAAGCTACTGAAACTAAAGTAACAGAATTTTCTAAGCACATACCACTTCATATTTTACTAAAACAATGTCAGAAACATTTAATAAAATTTCCAGAAAAGGGAGAAAACCTGTATTTACAAACTCTGTAGAGTGTTCAAAACCTGTACTGATGCTATTCAGACATATTTGTAGCCAAATGGTACTTAGTTGGAAAAAGAATCAAGACAAGCCATTTTTCACCAAAAGCCAGTAAGTTTGGTCCATTTTAATCTGAGATCTTCCTCACACTCTAAAAGGAAAATATTGTCCAGCTTTTCATTGCTGTGAGAGTACAAGACCTTGCATAAAAATGTCAGTTATAGATTTCTAAGCAAATGTTTCCTTTTACAAGATGGCACATATCATAAGTCCTTAGACCTGGTTCTCCCTGAAAAAGAGGGGGAGTATAACCCACTAACAAGCAGCCACTCTTCTTTTTAAAAATGCAGTAAAAACAAATGAAATATAGCCATAACAAGACAAGGTGTCCAGAGCAAAGGTCTCACCCTGAATTTATCATTTGTTTATATTTCCTCTAGTCTTTTAAAAATTTTCTTTAGCTACATTCTTTTTGCAAAGAATTAGAAGTCAGTTAGTAAAACCACTATGAATTTTTTTTAATAAACTGATGTAATTTGTCCTGTCATAGACAAACAGGTTAATTTTTACCATGTTCATAATAAGTATCTCATGATTGGTAGATGTAAGCCCTAAGTTATAACTTTTAGCCTGATTAATTTTATTTTAATGGAGAAATTCTCCTTGAACAAAGAAAGAAGAGTTTTTTAAAAACAATTTGTTCCTTTGTGTCTGGCTGTTTCCTTTTCCCCATGAAATTATCTATTCTAGATTCTGGATGCTGTTCTTGCAGAGATGAGGTGCACCAAGAAGGCAGTCAATGGTAACGCTCCCAGACCCAAGGGAGCTTCAAGAGCAAGATAACAGATTGTTGACATCCCTATACCTCAGAAGCAGCTAACTATCCTGAAGAAGGAAGATCACAGGACCCCAAAAGGCATCCGTGGAGTCCCATAACCAGCAAGAAACAAAGCTCTCTCCAAATCCATAAATAGAGAAGCAACTAACCATGGGAAGAATAGGAAGAAGGACTCACAGCTCAACACTCCCGGCCCCCCTCCCCCCACACCTTAAGTTTCCATATGGCTCCATTACTCAGCTGTCACTGGGTGGTTAAGTCCTGCTTCCTGTCACACACAGGAACTCAGGGCTCCAGGCTCCCCCCAATTACAACCTGCTACCTTAACCCTGAAACACCAGGGAAACCGGTGCCCCTGTATAAGCAGGACCCAGGGCTCCTGCTGCTCCATGTGTAACAGAAGGCTCAAGACAACAGGCTTGGTTCCCTGAACTGGCAGCAGCTACTGTACTGCACTCCTGGAAGTCCCCACTGGCAAACAGGCCCCAGAACTCCCACTGCCCAGAGGCTGCTGAAGGAACTCCTTCAGCAGCTGCCATGGCTCCTGGTAACCCACACTTACAAGCAGAATCCAGAGCTTCTGCTGTTCACAGGCTTTGTTCTGCTGTGAATGCAGCAGGTGCCTTGATTCTTGGAAGCCCATGCCCCACCACAAATAGACTTCAGGGCCTCCACTGCACTGCGAGCACCAGACAATTCAATCCTGCCAGCTTTGCTCCACAGCTGTCCTCAACTTGCTACTCAGTGCCAGGAGTTCACTGCCACACACACAAGTGAACCCCAGGCTCCACGTTTTGCTATTCTGCTGGTGCCAGGAGCCTTCCAGCCCCACAGAGCACAGAGGCCCAATGCTAACCACCAAGCCCTCCTGTGGGAGAGCTCCTGCTGCCCTGTAAAAAAGTGGGAACTCAGCAATTCCTGCAGATTACTGAGGTTCTGCCATTCTGTGGATGCCAAAAGACCTGCTTCCCTAAGGCACAAAAAGGCCCAGCACTTATCACTGTGTCTGACTGCAAAAGAGCCCCTGCTTCTCTGTTAAAGACCAAAAAACACTAGACTCCCCACTCAGGGGAGGAAAGTTGAAACCTATGCAATGAGTGGCACCAGAAGGACTGTCTCTTGGGGTGCACAAAGGCCCAGCACTCCCCACTGTGTCTGACAGCTGGAAAGCCCCTTCCTCCCTGCAGGAAAGTCCCATCTCTCCTGTCTAAGAGTTGGAATCCCAGTTCCTCCACTGAGTGGCAATCCCCGCTACTCTGCAGGTAATAGGAAGCCTGCCTCCCACAGTGTGCAGAGATCCAGCATTTCCCTCTGTGACTGCAGGAGAGTCCGTGTGCCCCATCAAAGAGCTGCAATTCCAGCCCCCTCACTGAGGAGAGAAAAGAGGTAATCTGCACAATAACCCTGCAAGAGGTAACATTTCCAGCATACCCCTCTCTGAGGAAAACTGCTGGAACTCCAAGAGAAAAAAACTCAAAACCCCAACTGGGCACAAGGGATTAAAACCCTCACCAAAAACAACTCCAGATGCATAAATCTGAACACAGATTGAAACAGCAAGACAACCACTCTCCCTCAAAAGCCAGTTTCATCACTAAGGATCTAAACACCTGTGTAGAGGAAGAAATGTCAAATAATGAACTCCAAAAAACAATAGTAAAAATAATTAATGACCTCAAAGAAGAAACACAAAAGCTGGTATTTGACCTCAAAGAGAACATGAACAATTAAATGAGCTCAAAGAGAATACAAATTAACAGATGAATGAAATTAAAAAGATTACCTAGCATATTAAAGAGGAAATCAATAAAGATATGGAACAGAAAATCGATCCAAAAAAATCCAAAAAGCAAAAACAACTCAATATCCAAATAAAAATCTCAATCAAAAGCTTGGCAAACAAAGTGGAGCAAGTTGAAAATAGAGTATCAGGAATGGAAGACAAAATAGAGGAATTAGACCAAACAGTAAAAGATCATGAAAGAATGCTAAGAACATAAGAATGGAACATGCAAGATATCTGGGACACCATGAAAACACCAAAACTATGAATCATGGGGGTAGAAGAAGGAAAGGAGATACAAACTACAGGCATTGACAACCTATTCAATAGAATAATAGCTGAAAACTTTCCTAAACTGGAGAAAGAGAGACTTACACAGGTGCAGGAAACTTACAGAACACCAAACTGTCAGGACTAAAGAAGAAACACCCCCAGATACATCATAATCCCAACACTCAGCATACAGAGCAAGGAAAGAGTTTTGAAAGCTGCAAAAGAGAAAAGACAAGTCACATATAAATGCAAATCCATTAGAATAATAGAAGATTTCTCAACTCAAACTAAACACAAGAAGGTCCTGGAAAGACATAATTCAGGCCCTGAAAGAAAAAGGCTCTCAACCTATACTACTCTAACAGCAAAATGATCCTTCCTAATTGAAGGAGAAATTAAAACCTTCCACAACTAAACTAAAGGAATTTGCCACCACCAAGCCAGCACTACAAAAGATACTTAAAGGACTTTCACATATAGAAGAAACTAGAGTGAGACAGGAAGACACAAGAAAGAATAACAAGCAGACCAGTAAACAAGGGATAGGTAAAACTAAACAATAGGGGAATAAAAATGGCTGGAAACAACAGGCACCTCTCAATATTAACACTAAATGTAAATGGCCTCAATGCCCTAATCTAAAGCCATAGATGTGCAAACTGGGTTAAAAAACAAGACCCAACTATATGTTGTTTACAAGAGACTCATCTTGCTGAAAAAATAGCAGTGCTTAGAATCAAAGGATAGAAAAAAGTTTTCTAAGCAAATGGACCCCATAATCAGGCAGTAGTATCTATATTCATATCTGACAAAGTAGACTTCAGGTTAAAATCAATCAGAAGAGACAATAAATTCACTTCATATTAATTAAAAGAACAATTCAAGAGGAAATATCAATTCTTCACATACATGCACCAAACACAGGGGCACCCGTGTACATTAAAAAAAATTCTAATGGCCCTAAAAACACAGATAAATCCTAACACAGTGATGGTCGGAGATCTAAATACCCCACTGTCACCAATAGATAGGTCATCCAGGCAAAAGATCAACAAAGAAACTTCAGAGGTACTCCACACGTTATACCAAATAAGACATGGCTGATATCCACAGAATATTTCACCCAGCAATCAGGCAATACACATTCTTCTCTGCAGCTCATGGAGCTTTCTCCAAAAAGGATATTTTAGGACACAAAACAAGTCTCAAAAAATTTAAGAAAATCAACATAACCCCCCACATCATATCAGATCACAGCAGAATAAAACTAGATCTCAACAAAAAAAGAAACCCCAGAAAATATTCAAACACGTGGAGACTGAACAACACACTGCTTAAAAACCAATGGGTGACCAAAGGAATAAGGGAAGAAATTTAAAAATTCCTAGAATCCAATGAAAATAGAAATACAGCCTACCAGAATCTGTGGGACACAGCAAAGGCTGTGCTAAGGGGAAAGTTTATAGCTATAAAGAGACCTCTTAAATAAACAACCTAATGATGAATGTTAAGTTCACAGGAAAATAAGAACAAACCAAACCTAAAACCAGCAGATGGAGAGAAATAATAAAGATCAGGGCCTAGATCAATGAGATTGAAACCAAACAAACTATACAAAGAATCAATGAAGCAAAAGTTGTTTCTTTGAAAAGATTAACAAGATTGACAAACCCTTAGCTAAAGTGTTTGTCAAACAGACAAAACAGAGGAGGGAAAAGACCCAAATTAATAAAATCAGACTTGGAAAAAAGGGACATAACCACAAATAATAAAAAAATCCAAAGAATTATTAGAGAATAGTTTGAAAGCTTATATTCAAGGAAACTGGAAAATCTAGATGAAATGGATAAATTCCTAAATGCATATAACTAACCAAAATTGAACCAAGAAGATATTAACCACCTAAATAGTCCTATTACATACAAGAAAATAAAAGCATGACTAAAGAGTCTCCATACAAAGAAGAGCCCAGGACCTGATAGATTCATGGCTGAATTTTACCAAACCTTTACAGAAGAACGAACACCAATACTTCTCAAACTTTTCCAGGAAATAGAAAGGGAAGGAACATTACCAAACTCATTCTATGAAGCCAAAATTAAACTCATTCCAAAACCCAATAAAGACATAACCAGAAAAGAGAATTATAGACCAATATCTTTATTGAATGTAGATGCAAAGATTCTCAACAAAATACTGGCAAACAGAATTCAACAACACGTCAAAAGATCATATACCATGACCAACTAAGTTTCATTCCACAGATGCAAGGATGGTCCAACGTACATAAATCCATAAGTATAGTACAGCATATAAACAGAAACAAGGACAAAAACCACATGATTCTCTCAATAGACACAGAAAAAAATCTTTGACAAAATCCAACACCCTTTCATGAGGAAAGGTCTGAAGAAACTAAGAGTAGAACGAATGTTCCTCAACATAATAAAGGCTCTCTATATGACAAACATATAGACAACATCATACTAAATGGAGCACAACTAAAACCATTTCGGTTAAAGTCAGAAATGAAATAGAGCTGTCCACTTTCTCCACTCACACTCAATATAGTTTTGGAATTCCTAGCCAGAGCAATAAGACAAGAGCAAGAAATAAAAGAGATCCAAACAGGGAAGGAAGAAGTCAAACTATCCCTATTTGCAAATGACATGATCCTATACCTAAAATGACATATACTTAAAAGACCCCAAAAACTCTACCAAAAAACTATCAGAAATCACAAACTCTTCTGAAAAGTAGCAGAATACGAAATTAAACTGCAGAAATCAGTAGCTTTTCTATATACCAACAACAAACAGACTGAGAAAGAAATCAGGGAAGCAATCCCATTTATAATAGCCTCAAAAACAATAAAGTATCTTGGGATAAATTAACAAAAGGAACCAAAGATCTTTTTAATGAAAACTATAAACCACTGAAGAGAGAAATCAAAGAAGACATCAGAAGCTGGAAAGACCTTCCATGCTCGTGAATGGGTAGGAGAACACTGTGAAAATGGCCATACTACCAAAAGCAATCTACATGTTCAATGCAATCCTTATCAAAATTCCAATGGCATTCTGCACAGAAAAAGCAATTGTGAAATACATATGGAAACACAAAAGACCTCATACAGAGAAAGCAATTCTGAGCAAAAAACCCAATGCTGGAGGCATCGCAATACCTGACTTCAAACTATACTACAATTCCATAACAATAAAAATAGCATGGTATTGGCACAGAAAAAGACAAGAGCAATGGATCAGAATAGGAGATCCAGACATAAACTCATGCATTTATACCCAACTGATCTTCAACAAAGGAGCTCAAAACACAAAATGGAGAAAAGACAGCATCTTCAACAAATGCTGATGAGAAAACTGGATATCCACACATAGAAGACTGAAACTAGATCCCTATATTTCACCCTGTACCAAAATCAACTCAAAGTGAATCAAAGACTTTAATACAAGTCCTGATACTTTGAAACAACTCCAGGAAATACAATGGAACAGACAGGTAAAGGGAACAGCTTCCTAAACAGAACTCAAAATATAACACCTAAGAGAATCAATGAACAAATGGGTCTGTATCAAACTAAAGAGCTCTGCACAGAAAAGGAAACAAGTCACTAGACTCAAGAGACAGCCCACAAGCTGGGCACTGGTGGCTAATGCCTGTAATCCTAGCTATGCAGGAGGCAGAGATCAGGAGGATCATGGTTCGAAGCCAGCCTGGGCAAATAGTTCATGAGAACCTACCTCGAAAAACCATTCACAAAAGGTGAAGGCCCTGAGTTCAAGCCCCTGTACTGCAAAAAAAAAAAAAAAAAAAAAAGAGAGAGAGAGAGAGAGAGAGAGAGAGACAACCCACAGAATGGGAGAAAATCTTTGCCAGCTACTCATCCAATAAGGGTATAATATCCAGAATCTACAGGGAACTCAAAAAACTCAGTCCCCAAAGAATCAACACCCCAATGAAGAAATGAGCACATGAATTAAACAGGGAATTCTCAAAGAAAGAGGTACGAATGGCCAGCAAATACATGAAGAGGTGTTCAACTCCCCTGGTTATAAAAGAGATGCAAATCAAAGTAACACTTAGATTTCATCTCACCCCAGTTAGAATGGCCATAATCAAGGCTAATAACAACAACAAATGCTGATGAGGATGGGGCAAAGCAGGAACATTTATATACTGATGGTGAGAATGCAAATTAGTACAACCACTATGGAAAGCAGTATGAATATTCCTCAAAAAAGTAGAAATAGAACTGCCTTATAATCCAGTGATATCGCTCGTGGGCATTTACCCACAGGAACGTAAGACAGGATACAATAGAAACACTTGTACACCGAGGTTCATCACAGCACTATTCACAATAGCCAAGTTTTGGAAACAACTCAGGTGTCCTACAATTGATGAATGGATTAAGAAATTGTGATATATATACACAATGGAATATTACTCAGACATAAGGAATAATGATATGTGATTTGAAGGTAAATGGATGCAACTGGAGGACATCATTTTAAGTGAAGTTAGTCAGGATTAGAAACACAAAAGCTGCATGTTTTCTCTCATACATGGAAGATAGATCCAAAGATAAACATATACACAAAAACAAGCATGATCATATACAAACTCAGATGTAGAACATGTTTATAACAGTGAAACTTCTCTATGGAACTCAGGGAAAGAGGGAAAGAAAGAGTGAATGATAGAGCATCAGTAATATTGCATACCATATGACATGAAGGTTGATGATATAATGATGTATATTGAAAGCCGTTGAAAAACGGGGAGTGAGGGGTGGGATATAAAGCGGTAATGGAAGAGGTTGAACGACCAAAGTAAAGTACAGCCACAGTGGGCATACATTGAGACACCACTTTGAAAATCAACTTAAATATTAATAATGAAAACAAGGACTGTAAATTAGGTACTGTGGGGGGGTACTAGTGGACAGGGGAGGGTAAAGGAAGAAGATTAAGGTAACAGGCATATGGCAGGTGGACTTCATATACCTATATGAAATAACTAAGAAACCTCTTACAATTGCTTTAAGTGGGGTGGGGAGGGGATTGAGGGGGAGAGATGATGGGGGCAATGTAAATAATATACAATGTAAGTCTAATCAGAATTGTCACTATGAATACCCCCTTGTATAATGAATATATCTTAATTTAAAAAAAGAAAGAAAGATGAAAATACCCAGGTATGAAGTTTGAGTGAGTGTGTGTGTGTGTTTGTATGCTAGGTGTATCTGGGTGGTGTGTGTGTGTGTGTGTGTGTGTGTGTGTGTCTGTGTGTCTGTGTGTGAGACGTTGGCTAGGCCACTGGGCAGAGGGCAGCTTGGGTTCCCAGTCCACATATCATCCTCAGTAAGCAATTATTTGTATCTCCTCTTGGCAATTCTGTCATTGGAAAAAAAAATTATCTATTCTAACACTGAGCTATAATTTGCCAATTTTCAGGCTAGAGTTAGTTTTTCTAAAAATGTGATAAGCCTTTGAAATTTGACTGTAAAAATGTTCAAATCTTTAACCAAGTAGCATGAACAACATCACTGCAAAGAACAATCTATCTTTAAGTTAACTGTTTCATCTCTATTCCATTCCTTTGTTCCCACATTGACTAAAAAGGAAATATATCTTAGCAAAATATTATTATTCCTCCCATTCATGACAATGGCACTTTTCAGATAAGTGTGGACAACTGTTTTGTTCCAGAGCGGCCTCTAAACCAGGAGATCCCACATGGGGTATTCTTTCATAAACTGTTAGCATCCACAATTCTTCACAGTTTACCTCAACTGTGACACAAAGAAATTAGGAAATGTTATATCAATCATTCCTGCCATTCAATTAGCTAAAAGTAAAATATCTCCCAAATAACTGAAAATACAACTGATGCCTGTGGGTTACTAAACCACATACTAGAATGAGTCATCTCATAACAATAATGTTATATATTTTTCTCTTTTCTAATGGAGTCTTTATAAAACTGACCCCCATGAGTTCTAATGTATTCTAGATCTTTCTTTCACTAAGCAGAAGCCTAAATAATCATATTGTTACTTTTGAGAATATTCAAAAAATCTTTGTTCTTTCTCTTCTTATCTGAAAGAAAGAATAAGAATATGCTTATCAATAAACACCTTAGAGATATGGCTGACTGGGTGAGAGCTAAGAGCTATAGGAAATTTAAAAATGTGAGTTTCCCTTTGAACTCAACTCTACAAAGGACTTAGTTCACGTTGAGTGTGACCATTTTAGTGGGCAGTTGCCAGACATATTTGTCCTATACAAGAACAAATGTGTTACTTTTTTTCATATCAATAATATTCTAATTATTCTTGCCAGAAAAGGATGATCACTGGAACCCAACACCATCCCCACCTGATTGTTCAGATCTGTCAAATCCTTGAAGCAAACTTATAAAAAACATATCAACGTAAATTTTGAAATGTCAGTGAGGTCAGAATAATTTGCTTCATGTCATAGGGAAGAAAAAATACCATCTAACATGATATGGTTAAATAAATTTTGAATCATGAAATAGATGTTTGTTTAATATCCTCAAGTTTTTAAATATTATATAGCATTCTCAAGTCTTTTAAATGAAGGAAAGAATGAGTATAATAAAAGAGCATATGAGATTTTATGATGAGAAAGGTTTTATGGTGTGGCTAATCCAAAATTGTTAAGATATATGCCTTTAAATGATACAATCTTAAGATTAAACAAAACAAATAAAAAATGTGTGTTGAAACTGTACATGTAAGGCGATGCCAACATGGTTCTAAAATGTTTGATATTTTAGGTAGGTATACCAATTATAAATGAAAATTAGTTCCATTCTACCACACTACAACTGCTTTTATTTCCTTCAGTTCTTACCTTTTCTTCAAATCACTTGCAATTAGCAGAAGATAAAGCAATAAGCCTTATTTTCCAATAGGTTCCTCGTTGAAATCATGAAATTCCTTGTGTTAGATGCCATAATGTATAAAATCATAATAGTAGCATTACAATATTACAGGTGACCCAGAAATTATGTAACAATCTCAGGGACCAAAGAAGTAGGAAATATTCATATTGCCTGGAATAATAAGAAAATATAAGGGCCAATTAAAAATTGGTTCTAAAATACGAAAAAGCAGGGTATGTTGGCACATGCCTGTAATTTTAGTGCCTGAGAGGCTGAAGCAGGAGGACTGTGAGTTTGAAGTCCATCTGGGCTACATGGTTAGATCCTATCTCAAAAAAAAATGCACTCTACCAATTGAGCCACACCACAGACCTAGCTGATATTTTTAAGCCTGAACTATGAGGCAGCTACTATATAATTATAATTATAATATACTATTCATCATATTTATCATTCCTTGTCATAACCCCATATGCTAAGTGCCATTATCTATATATTATAGAGGCATAAATAATTCTATAAAGTGAGACTCTTTTAAGGATGATATATTCCAGATTAACGTTCATTGCATGAGTTGAAGTACCTGTTCCTTCTTTATTATAAATTTTCTATTGTCTCAAATTTAAAAGCCCCAAACTGTCATTGATTATTCTCCCATTACTGGTTATTCTTCTTCTCTTAGCATCCAAACATTTGCATTTCATTGGAAGTATCTAATATTCGTCCTTTGCCTCTTCCCACCTTCACTCAAGTGTAAGTGGCACACCTGGGATTGAAATGCTAAACTCTCTGCATACAAAGGTAGATTTTGTTATGCCTCCCTGGAGAAATTTTTTCTTTAACATGGAAGTGAAGCCTTCAGAACAATAATGTTCGAGAAATCATTTGCATAGCAGTGTGGAGGACAGCTCTGCACCAACGAAGACCACATTGAAAGTTCCAGATGGAACTGAAGAGGACTCAAACTCAGAAAGTGGCCATGTGGATGGAGAGGAGATGGGATCTGAGATCAGAGATAGATCTGAGAAAGTTGTAAGTGATGCATTGACAGTGTTGTTATGGATCCTTTGATGAAAGACTGGAAAAGGAGATGGATGGAAATGACATTAACAAAGGAAAAAATAAGAAAACATTTTTAAACTAAATGGGTTAAAAGACAATGCTTCAGAATAATTAGAGATGCTTTTATGATGATGCCATTATCGCCAAGAAAATACTCAGAAAAGTCTTTCCTTTTTTCACTGTCATCAATCAAAAATAGCTATGTAAAAATGTATTATGAAGAAAGAAGACATGTTATCTGACCTCTAAGAGTTTAAATGTCTTGTTGAAAGCATTGATGAATAAAGAAAAGAAAAATTCAGGAGCATGAGGTAAAGGAAGAAGAGTACAGGAGTATGAAGCACTTTAAAACAAATGTACACGTGTATATCCTCCCCTGAACCAGACAGTATTTATGGTGTATCTATGGTTGCAACCAGGGTGGTATTCCAGGAGCTGCAATAGATATATCAACTTTTAAATTTTTGGAAGAAGGAAAAGACAAGGTTTATTTTAAAGACAGTAAGTTAGGCCATAATGGAAGTCTCAGGAAAAGTGGTTGAAAGTAAGCATTTTGGGGAGAGGGGAAACTTGCAAAGGATTTTGAAAGCAATGGAAATTCATCCAGGAGTTTTGAGTAAAACAAGGCATCCTATGGTAGTGGCCCTTTGAGAAGGTTGGTCTGTGGGTCCAGTGAAGGTCTATCTGGAAAAGGCAGAAAATTGAAACTGGTAATTGTGATCTAGATACAGGGTATTTTGTCCCTATACACCTCGATCATGAATAGGAAAGATGAGACAGAATCAAGAAATGTCTTCAGAAAGAATTAATAAGATTTAAAAACTGGCCATGTTTGGGGGTTGAAGGAAGAAGGAGACAAAAAAAGAACTAGGAGCTATTCACAAGTTATGAAATTGGAAATCTTACTGTGTAGTCAATCAGTTTTCACATTGTTTTACCTACTCCACTATCCTAGTGACTTTCTATTAGGTTAGAAATTTGGAATCTCTTCAGTTCATGAGCAAATTACCCAGGTTCAAATATTATAAATATCATGAAACACTAATGGTATAATTGGATATTGAAATTATACACTGTTGTATTTTATGGCATAAATAACATGCTATCATAGAGTTCTTAAATTGGGGATACAGGAAATTCAGCCTGCATCACACTGCTTGGAAGGTTTTCCAGGCCCTCAATTGTCTTTGGTGTTGTTTATATTGTCTATGGATCCCAAATTCCTTGAATGCAGTTTTCTTCCTGCTTACATTTGCTAGTAGATGAGAGTACAAACTTGCTAGAACAGTGTTAATAACAGCTATCAGCAATGAAATATCAGCTTAGAGCTGTGAATGCCTTTTCAAGGAATTACTTTGGATCAGAAATATGTAATAATATCTTTAATGACACAGATGAATTTGGGAGGAGCTCATTAAATTGCCAGTGACACCAAGCTGAGTAGGAAGCTTAGCAACTTGGAGAAGATAACTATACCTTTAAATGACCTTGAAAATAAACAGAAATAATGAGAATAAAAATGCAATCAGAACAAGTAAAATGGGAAAAGCAAACTGTATAAAAACGATGATAAAGACCTGGTTACAGGCAAATACAACATAAACAAAAGAAAGAATTATGGAGGATCCTAGATGAGTCATCAATGCCATGTTAATGTTTAAAAAATGTGTTGATAATAAAGTGGAATAAATAGGATTCTAGCATGTGGGAGTTACTAGACAGTCTTCCCACTATCCTCAGGATTTTATCCTTTCAAAAAAAGACTTATCAACTACCTACTGCCTGCAAGGCACAGTTTTGGAGAAATGTGTTCAATTTGAGGGCTTAAAAATGAGGTGTGGATTCCTTGGATGGGATCCCAACTTAAGAAGCAAAATGATTCATAGTTTGCAAAATAAGGTCTATGAGTAGAAGTTCAAAGGATTAGGTTTATTTTGAATTGAGGAAGAGAAAGCAGGGATCTGGAGAGATTATTAAATATCTGAAATTATAAAAGAGAACGCAGAACTAGAATAGAGAAAACTTACCTCTTCTTTTGAGAATTGTCTGTTCAGTTCCTTTACCCATTTATTCAGTGGGTTGTTGATTCTTTGCAGGGTTAGTCTCTGAGCGCCCTATATATATTCTCATAATTAATCTCTTGTCAAATGTGTAGCTGGCAAGGATTTTCCCCCATTCTGTAGGCTTTCTCTTCAGTCTGGTGACTATTTCCGTTGCTGTACAGAAGCTTTTCAGTTTCATGCCAGCCCATATGTCAATCCTTTCTCTTAAATGCTGAATTATTGGAGTTTTATTCATAAAGTTATTAGCTATGCCTATATGGTCCAGTGTTTTCCCTATTTTTTCCTGGACTAATTTCACCATTTCAGATCTCACAATAAGAGCATTAATCCTCTTTGAAGTGATGCTAATACAAGGTGTGAGACTGGGATCTAGTTTCAGTCTTCTGTGGGTGAATATCCAGTTTTCCTAGCACCATTTGTTGAAGAAGCTCTTTTCTCCAACTCATATTTTGGACTCTATTGTCAAAAACAAAGTGGCTGTAACTGTGTGGGTTTGTTTCAGGGTCTCTATTTCATTGGACTTCATGTCTGTTTTTGTGTCAGTATAATGCTTTTTTTTAATTACTATGACTTTGTAGTACAGTTTGAAGTCAGGTATTGAGATGCCTCCAGCATTGCTTTTTTGGCTCAAGATTGCTTTGGCTACTCAATGTCTTTTGTGCTTCCAAATGAACTTTAGGATTGACTTTTGCATGTCTGTGAGGAATGTCATTAGAATTTTGATAGGGATTGCAATGAACATATAGATTGCTTTCAGTAGTAGAGCCATTTTTGCAATATTGATTCTACTAATCCATGAGCATGTAAAGTCCTTCCATCTTATAATGTCTTCACTGATTTCTTTCTTTTGTGATTTGTAATTTTTATTGTATAGGTCATTTACCTCCTTTGTTAATTTCTAGATATTTTAATTTTTTTAAAGCTATTGTGAATGGTATGTTTTTCTGATTTCTTTCTCAGACTTTTCATTGTATATAGAAATGCTACTTTTTGTGTATTGATTTTGTATCCTGCTACTTTGCTAAATGATTCTTCAAAAAACTAAAAGAGAACTTCCATGTGATCCAGCAATACCACTCCTGGGCATATCACGAAGAAATGTGCTCCAGGATATGATACAGCCAATTGAGCATTATTCACAGTAGCCAAACTTTGGAAACAGAACAGATACCCCACAACCAATGAATGGATTAAGAAATTATGGGATATATACATTATGGAGTGTTATTCAGTCATAAAGAAGAATGAAATTTGTTGTTTGCAGGTAAATGGATGGAACTGGAGAACATCATCTAAGTGAAGTAACCCAGGCTCAAAAGGTCAAAAGTTGCAAGTTTTCCTTTATATGTGGAAGCTGGACCTGTAAGTTAAATGTATACATAAATGCATATATGATCTTTTATTTATACACATACACATATATATAGTGAGAAAAAACAAGATTGTATTAGTGGATCTGTCTGAGGGGACTGCAGGAGGTGGAAAAGGGAAACAATGTTAGAGAGTGAAAAATATTGAAACAGTCCATCTATATGTGAAGATAATATTATATAATTCACTGTAAGCTATTGAATAATAGGGAGCAGGATGATAAAGAATAAGTATGGGAGGTTAATCTGATTAATGCATGATATATATCATATATATATGTATGATATTATTTATATCATATATATATATATGAAATGCCAAGGCAAAACCCCTGTAGCATCAATACACCTTAAAAAAATGAAGGACAGGAGATAAAACAGGTCTTTTCCAGGAGTGGGTACCAGTGGTGGGGAGGGCATAAGGAAAGGGCAAATAAGGGCAAATATGGTGGATACATTTTGTATTCATGTATGAAAACAGAACAATGAAACCTGCTGAAATTGTTCTAAGAATGGGGAAGAGGGATAAGAGAGAAAAATGAAGGGAGTGAATGTAATTAAGATATATTATAAGTGCATATGTAAATATCAAAGTGTATTCCCTATACAACTATTATATGCTAATAAAAATATAAATAAACAAAAGAAAGAAAATGTACACATTTGTCACTGGAAGGCCTTGTCTTGGACAATACCAAGTAGTAGCCTGTCCAAGCATTGTCAGAGAACACCAAAGACTTCTCAATAGCATGTCCCAAATGATGTGTTCAACTAATGCCATTTCATATGGTTAAAAATGAAGTCTACAATTATTGAAATTTTCTCTTATATCCTCTCTTTTCCCAAAAATCAGTTTAGAGATGCCTTAGTACTTTCAATGTCTACTGCTTCTCATTTTTTCCATACTTCATTCACTTATGCAAGTGTGACTAATAGTCATAATTGATTTCTCCTCCCACCTTTCTCCAAGCATTCAATTTAGCACGAAGCTTGCTTTTCGTCATCTCCTGAATTCCTCTTGCATTTTTGTCTTCTTTCCCTCAGCACTAAGAATCTTAATTGAGGACTTATTGTATCTCACTTGCTTGTCTCTCAAGCTAGATTCTTCAATACCTCCCTACCACAAACAAAATGAAATCCAATCCTTGACCTACAAAGTTCTTGATCTGGTACCTCCTCACTGATCTTGGCTCTTGTTTCTCACTTTCTAACACTTAGGATCCACCAACATGTTTTTCTAATCCCTTGTGGTTGCTCTAGTTGTCCTCTCATGCTTGTTCTCCCTCTGTGTTAGACTAGCTCCACGGTCTCCTGAAGGTCTCTGCTAGAACGGCTTCCCTGATCCCCTGGGTAAAGATATGTTGTTGCTCGTAAGTCTCTGTCTCTTAAATACCTAGTTATGTGGCCCTCTCCCCAAGATGAACATGTACCTTGGGGACAAGGTCTAGGATGTGTTCTTTGGTTCTCCTAAACTCCTCTCACAGTACCTGGTAAAAATGGATGTTGCATAAATTTTGCAGAAGTTTTTTAAAGGATAAAAGAAAGAATGAATGAAAAAGACTATTATTTGTTTACTTTACAGCTGTCTTTACAAGAGTTTAAATTTTTTAAAAAAATTGAAATTCAGGAATGGAGATACAGCTCAGTAGTAGAGCACTTGCTTACTATGTTCTAGGTCCTGGGTTTAATCCCCAGCACTATAAGAACAAAATTTAATTCATAGCAAGCCTTGTAGCTTCCTTTCTTTTTTTTCTGAATCTACAACTTTTAAAAATCTTCAATAGGACTTCCCACATTGAAAGTTAATCAACAGCTTGATAAACATCTCACAACAAATTATAGTTTGTCATTTGATGCCATCTGACAGCAAGTTGATTTCACTCTAAATTAACTTTCTGTTTTAATATAAAGTGTTTGAATAAATAATGGTATCTATGAAATACATTTTCACTTAATATTAAAAAAGAATTGTCAGGCCTGGTGGTGGGGCTCAAGTGGGTAGAGCACCATTTGCAAGCATTCAAGCCCTGCATCCAAACCCCAGTACTACCAAAAAATAAAAAAAGAATTGTCACAAAATTTTAATTCAAAAGAATTTATATTCTTGTGGAACTATGTGTTCTAATATATAATGTATTATGAATCCTTGATTTAACTACACATAAGTGTCTGATAATATACTAAATATCTTTTTAATTTTATTACCCTAAATAGGTAGAATAAATGATGGAGAACCTGAGAGATAGCATTCTTAAATGTAAAAATAAGACAAGTACAAAATGGGATGACTACAGCAAGGCATCTTATTCACCATAATTGAAGACCTACTTGTTGGTGATTATGCAAAGTGAGAGTTGTAAAATTAGCTCATTTAATATGAATAAACTTAGTAAAAGCCATTCTTTTTTATTCTCTACAAAGTGGCAAACTCTTGCAACACCTGACTTCTACTTATCTCTTCACCTTCTTTGTCATTATCTCATTCCACTTTCCTGAGGTCAACTGCCCATGTTGCAAAGTTCACACTCTATATTTTGGTGCTACAAGGAAGTAGCCAGGCATCAGAGCCCTGATGCAGTAGGCATCTACCCTACTGCAAGAATACACTGAGGCACTAGATGGGCAAACTCAACTCTGGCTTCACTTCCTGCCCTCATCTGCACAAACATTCTCTTAGTCCCATTACAAAGCCTTTCGTGGATGCCAGCCCTTTTCCTGGGATTCTCCCTGTCCTTTTCAGCACATTGTTCATCTTTCAATTCAAGCCCCTTTTCACCAGGGAAGTATAACCTCTGACAAAGATAGTTCTCCTATAGTCAGTAAGCTTTCATCAAACCATAAATTCCTTGTCACACTTCCAAGTTTATACTTAGAATCCCTAGATAGATGGCTCTCCCAGTATATTGTAAGCTCTATAAAGACAAGAGTAGAGTCTCTTTTTACTATCATTGTATCCCCAGAAAATATTGTATGTGTTAAGTATTTATGGAATTAATAAACTAATCCCTTTTGTTCAGTGATTCAATTGCTATTATTTCATTTCCATATTAGTTAGTTAAGTTAAAGTAAAACAAAAATAAAGTATAATATTCTAATTCTTGTACACAATTTGGATATAATTCACTCTTGATTTGGTTTATTTCATCAATTCCTAAAGTATCCTCACCCCCAAAGTATAGTGTTGGAGAAATAGGATAACATTTGATTTTAACATTCTAAAGGTCAGAAATACAAAAGTTGGTTAGTTTATTTAATCATTCATCAAATCAGTTAAAGTTTAACACAAGCTTTCTATACAATTTGCTGGAAAAATTGTGGTCCTTTATTAAGTAACGAGGTTAATATGAACTTTCAATAATGCAGACAGGTTGATTATAACTGTAAGCCACATGCTTATATACTTTAGACTTTTACAGCTTTTAATTTATCAAAGGAAATAATTAGCACACTTTGCGGCAGCGAGTGATGGAATTTATTCATTTGGAAGGCCGTGGGTTTCCTGTCATTAAAACTGCATCATGTCCTTCCTTTTCTATTAAACTTCCACTAAGGGCAGTAAGAAGTCACTAAAAGGAAATGAAGAGGTTTTTGGCAGTGTTCTTATACAATGATTTAATACTCTTAAAAGATAGCAAACCCATAATGTATGCCAACAAGTATATTATACAAGATGAGGGTGCAATCACCACATTATTTCTTTTATTTGAAGTTTCATTTGTGACTCAATTAATTGTGATTTGGAGACATGTGTCAATAAATTTAGTTTGTTTTTTGCAGGGTAATTTTTTTGGGGAGGTTTCATTAGCAATGTTTCACTACAGCAAAGGAATAGATTTGGATTCCATAACCACTGCATAAAGATTTATATATCAAAGGATATTACTTTTCTTTCCAGATGATCAATGGTATCTCATTAGCCATAGAATTACTGCAGTCAAAGCTTACACACATAATTTTTTCCTCTCTAAAAGGTTTTCCAGTGAGATAAACTATAAATTCTAGTCTTTCTTCTATTTAAATAGTGTTAAATTTTTATCTCAACCCTGTTCCACATGTTGGAGTCATAGCTCCTCATGAATGTTGTTCAGTTTAGGAAGGTTTAGATGAAATGCTTATTTTCCTAAGGTCTAAAATAGACCTGACAAGGAGGCAGAATTAGCCTCTCAGCCCAGACCTGGGTGGTCGTTTGAAGCCACAATCAAGGGGCACTGTTGGTAAAGGTGTAGTCTCTATGTCTGACAAAGCCTATGCAGGTGAAGGAACTTCACTTAATATTAAAGGCTTTGTTGATCTGATGACAAGCAAATAGTGAAAATGCTTCAGACAAGTTCACGTAGTCCTTCTGTATGACGTATGCTAAGAAACAAAAATGGCCTTAGTTTTTAAAGTCATAAAGATAGGCAAAACTCCACACCCTGAAAACTCTCTGTTAAATCTTAAGCAGAAATAATACACTTCAGAATTTCTCCCAGGCTTTACACGATCACATGACAATTGTATCAGGGTGAGAATACTATGTCTTTGTAGTTAGTACATCAATTTATCTTAGAATAATTTTTGCTTAAAGAAATGCTGTAAATCTAATGCCTATGTTTCTTTCACTCAGCCCCTCCCACTCTCAATATCTTACATGGTTCCTTTGTAAAACTGAGAAGTTGACATTGAATATATCAATTTTAAGAGATGTTAATTTTGTGATTGAAAGTTTCTTGTTTAAAAAATATAGCTTTGCTTTGGTTTCAATACCTAAGACATTTTACTGAATTTCTATTGATAAGTCTTTAATTTCTTTTTTTTTTCTGAGTCACTTAAACCAAGGACTGATACTGCTACTGAGTTTGCAAATTAAGATGTATGATCAGAGCTTGGTGAGATTGTCATATTGTCTCCTTTAATTTGGAAAAGTAGAACGAGGCTAGAGCGAGACTCATAAAATAGGCTTTACGACTCTCTCCAAGACAGATATGGAAGCCCACACTCCAATCCCTTCTCCCAGCTTCTGCAATTACATTTCCGCAGGAAGAAAGAGAAGGAATTAGAAACAGGATAATGTAGTCTTAAATCACCATTCTTAGCCTTTGCCTTCTTGTGGAGTCCTGAATTTTTATAACATGGCCCTCATATTGTATAGTGTGACACAACAAAAAACACAAGTTGTTTGACCCTTCCTTAATAAAAAAACATTTTGTCTGACATCCTATAAAACCTGTGCTTCAGTCTATACTAATCTCCAGTGTCTCCTCCAATTGGCAAAAGAAAACCATTGTAAACACGTTCAGTAACAGTAAAGATCTATTTCTGCATGGTTTACAAAGAGCTAGTAATTTAACATTTCTGGTCAGCAATTCCTAAGTCTGAGACTATTCCTAATACCAAAACAACTGAGAATGTAGAGCATTGTGGCATTGAAGATAAAGTTCTGAGTTGTTGGAGTTGTCTCAGAATTCTTTATATGTGTTCTGAAAATTAGAATATTAGAATTAAAGTATTCTTTTTAAAATAAAAGTGTAATCAAGCCTCTAGGCCACATTTGAACTTCGCCAACAGCAAGTTGATAGCGGAAAGCTGAGTATCTTGAGGTCATTTGAAGTGGATGTTGTGTGTAAGACATTATAGTATTGTCCCCAGAAAGCACTAGAGCCACAAGCTTCCACCATTATCACTTATCTGGGACATCAGCAGTGCCAAGAAAGCAGTCCTGGTCCCGTGTGTCTGAAGATGTCCCTCACAATTTCTGTTCCCCATTGGTTTATAATAACACAAATCAATGACATCAAGAGTTAGAATTTACAACTCACAATTAGTTCAGCATATAGGCAGTTCCAGTGAGTATTTACACTTCCTAACGCTACCAAATCAATACAAACATAACATTAACAGGTATATACTATGTGACTGATTTTTATAAAACATTTCATAGCAATATAACATGCAACACGCTGAGGTCTGCAAAGTTTAATGAAAATTAAAAACAAAATTCCAAAGTATGTCAGCCTTCATTTTCAAGCCCTATTTATGTCATAAAGATATTTTGCTCTTTAAAAATGAAGACTGTTACATAATTAAATGTTATGTCTAATTACAAATGGACATCTCTCTACTTTCTATAGCTGACAAAGACACCAAATATGTTTTAAATGAAGACTTTAAAATACAAGGAAAATGCTATGATATGAATTATTTTCATAAGCTCAAATTATTACAGTAATTATAATTAAATAAGTATTTCATTATTTTATAATGAAAACAGAGCACTAATCAAATGTAGAAAATTTGAGGTTTGTCATGCATCTGCCACTTCTAGACATTTGGTATTAAATGCTTTCTTAAGTATTCTGTGCCTCAGTTTCTTCTCTGGCATAAAGGTAAATTAAGAGACAGAGAAGGAGAGACAGATTAACAATACTTATTTTGAATAGTTGAAATTAAACCTAAAGTCACACCATCAGTGTATAATGAAATCAGATACTTTGTAGCGAAAACAACCAAACAAAAACAAGTTAAGAAATCAAAATCTAGTTTGGTTAATACCAAAGTGAAAATTCACAAGAATGTAATTGTTTCCTAAGGCTTTTAGTCTTATATAATGTAAGACAATACAATACAATATAATGTTGATTATAAGTAAATACTTTTCTAAATACGATAAACATGAATCAGCACCCTGAAATACATATGCTAAAATGTTTGTTCAAACTATGAAATGCTGACATTTTCTCTCGCTGAATACTGATGCATAAAATTCAGTGTTCTCAAAGTTTATAAAATATTAAAAAGATGTAATTTACACATAAATTATTGTGGTCCCAAGTTCTTAAAATATGCTGTTTATCTGTTCCTAAAGAAAAAGAAAAGCAATCCTTCATCAATTATGGTTAAGGATCCCCAAACTGAAACACATGTGGATGAACGCCACTCAAGTAACCAGTCCACCATGGTCTGGTGGGGGTGGGGAGAGGAGATAAATGGTTCACATGATTGATTTCAACTAAGACCAAAATCTTGGAGGACAATTATTGGATTTGCTCACTGTTTGTTTTTGCAACATTTCGGAAATTGGCAAAAAAAATAATAATAAGTTTACAAAATCAAAGAGGCAAGTAGCTGCTAAAAAAAGTTGATTTTCTAGATAATTTCTTTTCAAAAAATAAATAATATTATTTTTTGAAAACTTTTCTGAATTTATCTTGACTAACACAAAGTATTGGAAATCATTATTGGTGAAATTATCAATCATGAAATTAATCTGATGATGCAAAATATTTTTCACTGCATGCTTCCCAAATACACATATCTAATAGATATTTTAAAGTGCTTATATTAACCATTCTTTATATTATCTAAGCTTACATTCACCTATTATTATCTGACTTGAAAAAAAAGCTAATTCTTTCCATTTTGTCCAAGGAGAGGTACTACATCTAAGTAACAGCTCAATGGGTCTCCTCCTGTAACTGACAAATGCTGAATGCTTTATCAGTCTGGCACCAAAAATGATGTTGTCTCGGGGGTTTTCCCAGACTGCCTTGTCTGAAAAGCTACATGAAAAGCTCTAATGATCATATATTAGGTGGGAACTTTAACCTTCTTTGTCCCAGGTCAATTGAGTAGGTAATTAGAAAAGTCAGTTCCACTTGTAATCCACTCAAAAGGAAACTTAGATTTACACAGAATGTAGTTTTCAGTCATAGAAATAGTGCAGGGCTACATAGAAAAAAAAAGATACAATAATCCTGGATATAGCTTTCCATTTATTTAATTGCACTAAGATGATCATACTAAAACAAGAACAAAAGGTACAGATCAGGCCAAAGAAAAACTTTTTACAAATTTTCTATTCCTTTCTTCTGAAATTAGACAGAACTAAACTTAATTGCAAATTAAATATAAATAATAGTTCCTGAGAACTGAATATGTGCTTAGCACTGTGTGAAGCCTTTCACAAAAATCATTTCACTGAACCCTCATTAATACCTTTAAAAGGCAGGATTCTTACGCCTACATGATAGCTAAGATTTGCAGAGTAGAGCAACTAGGAGCCCAGACCTGGTGCCAGCTGCCTTGCTTACATCTGCTGCTTTTTAGCTACATAACCTTTAGCAGGTAAATTTGCCTCATGGTGCATCAGATTTTCTCATCCTTAAACAGAAATGATACCAGCTTCTATCTCACAGGGGTTAAGTGAAATCTGGACATTTCTGTTTTCAGGAGCCTACAGATTAGTAAGAAAGACAAGAAAGAAAGAGGGATATGCCTTTCATTGCTTTAGGAGTAGGATGTAGGTGCATTACAGAACAAGGGCTGAGAGTGTAGCTTAGAGGTACAGCACTTGTCTAGCACGCACAAGACCCTAGGTTTGTTCCCCAAAATGGCAAGAAAGCAAACAAAAAGCAAAGACTACAGAAGAGAAAAATCAAGAAAGGGGTTCCAACTCAATTAGGCCCTGCCTGGAGGGAGAGACGGAGCTACAGAGAGATGTGCCAAGGACAGGCTGTGTCACCACACATTTACCATGTCACAGCACTCAGCTGCAGTGCTGATCATGTTTCCATCAGGACCACTGGAAGGATGGTGAAGCAAAAGGTAGGACCTGAAAAATGCATTTTTCTCTTCCAAAACTTGTAACATTCCAAAAACTTACACCTATCATTATAAACAAGTCCCTCTATGGATAATATAAGTCATAATTTTAAAAACATAGGTGAAAAGAGGAATTGGGGCTCCTTATGTTTTTCTAGTCAATAAAAATAAGCAATTTGAGATAATCTAAAACTCACATTAATAGGAAAAGTATTTAGAGTCCACTGACTTTTAGAAGTTCCTTTCATTACAATCTCTGTTTTCAGATATTTGACAACTGAGAAAACTTTCCATAAGGTAGACAATTCATAACGTACAATATTCCTCACATTCCTTAGCAAATGTGAAAAAAAATTAGTAAATAAGTAAATGAGGTATTGTACACCCCCCCCCAACAGGCAACTGGATTATTGGATTTTTAAAAGAAAATTAGTCATTTTTTTATTTTCAGTGCTTGTAGGATAAAAACAAAATTCCTATGTACAACCAGTAGGAGATGACATGTTTTGGGCCCTGCCAGTCTCCCCAGCTCCTTAAACATCTTCTCACTTCCACCCTCACACCCAACTCTATCAACCTCCATTCACTTTCAGAGTCTCACAGTCACAGGGCCCTTAAACATGTTATTCCTTCTGGCACATTCTTCTTCCCCACTTCCTTCTCCTGTCAGCTGTCAGATCCCAGTTCAAGTGTCATTTGTTCAAGGAAGATTTTTGTAAACTCTCAGTAAAAAAGAATCTCCTAGTCCAACTTGTATTCTCCTTCTCCCTCTCTTTCTTCTTTTCTTTCTTTTTTCTCTTCTTCCTATGCTTCCTCCTTTTCTCTTCCTCTTCTTTTTATCTTCAAATATATCCTAAGAGGCCCTACATTGTCCTTTTATTCACTCAACAAACATGTACTCTACAGCAATTACTTAGCCGTTCGATATACCCTTCTATGCCCTGGGAATACATCAGTAAAGAAAACAGAAGCAAAGCTCCCACTTGCAAGGTTCCCTTCATTCATTTGAATCACATCCTCCCTGCCCCCACATGCCTGTGAGTTTCCAAGCCTGCAGCAAAGGACAATGTTGGTTGTTATTCTCACTGCTGTGCCCCCAGAATCTTGCAAAGAGTCTGGCTCATAGGAGATAGTTAATAAACACTTACTGAATAAATTATAATGAATGCATAAGAATGAAATTTGAAGTTAGTCTATATATTCAGAAAAATGATTTGAGAGAGTATGAAAATACATAAAGCCAAAAAGCCCTCAAACAAAAGCTATGGAGGGCCAGAACCCCCCCTGGACAGTGTCTTCCATATCCACATCTTACCAGTGTCCAGGTCATGTGCATGGTGAACACTTCTCAACAAAAGCCAAAGGGAAAAATCCTGAGTGCTCAGCAGCAGTAGAAAGTGTATATGAGTTCAGGGAGGGGGTACCACCTCTGAATCATGTTTACTGACAAATATGCATCACTGCTGTCTGTCATATTTTTATGATCTTTTCATTAAAAATGGAAAAGCTGAATCAAAACCACATTTCTCACGGGTATGCCTATTTTTTTAACCTACATTTATATCTATACTTTAAAAAATGCGTTTAAAAACTTTAAGTGAAATCTGGTATAAAAAAGAATGGAAAATATTAGGTAATGTTAATATTCATTAATTAGAACAAAATTAAGGTAAACATCATAAAATAGCAAAAATTGAGATGAGTAAATATCTCATAGAAAATATGAAAAATATTTTGACTACATGAAGTACCAAAGATCAGAAACAGACAAGGTCTTCCTAAGAGATCACAAGGCTCACTCATTTATGAAAGAGGAATTACAGAATTATTCAAATTCAATTAACCAAGGAGAATAAAGGGCCAGTACCACAAGCAGATGTGATCTTTCTAAACCAGAAAGCAGAGATGGAAAATTAGGGAATCGGGACTGTACAGAACACTGTAATCAAAAATTCAGAAGCTAAAGTCCAAATCTCTCCTCAAAATCCCATTCAAACCCCACATATTTCTTTCCAATACATAGAGAACAAAATCATGAAAGAGAGGCCTGGGGATGCAGATCTGTCATACAGCACTAGCATAGCATGTGCGGGGATCAGAGGCAGAATACAGCACTGGAAAGAGATTTATTACTGCATTTTATAGAAAGGTCATTTCCGAAGTCAGGGTAGAACTATGACAGTTCACCAAGAATGCTACTCACCAGGCCTGTATGCTTTGCTTCTTTTAATGTTATCTTAGCAAAGTTAGAAATTATCTTTTCTGCTTTTTCTTGAACTTGACTACCTTCCTGCTTGAGTAAAAATCTTAAAATTATATATAATGTATTTTTTGACATACTACAGTATATCAAAGTAGGCAAATAATAGAATAAGTTAAATATACAGTTTCCTATTTATAGAAACTGATTAAAAGTTCTTATAAATTATGCTTTTTGGTGAAAATTTTACATTTATTTTAGTGTAGAATCATTCTTTTTTTTTTTTCATTTTTCTTTTATTATTCATATGTGCATACAAGGCTTGGTTCATTTCTCCCCCCTGCCCCCACTCCCTCCCTTACCACCCACTCCACCCCCTCCCTCTCCCCCCTCAATACCCAGCAGAAACTATTTTGCCCTTATCTCTAATTTTGTTGTAGAGAGAGTATAAGCAATAATAGGAAGGAACAAGGGGTTTTGCTGGTTGAGATAAGGATAGCTATACAGGGCATTGACTCACATTGATTTCCTGTGCGTGGGTGTTACCTTCTAGGTTAATTCTTTTTGATCTAACCTTTTCTCTAGTTCCTGGTCCCCTTTTCCTATTATCCTCAGTTGCTTTTAAGGTATCTGCTTTAGTTTCTCTGCATTAAGGGCAACAAATGCTAGCTAGTTTTTTAGGTGTCTTACCTATCCTCACCCCTCCCTTGTGTGCTCTCGCTTTTATCATGTGCTCAAAGTCCAGTCCCCTTGTTGTGTTTGCCCTTGATCTAATGTCCACATATGAGGGAGAACATACGATTTTTGGTCTTTTGAGCCAGGCTAACCTCACTCAGAATGATGTTCTCCAATTCCATCCATTTACCAGCGAATGATAACATTTCATTCTTCTTCACGGCTGCATAAAATTCCATTGTGTATAGATACCACATTTTCTTCATTCATTCGTCAGTGCTGGGGCATCTTGGCTGTTTCCATAACTTGGCTATTGTGAATAGTGCCGCAATAAACATGGATGTGCAGGTGCCTCTGGAGTAACAGTCTTTTGGGTATATCCCCAAGAGTGGTATTGCTGGATCAAATGGTAGATCGATGTCCAGCTTTTTAAGTAGCCTCCAAATTTTTTTCCAGAGTGGTTGTACTAGTCTACATTCCCACCAACAGTGTAAGAGGGTTCCTTTTTCCCCGCATCCTCGCCAACACCTGTTGTTGGTGGTGTTGCTGATGATGGCTATTCTAACAGGGGTGAGGTGGAATCTTAGTGTGGTTTTAATTTGCATTTCCTTTATTGCTAGAGATGGTGAGCATTTTTTCATGTGTTTTCTGGCCATTTGAATTTCTTCTTTTGAGAAAGTTCTGTTTAGTTCACATGCCCATTTCTTTATTGGTTCATTAGTTTTGGGAGAATTTAGTTTTTTAAGTTCCCTGTATATTCTGGTTATCAGTCCTTTGTCTGATGTATAATTGGCAAATATTTTCTCCCACTCTGTGGGTGTTCTCTTCAGTTTAGAGACCATTTCTTTTGATGAACAGAAGCTTTTTAGTTTTATGAGGTCCCATTTATCTATGCTATCTCTTAGTTGCTGTGCTGCTGGGGTTTCATTGAGAAAGTTCTTACCTATACCTATTAACTCCAGAGAATTTCCTACTCTTTCCTGTATCAACTTAAGAGTTTGGGGTCTGATATTAAGATCCTTGATCCATTTTGAGTTAATCTTGGTATAGGGTGATATACATGGATCTAGTTTCAGTTTTTTGCAGACTGCTAACCAGTTTTCCCAGCAGTTTTTGTTGAAGAGGCTGCTATTTCTCCATCATATATTTTTAGCTCCTTTGTCAAAGATAAGTTGCTCATAGTTGTGTGGCTTCATATCTGGATCCTCTATTCTGTTCCACTGGTCTTCATGTCTGTTTTTGTGCCAGTACCATGCTGTTTTTATTGTTATTGCTTTGTAATAGAGTTTGAAGTCAGGTATTGTGATACCTCCTGCATTGTTCTTTTGACTGAGTATTGCCTTGGGTATTCATGGCCTCTTGTGTTTCCATATAAATTTCACAGTAGATTTTTCAATCTCTTTAATGAATGTCATTGGAATTTTGATGGGAATTGCATTAAACATGTAGATTACTTTGGGGAGTATCGACATTTTTACTATGTTGATTCTACCAATCCATGAGCATGGGAGATCTCTCCACTTTCTATAGTCTTCCTCAATCTCTTTCTTCAGAAGTGTATAGTTTTCCTTGTAGGGGTCTTTCACATCTTTTGTTAGGTTTACACCTAGGTATTTGATTTTTTTTGAGGCTATTGTAAATGGAATTGTTTTCATACATTCTTTTTCCGTTTGCTCATTGTTAGTGTATAGAAATGCTAATGATTTTTCTATGTTGATTTTATATCCTGCTACCTTGCTATAGCTATTGATGATGTCTAGAAGCTTCTGAGTAGAGTTTTTTGGGTCTTTAAGGTATAGGATCATGTCGTCTGCAAGTAGGGATATTTTGACAGTTTCTTTACGTATTTGTATTCCTTTTATTCCTTCTTCTTGCCTAATTGCTCTGGCTAGGAATTCCAGTACTATGTTGAATAGGAGTGGAGATAGTGGGCATCCTTGTCTGGTTCCTGATTTTAGAGGGAATGGTTTTAATTTTTCTCCGTTAAGTATAAAGCTGGCTGTAGGTTTGTCATATATAGCTTTTATAATGTTGAGGAACTTTCCTTCTATTCCTAGTTTTCTTAGAGCTTTTATCATGAAATGATGTTGGATCTTATCAAAGGCTTTTTCTGCATCTATTGAGATGATCAAGTGGTTTTTGTCTTTGCTTCTGTTAATGTGGTTTATTATGTTTATTGATTTTCGTATGTTGAACCACCCCTGCATCCCTGGGATGAAGCCTACCTGGTCGTGGTGAATAATCTTTTTGATGTGTTGCTGAATTCGATTTGCCATTATTTTGTTGAGGATTTTTGCATCAATGTTCATTAAGGAGATTGGCCTATAGTTCTCCTTTTTGGAGGTGTCTTTGCCTGGTTTTGGGATAAGTGTAATACTGGCTTCATAAAATGTGTTTGGCAGTTTTCCTTCCCTTTCTATTTCATGGAACAGTTTAAGGAGGGTTGGTATCAGTTCTTCTTTAAAGGTCTGATAGAATTCAGCAGAGAATCCATCAGGTCCTGGACTTTTCTTTTTGGGGAGACTCTTGATTGCTGCTTCAATTTCATTTTGTGTTATAGGTCTATTCAGGTGATTAATTTCCTCTTGGTTCAGTTTTGGATGATCATATGTATCTAGAAATCTGTCCATTTCTTTTAGATTTTCAAATTTATTTGAATATAGGTTCTCAAAGTAGTCTCTGATGATTTCCTGGACTTCCATGGTGTTTGTTGTTATCTCCCCTTTTGCATTCCTAATTCTACTCATTTGGGTTTTTTCTCTCCTCATTTTAGTCAGGTTTGCCAGGGGTCTATCGATCTTGTTTATTTTTTCAAAGAACCAACTTTTTGTTTCATTAATTCTTTGTATGGTTTTTTTGGTTTCTATTTCGTTGATTTCAGCTCTTATTTTTATTATTTCTCTCCTTCTATTTGTTTTGGGATTTGCTTGTTCTTGTTTTTCTAGGAGTTTGACATGTATCATTAGGTCATTGATTTGGGATCTTTCAGTCTTTTTAATATATGCACTCATGGCTATAAACTTTCCTCTCAAGACTGCCTTAGCTGTGTCCCATAGGTTCCGGTAGGTTGTGTTTTCATTTTCATTGACTTCTAGGAACTTTTTAATTTCCTCTTTTATTGCATCGATGATCCATTCTTCATTAAGTAATGAGTTATTTAGTTTCCAGCTGTTTGCATGTTTTTTGTCTTTACTTTTGTTGTTGAGTTCTACTTTTACTGCATTGTGGTCAGATAGTATGCATGGTATTATTTCTATTTTCTTATATTTGCTGAGGCTTGCTTTGTGCCCTAGGATATGATCTATTTTGGAGAAGGTTCCATGGGCTGCTGAGAAGAATGTATATTGTGTAGAGGTTGGATGAAATGTTCTGTAGACATCTACTAGGTCCACTTGATCTATTGCATATTTTAGATCTTGGATTTCTTTATTGAGTTTTTGTGTGGATGACCTATCTATTGATGATAATGGAGTGTTAAAATCTCCCACAACCACTGTGTTGGCGTTTATATATGCTTTTAGGTCTTTCAGGGTATGTTTGATGAAATTGGGTGCGTTGACATTGGGTGCGTACAGATTGATGATTATTATTTCCTTTTGGTCTATTTCCCCTTTTATTAGTATGGAATGTCCTTCTTTATCTCGTTTGATCAATGTAGGTTTGAAGTCTACTTTGTCAGAGATAAGTATTGCTACTCCTGCTTGTTTTCGGGGGCCATTGGCTTGGTAAATCTTCTTCCAGCCTTTCATCCTAAGCATATGCTTATTTCTGTCAGTGAGATGGGTCTCCTGTAAGCAACAAATTGTTGGATCTTCTTTTTTAATCCATTTTGTCAAACGGTGTCTTTTGATGGGTGAATTAAGTCCATTAACATTAAGTGTTAGTACTGATAGGTATGTGGTGATTCCTGCCATTTAGTTATCTTAGTTGTTTGAAGGTTTGATTGTGTGTACCTAACTTGATGTTACTCTCTTCTGTCTTGCTTTTTCTTATCCTGTGGTTTGGTGCTGCCTGCCTTTTCATGGTTAAGTTGGGTGTCACTTTCTGTGTGCAGGATCCCTTGCAGAATCTTTTGTAATGGTGGCTTTGTGGTCACATATTGTTTTAGTTTCTGCTTATCATGGAAGACTTTTATTGCTCCATCTATTTTGAATGATAGCTTTGCTGGGTAGAGTATCCTGGGGTTGAAGTTATTTTCATTCAGTGCCTGGAAGATCTCACCCCACGCTCTTCTTGCTTTTAATGTTTCTGTTGAGAAGTCTGCTGTGATTTTGATGGGTTTACCTTTGTATGTTACTTGTTTTTTCTCTCTTGCAGCCTTCAATATTCTTTCCTTAGTTTCTGAACTTGTTGTTTTAATGATGATATGTCGTGGAGTAGTTCTATTTTGATCACAAAATAAATTCCAGAGTATCTCATCATTTGGAGATAGTGTAGATCAGATTAGACTACGTGGGTTTTACTAAGTTATTGTTTACCTTAAATTTTTGTTTTTATTTCAAACTTATATCTAAGGAAATTTTTATTTCCTATAGAATTCTGGCTTGATGGTTTTTTCTTTCTTTCATCTTTCTTTTAAAGATGCAATCATAGGACTTCCAGTTTCTGGTTCTTTATGCAATAAAACTTGGAATTCACCACCACTTCCTAACAAGTAAAAAAATGAACAGACTGAAAACTCAACAGCTCTTCTGGTATCTGTAGAAAAAGGGAGGATACATGTCAAACCTCTGCCTCTGTGACTGGAGAAGCAGACAGGCAGATCCAGAGTCACTGCTCACCACAGCAGGTGCAGGAAAACCTGCACTGTTACAACTCATGAATTTCTAGGCAGTGGATGTGAACAATCATGAGAGTTTAGGGGACCCTCACACTTCTGTGAGTTTTATTTCAGGAGGAGATTTTCACAATTTCCTTGTGCTTCTGGCAGAGAAAAAGGGAAAGGAGCCACTTTGAAAGACATCATAGTACTCTGTTCTTGTTAACACGGCCTGCCCTCTGGAGAAAATAGTTAATCAGGGCCTAGTACTATAGGGTGTTATCGGAGCCCAATTGATCTGGAGGAAAGGAAGTGCTCAACTCCAGACCATTCTAGCCACTCACTGATAGTTACCCTCTTCCATTTTGAGCCCTTACTCAAATGTGAAATTAAGACCTTCATACATTTGCTTTCTCCTGGGTCACCCAAATGGTGTTCGTATGTGTTTAGCTTCCAGTTAATCCAATTCAAAACCTTTCATGATTTCGTCTTTTTCAAAATAAGAGCTTTATTCTCTCCTGTCCCTAAGGACCTACTTTGTAAAATAGGCATATCCCTAGTTGTATTCATGTCTGCTGATGTTGTATTTGTCCTAATTTAATATGGACATGTTCTATATAATATTCCATAGCTAATTTTTGAACTTCTGGATGGTTCTAATGGTAACAATTTGGATCCCCTCTAAAGAACATGATGGATGTGAAACTTAGACGTAAGAATGACAGAAGGAAGATCTTCAACAGGAAACAGAAAAGAGAACTTTAGATATCCTTAAATGACTCTAGGTAGCTGAATAAATTTTCTGATGATAAAATAAGAACAATTGATTCACTGCTTCCTGTCATCATATTTTTGTTTGAACCCTGACTTCTACTAAGGATTTAGAAGCATCATAGCATGGTGTCTTTTCACAAGAATATTATAGATTATTTTATAAGGCCAATTTTTCTGTCAATAAATATTGAGAATTTATAATGATCAAGGGAACAAAAATGAGTAACGTAATTTCTACCTCCAAGACTTTTTTACCATCTAATAGAATTTATTTGTACAAAATAACTAAATTTTAAAGTAGAAAGTTATGATATGAAATAATTGGTGGTGGTTTGGAGAACTGAGCAGTAGTAAGCGGTCTGGCCATCAGGAAAATGTCAAGGAGTTGTTAGTGGTTAGTCTGATGTGGGAGAATGGGGAGGATTTCTACAGTTGTAAATAGAGGACCTTCCAGAAGGAGATAATAGTACGTTCATGGGTTTCAAGTGCAGAAGTTAGAAATCTTGATATTGTTCTTAAAACAGGTAAGGATTCACAAATGTTTATTATTATTATTATTACATTATGTTACATAAATCTGTTACCCATATCTCTTTGGATATGTCAAATAGTGCACAAGAAATGAATGAATGGTTGACAAAGTTGAGGTTGAGAAAGACAAATTTTTAAGGAAGCTTAGAAGTGAAAGGAGAGAGGAAATCACAAGGTTTAACATTTATTTAACAACTACAATGTGCCAGGCTATGGTAAATTCATACCTTTAATCTCTACATTATAATTTTATAATTGGGCCTTACTATTTCATAAATGGATAGATTTAAGCTCAAAGAAATTAAGTAACTTGCTCTAAATGTCTCAGTTAAGAGGCCTTTAAGGCCAGGCATAGTGCACAAACCTGCAATCTTAGCACTGGGGAGGCTGAAGCAGGCGGATTGCAAGATTGAGGCCAGACCGGGATACATAGCAAGACTGTCTAAAACAAACAGAAACAAACAAACAAACAAAAGACTTGCAGCAAGTAGACAAAACTAGAGGCTTAAAGAGAATTTTTTTTAAATAAACAATGGTGGATTAGAGACTTGGTTGAGGTGATAGAGCACTTGCCTAGCTTGTGCAAAGCCTGGGTTCAATCCTCAATCACACATACACACACACACACACACACACACACACACAGGAAAAATAAACAAAAGCACGGGAAAAGTAAATATTCTAAAATGTTAGCAAAGAGTTTCTCTGGATAGACTAATTGTTATTTTATTTCTTAAATTTATTTGTATTTTTCTCCCACAATGAGCATAATCAAACAAAATATCTTTTTAAAGAGCAGTTAAATCAGACAAAATTAATCATGCTTTCAAGCAGAAAAAGATGCAAGGGAAGAAAGCAGGGCAAAGTCCTACCATTTGTCTATGTGACTGAATTGAGAAGCAGTCGTTTATTCATTCAACAAATATGTACTGAATCATATTCATTTGGCCAAGGGAAAGAAAAGAATTAACAAAAGAAGACAGGATGATTAAGGATGCAGGATGAATGAAGTAAGGAGAATTCCCATGACATGATCTCATTCTCACTGAAGTAGGAAGCAAAGTCAGAAGCTAAAATGTGAGACTGGGGAGTTGAGTCTAAAGCCTTGAGCATGTACAAAAGAGTCTGAAACAACCACTGGTTGCTTTAGACCCAGGAATGAAAGTAGAGAAGAAAGAAAATTGAAGTATACTGAGTTCAGAGGTATCACAATAAATGGAACAGGCAGGGGATATAGCTCAGTGATGGTGTGCTTGCCTAGTACATCTAAGGCCCTGGCTTCCATCCCCAGCAGCAATAAACAAATAAATAAGCAGGAAGAAAGAAAATAAAACAAAGGGGTTAAGGAAATAGAGGAATTTTGAGGCTAGAATGCCATTACATTTTCTCAAAACTCAAATGGAAGTTACTGTGGATGGGTCGAAGTAAAGAATAGGATCTGGGGTTAAATCATGGGGTGGGGTGGGTAGACTCCTAAAACAGCACATGGATGAAGGTAGATGACACCGAATCCAAAACAATGGCCTGAAGTAGTCATTAATGAGCAAAATATGGAAGTTCAGTAAGCTATTTGTGAAAAATCACATTTTTTCAGTTCATGGAGTTCAAGTTATTTGTAGATAAGAACATTAATCCATCACATTCCTCTCAGATAAATTCACAGTGATATTTTTTGGGACAAGATCATAATTTTGAGATAACTCAGAAATCACACTCTGAAATCTCAAATGTTATTAACATTTTTTCATTACCACTTTCCATCTCTGGTGAGTATAGTACCTTTTTTGTTATTAGCCAGTGAGTCTGAAGCGCATAGCATTCTGTGTCTCACATCCATCAATTAAGGGGACACAAACTGCTCAAAGACAGTCAAGGGAAATCCTCAGCCTAACACAGCCCAGCCAAACTGATGTGTTGCTGTTAAGACTACAGTCCTTGTTAAGGCGAATTCTCTCAGTGCCTGAGGTAGGGAGACACTGCCTTATTTGTTTTGGCAATAATTGTCTCCCTACTCTGAAAGAAGCCCTAAAATTGCTTCTATGTTTAGAAACAAGATTGCTCTGTGAGACTATTGGTCAGAGAGACTCACCTCTTTATCCAGCATTTGGTTGATGAACAGACATTTGTTTTACACAAGCTAAGAACACAGAAACCCTTATTTACATGTGTGACTGATGAGGCCACTATGGCTATTTCCTATGAGGACATTAGTTGTAAGAATTTTATTGCTCATTAACTACTTTGACTAAACATTATGACAAATTCAAGTTTCTGATTTTTAGTTAGTTAGTTAGTTGGTTAATTATTGTTTTTTTTGTTCTCCTGGAGTTCAAACTCATGGCCTTGACTATGCTATGTAAACACTATACCACTGAGTACCTCCACAGCCAAGTTTCTGATTATTTTGATTGAATACTGTGGACAATTTAATTAATAAAAAAAAACAGGATTTTAAGCTGATATGTGAAAAAGTAAATCCAAACTCAATAATTCTCAGCTGTCCCAAAAGGCAACTAGTCACACTTAATGGGTATATCTTTAGCCATTCACGCATAACCTCTACTTTATGTTCCACAGGAAAGCACCAAAATACTCCCGGAGCCACTATGCTCTCTCAGAGGACATCTCGACTACTCTTCAATCCTTGATCTAAATCACCCACAAGTTAGTACTTGGGTTCTTAGTAGGTACTTCCCATTAAGTTATTCTAAGCCCAGATTTTTAAAATCCCCAATAGCTAGTTCACTATTTACATTAACTGTATGCTTTCTGGTTTCACATACCAGAAAATCACCCGTGATTCAAGGGGGTGAAGTCCATGACACAGCTGTGTACACAGACAGACTGACTATTGAGATTTTGTATTTTATCTTGAGCTACTTCGATTTATTGTCCATCTGAGTTATGATGAATAAAAATCTTGCTCATCGCCTTAAAGAGATCTGTTCTCCAAAAAATTCTCAACAGATTAGTCTAAGACTTTCCATGCCAAAATTAAAGCCAGCTAGAGTTGTTTAAATTTTAAAATGAAAAATGCTGTCCCCCTACTTACCATGAAATGAAAAATGTGGCTGCCTCCCTACTAACTCTGAAGGCTTCTCCTCCGCATATGGACTTTCCCCTTCTCAGTCAATAGTAACTTTGTTTTTCCAGTTACTCAGGCCCAAGGCTGTGGATTTATCCTTGCCTCCCTTCCAAAACATCAGTCAAGTCTGTTGGCTTTACTTGTGAAACATATCCAGAATCTGAGCACTTCTCACCACCTCTGCTGCTTCCACCTGGCCTAAGCTCCCACTGTCTTCCACATACTGGATTATTTTCAGCAGCCTCCAACTCCATCTTCCCACATCCATCTCTCTTCTCTCATTCTCCTACTGAGAGCTCATTGCCTCCTCCACTGTTCTACAGATAAAAGTCAAAGACTTTGATATGGTCCCCATCTGCTTTCCAACATCATCTGCATTCACATTCACATTTCTTTTTTTCAAACACATCGAATGTTTTCCCCAGGGCCATTGTTCTTGCTATTCTTTCAGCCTGGAATGTTCTTTCTCCAGATGACCAAGTAGTGGATTCCTTTACTGCCTTTAGGTTTCTTCTCAGATAGGACTACACCAAATGAAGCCAATTCTCATCACCCCATATAAAATAACTACACCCTCCTGATACTACAACACCCTGTGACCTTGCCCTGCTTTATTTTTCCTCATAGCACTTATCAACCCCTCTCACTTATGGTGTATTCATTTGCTTATCATATATCTCCCTCAATGCATGGCTTGTAGTAGGCACTTCATAGAAATTTATTGAGTAAATAGTGATGATAAGAATAGTAAAGATATATTTGGCTTCTGCATTCCTGTCGAGAGACAGGACAAGAAAAATGTAGTTCCTTCAACATGAGTGTCAACCAGTCATCCAAGGACTTCTATAGATGCATAAAACGAAAGCAAAATGGGGTAAACTAACTTGCTGAACTTTTAACCTAAGGGAATATAGTTATTTAAAACTTGGTAAATTAAATTGAGCCTAAATATATGCCTCCTCCAAGTGCTAAACATCGGAGTAAGCATGAACCTGGCTCATACTTGTCTCTGGAGTAGAATGTGGCAGAGACTTTAAGAAAGTTTCCTCCTTTGATGTAACAAAGCAACAAGCATGGTGCTACCCTTTTTAGATGTTACCTCTTTTGTCAGTTGTTACAATATTTCTCTGCTAGTGCAGATTGCTTGTATTCCTTGAACCTTTACACTGCTGCTATGATAGCAGTAGGGATACCATAGCAAGAGCTGCCTTTTCCTTAAAGAACTACCACATGCCAACCACCATGGGCATTAGTTTGTCTGCCTCATTACATTCAATTCTTGTAATGATTTTATGAGATAAATTTAACCTTCAAGAAATTAGGTAACTTGACAATGAGCATATAAGTATATTAGGTTGAGCAATATGAAATGATTGACATGCCGTAATTTTTTAACCTACAAACATAACAGGTAAGCCCTGGTCAATGGCAGAGCCTACCAAAGACAAGTCTGACCTGTGTGGTTAGTCAGTGTATCAGGCACTCCCGCACAGAGAGGACCTAGTGGGAAGCTAAAGAAACATAAACCAGAGAAGATAGAAAACCTGGCAAGGGGGACTGGAGCATAGCTCAGTTAGCAGTGCATCTGCTTAACATGCATGAAATCCTGACTTCAATCCCCAGCATCAAAAACATAAAAGAAAAACTGGTAAGACATCTACAGCACTATATTTTAATGAATTCATTTACTTCTGCAAATTACTTTTAATTAAAAAGGTATTTGAAACGAAAGGATTTTGTAAGCCAAGAATTGAGCATTCATTTTTATATCAGCACCTTCCTTTGGTCTTATGGGAAATTTGGGCTTAAAAAATTTGCTTGGTAGTGTTTGACAGATTTTAAACATTATTCACTCCCATAACGTATATTTATTATGAGTAATACCATTGAGAATTTCTTACAAAATTCTGTCCCTAAAAGGAAAGTTATGTTCTGTAACAATAGCAAAGAATGCATATAAGATAAGCTAACTGAAGAGATCTCTGTAGATTTATGCCATCAGTAACAACTGAACAGGTTTAAGCTAACTGAAGAGATCTCTGTAGATTTATGCCATCAGTAACAACTGAACAAGTTTAATTTTATTGTATAGGCATTTCTATTAAAATGATGTAGGATGAAAGAATAATGTCTAAAGAAACCATAAAACGCTTCTGATTTGTAAGAAATTCAATTGGCATAACTACTGAGTATTTTTCTATTGTCTAATCCTTTAAAAGAGTCTAATATGCATTGAAAAGCATATGCCTGATGTGAATTTAAATGAAAGTACTTAACAGTACCTGATGATAAGGAGTATCTGCCAATTAAAACTAGAAATGACATGGGGAAAAAGCAATTTACCTTTATATGTGACTTAGAACCTGTAAGACTGCCATATAGGTGTTCCTGTTCACTTTCCTTAAAAAAACTATTTTCAAGTGGAGTGTTCCAAAGAACCATATGAAACAGCTTACATTGTTCTTTTATGTCTGAAAGCAAGAATGATATGAGAATCTTCATTCAATTCCTTTATTTTTATCAGAAATAGAAGTAAATTCATGAAGTACTTATCACATTTCTTTTTTTTTTTTTTTTTTTAGTACTAGGGTTCAAACTCAAGGCCTCATGGTTACTAGGCAGCTAGGCAGGCACTCTGCTACTTGAGCCACTCTGCCAGCCCTCTTGCAATTTTTATCTATGGGTTTTTCACAATAATTGAGGGAGAAGCAGGATGGGAATGAGGGGTAAGTACCTATGACTTGCTGACTAGATATTCTTTGGGATTAAAATTTGAATCTATCTGAGAAATAATTTATCCTTTCTGCCTAGATTGTTAACCCCTAGGAGAGGACTTATTCACTCTATTCTTCACCCCCAAAATCCTGTGCGCTACATAACAAACATTATTTCCTAATTTATAAAATAGGCCTAACCTTCCATCTTAAATTTTACATGTGAATGTAGGGTTATTTCCCTTCTGGTGTAATAAATATGAAAATGTGAATGATTAATGGCTACTTAATTGAATTTTAAACACTATCTTAAATGAGTGACTTCCAAGTACAAGTCTAGTATGGGATAAAATATTATAAATACAAATCTAAGCTTAATTTGAAAATCAAATCATAGAGTATAAATTAGTTTCATATTCAATTTTTTAAAAAATTATATGAACTTCAAGTCCAGGTTGGAGTCATTTTACAAAGGATATATTTTATCCTATATTGAATCATTAAAGTAAAGCCTTGAAGAATGATAAAAAGAAAATTACATAATAACGTAACTGACACTTTAAGCAAAAGCTTGTAAAATATAATTTAACACTGTGTCATACCAACACTTTCAGTTCTCTTCCTACTATTATTAGCTGTATTCTAAATAAGCTAAAACAGAACGAATCTGTGGTATGTACTAATCTCTATGTAGAAAAGTATAATAAATTTAGATGAACTTGTTTCAGAAGCAGAAATCATTACTGCCAAGAAGTAAAAAGGGAGAAAAATGAAGCCCTTTTTACGACTCTTATTGTTTTGAATGTTGGCATAGTTACTAAAGAGACATTTATGTTTTGAAGACTTTAAATACTGGGACTAATTGTGGCAGTGGCTGAAAGAGGAAGAAGATTGACAAGGCATTTCTTTTATAAATATCTTTTCAAAACCCATCCTTACTAATTATTCCCCTTGCACCTATTTAAACTTGGCTGTGTGCAGAATTTTTTTTTATCACCAATTTGAGTCATAAAGCTTCAAAAAAGTTGTAGGTTGAACTTAAATTTGGAATGTTCAACCAAAGTCTAAATCTCATAAGTTAAATATGTATCTTATGGGAAAGCAACATAAAATAAAAGTGACTTGCTAAGTAATCCTAACACCTAAGAATATATAGTAGAGAGAATTATTCAATTAAGGTAGTAGAATGAAATACTTATTTGTAGTATCTCCAGAATAATGTGCTCAGCAGGTTTTGGGAGTAAAAGCATTAACAATTCTATATTTCAAGAGAGGAGCTTCAAGATCATTTAGTTCAACAGTATTTGTTTTTGAAAATGAGGTAACTGAGTTCCAAAGATGCTGATCAATTTACACAAGATCATATTGTCAATTAATAGCAAAGCTGAGATTATCATCCAGGACACCTGATTCAAATTCCATTGACTTTTTCATGGCACCATGTCAAAAGAAGAGAGCTTGGAAAATAAACCTTTGGCAAAGCACCTTGGATCAATCTTAGGAGTAGCAGGAAAATGAGAAGAAAGATTTACCATTTTCTGTGCACTTAGCCCAAGCATTTCCTCTTTCATGTTTATACTGTACAATTTTGAATGAAATTCTCCCACCGTAAAAAACAAGATTTGAAAATTAGTTGTCTTTTCTCAAGTCCAGCCAATGAAAATAAAATTCTGTACTACCAATACTTAAACATGGCTGAGTAAAATAAAATAAGCTTTTTTTTTCAGGGTTTATGTGGTAGTCTAAAAATACTGCAGTGTCAAACAGAGAGAGAGTGAAACATCAGGAATCTTTTCAAAATGGTTGTCTGTGCTATCAGGTAGGGACATATGGTAATATAAAAACCTGAGGAAAGGAGGTAGATGAGCAGAGCATATGAACTTTAAGGTAACCACAACAGACCCATCCAAAAGGGGGAGAGGGATGGAATGTGCATGAAGCAATTCTTTCACAGAGAGACAAAGTGTTTGGAGTCTGTACACCTCTTCACGTAATCTCAGGGTTCTCCCTGAGCTCTATGTGTGTAGCATGAACTAATTTTCATATCATGGTTTCCTCAGGGCAATAGTACTGTTTAAACTGGAGGCTCAGTATTCAAACATTAATCTTCCAGCACTCAAGGCAGAGTTTCATTGCCTGTTTTACCTCTTCTTTAGGCCATGTGGCATCTCACTTGACACATTCTATTAGTTACAAATAAGAAAGAGGTTCTCCCAGATGTGGGGGGACATGACCCATCTCCATCTCTTGATGGAGTACTGTAAAGATTTTCAAACATGAGTCAAGAAACTACAACCTAGGCATTAAATCTGGCCTGCTATTGTAAGTAAAGGTTTGTTCACCCACAAACATACTATCTATACGTGGCTATAGCTGCTTTAATACTATAACAGCACAGTTGAGGCCAGGCACCACATGGCCCAGAGAATTCAAATATTTACTCGCCATCCTTTTACAGAGAATCTCTACTGATACCCATTCTAGAAGGATAAATGGGACAGAAGGTGTAACTGTTCATTTTGAAAAATTACAGTCAGAATTTCTTAAGGTTCATAAAAGTGGCTCAAGTATTTAGTAAACTAAAGCTATGGAATTAAGAAAATATCAAACGAAATGTGTCATTGAATGCATAAGGACAGAAATAAAACCAAAGGTTGATTACAATAAATATGAATGAGTTCAACAGCCCAATAAAAGTATACACTTAAACGAGTGCTATGGTTTGTGTGTTTTGTACATTGAAAACTTAATCCCTCAAAACAACAATGTTGGGTGTGAGACCTACTGGGATGTTGTCTGGGCCATGGAGGTATAGACCTCCAGAGTGGATTATTGAGAGACTGGTTTAATTCTCGTTCTCTAGGGACTAGCTCCATTACTATGAAAGTACATCATCATAGTCACAAAGCTGCCTTTCATGTTCTGCCTCCCCCATGTGCCATGAATTCTGCTTTCTGCCATGAATTAAAGCAACACAAGGCTCTTGCCAGGAATATGTTCTTGGACTTCCCAGCCTCCAGAGCAGTAAGCCAAAATAAACCTCTTTTCTTCACAAACTGCTCAGTCTCAGTTATTCTGCTACAGCAACAAGTTTTCAAAAAGCAACCACAGATATCCTATATGAAATACCCTGGAAAAACAAGCACACTGATGTTTAGAAATAAGGAGACAAAATAATTGACAATATAAGCCTTTGATGTTAGGCAGTTATTTGAATGTTGACACTAACAGTTATGTTTTGGAGGGTTACTTTCTCTGAGATGATTTTCTCATGTATAAAATATGAAAATTTACATCATAGGCCACCATGAGAAAGAAATAAGAAGATGTATTTAAAATGATGTATATAAAATACTAGACATCATACCTAGTATTATTATTTGATAAATGAAACTTATTCTTTACAATAAAAGTATGGATAAAATATGTGCTCTATATTTTTACTTTAATATGCTGATTGTATTTGCATACTTGCTGAAAAGCAGTTTGGCAATATGTATCAAAAGCCTTAAAATTCAGACTCTTTGGTCTGATCAAAGGAATATATCATACAGAAATAACAGATATGTGCTCAAATGTTTGTGTTTGATATTAATCACACTATTATTTATAATAGTAGAGAAACAGAAATAATACTAAAGCTCCCTGTTAGGCCACTGTTAAATTATGACATAATAATATATACGGTAATAAATAAAAATGATATTCTCAAGTACTCTTTGATGACATGATTTCTTATCAGTTAAAATCAACTTCATCCTTCAGGTTTGGGGTTACCAAAGTTGGTCTCATTGTTAACTCCTCTCTTTGTCTTTGACCTTAACTCTGATCTGTTATTCCAAACTTGGCATCCTTTCAAAAATGTAGTGGATCTGACCTCTTCTTACAACCTCCTCTGCTTCCACCCTAATCCAATCCAAGTCACCCTGCCTAGATAACTGAGAAGTCTCCTAACTTGTCTCTCTGCTTTTGCCCCTTCCCTAAAAACAGTAACCAGGGACAAAACCTAAAGTAATCGCATCACTGCACTTCTTTAAGTCTCCTGTGTCTTCCCCTCTTAATCAGAATAAGAGCTGTAGTACTTATGCTGGCTTTTGAGACCCTACTGATTTGTGTCTCTAGTACTCTTCTGACATAGCAAACATGCTAGACACAATCCAATCTCTTTGAAGACTTTAAGGGGAAACATGGTTCGCTATGTGTGAGACCATATTACTCTGTGAGCAAATACTTGTTACCATCTCATTTCCATAAAATAGCAATGGAAAGAAACTCAGTCAACTTCTTATTTTCTATACCAACCAGGGGCAGTGGTAGAGATAAACCCAGAATGATTTTTTATATTGAGAATAGTACTTGTATTTTTATACTAATAACTGAATTAATTTATGTCTGGAGGTCTGTCTGAGAAGTCACAGTGCAGTTCACAAAAATAAATACTATAACTATCCCATGAAGACTTTCATTGGAAGGTAAAACATTAGATAACTTTCCTATATTTGCTAGTATTAAATGATATCTATCACTTCTCAACTTACTTATACTTCATAAAGTATGAAAGCTAAGTATGATGTTATAAAAATATCAGTTATCTGCCCGCATTGTTTATGTGTTCATATGCATGGAAACATCGTTTAGGCTTCATAAATTTCTTGACTTCTAGGTCCAAACTAAATACTGCATGTAGAACTAGCAATAAACTGAAAGCTGTATCTTTAGTGGTGTTTGTTATCCTGATTTATAGAAAGAATTGAGATCAATATACTAAGGAATATACTATCATGTCACCAGGGTAGTACATGATATCTTATTTTCATCACACTACTCTTTAATAAAGTTATTATTACTGTAACCTTTATAGCTTAATAGGGAGAGAAATAACAACTCCCTGCCCAGATGATAACCTGACTATTTTGCTTAATGATTTCTTCAATCCTCATATCAAATAAGATCTGATTGATTTCAGTCTCAGTATGTTCTGCGAATCAGGCAAGTTCCATGTGTAATTTTGCTACTAAGGGTACAGTAAAAATGCATAGTGGAGGTTTATTTGGTGGACAGAACCACAGTTTCCAAGAAGGTCTTTAGCCTGGGATCCCATGTAGTTTTAACTCTGTGTCAACATGTTGCTCTTATTCAATGTATTAAAGCTACTCTGAGACCCATTGAATACTGGAAAATTCCCCCAGTGGATCAGCCTTTGCAGAACCAGGTGTTTCTGTAATTATGACACTGTGAAAAACATTCATAGTGCACCAAGGTCCTTTAAACTCTCCTTCCACCTGTGCACTTTGGTTGAGACCAGTGGCTGCTTATGCTTTTCAAGGATGTACTTGTTTGTGTAGGTGCGTTTCTTTGTTTCTGAATTTATTTTGCTAAATTTTAAAGAGGAAAATTTATAGAAAGATTTAACAAGCTGGTGTTGGGAGTCACTCGCATTTCAACCAGGTGCACTCCTAATGTGCAGGTGTAAACCAATGAACAGGTAAGGAAAGCATGATGTGAGTAAAAGTCTCTGAAGGATTAATTGTGCATGTCCATAATGAATGGATCCCAAGGTGCATTTTAAACATCAGTTATAAATTGAAGCATTTTCCTCCTTTTCCACCCAACTCTTTCCAGTTTCCCTATGTCATTTATATACACACAGAGAGCATAGCCTATATTTGAATGTTATGGAAATGAATGTCTCTTTTTACATTATAAAATTTAGTTTTATAGAAATTTTAATTTGTTGGTAACAAGCATATTTTATACTTCTAAATAACCAAATATTTTTATATTTTCAAATAGTCCATTTGTACTTAGCAATACTATATTAAGGGCATATTTTACTTCCTTAATCCTTATTGTTTTTTCACATTAGATAGTAATACAATCAACCAAGTTTCATGCCTTACATTTTTTTCAAAGGGATAATTTTTTATCTATATTACTTAGTTTCTTCATTCTGAAGATATTGGAAAAGATATTTATTACTAAAACTATATTTCTAATCAAAATAACTTTTTATATTAATTCATTCCAAATAATATATACTGTGTTCTGTATTTTATGCATTGGAGCATCTTTGCTGTCTATTTTTCCATATAATATACAATAAAGTAATAGTTTGGTTATTTTTAATACTGGGCAGTCATACTAATGGCACTTTTACAAGTTTATGTTTAATTATATTTTTATCCTTGAAATTCAATGTTCAAAATTTGATTTTAGCTTTTTTTTAATAACTTTCACAACTAAATCAAAATATTTAACTAGAAAACAGGAATGGAAAAAAGCACAGTCTTTGAGTGAAATTAAATAGCACACTAAATGTAAATATAAATTTTTTTCTTCTCACGTTTTAATGTTTGTGTTTCTTTAAACAAATGTTTAAAGAAAAATGCATTTTTCATGACTTTTTGAAGGTTTAAACATTTATATTCAACCTATGCTTTCTAGTCAAGAGGGAAATATTTTGATTATAATAACATTTCCAATCATTAAAGAATTTAACATCATCCATTCATTGACCAATACATTAATATCCCTATTATATGCCACACAACATCGGACATCCAATGTCCCAATGTGGAATTGGGTTATTTACATTCAAATATTTTGACTCAATATGATAGATGCTTGGAATGCTGTTGGGCTGCAGAAAACATGAAACAATCTGTATCTGATCATTTGAATGAAGAAGGTTGAAGTTTTTGCATTATTTTTGGTTTCTTGGTTTGTTTTTGTTTTGCTTTCTTTTGTTTTTTTTTTTGTTTTGCTTAAACAACAGAATTTCATTTTCTCACAACTCTGGCAGATGGAAGTGCCAAGTCAAGTTGTCAGCAGGGTTTAGTATCTCCTGGGTCCTTTCTTCTTGGTTTACGAATGACCTTCTTCTCTCTGTGGCCTTTTCTCTGTGCACACACACCTCTGATGTCTCTTCTTGTAAGTACACCAGTCCTATTAGATTAGGTCCCCCCTTTATTACCTCATTCAACATAATTACCTCTTTAAAGGTCCTATCTCCATATACAGTCACATAGGGGTTAGGACCTGGACATATGAATTTGGGGCTGAGAACACACAATTCAATCCATAGTGTAGGGTAACCAGAAAGAGTACAAGATTTGTACTTAGAAGATATGATCTCTGTCAGTGTTGTGCTATGGGGGAAATCATGCAATTATTCTAAACATATCTCTGCTACAAAATAGGGACAATAATTAATTTATATCAAATTGCTTTAAAAATGTAGTTGTTATGCTTGACCCAAACTTAAATTGCTGATTGTAGAGCTTTCTGTTGACAGGGAGAAAACAGAAAATGAGGATAGTATCTCAATTAAAGTGAAAGAAAGGATGTCATTAAAATTTTAAAGTTGAAATCAGAGGTTACAAATTGGCAGCTCAAGGGTCAGAAAGAGCTTGCAAGCTGGTGGTTGTTCTACATAGGGTTTAAAATTTGTTAAATTATTTGCCAAGTTTTAAAAGTCCATCAAATTCACATAAAAGTATGGATCTCCAGCTTAGCCTCTCTAAGTATGGTAGTAATAGACTGGAAGGTTGCCACCAGGCATGTACTTTTCCAGTAATCCACATCCCTATATTGTCTGCACCCTGGTTTTTGCTGTTTGTTGTCACGTTTGTGCTGTTGTTGACCGAAATATGGCAATACTTATACTGGGTCTCTAGGTTGCTAATCAACCAACTATATATATCTATAGGTTGTTGAATAAAGAAGCAATAAAAAAACAAGTCTTTGCAGTTTTAGTCATAAGAAAGGATGAAATGAATGAAAGAATCATAGAAGGTTATACAAAGAGACAGAATAAAAATAAAAATGTCCATTCAATAATAAAACATGTAAATTAGGGAATCTCTGTTTATACTTGTGGATATTTTGATTCTGACCATAAAGCAACACAAACACACTCTCTGTGAGCGTCCGAACACTCCACATTGACATATTACAAGCCTCTGTGTTAGAGTTAACATTCTTCTAGCAGTGTCTTCAGCTGTTTTTCTGACTGAACTATTAGCTCTGGTTTGTGGACAGAAGTACCACTGAAATCCTCCCTTCATTCTCTTGGAAATGAAGATGAATGCTTGGGAGAAAATAAGGCTGACTGTGATGGACTTCACAGAAATAATCGGCATGAGGCACGCAACCTGAACATTAGAGGCTGAATGGCTGGTTTGGAAGGAACTGAGAAGAACAGAGCTCCCCACTGCCCACACTGAGTCATAGCTTTGAAACAAGGCCTTGAGTCAGAACTATCCGGCAAGGGCTGCTGTTTCCCTGGCTCATGATAAGTCTGTCTCTTTTTACCCAGAGGTTGGCCTGTGATTTAACATAGCAATGACAGCGATAGTTATCCCCCAAAAACATCCTTCACAACTCTTTTCTAATACAGATCACTTATTCTTTGTGAAAGATGAGTGAGTCATACAAGGAGCAGACTGCCTATTAGTACTGCATTGTTAATTGGCTCTTTAATTAGTTTAGTGGCATATAATTATTTGAGGTCAAATAATAATTAAATTTTTGTACACTCCTTTTTTCCCTGGCAAATTACCACTGGACCACCCTCCATGATAGGGGATCTCTAAATAACACACAGGATGCCTGCTGTATAACACAAGGAAGTGTGTGATTTTTCCCTACAAAAGCACCCTTTTAAAAAAATCTCTTCATAAAAAAGGACTATTTATTGTTATTAATTAGAATTCTCCTTTTAAGAATAAAAACCTTCAAATAAAAATGTAATAAACTTTATTCATTTAATTGAGCTGTTTAAAGAAAGAATAAAATACATCAAGCTTTAATTTTTAGTATAAATCACAGATAGTAACTAACTGAAATTACAAATAGTAAAAATGAATGTCCTTATACAGCACTGACCAAAACAGTTTAAGTATGTACAAAAGTAAAGTTGCTTTCTATATTACTATAAGTGAAATAAATCACTGAAAATATTCTCAGCATTTTTCCCACAAATCCAGCACTTGATTTTTATTTAAGATCTTCACAAGGTTCTGCTTAAAAAATTAAAACCTAAAAATTCATTTCCTCATTTTTTGACTTAGGCATTATAGAAAACCCATATTCAGAATAACATTAAGAATTTTGAACTATATAAAAAATACGATTCTGGAAATGTAAGTTAAGAAAACCAAGGTTGATATGTCACCAGTACTAAGTAAGAAAGGATGCCTTTGGATTTTAAAAAATACTTCAAGTATTTTCAGTTTTTCACCCATAAAATCATATTCTTAAAATTAGGAACTGTGTTCTTACCATGTTGCACGTAACTAATAGCTCTGAGCTAATTGAATAAACTCTGGTACATGCCATAATTTTCTCTAGAAAGAAAATACCTCACCCTAAACTACATTTTGATTGCATCAATCTTTGTAGAAGAACTTCAGCAGACAGCTAGGTAAAGCTTATTCTTACTGAGGTAGACTTTTATAGATTTTGCTAATCAATTAAAGGGGATAAAACTCGAAAAGAAACTTTATAGAAATAAAAGAATATAAATCAGCCACATCTAGCCATTAAAAAAATACTTAGAAGGACCTTTACTAAAAAAAATACTTTGAGATTTTTTTAAAGACTCTTTTGCACAGAATCAATATTAACTAATGAGATTTCTCAATAAATATACCTACACAAACTTACATTTTCACACATAATTATCTATGTGTGACATTTTCCCATTTACAAACAGGTTGGCAAAATGCAAAATAACCCTCCTGGCCCTGCTTAAGTCCAGGCCAATCTGAACTATTATGAGTATTAACTTTGACAAAATAAGCCAACCCCTGACAAAGCAGAAGTTAATTTAACTCTATTTTCCTTGCTTTCATAATATCAGAACAAAATTCTCAAAGCTTAACAGAGTTGTTCTTTAGCCTATTCAATATAAATCAGAAATAACTATAACAATCTTTTTCAAAAAAGTAATTGACATTTTGAATGATTTCCAGTAGCTTTGAATTGATTTTTACCTTAAAGCAAAGCTGCCTTAGTAATTTTCCCAGGGGAAAATTATGATCTCGTGTATAGACCTTAGTAAACAAAATATCCATTACTCCTGCACATAGGTGTTTTTTAGCTAAATGGAGACTACACAGTTTTTCAACTGATGCTTACAATCAACCTAACTCATTTCATTACTGTTCAAAACTCTCCCCTTCAGGTTATATGTACCACTGTCAACTATTTTTCACCTCATTGCTCACATAGATAACAGCAATACACACATGGCACTCTGCTACCTCAGTGAAGGCTACGAGTTCAGGTATGGTCTTTATCTTGCCCCACTTATAATCTATTTGAACTTCATCATTTGTGAAGCTCTGCTATAGGTCCTTATAAATTTGTACATGAACAATGTCATAGGAATAACAGATTTTCAGTAGCAGATCCAGTTCTTCTGTCCAGGAATTCTGCTTGTAAGTCAGGACTTCTACTTCCAGATCTGCTACTCACAAGTCAACTGAACTGTCAACAGTCAGCCAATAAACACTTATCATATGATTCCTGTGGTCAGGCATCCAGTTGTATTCACATGACCTGATAAAGGTACAAACTTACATTATTCTGGTGAGAAAGATGTTATGAGCAAAGAAGAACATGTGAGTAGACCCACATTAACAATATGATAACATCTATGATAAATGTATGTCTTTAATTATGCATAATGAAATCAGGGAGAGATTAACCAAGGTAACACCAAGATGAGTTTTCAAGGACCAAAAGGAATTCACTTAATAGATGTTATAGTAAATCTTTTGATTTCAACTTCACTGGATTTAACACTGCTTTGGAGATTAATAAGGCATACTTTTGAGTGTGTCTATGAGGGTGTTTCCAGAGAAGATTAGCTAAGGGAGGAAGACCTACCCTGTCTGAATGTGGGTGGCATCACCCAATAGTCTGGTGTTCTAAAAAAAGGGAAAGGGGGAGGATGTGGAAGTCTGTTAGTGCCAGCATTCATTCTCTCTCTCTCTCTTTCTCCCTCTCTCATTTGAAGAGGATCACTTTGCTCTGTCACAATCTCCTGCCTCACACTTGCCCACAGCAGTGGAGTCAGCCAACCATGGACTAAAACTTCTGAAACCATGAACCACAATAAATCTTTTCTCCTTTCAAAACTGTTCTCTCAGATATTTGTAATGATGACACAATGTTTGAGTAACAATAGATAAGAGAAGTCTGGGACCAAGAATAGGTTAAAGAGTGACAAAGAGAGAAAGTCATGGAAAGTAGGTGCTGTATTTGGATCTTGACTATCCCTCAAGATAGTCTTGAGGAAGCCCTGGTTGTCAGCTTGTGGTGCTGTTAGGAGATTGAGGAACCTTTAGAAGGTAGGGACCAGTGGAGGGAAGTTTAGTGAAAAGAGGTGTGCTCTTGAAAGGGATTTGAGAACTCTGGCCCCTTCTTGTCTATATTTTTGCTTCCCAGCACCTACTAAGGTGAGCAGCTTCCTCTTTCCCATGCTCCCTGCCATGATACACAGCCTTATCACAGGCCCAAGACAACAGGGCCAAGTGATCATTGACTAAACTATGAGCCAAAGCAAAACTTTCCTCCTTGTAAGTTAATTATCTCAGATATTTTGTTAAAGTAAGGGAAAGCTAAATAACAGAGTAGACAATGGCAATATTATTAAATTATTATTTTATTTCTATATGACCTAATATAGGAAATGAGAAAAGGGAAAAATGACAATGGAAAAAAGGCATTTAAAATGTTTTATGCTGTATCAAGAGATAAAGTATTGCTGATGATGGCTATTCTAACAGGGGTGAGGTGGAATCTTAGCGTGGTTTTAATTTGCATTTCCTTTATTGCTAGAGATGGTGAGCATTTTTTCATGTGTTTTTTGGCCATTTGAATTTCTTCTTTTGAGAAAGTTCTGTTTAGTTCACGTGCCCATTTCTTTATTGGTTCATTAGTTTTGGGAGAATTTAGTTTTTTAAGTTCCTTATATATTCTGGTTATCAGTCCCTCATATGTGGACATTAGATCAAGGGCAAACACAACAAGGGGATTGGACTATGAGCGCATGATAAAAGCAAGAGCACACAAGGAAGGGGTGAGGATAGGGAAGACACCTAAAAAATTAGCTAGCATTTGTTGCCCTTAATGCAGAGAAACTAAAGCAGATACCTTAAAAGCAACTGAGGCCAGTAGGAAAAGGGGACCAGGAACTAGAAAAAAGGTTAGATCAAAAAGAATTAACCTAGAAGGTAACACCCACGCACAGGAAATCAATGTGAGTCAATGCCCTGTATAGCTATCCTTATCTCAACCAGCAAAAACCCTTGTTCCTTCCTATTATTGCTTATACTCTCTCTACAACAAAATTAGAAATAAGGGAAAAATAGTTTCTGCTGGGTATTGAGGGGGTGGGGGGAGAGGGAGGGGGTGGAGTGGGTGGTAAGGGAGAGGGTGGGGACAGGGGGGAGAAATGAACCAAGCCTTGTATGCACATATGAATAATAAAAGAAAAAAAAATCACAAAAAAAAAGAGATAAAGTATTCATGCCAAAAATGCACCTGTAAATTCTTAACACTCATTTATGACTTTCCAGTTGTCTTTAAAAAATAAATGCATATTACTTGCTGCTAACATCATGATCTGGTCCCTGCCAATACTTCTAGCTTTACATCATGCCTCTCTCTACTGTTTGGCTTGACTCGAATTGCACTGACCCAAGCTTTTCCTACTTGGACCCTTTAAATGACCGATCCCTCTGTCTGAGACCCCTTTCTCTGAACTTCAGGTAACTGGCCCATCCTTGTCATTCTTATTCACTTTAAAAGTCACCTGCCCCCAAAACTGAAACAATTCACCCTAAACTCAGAAATGAGACAAGGGTGCCCACCATCCCCACTCCTATTCAACATAGTCCTAGAATTCTTAGCCAGAGCAATAAGGAAAGAATAAAAGGAATACAAATAGGTAAAGAAACAGTCAAAATATCCCTATTTGAAGATGACATGATCTTATAGCTCAAGGACCCAAAAAACTCCACCCCAAAACTTCTAAACATCATAAATAGTTTCAGCAATGTAGCAGGATACAAAATCACCTTACAAAAATCAGTAGCCTTTCTATACAACAACAATGAACAAACTGAGAAAGAACATAGGAAAACAATTCCATTTACAAAAGCCTCAAAAAATACCTGGGAGTAAACTTAACGAAGGATGTGAATGATGTCTTCAAGGAGAACTACAAATCACTGAAGAAAGAGACAGAGGAAGACTGCAGAAGATGGAAAGATCTCCCATGTTCGTGGGTTGGTAGAGTCAACATATTAAAAATGGCTATACTACCAAAAGCAATCTACATGTTCAATGCAATTCCCATGAAAATCCCAATGACATTCATCACAGAGATTGAAAAATTTACCCTAACGTTCATTTGGAAACACAAAAGACTGCAAATAGCCAAAGCAATACTCAGCAAAAAGAGCAATGCTGGAGGTATCACAATACCCAACTTCAAACTATATTACAAAGCAATAGCAATAAAAACAGCATGGTACTGGCACAAAAACAGATATGAAGATCAGTGGAACAGAATAGAGGACCCGGATATAAATCCACATAGCTATGCCACCTTATTTTTGACAAAGGCACCAAAAACATATGATAAAGAAAAGACAGCCTCTTCAACAAATGATGCTAGGAAAAGTGGCTATCTACCTGCAGAAAACTGAAACTAGATCTATGCCTGTCACCCTGTACTAGTATCAACTCAAAGTGAATTAAGGACCTTAATATCAGACCTGAAACCTTGCAGTTAGTACATGAAAAAGCAAGGAATACCCTGGAAGCAATAGATATAGGCAATGACTTCCTCAGTAGAACTCCATCAGCCCAGCAACTAAAAGAAAGGATGGACAAATGGGATTACATGAAACTAAAAATCTTCTGCACAACAAAAGAAATGGCCTCTAAATTGAAAAGGCTACCCACAGAGTAGAAGAAAATATTTTCTAGCTATACATTAGACTAAGAACTTATAACCAGAATAGAGAGAGAGCTCAAAAAACTAAATTCCCCAAAAATCAATGAACTAATAAAGAAGTGAGTAACGGAACTAAACAAAACTTTTTCTAAGGAAGAAATCCAAATGGCCAAAAAACACATGAAAAAATGCTCACCATCCCTAGCCATAAAGGAAATGCAAATTAAAACCACACCAAGATTCCACCTCACCCCTGTTAGAATAGCTATCATCAAGAACACCAACAACAAATGCTGGTGAGGATGCAGGGAAGAGGAACCCTCATACACTGCTAGTGGGAAAGTAAGCTAGTACAACCACTTTGGAAAACACTATCGAGGCTCCTTAAAAAACCTAAACATAAATCTGCCATATAATCCAGCAATACAACTCCTAGAGATATACCCAAACGAATAGGACTCAAGTTGTTACAAAACACCTGTACACCCATGTTTGCTGCAGCACTATTTGCAATAGCCAAGCTATGGAAACAGCCAAGATGCCCCACTACTGACAAATGGATCAAGAAAATGTGATATTTACACACAATGGAATTTTATTCAGCCACAAAGAAGACTGAAATTTGTCATTTGCAAGTAAATGGATGGAACTGGAGAGCATCATCTTAGGCAGTTAGTCAGGCTCAGAAGGCCAAAAATTGCATGTTCTCCCTCATATGCGGATTATAGACCCAAAACAAATACAGTAATATTATTGGACATGGATCATTTGCTAAGGGGAGAAGATGCACAGGCGAAATAGGGAAAGGGTAGGAAACTTAAAACTTGAATGTGGTTGATGTGCTCCCTGTTGAGGAGCAAACAAAGTAATAAAAATTTGTCAGAGGCCACTATGAGAAGGGGACCAGGAAGTAGTGAAGAGATCTGGTAGAAATGATCCAATGCAGGTTGCAAGACAAGTGCATGGAAGCAACGCTAGGAATCCCTCTGTGTAGCTATCTTTATCCCAAACTAGCAAAAATGATATTTCTTTCTTATTATCTCTTATGTCTTCTCTTTAACAAAATCGGAGAAGAGGGTGGAACAGGTTCTGCCTGGAAGGGCAAGGGGTGCGGTGGCACAAACCATGTATACACATGTAAGTAAATGTAAAAACAACAAAATAAAAGAAGAAAAACAAAATAAAAAATTACCTCTCCCAAAAGGCCTTAATTAGCCATCTCAATCTAATGGAATCTCTGTTCCTGGCCTACTCTGAAATTTCTGGAAATCACCTTCTGCTATCTCACACTGTTTTTAGAAACTGATTGAAAGAAACTGACATTAGAAAAAGCTGATTCCTTTTGCCAAATTTTTATGAAATAGATTAGCTGGTTAGAAAGAGATGTGTGTTACCCTAAATCTAACCTGCACACTAATAGGAAGAGTGAGAAAGGAGGCTATGTTAAAGAAGGAGCTCTTATATAACATTAACCCATTTTTATTTTTATTCAGGTGCACATATTATAATATACAAGAGCAAAAGCTTCCTTAAAGCTATATAAAAAACAGTACTGCACCACCACCACACACCCTACCACCTCCCAAGTCTTGCTCCCCAGAGGCAATCAACTGCAACTCTCTGACTCTTTTATTTTGATGTATACTTCATATTCCTAAATAAGATGCTTATGATTTTATTTCTTGATTTTTTAAATTTTAGGTCCTTATTGACTTCCTACTGTAGAAATGAGGTGTTAATTTATATGCCTTCTCTGCTTCCCCATCCCAACAATACACGTACTGTCAAATTTTCCCTTTTCCTGATGTAGCTGTGTCTTCATTTACATCACTACTCGCTCTGTACATTATTTCAAATCTATACACATTATTCATGAGTTGAACCATGGAATTTAATGTGATTATTTCATTTTGTGAATTGTCTTCATTGCGCTCATCTTAAATTGCTGGCATTTTAAAAGTTTGTTTTGAAAAATAAATACTAAGACTTACAAGAATAAAACTGAGAACACATTCCCTGGTTCTCATTAAAATATCTACAAAATTCTTATTAAATATACTCAAATACAGCTTGTGTGGACCAAACAGGTAAACACTTTCCAGATTCCAATATAAATCCTTGCCTTGTCCAGTGTTTCTGGGATAAGATAAAGAGGTATTAGTTACAGGCAATCTGAGACTCTGAACACTTGATAAGAAAAAATTTCCCAAGCTGGATTGTTAGTTCTGGGGCAACAAGAGGAATATGTTTCTTAAGGTATAAATGCCACACTGTGGGGATCTCTGCCACACTGTGGGGATCTCTGCAACCCCTGTTCTCTGAGGAAGCCAAGTGAACAAGTGAACTAATGAAAAGTTTGAGCTTGGAAACAAACTCTAGTCCCAGAGCTGAGAAAAGCACAAGAGCATTAACTCCAAGTTCATATAAGACAAAAACAGATCTGCAGATAATGTAGAATGATTGAGCACAATTTTGAGGAGCTTAAAATGGAGATTACAAAAGTAGGGACATTGACTCAGGATGAAATGTTACCAAGCCCCAAATTCATCCACCTTTCAACTCTTTCAATAGCATAAAGCATCTCTTGATTAAGTTACCTTCCTGTTTGGGCACATTTTACATTGGATTGGCACAATCAAATAGTTTAGTATACCCAGGTATGTGTAATAACCACCATCTATCCAAGAAGAGGTTTATTACTCACTAAGTAGACTTTTAATTATATAATTTGCACCAAACTTGCTTTCTTTGTGGGCACAGTGAGGTATTAGAGATCAGAAAGCCATCTCTAATTTCTTAAATTATGTTATTCTACAAACAATCTTCAGAACATTCTTATAATTGACTCTTCTTTCTTAGGATTTAATATCACTGTGACCATGAGAAGCATTTCATTGGAAAGGATGGGTCTGCTAAGGTTTACATTCACTAATAACCTGTTTGATTTGTTCAAAGACAGAAATCCCAGTTTTTTCCCAAGTTCAAAAGAGTAAAAAAATAAATTTCATAAATCCCTTCAGTATTTAAAAACCACATACTCAGAAGGCACTGATCTTCAGATTTTAATGTGCATAACAATAACTGGAGACTTAGTATTAAATAAAGAAATCCAGATCCCATCTCTAGAGATCTTAATGCAGAAGAATTCAGACAGGATCCGGGAATGTTAAGTTTTAATTATTGTCCAAGGTGATCCTGATACAGGTGATTCAAAGCTTGAGAAACACTACTGCATCCCGAGTATCTAAGTATCTCAGAATTTAAAAACTAGACTCTAGTGTTCCTTTATGTGCTCTGGTCATTGGGAAACTGAACAAATTGTTCTAGAGAAAAAATGAATGATACCTTTCTCATCTGCCCAACAAAGAACTATCTTCTCAACATGTACTAATCTCATCTCTGAAAATAAATTTGGTGCCTTTTTTTTTAAATGGTACTGGGGTTTTAACTCAGGGCCTTCACCTTGAGCCACTCCACCAGCCCTATTTTTGTGATGGGTTTTTTTTTTTTTTTTTTTTGAGATAGAGTCTCCCAAACCATTTGCCCATGCTGGCTTTGAACCATAATCCTCCTGGTCTCTGCCTCCTGAGTTGGGATTACAGGCATGAGCCACCGGCACCGATAACGACTTTTATTTAACGCTCACATTATATCATAACTCCACAATTCACAAAATGACCTAAGAGCTTTAGGAAGTATGATGGTGAAGAAGTAAATAATATCCACTGATGTTTTAAAACTTTCATTTTTTAATTTCCCATCTTATCTCAGAGTTGAACTTTGGTGGCTGGATCTTCTGACCTGTAAAGGAAACCCTAGTTAAAGATTCAACATTTTCAGTGTCATAACTAATGTCTACTATTATTGCTGATGTGAACTTACGAACTTCTAAATAAGCTTGACATAATTCAGATTAATCAAGGTGTCAGATAGAAGAACTTATCCTATCTCTCAATTGACTTATAGGCCTCATATTTTCTTCTCTTATAAAAGGTGTCATCATAACAGTTGAAAATTGAACTATGGCTTAAAGTCAAGTGGTTAAATCCATTAAAACTATTCTTAGACATTTAAGAATACAATGCTCAACTTATCACCTAGACAATAGTGTATCATAGGAGAAAGACTCTGACCACCTGCATCTGTGGAGGACCTTATTAAAGACAAACAAAAGGTGGCAAGAAAGAGATGTAAAGATAAGGGAAATGTAGCTGAAGGACAGAAGAGAGTGATAGTTAAGTTACTGTTGGGAAGACATAGTGCCTAGCATTTAATCATTGTTCTGTATATTTTCTGGTAATTTAAACATCCGTGGAATGTCCCTAAGACTTTATTAAGAGGCAGCTCAGAAGATTAGTGTTTGATTCTAATAACAGAATTTTTTTAAATTTTGAACTGAATTGTAATCTGGTAAACCTAAAGGTAGACATACAGGAGTTATATAGCTATCTCCAAAGAAATTTAATGCATGTTATTCTCTATTTTCTTTGTCTACCTTTGATTCCCATAGATCTACATGTTTATAACCAATAGAAGCTGCATTTCTAATAGCCTAATAAGATGATATTATTGAACAGAAAGCAAGAGCGCCACACTAGAACAGGGATATGTTTTAAAACAAAAAAATATTTGATTAGTCTTTTCTTTTTTTTGACACTGGGGTTGAACTCAGGCCTCTGTGCTTGCAAAGCTGGCACTCTACCCCTTGAGTCACACCTCCAGTCCATTTTCCTCTGATTATTTTGGAGATGGGGGTCTTGTGAACTATTTAGTGGGGCTGGCTTTGAACCATGATCCTCCCTATCTCAGCTTCCCAAGCAGCTAGGATTACAGGTATGAATTACTAGCACCCAGCTTGATTAGTCTTTTTCTAAACACATCTTTAAATGCAGAGCAGAAGACAATTTATCATAAATCTAATGAAGCTTAAGATTCAAGGCCCCTCACTTGTACAACCCCTTATTTTTAAGAGAGACCTCAAAATTACATAAGTACTAGACTCCACAAATACATATGTACATATAATACATAACTAATGATGGAAATAACAAAACTCATCAAATTAGACTTGAACACCCACAATATAAGCATATGAAGCAACCATTAATGTTTTTGGAATACAGTGGAAACTAGTTTGGGATTATGAAAGGCCAATTCCCTGCTATAAATCTAACAATTAATTTACCATGTTAATTATGTTTCTTCAGATTTCACAACTTAATTCTGAAGTTCAAGCTCTTTCAAATGCCTTTCCTGTATTTTTCAAGCATAATATTTTATAGTGGAACAAATAAAAATGTACTAATATTTATTAAAGAAAAAGAACTTCAGATCATTCTCCCTGCTTTGTTTTTAAAACAATGATAAAAAATATTTAAATAACTAATAATTTTAGACATTGCTATGTGCCAATCACTATGATAAACTAGTCTACTTACATTGCTTTATTTAATCTAACCAAAAAAGTTACACTTGATCTTAAGAAGACAAATATCACATTATCAAAAAAAAAAACTATGTTTTCATTTTCCACTTGTCAGTTGTGTTGGTAAGCTTTTCATGACTACAACAAAAGGCTTATTAACAGAAAAAGGTTACTTTGATTCATGGTTTCATAGGTTCCAGTCCACACTGAACCCAATACTGTTAGACCTCTGGTTGGGGGCAACACCCAGGGCAAAAGCATTTAGCAAAGCAAAACTATTGACTTTGTACCTAGTAAGCAAAAAGAATGAGATTGGGGTCTGGGGTACCCTATTCCACTTCAGAGCATGCCCCCAAGACTTAATGACCTGCCACTAAGCCCACTTCTTGAAGTTTTCACAACCTCCCAATAGCACCACCCTGGGGAGCAAGTCTTTAATGCATGGGCCTTTGGAGCCATTCAAGATCCAAACTTTAGCACCGGTCACTCAATTAGTAGACCATGAACAACTTGAGAAAAGTTGTTATTTTCAGTAGCAGTAAGAAATAAAGTTGTAAATAATTGAATTGCTGTATTAATTAATGCGATTTTACTTTCTATCCTGTGCCCAGGGCACTACTAGATACTGTGGGATGCAAAGGATTATAAAATATTCTCTGATTTCAATTAATGTATGATTGTGTATTGAAAAGATATGGAAAAAATAAAACAAAACAAGTAAAAAAATGGTACAAACCAAACCAAAACTATTTCAACTTAATTTTCCTTTTTCTTTTTTTAAAGTCAATATTTTCCTTAAAAAGTAGAATGTTCAAAAAAAAGAAGAAAAAAAAAAAGAACAAGTTGAACCTACAACACATTGTGTGAATTTTGGCTCTGCTCTTTTCCCATCAGTATTACTTATAGGGAAATTCTTTTGAATTATGAAGTTCTCTGACATTTTCTTGCAAAGACATTCCTCCTCTTTGTTATGTCTGAAATCTGTGTTTGCCTTGGTTTCTCCACTGTGGTCATTGTTCATTGTCTTCCTTAGCTACTGTTATTTTCAAGTCTCCTTAAGATTTTCTTTGACTTTTTTCCATTTTAGACCAGGTTCAGTTGTCTAGTCTTATCAATTATTTTTCCCACAAATACCTCTCTTATTTTCATTCCTACTTCAATCATGTTAATTAAAACTGTGTTGCTTCTGATCTAACCAATTTTATGAATAATATAATAATCTAACAGCTATACTTCCTTAAAAAGCATGATTCTGTTAAACATAAAACCCTTAATTATAGTTTAAACTCTTCTTTATTTAGTAACCATTTTTTTATTTTTAATCTTTAATGTGATAAAAATTTACCTTTTAATATACCTATATTTATAGGCAAATAATTACTGAAGATTTTTGTTGAAAATGACATGAACCAGAGGTTAATTTGAATGTATTAGCCCAAATCAAGTAGTTAATATTACAAATAAAATTGTGATTGATAGACATACATGGTATCACTAATCTCCATAGTGATGGCCTATAGGGAGAAAAATTGTGAACTGCACTAATTTCATTTTGAACCCTAATTTATACTTTTTCTTAATACTGCTGGAGTTCAAAACAATAGTAAAAAGAAAGAAGAAGGAGAATATGATATGCTTCAAAATGTACAAAATAGGTTTAAAAATGGCAAAATAAGGGGAAAAAAATCATATACACACACACGTAACACACTGCAATTTAATAGTCCCAGCATCCTAGCTTAACATGAGAATCAACCCTTGCAAATTTATTCAAGTTCTCCAAGTCTCAATTCTTCACAAAACCTAACTATAATTTTTTCTTATTTGGAAATAATAAATCCAAACCAAGAGATTGAAAATCTAGACACCTTTTTGCTTTATTTCTTCCTATTGATCATACTACCAGGTCATCTGGTATACCTTTCACTCATATATTTGTATATATTCATACATTCATATATATTCATTTATTTAATATACCTAATAGTCCTTCTGTGTTGAGTCCAATATGTGGGTCATCTATGGGTTCATTTTTACTTACTATTTCTTCTCTTGATTATGGGTCATATTTTCCTCTTTTTTTCAAGTGTCTTATAATGGTTTATTACATGCCACATATTATGAAGTAAGCAAATATTGTTTTGTATTTCCTTTATTGTTTGTTTGTTTGATTTGGTTTGGTTTTTTTGTGGTAATGGGGTTTAAACTCAAGGCTTCACATTTGCAAGGCAGGAGTACTACCACTGGAGCCACTCCACCAGTGTTTTTTGCATTGGGTATTTTTTTGTTTTGTTTTGAAACAAAATTTTAACATATACATGCATTTTAAATAACACAGGACCATTATAAATAAAAAGTTGAAAGGAATTCATTTAGCAAAGCCTTTCCAAGTATGTTTATTTTATTTTATTTGAATTAGCATATATTAATATTAGAAGGTTTCATTGTGAGAAATCTGTGCATACATAGAGTACATTTTGAGCAAGTTCATTCCCTCTGTTATAATCCCATCTTCCCCTCCTTCATCCCCCATTTTTCAAACTGTATGGTAGGTTTCATTATGCTGTCTTCATGTATGTAGAGTACTTCTATCCCCTTCACACTTCAGTACCCTTTTCTTTGCCACTTCCTCTTCATAGTCACATTTCATTGTCATTATCATCAGAATCATTTTAAGTTGAGGTTCCACCAATAGCATGAAGCTGAGATTTGGCCTTTTAAGCTTGGCTTATCTCAGTCATCATCATGATTTCCAGTTCCATCCATTTTTCTGACATAATGACATAATCTGAAATTCTTATGAGGAATAACAACCTCATAAAATATCCATAATGTATGTATGTATGTATATATATATGACATATGCGTACAAACATATATAATGTATAATATTTTCTTTTTTTCTTTATCAGTTCTTGGACACATCAGTTGATTCTATCAGTTGATTGTGAATAGAACTGCAATAAACATGAATATGCAGGTATCTCTCTTGTAAATTTATTTACACTCCTTCAGATATATGCCCAAAACAGATTTCCATAATGGTTGCACTAGTTTACATTCCACCGACAGTGTATGAGATTTCCTTTTCTCCCACATCCTTACCAGCATTTGTTATTATTTGTTTTCTTGATGATTGCCATTCTGATTGAGGTGAGATGGAATTTTAGAGTAGTTTTGATTTTCATTTTTTTTAATCCTAAGGGTGTTGAACATTTCTTGATGTATTTATTAATCATTTGTATTTCTTCTTTGAGAAGAGGTATTCAGTTATCCAGTTATTAACTGGATTATTTGTTCTGTGCTATTTGTTTTTTTCAGCACTTTCTATATTCTGAATATTAATCCTTTATTTATTGAATAACTTGCAAAGATTTTTATTCATTCTGTGGGTTGTCTCTTGATTCTGATAATTGTTTCTTTTAATGCACAGAAACTTTTAAATTTGATGCAATCTCATTTGTCACTTCTTGCTCTTATTTCTTGGGCAACTAGAGTCCAATTCAGAAAATAATAACCTGTGCCTAGATCTTTCACAGTGTTCCCTATGTATCTTGTAGTAGTGTAAAAGTTTCAGATCTTAAATTGAGATCTTTAATCTATTTGGAGTTGATTTTGTACAGGATGAGAGAAAGGTGTCTAGTTTCAATCTTCTACATGTAGATAACAATTCTCCCAGCACAATTTGTTGAAGAAAATATCTCTTCTCCAGTGTATTTTTTTATGCTCCTTTGTCAAAAATCAAATGGCTGCAGCTTTGTGGATTTATTTCTGGGTCTTCTATTGTGTTCCATTGGTCTTCCTGTCTGTTTTTGTGCCAGTACCATAGTTTTGTAGTATAATTTGAAGTGCAATGTTGTGAAACCCCCATTGTTACTCTTTTTTACTCAAGATTACTTTTTGCTGTTTGGGATATTTTATACTTGCATATGAACTTTAAGATTGATTCTTCTTAAATATCTTTGCAGATATTTCTACAAAGATTGACATTGGGATTTTGATGGGCATTGTATTGAATCTGTGGATTCCTTTCGGTAGTATAGCCATTTTTACAATATTAATTCTGCCAAGCCATAAACATGGGAAGTCTTTCTATCTTTTGGTATCTTTTTCAATTTCTTTCTTCAAGGTTTTGTCTTCATTTTAGATGTCTTCCACATCCTTGGTTAAGTTTACCTAGGTTTTGAGGGGATTTTTTGAGGTTATTATGAATGGAATTGTTTTCCTGATTTCTTTCTCAGCCTATTCATTATTAGCACATACAAAAGTTACTGATTAATGAATGTTAATTTTACAGCCTTCTTCATTGCCAAAAGTGTTTATCTGATCAAGGTTTTTGTAGAATCTTTAGGGTCTTTTAAGTATAGAATCATATCATCTGCAAATAAGATATTGCTAAATTTTTTATTGCAGAGTTACACTATAGCAGTGGTGAGAAGTGGCACATAAACCTGCCACTACCAAGTCCTGCCAGAACACAGAGAGTATTTTAACAGAAAAACTTTAGGTCACTAAAACCACCAACCAATGAGTAGACTGCATCAAATAAAAGACATAGTATCAGGGCTTGAAGACAAAGTAGATGCAATAGAAAAAACGGATGAAGATAAAGAAGAAAGAATGAAGAAATACAAATGGAGTATGCAAGAACTCTGCAACTCCATTAAAAGATCAAACCTACAAATCATGGACATTGAAGAGGGAGAAAAAGCACAAGCTAAAAGCATAGGAAACGTATTCAATAAAGTAGTAACAAATTTACATGAAGCAAAGTGTCATTGGTAACATTATCTATACAACCAATCATGTTATATATGAAGGAAACTAGCATTTTCATATGGTATTTATCTTTGTGTAAAAGTTTACAACTAGACAGTAAAGATAAAGGCGTGAGAGAGAAAATAGGGAGCTAGGAAGATGGAGATAAGAGGAGTGAAAGTAATGGCTGAGGTAAACAAAATACTACTGTGTAGGAATATAGTTCAGTTATTGTAGAGCAGGGTGCTATCATCAGAGATTGCAAAAAGATAGAAATGTTAAGAATAATACAAGAAGGTAGAATAGTTTGTAATTGAGTGATATGAAAAATGAAAAGAAAAAAGAGAAAAATGACAATATATAAAAGAGAAATCAGTTAAAAAATTTTAAATAATACAAAATAATAAAAAGTCAGTATTTCTTCCTTGCTGAGAAGAGAACATGTCTGCTTGGTTCTATTGGTACAATGTATGTTCTCCTTCACTCTCTGGCCCTTAGCTTTTTGTCTGCAGTTTTTCTGTTTTGTTTACAGATATATCCCCACAGGGCTCTAGATTGGCCAGGTGCTACATGTCAGGAAAGTTCTGCATAAAGAGCATTTTCTGAGGTGAAACAAGGCAGGACCTGTGGAGTAGTAGCAATTTCCAGGGGTTGGGCTGCTCTTCTTGGGTTCTGTGGGATGGATCTAGGTGTGTGAGGTAAGAGTTTGAGATTGGATGGCATGAAAACCTTACTCAGAGAGAGCTCGGAACCACCACGTAAATCTGCTCCATTCCACGATCTTCCCAGACCAGATTTTTGTTTTATGTTTTTTATTGTTCTGTTCTGTTTTGTTGTGCTTCTGGCAAGAGACACCCATATGGACCACCCTGTGAACAAAACTATTTCAAGGAGGACTAAGCATGTGTTGGATAGCCTTGTTCAGGTCATGGGACAAAGGTCAACATGCATCTGTGCCCCTTCTTTTGCAATTCTCAATCTGTAATCCTCTAGTTCTGGTTACCTCATCTATTATTCACTCTTGCGGTATGCCACATCTATTCTCCTGGGTTTGCCATCTTTGACAACCAGCCTTACTCAAACCTAACTTGCCCAGCAAGGTGTTCTGAGAACCACTGCTGTCCAAATACCTATCTTCATCTCATGACACTACTAATACCATGAACCAAGAGAATACTACTCTTAATATGACACAAATGCCTTACCATTTAAAAATTACATTTAGCTGCTCTTTCCAATGGAATGTAAACACCTTAAAGTCAAAGATAATCATATATCACTATTGTCTCCCTCACAATACTAGCAAAATGCCTTGCAAAAAGTAACACCGAGTCCTCAGAAAACCAAAAAAATCTGAGTCCCTCTGCTTGATTAAATCCTAGGAACTCAATTCTTGGGTTTACTTATTGTCATGGAAGACAGCCAGTGCTATTTCCTGTGAATCAAGATTTCTATTGTGTCTAGTTTATTAGAGAAAACAAACTATTTTCTTTACTCTTTATACTCTCCCACAGTACTTCTGGTCTCCAGATGTGGGGAAGGGGTTTCTTCATAATAATTTAATTCCTTTTCTGCAGACACCAATTGGGTGTCTTACTATTACTCAATTTAACTCAGACACTGTCTACCTGGAGTTAATGTCAGATCGTATAGGTTAAAGTTCCATCCAACAGGACAGACACTAGTTCAGATGCCAAGTCCATGTCCAGGGTGTTGTCTGATTGACCAGTTACATATCAGAGGTTCCCATAATATCCTCCTTAGATTGGTCATTTGCTTGAAAGGCTCACAGAACTCAGGAGAACAGTTTACTTACTAGAATACTGATTTGTTACAAAAGCAACCCAGAAACAGCTTCATGGAAGAGATGTATAGGGCATAGTATGTAGGAGTGTGGATCTTTCCTGCCTTCTTTAGTTGCCCAACCCTCTTAGCACCTCCATGTGTTCAACAACCTGAAGAAATACAAAACCATTCTTTTGTATTTTTATGAAGATTTCATTATGTATATGTGATTGATTGTATCATTGGCCAATGGTTCTTAACTCATTCTTCAATGCTTCTCCCCTCCCCAGATCTGGGTCAGAGGGTAAGACTAAAAGTCTCATTCTTCTAATTACATATTTGGCTCTCCTGGTAACTAATCCCTATTCTCTGGTGAACTAGGTGCTTTCCAAAATCACTTCATTAACATAGACTCAGGAGTGATTGAAAGAGGCTTGTTATGAATAGCAAAAGACACTCCTTTCATCTTTATTATTCTGGAAATTTCACAGGAGTAGGACAAAAGGCCAAATGTTATAACAAAAGATGTTCTAATCACTCTTACCACTTAGAAAATGGTACATTTTAGGAGCTCTTGCTAGGAATGGTCATGCAGACCACACATATATACCTCTTACTGTAAATCACAATATTACATGGTAACTTTAGATTAACAGAAAAATTATGTTCAGTTGTTTAGAAGTGCCCTGTCCCTGGTGTGTGGGGCTTCATCATTTATATGAGTTCTTCAGGCATGATCAGCTGAATGCATTTTAATAACATATAGACATACATTGGTATGTAGGGAAGAAACTTAAGTACATGAGACAAACTGATAATAGACAGATAAATAGGAGAAAAACAAAAACGAATTGATAGCATGCATGTACACAGGAAACACACAAAATATGAAACCAAAAAAAGGGCAAGGTAATTGAAGCTTAAATAGCATTTTAAGCAACAGAGATGTCTAGTGAGGAAGTTATACATGATATAGAAGGGTGAAAGGAAGAAAAATATGATGAGCTAAAGTTATCTCATTATGCAGGTCATTTCTCCCAGGTAACAGTTCTTAGCTAAGTGGTACTAGTTTTCAGTCATCTTTCTTGGGAGTTAATCTTCTGTTTGATGAGTTTCTAGGTGTGAAGGTCATGGCAATTGCCTTCCCTTAGTCAGATAAGTAAACTTTAGAGAAAGACCCTCCCTGCATTTCAGGAAGGAAAAAAGAAGCAGAGACAAGGAACCTGGAGGTCACAAAGACCATGGTTCTCCTTTAGTTCAAAGCACTCAGCATAACAAAGCACCATATATTTTGGGACATCATTTTTTGAGAACAAACAAGTACATATATCAGAATAACACAAGGAAAACTGCAGTACATTTCTAAGGAACATATTTAGAGCTCTTGTAGTTATATAATTATTAATCAGCTGAAAATCACATCTTTATCTCAGGTAGATCAGATAGAATGCAGACTACATTAACAAGCTAATGTTTCATCTCTTTTAAAAATAATTTGAAAGGCCAAAGACAGACCTAAAATCAAAATGATAAGTAAAAGAAGAAAATGCATAAAAAGTATCAAATAGCTATCACCTTCAGAGGAAAAAGAAAAAGGAAAATGAAGGTGCAAAACCTTTATACATCCTTTGGAAAAGACTCAACATTTTTAAAAACTAAATTCAGAAATTCTAGAGGTTTAAACTTATGAAAAGACTGGAAAAGTAAGTGGCTTTCATTATGTCCAGCATACTATGTAAAGAAATTTATTTTAATTATTTATTTTCCCCATAAGTATAAATGGCAATTTATACTATATGTTTGTCTAAATTTTCTAGCTCTGCATTTAATAGTGGGAACTTGCACAGAGTACCTTATAGATTTGTACCAATATTTTTTTCTGAAAGAATTTTAGGTATGTTGAAGAATTCTTGCTATTTTACCAAAAACTCCAGCCACATGGTCATTAAAATTTTCTGTGGCATTTAAACTTAATATGACTAAGACTTGGTTATAAAATAAAATAACACACCATATTGGGAAACCTTTTTAAAAGCTGAATGAACCTTTTTATTCTACATACATCAGGCTCTTAATGGCTTTTCAACAGTTTAGGCCATTTTGTGAAATTCCCACAGCTGCTTCACATTAGCTGAGAGGTTTTGTTATAAAGGATGGAGTACAAGCTGCTAAGTCAAACTCCATAGTCACAAAGTCAATTTCGTTATTTATTCCTTGTGAGTCTTATGGTTTGTTTTGTTTTCTATTTAATGAAGACTTTCCAGAAATTTTCTGAAGTAAAAACAAAAAGAAATCTATATTATGTTTTCATTGATGAAAATACCCAAACAATTCAATTTAATTATTTATTGAGTGTCTAATCATAGCTGGCAGTAGGCCTGTTAAAATATCAAAATATATCCCCAGAACTTCTGAAATCCCAGCTTGTCATTTGTCTGAAGTTGCAAAAATAAGAAAAATATTCCACCATAAATATATTGCTTTGTAAAAGAGAAAAAAAATAATGTTGAGTAGAACTTTTTTTTCTTTTAACCTCAGAATTTAAGGGAAAAAAAAACTTTAACAAAACAGTTTTATTACTTAGTACTCAGATGTGGCTTTGAAGTGGGTACATAGTAACTATAAGCAGGACCACTTAACAAGTAGAAATCGTAAGGAAGCCCTTGCCACTATTTTGTAGACCACATAGTATTTTACATTCAAAGCCAAGGAAAACCTTTACAATGGCTTAATAAGGCCTACAAGGTCTTGTTATTCTGTCAGGTAGAAAAAACTCCCTAGTTATTCTAGATTACTAGGTTTAAATTAAAATTATTTCAATTATTAGAAAAATTAATAAATCTTTTTAGTAATGCCACTAAATTCTAACTGAGATGCCCTTTAAACTTGTGGCTTTTAAATATTAAACTAAAAAGTCTGAATGATTCCTAGGGAAAATAGAAATTTGTCAGAATCCACATGCCTGGGTTTGTGAGTGGCATGGGAAATGGTAATCTGATAATTGTACACTTGCCAAAATAGACCTTTTCCTCTTTGAAGAATTTAAATCCTTGGATCACAATGATAATAATGTCTAAATGTAAGTACCTAATCTCTTTTTAAGTTTGCATTTTCATCCTTTTGGGGAAGGAGATACTGGGGGTTGAATTTAGGGCCTTCTGTTAGCTGGGCAGGCACTCTACCATTTGATCAATATCCTTAGTCCCCCTTGCTTCAGGTAACTTTTGAGTAGTGTCTTGCTTTTATGCCCCAGCAGGCCTGGACTATAATCCTCCTATTTATGCTTCCCTTATAGCTGGAATAACAGGCAAGAACAACCACCACACCTAGTTTTTATTGGTCAAGATGGTGTCTTGTGAACTTTTTGTGGGGGCTGGTTTGAACCACAGTCCTCCTGATCTCAGCCTCCTGAGTAGCTGGAATTATGGGTGTGAGCCACCTGGCATTCATTTTCATCCTAAAAAAGACTATAGGCCAGACTATTTTCATAATTGGTAAAGGACCAACAATTTGAGATTACATATTTCACACATGAATCTCAAAGACTTTCGCTAGCTATAGCCTATTTTTCTAATGGCCACTGGAATAAGAAATCAAAGTTGGTACTTGAATAGTATTTGTATTATTAGAAACGGGGTCCATACTGTTTACTGCTCTACTGAAAACTGACAGAGAAGAGTTGGTGGCAGCAAACAGGTTTTTCAAAGCCAGCCAGATCTTTGAGGGCTCATGAAGTAGTGAGGGGCACAAAGGGTTAAAGTGGACAGCACAGGGTCTGGGTACTGGCAGGGTATTTCTTGTCAGAGTGCCATCTTCTCCTCTTCTTGAAGGTCAATCTGAATCTCAACCTCCTGGAGCCAGCATCTGCACTTTCTTTTCAGATACACTAATCCCTACGGACCTGAATGGATAGGACAATTATAGAGAACATCATGTGAAAAGGATGGATGCTTCGGGGAAAAGATTACCTCTTCAGCAAATGGTGCTAGAAAAACTGGATATCCACCTGTAAAAGATTGAAACTAGATCCCAGTCTCATACCTTGTAGTAGTATCAATTCAAAGTGAGTCAAAGATCTCAGTGTAAGACCTAAAACTGTGAAATTACTCCACAAAAGAATAGGGAAAGCACTGGAACATATAGGTGTAGATAAGAACTTTATGAAGTCAATGCCCTGTATAGATATCCTTATCTCAACCAGCAAAAACCCTTGTTCCTTCCTGTTATTGCTTATACTCTCTCTACAACAAAATTAGAAATAAGGGCAAAATAGTTTCTGCTGGGTATTGAGGGGGTGGGGGGGAGAAGGAGGGGGCGGAGTGGGTGGTAAGGGAGGGGGTGGGGGCATGGGGGAGAAATGAACCAAGCCTTGTATAAATAAATCTAAGAATAAAAAAAAAATTAAAAAATAAAAATAAAAATAAGAACTTTATGAATAGAACTCCAATAGCTCAGCAGTTAAGAGAAAAGATTAGCAAATAGGATTGCATGAAACTAAAATGCTTCTACATAGCAAAGGAAACAGTCACAGACTGAAGAGACAACCTACAGAATGGGAGAAAATCTCTTCCAGCTATACATCTGATAGGGTATTAATAAACAATATAAAAACAGCTCAAAAATAAACCCCACAACCCATTTAATAAATTAACTGAACATTTTTCAAAGGTGGAAGTACAAATAGCCAATAAAAACATGAAGAGATGCTCAGCATCCCTGGTCATAAAGGAAATGCAAATCAAAATGACATTGAGATTTCACCAGTCAGAATGCCTATCATCAATAACACAAAGAATAACAAATGAGAATGAGGATGTGGGAAAAAGGAACACTTATCCATTGTTGGTAGGAACGTAAATTAGTACAACCACTATGGAAAGCAGTATGAAGGTGCCTAAAAAAACTAAAAATAAGACCTACCATACAATCCAGCAATACCACTTCTGGGTATATACCCAAGGGAATGTAAGCCAGAATACCATACAGCCACTTGCACACCTTTATTACAGTACTATTCATAATAGCCATGCTTTGGAAATAGAATAGATGCTTCACAACTGATAAACAGATTAAGAAAGTGTGATATATATATATATATATATATATATATATACATATTATATATATATATAAACAGATTAAGAAAGTGTGATATATATATATATATATATATATATATATATATATATATATATACACACACACACAATGGATTATTATTCAGCCATAAAGAAGACTGCAATTATGCTGTTTGCAGGTAAATGGATGCAAATAGAAACCATCTTGTTAAGCAAAGTAAGCTAGGCTCAGGAGGGCGAAGATTGCATGTTCCCTTGTATGTGGAAGCTAGACCTATAAGATAAATATAGACATAGATTCATATATGATCTTATATACATATACATGAGAGAGACAACATGATTGTAGTAGTGGGTCTGTCTGAGGGATTACAAGGAGAGGAAAGGAGAATAATAGAGCATGAGTAATACTGAAATAATGCATCATTCAACATGATGCTGTTGAACAATAAGGGAACAAGACAATAGAGAAAGAGTAAGTTAGTCTGATTAAATAGAGGGGTTAGTCTGATTAAAGTATGATGTATACATGTCTGAAATACCAAGTTGAAACCCCCTTGAATAATCAATGTACACTTAAAAAATGAAGGACAGGAAGAGTGCTGTATGGGGATAAGTATGAGTGGGAAGAAGAAGGGTAAATGGAGATGATGAAGGAGGGGTAATTTGGTTGACATATTTTGTATTCATGTATGAAAACAGCCCAATGAAACATTTTGAAATAGTTCTAAGAAGAGGGAGATGAAGAGAGTGATGGAGGGGGTAAGTCTAATTAAGATATATTATAAACACATATGTAAATGTCACAATGAATCCCCCTTGTGCAACTATTACATGCTAATAAAAAGTAAGCCAAATTTTATAGCAAAATTTAAAAAGATTAGAGGAAGTAATAGAAGGGCAAAAGTAAATAAAAGAATAAGGAAAGACTGGGAGAGGAGGCAAAAATTAAAGTTTCCAATTCACCATCTCACATCCCAATTCTCCTGCTCCAAAATAACTGACTTAGTAAGTTTGTTGCTCTGAACATTTTTCTATACTTTCACATTTACACTCTAAATATGGTTTCTACCTGCACTGCTACACTTCCCCACTGCCAACCCTTTATTCCATTTCCCTGGGATGTGGGGTGACCTCTGTTCTGTCTGTTTCATGTTGAATGGTCATTGCTGAGGACTTGGGGAACAGAAGGCTTAACATCAGGAGATATGTACAGGTCTAGGCAGAATCTGAAGAGGGGACCAGAAGTGTCCTCCTCTGACAGGTAACTGAAATGTAAGGAAGGGCTTCTCTTTAGCAAAAAGGATTCATGAAAGGCTGAGGCAGAGCAAGGGACAATTTTGTTAAATTTGTAGGTTTAATTGGATATCTCCATGCAGAAAACTGAAACTAGATCCATGTCACTCACCCTTTACAAGTATCAACTCAAAGTGGATTAAGGACTTTAATATAACAGCTTAAACTTTAAAGTTTGTGCAGTAGACAGCAGGGAATACATTGGAATTAATAGGCATAGGTAATGACTTCCTAAATAGAACTCAAATGTCTCAGCAACTAAGAGAAAGGATTGACAAATGGGACTATGAAATTAAAGTTTCTGCACAACAAAAGAAATGGTCATCAAATTGAAGAGGCTGCACACAGAATAGGAGAAAATCTTGGCCAGCTGTACATCTGAAAAAGGATTAATAGCCAGAATATACAGGGAGCTTGAAAAACTAGACTTCCAAAAAATAAATGACCCAATGAAGAAATTGGCAAATGAACTGGAGAGAGCTTTTTCAAAGGAAGAAGTCCAAATGGCTAAAAAAAAAAAAGCACATGTAAAAATGATCACCATCCATGGCCATAAAGGAAATGCAAAGCAAAACCACATTAAGATTCCATCTCACTCCTGTTAAAATGGCTACCATTAAGAACACAAACAACAAATGTTGACTAGGATGTAGGGAAAAAAGAACACTCATGCACTGCTGGTGGGAATGTCAATTAGCATAACCGCTATGGAAAACAGTATAGAGGCTCTTCAAAAAACTAAAAATAGAACTGCCATATGATCCAGCAATTCCATTCCTAAGAATATACCCGAAAGAATGTAAGTCATGTTACAATAAAGGCACTTGCACACCCATGTTTATTGCATCAACAGCCAAGATGACCCACTACTGGTGAATGGATTATGAAAATGTGGCATTTACATATGATGGAATTTTATTCAGTCACAAAGAAGAATAAAATTTTGTCACTTGCAGGTAAAGGGATGGAACTGGAGATCATCATCTTAAGTGAAGTTAGCCAGGTTCAGAAGGCCAAAAGCCACATGTGTTCTCTCATATGTGGACAATAGACCTAATACAAGTACAGCAATACTAGGGAAAACAGGTCACACCAAGGAGAGGTTACATACAAGAGAGGGAGGGTAAAAGAAAGAAGTTAAGAAGGTGATATGGTTGATACACTTTCTATACAAGAATGAACACAAAATTTTTAAGCCTGTTGAAATCACCATAAGAAAGGGACTCAGTAGAAAAAAGAAAAGTAGAGGAGATGAAGCAATTCAGGTTATAATACATATATGCATGGAATGCTCACAAGGAAACTCCAAAAATCAGAAAACAGTAGGGTGGAACAGGTCCTGCCTGGGGGTAATGGTACCAGTGGGAGGGGGGAAGATGCAGGGAGAAGGTGTAGGAGGGTGAATATGGTGCAAATACTGTGTACACATATATGTAAATGGAAACATGAGTCCTGTTGAAACTGTTCCAGGGATGGGAGGGGTGATAAAGGAGAATGGCAGAGGGGATGAATTCAAGTATGACATATTGATATATTGTAATAACGTTTGTAAATGGCACAATGTATCTCCAGCACAATTTAAAAAAAAAAGAAAAATAAATAAATAAATTTGTAGGTTTAAGTCCTGGTTTGAGCCACACATGGTGGCTCATACCTGTAATTCCAGATACTTGGGAGACAGAGGCAAGAGGATAAAGAGTTCAAGGTCAGGCATTGGAGTTGGGGAAGTAGTAAGACCCTGTCTCAAAGACAAAATAATCACAAAATAATCTCAAAAGAAAAAGTAACTTGAGCTGGAGATGTGATTCAAGTGATAGAGAACTTGTCTCATCTGGGCTAGGTCCTGGATTCAATCCCCAATGCCCCCCCTCCGCCCCCCCAACACACATACAAAGGAAAAGAAAGAAAAAGAAAAGATAGATCCTGCTTTATTCATAAGAAAATGATTTTGTTTCCATCTATAGAAGAAAATCAATTTGGAAATAACTAAACCAGTGTTTGGGTTTATCAAAGTCTATAAATTATGTTTAGTGCATGACCAGATGTATGGACAGTTACATAATGCAATAGAAGTGGGGGGAGAAGAAATAAAGAAAAAAGAAAGGAACATAAAAAGGCAGGATTGGAGAGGGAGGGAAAGGAGGAAGGGAAGAAAGGAAGGAAGGGAACTGATTATGGAATGCTCACTTTATAGGTTCCCTGTAGATATTGACTCAGAAAAGAAAGAAGATTATAGTTTTCTATGTGTATATATGATTATAATTCCACATATTTGACTATCTTATATTTTATGTTAAAAATATACTCTATACAAGCTATAAAAATACCATTATGTACATTTCCTTAACATTTGTATATTTCAGCAAAGAAAACCCAAAATTCCTTCAAAGTGAATCTTCAAAGGATTTTGCATTTTGGACATCTGCTATTTTAAATCATAATCATATAATCCTATTTTAGAAAGTAGTCCAATAAGTCAGTTCTAAGCTTGGGTCTTGAATGGTGTCAGATTTAATGCTTTCTGAAGTTTTGTCAATTGAAGATTTGACCAGGAAATAGTTTTTTGTTACTAGAAATTCTAAAGTTTGATACATTTAAACAAGAGAGGATATGTTAGAGCTCTCCAGAGAAACAGAACCAATAGGGTATATTTGATATGGAGAAAGAGATTTATTATGAGGGATTGGTTCATGAGATTACAGAGGCTAAAAAGGTCCAGAAAAGTGGGTGGTGTAGTTCCAGTCCAAGCCCAAAGGCCCAGAAACCAAAAGCAAAAATGTGATGTTGGGGGGGCAGGAAACGATGGATGCCCACCTCAAGCAGAGAGCAAATTTGCCATTTCTCCACCTTTTTACTCTGTTTGAGGCAGAGGGACAGAGGAGGCATCCATCTCCCTTACTCAGTCCACCAATTCAATTGCTAATCTCTTCTGGAAACTCCCTCATAACACACCCAGAAATACTGTATGAAATGTACCTGGGGATTCTTTAGTACAGTCAAGTTGGCACATTAAAAATAACTGCTACTATGTGTGAATCAGATTAGTATTTTATGTCTGTTTATGTAACATCACAGTATGACTTAAATTTTTGTGAGTGGGAAAATTACTAAGTACCAATAAATTATAAGCGAGCTCTTTCTAGCATATCTTAAAAATCAAAACCAAATAGAAATTGTTTATATATGGAAGGTTTGAATTTTACTTTTCCTTTCTAAAATATGTTGAAATTATTCTTAAGCAAAATACAAATATGTAATGATAATCTGAATCAAGCAAACATTAAAAATAGAAAAAACTAAACTCTGTTATCATGGCTGTTAAAACACACGAGGTTTCTTGACACATTTCCATCAAAATTAAGCAACATTAATCATCTCAGAGTTAAGTCATTGAGAAACTGAAGTCAAATGTTCATTCAAAAAGAACACTTAATGATAATTAAAATCTAATCAATCATAGAAATTTTATCTTTATGTGCAAAGGCTATTTTAATCCTAGAAAGATGACTCATATTTATAGCAATTGGCATGCCTCTTGCTCTTTTTCTATATATGATATTTAGCACGTAGTTCTCATGGTAGGCAGAAACAGTTTGTTCTTTCCAGATGTTATTAAATGTGTAGAAACTTGCTCATTTCATTATTTATGAGCTTAGTTTTTATACTGACACAAATGACTTCTACCTTTAATGTTCACTTCCCATTTCCTTAAATTTGGGTAGCGATGTTAAATGATCACTTCTTATAAAAAGAATTCACAGGTGGAAAGGGAAATTATTTGTAATGTGAACAGGCTTGCCTTATCAAATTGTTCTTCACCTTAAAAATAAATGAATGGCAACGGAAAATGAGATGGTCTAAATTAGGCATTCTCTGTGTATCAGAGATGAAGCTATTCTGTTTTCAAAATACGTTACGAATCACACAGTAAGATGTGACTTTTTGCATCTACTTTCATTTTTCTAAGACCAAAAAAGATGGTCCTTATAAATAGATGTAGTATTAATCTGTTAACATGAAACCTTTGAACATTTAAAATATTTTTATTGTAAAACAAAATATATGTGTCTTAAATATGCAACACAATTATATATATATATAGAGAGAGAGATTTTAAAGATACATATCAGGCTTGAGTGGTGATAGTATACAGATACATATCTTTATCACCACTCAAGCTAGGAAAAAGCTCACTTCCAGCACTACAGAAAGTACTTTAGTGCTCCCCTCCTTCCCCAAGCTCAGGAACTCCCAGAGGGAGACATTTTCACTACTGATTAGTTTTCCTCAGTAGTTACTTCATTTGAATGGAATCATATAGCACATAGTCTTTTGATTTTTGTTTATTTTTAAATCTTTTAATGCAAAATCACAATTCACTAATTTTAATATATACATAAACGTATGCAATCAGAGCATCGAGCCTGGGTGGAGGTGGGAAGGCTTGAGGCAACACCTGACAGACATGTGGAATCCCAATGCCGGGCATCCAGGGCCAAATTGGTATTCCCCCAGCATGAGGTGCCCAGGATGTTCCAGTCATGCCTATCCACCACCTGGCAATCCAGCCTTTCCTCCTGGCACATGTCCCCCACCCCCATGGCCAAATCCGGGTTTCCCTCCCTGTGGGCCCCATTGTCCTGTGCCACATCCAGGACATCCAGGATGCCGATGGCGACTCTCAGGTCCCCATCATCATCCATACCCACCACCTCCACCTGGCATGTGTTGAATCCCCTGGCTCCAGGCATGATAGGCCCAAGGGACAAGAAGATGTGGAAGAAATTGAAGAAGGCTCATAAAAAGATGCACAAACATCACAAGCATGGTGTTTCCTCTTCCAGCAGTGACTCTGACTGAATACAGGGCCTGAACCCTCCCCTCCAGACTCAACAGTTCTGTTCTCCCATCAAGCTTCAGCTGCAGCGTTGTACTGAGGAAAATTAGCCCTCTGCTCCCCACCCCACTCCCACCTGAGCCTTACCCTGCTGTTCAGCCCTGCCTGGCTAGGGAACATGGAAAGAGGATTGTAATGGGCTGGCTAGCCATGCTTGCCTTCTCCCCGCTTGCTAGATCTTGTAGCTGAAGAGTTTAGCAGAGAAGCTGGTTTTTGAAGATGGTGAAGACAAGTTTAAAATCTGTAAAATGTGATTTTCTTTTCATTTCCTTTTGTAATACTTGTGGTTGAGAGATTCTGTGGAAATACCATGATGATGAAAAACCTGTACATTTTGGTAATGATTGTACACTAGGGTGATTTAGTGGCATATTATTCCCAGCAGGCCTTTATTGATCACAGTGACTGCAAGGCTGTTGGGAAGTAGAGTCCATTTGGTTGATGAACTCTTTTGGAACCTAATCTGTACTCCTTAGTTCAATATGCAGTCTCAGGTCCTACTCTCATTCTCTAACTCTCGAGTCCAAATAAAGCTGTTTTTCATCTCTGTTTAAAAAAAAAAAAAAAGTATGCAATCATCCCCACCACCTAATTCCACAACTTTTTTTTAATCATCCCTAAAAGAGCCCTACCTAAATCCTTAGCAATTGTTCTCCATAATCTCCTTCCTCCTGGCCTAGGCCACCTCTTCTCCATCTTCACCTCTATAGATTTGCCTGAAATAGACATGTCCTGAAACGCTATACAGTATGTAGCCTTTCATGTCTGGCTTCTTTAATTTTGCATGATGTTTTTGAGGTCCATCCATTTGTAACATACATCGGTATTTCTTTCCTTTTATGTCTAAATAGTATTCCACTGAATGGATAAACCACATATTATTTATCTATTCAACTGTTAATGGGCACTTGAATTGTTTATACTTTGAGATATTATGAATATTTGTGTACATGCCTTTGTGAAAACATATGTTTTCAATTCTTTCTTGGATATAATACCTAGGAGTAGAATTGTTGGATCATATGATATGTCTGTGTTTACTTTCTCAGGAACTGCCAAAGTGTTTTCCAAAGATGTTGGCTCTATTTTATGTTACCACCTAGCAATGCATGAGGGTTTCAGTTGCTCCCTATTCTTACCTGCAGTTGATGAGGTCTGTCTTTTTTATTATCACCTTCTAGAGTATATGACGTGGTACCTTGTTGTGACTTTGATTTTTGTGTCTCCAGTAACTAATGATTTTGAAGACCTTTTGGCATGCTTATTAAGTCATTTGTATATCTTCTTTAGAAATATATGTATTCAAATCCTTAGTCCCTTTCTATTTGCTTAACTCAAGGTAATCCAGACTTAATCTATGTTTTACTCTGAGAGTTTCATTATTGTTTGTTTGTTTGTTTGCTTGTTTGCTTGCTTGTTTTGTAGTTTTGGGGATTGGGGCCTCACTTGAGCTATGCCCCCCAGTCCTTTTGTTTTTAATTTGCTTTTCCAATAGGATCTAACTTGTTTTACCAGCACTGACCTTGAACCACAATCTTCATCCTCTGTTTCCTGAGTAGCTGGGATTACAGATGTGTGCACCGTGCTTGGCCTTCCTAGCTTTATCTCTTACATTTCAGTCTATGATTCATTTTGAGTAAATTCTTATACGTACATGGCAAAGGCAGGAGCCCAGCTTCAGTCTTTTGCAAGTATAGATCCAGTGTCTCAGATCCATTTGTTGATTATTCAGTTATTTCCTCCTTAATTGTCTTACCTCCCTTGTTGAAAGTCTTTTGACCAGGAACATCAGTAAATTTCTGAACTCTCAATCCTATGTTATTGATCTTTCTGTCTATACTTAAATTAGTAACATAATGTAACTCTTTTAATCAATTTTGAAATCAGTAAGTGTAAATTATCCTAATTTTTTTTGCCTAATTTGCCTAATTTTGTTTTTTGCCTAATTTTGTTTTTTGCCAGTTTTGAGTCTCTTGTGTTTCTATATGACAACATGTCAATTTCTACAAAGAAAGAAGAAAAGAGAAAGAAAAATAGAGAGGAAGAAAGAAAGAAAGAAGGAAGGAAGGAAGGAAAAAGAAAAGGAAGGGGAAAAAAGAAAGAAGAAAGGGATGGGAGTAGAGAGGAAACTACAAAGGGAGGAGAAAGAGGAAAGAAGGGAAGGAGGGAAGAACTGGGATTTTGATAGGGATTGTATTGAAGCTATGTCAATTTGGGAAGCATTGCCATTTTAATAATACCGTCTTCCAGTCCATGAATATCAATACCTTCTATGTATTGATAGTCCTTGATTTAGTGATAGTTCAACTCATGATTTTTTTTTCTTTTATTCATATGTGCATACAATGTTTGGGTCATTTCTCCCTACTTCCCCCACCCTCTCCCTTCCACTCCCCCCCTCCTCCCCCCGCAACCAGGCAGAAACTATTTTGCCCTTATCTCTGATTTTGTTGAAGAGAGAGTATAGCAATAACAAGAAGGACCAAGGGTTTTTGCTAGTTGAGATAAGAATAGCTATACAGGGAGTTGATTTGCATTGCTTTCCTGTACATGTGTGTTACCTTCTAAATTAATTCTTCTCAAACTAACCTTTTCTCTATTTCCTGGTTCCCTTCTCCTATTGGCCTTTGTCGCTTTAAAGTATCTGCTTTAGTTTTTCTGCATTGAGGACAACAAATGCTATCTAGCTTTTTGGGTGTCTTACCTATCCTCATACGTCCTAAGTGTGCTCTCTCTTTATCATGTGATCAAAGTAAGATTCAGTAGAAACCCTACTCTAAATTTTGTGTTTTGGTCTTTTCCTTCCTTCCTTCTTTCTTTCCTTCCTTCCTTCCTTCCTTCCTTCCTTCCTTCCTTCCTTCCTTCCTTCTTCCTTCCTTTCTTCCTTCCTTCCTTCCTTCCTTTCTCTTTCTTTGTAGAAATTGACATGTTGTCATATAAAAACACAGGGACCCAAAACTGATGCAAACAATCTTGAAAATCTCTCTCCAGGCTGAGTGACAGCACCAGCCCCAGTCAAACCCAATCAGGAGGCAAACAATTGATACTGTACAGTAAAATAGGTTGCTAAACTCTGTTGCTCAATAGGTTAGGTGCACCAGACACACTTTCAATCTATGGTATTTCAATTCACAATGAGTTTATGGGCATGAAACCCCATTACAAGTCCAGAGTATCTGTATTTAGCCTTCATTAATTTCAACAATGTTTAATGTTTCAGCACACAAGTTTTTCATTTCTTTTATTAAAGTTATTACTAAACATTGTATTTTAGACCATTGTAAATGATTTTTTCTTTAATTTTATTTTTAAATTGTTTACTGCTGGGATATAGAAATACAATTGATTCTTATATCTTGGTCTTGTATCTTGAAACTTTGCTAAAAATAGGATTTTTAACTTATTCCTTAGTATTTTCTACATACACAATCATGTCTACAAATAGAGATAGATTTCCTTTTTCATTCTATCGGAATGTACTTCATTTATTTTTCTTGCTTAATTTCCTGATGAGAACTTCTAGTATAATGTTGAATAGAAGTGTGGGAAGCAGACATTCTTGTCTGGGTTCTGATTTTAGGGGAAAGAAGCCAATCTTTAACCACTAAATGTGGTGTTAGTTAGGAGAGTTTCATAGATGTTTTTTATCAAGGTTTGCTACTGGTTTGTTGGCTGTTTCTTACCATGAAATGGTGTTGGATTTGGTCAAATGGTTTTTTTGCATATTGAAATTCTTGTGCAATTTTGTTCTTTATTCTATTAATATGGTGCAATACATTCATTGATTTTTTTATGTATTGAGTCAACTTTGCCATCTCAAGATAAATTCTGCTTTTTCATGTTATATATTCCTATTTATATGCTTCCAAAGTCAACTGCTATTAAACAGAGTTATTTATTTTTGTTAAAGATTTTGAAAGCAATTTTTGGTTTCCTTGATTTTTCTCTGTTGTTTATTTCATTTGTTTCTATTTCAATCTTTAGAATTTCCTCCACTTATTTTGGATTTATTTCTCTCTTCTTTTTCTGCTGCTTCCGATTAAAGTTCAGGTCATTAATTTAATATTTTTTTCTTTTTAAATATAATTACTCACAGTCATTGGCAGTGTGGTATGCAGCTGATTACCACAAAGTTTGATATCACATGGGTTTCATTTTCATTTATCTCAAAATATCTTCTAATTCCTCTTATAACTTCTTTAACACATTATTTTGTTATTAATTTTTTATTCATTACCATATCTAGTCGTGTTTATGCATGTTTACTGTTTACAACAGCAGTTCTTTTTTCTTGGTGTTTCACTTTCTAATGAATGTATCACAATTTTTATCCTTCTACTATTGATGGATATACATTGAGGGTTTTTTAAAAATTTTTCTCTATTCTGAATAAAGCTGCCATGTCTTCTATAAAATTCATTTGTCTTGGATATATTGTTAGGAATGAAATTTCTGGATCAGAGTATGCTTAGTCTTATATAATGTCCTATGAGTCTACTATTCCTATTGAGTGAAACTCAGTATCTTGAATTCTAATAATCAAGATAAGAAGTTACCTATGAATAAAGTATTTGGAAGCTTGCCCAAATCCTTCCAATTTACTACCTAAATATTTGGGGGACATGATGAAATTTTTGTTTTGTTTTATTTTGCTTTCTGCAGTACTGGGGATCAAATCCAAGGCCTTACACATACTATATCCTTAGCCCTTGTTTTCTTGAGAAAGGGTCTTACCAAGTAGCCCAAACTGGCTTCAAATTCATGATTCCCCTGTCTGTCTACACCTCCTGAGCTCTGGGATTACAGGTGTGCACCACCATGTCTGGCTTGCAATTTTTTATATATATGTACATGTAATTGGTCTGCTCTAATAAGAGTATTGGAGTCTGAGAATTAACTTGAAGGTTTTCACTTATTCATTGTGCTCAACTTTTTTAAATAATCAAGTTAATTTCATAAATTTAAATGCACTTTGTACATTTAAGTTTAATATTAGATTAGAAGAAAGTGAATAAAGGAACTTGTATTAGTATGTCAGTTCTAGTTTCTTTTTTAATCATCATACTTCTGAATAATAAAATATTCGTGAACTTAGGGAGTTAATAAAACTATTTAAAGAAGAATGCAAGTGTACTAAAGAAGCATCATAAATATATGTAAAGTAAGTGGATACTATGTTTATAAAAAGTAACATACATAAAAATGTACCTTTAAACACGCTCATAGGATGTATATCTGTGGAAATATGAATTTAAGATTCCCTTTGAAGACCAAGGTGCATTTTAAATCTGAGTTGAAAGCACGCATACAAAGTTCTAGGTTTGTAGCTGAAAATAAAGAGTATGAATGAAGAGGTTTCTAGTGTGGGTTATTTGAAATTTCATCTAGGTTCTATTATAACTGAGCAGATCTCTGGAGATGAGAGCTTATGGAAGAAAACATACAGGGAGACTGACCACAAGTTAAGGTGGTTTTTTGTTGTTGTTGTTCCCCCTGAACTAATTCTTCAGGAAAAGTCTCTAGCTAATCACAAAATCTAAAAGGTTTCTTTTAGTGTGCTCCTTTGTTTTTGACCAGGACAGAGTGTGGGAAAATAACCAAATGTTTCTAGGAAGCAGATCATCTCATGCAGATAAAAAGTTCACATGAATTCACCTTCATATTCCTACATTCTCTTTTTCCCCTTAGGATGATCTTAAAGGTCATGCCTCACATATTCATCAAGAAGTAACATAATTAGCATTTTACTTTGTACTTTATTAATAATTTCAGTGTTTCTCTGCTTGCAAAGCAGGCACTCTACTGCTTGAGCCACACCTCCGGTGTATTTTGTTGTGGTTGTTTTGGAGATGGGGTCTTGCAAACTATCTGCCCAGGCTGGCCTCAAACTAAAATCCTCCCAACTCGCTTCTCAAGTAAGTAGGATTCCAGGCATGAGCCACCAGCGGCAGACTGTCTTTACCATTAGTATCTGGAAATTTTACAGCAACATTAGTATGTTTTACTTTCTAGTTTTTAATCATTGTTTCTTTTTTGTACCATTTTTCTAGATGGTATTTTCAAAGTTACTTTCTAATCTTTTTATTGATTTTAAAAATTATTTCTATCCTCGTGTTGTAATTTTCAAGAAATGTGTTTTGTTCACATATTATTTTTAGCATCTTGCTACTTTAGGGATAAAATAACTCTTGATTAATAAAAGTTTTTAAAGTTTAAAAAAAATAGTTTCAGTGTTTCTCTTTAAAAGATTTTTGAAATTTGCCCGAGATTGTAGCTCATGTTTGTTAGTAAACAAACATGACTTTACTTAGTATAGCAGCTAAGTAAGCTGTATCCTTACCTTTGTTAAATGTTACATTAAATGTATTTTCTGAAAAATTATAGAAAAAGTGAAGAAAAGGAATCAACCCAGAAGTGGCAGAAACTTTAAACATACCTATAGGTATCCCAGCAAGGGTAGCTTTCTAAAATCTTCTTCATACATCCATGGCACAGTTTTCTGTGATAACATGATATGAAAATGGGGCTCATGAACAAGTTTTGATGGTAGTTTTTCTATTCTTAAGATGAATAAATGGCTAGACTTTAAGGCAGACACGATTTATTATTTTATTAATTACCTATTACAGAGATAATACATTTTGTTTGAAAAATATTCTTAATTCCAGTAATTTAACTAAGTATAAAACACTTATCATCTTTTTGCCATATATTTTATTATATCCTTTGCTATATATTTTATTATATCCTTTGCTATGTTTGGATAGGAAGTGTCCTCCAAAAGACTCATACATTAAAGGCTATCAGCTGATGGACTTTTTGGGAAGTGATTAGAGCCTGAGAGTTTTGACCTAATCAGTGAATTAATCCCTTGATAGATTCATAATACGATGAAATTAGTGAGGGTGAGACATAATTGAAGTACATCCCTGGGGACCAGAGGTATATCTTTGTTTGTGCCTGATCCCTTTCTGCCTTTTCTGCTTCCTGTTCACCGTAAGGAATTTCTTGTGCTCCACACCAGGATTTTTAGCCTCACCACAGGCCCAGAAGCAACAGAGCCAAGTGACCATGGACTGAACATTGAAACCATGAGCCAAAATAAATCTTTCTTCCTTTAAGTTGTTTTTGTCAGATATTTTGTCATAGTGATGTGAAGCTAATAGGTCTTTCTTTGTAATTATCAACAACTATATGTTAATATCATTAGGAAACGTCAGAGAAAATAAGAATAATGAAAATTTATATTTGCTTTGAGTATTTTGTGTTTCTAGCCTGTACATGTTTGTACCAGCAAAAACCTGAAGTCAAAAAAATTGATTTCAATCTGTCCTTTTTGGAACTCTAATGCTGTGGAATTATTTTTGATAGAACACTTGTTTTGAAAAGTCTACAACCTTCCAAATTTCAATTTTCCTCAAACAAAAGCCCTATTTTGAAATATACTAAATATTTTCTGAATATTATTACAAACACCAATTTGGCTGGAGCTTAAAGAGGAAGAATTTTTAAGTGATAATTTTGCCAAATAATATCATCCAAAAAGTTAATTATTATTGTGCATAAATGATATTCTTTTTGTTTCTAAACATCTTGCTCTAAGGAGTTTATAAAAACTCAAAGCTGAAAAGAGAGTGTTCATCTAGCTCAATTATCACTTATTATTGGTATATAATAATCTAATCTTGGCTTCCACACCCCCAGTAATAAGGAACTTCCTATTTATCATTTATATTTGTACTGCTCTTTCCAACTGAAAAACTTGAAGATTGGGCAGAGCTTCCATTTTAAAATTATGAAGCAGTATTACTTCCCAAAGCATGAAGCCTGAATTTTAGAGAGAAACAAATTTGGCACAACTTAAATAATTTTTGAGTATTTAAAAGTTTCTCACATTTAAAATATTTTTCTAATACTTAAAAACATACAATTTTTAAATATTAGAAAGGGAAATATATATTATTGAACACCTAGTATGTGTCAACAAGTATAAATAGATAACAAATAACAAACACATTGACATAGATCCTTGTGTTACTGTGTTTAGTAAAATATTTTTTTTTTCTAGGTAAACTAACCCAATGGTTTTTGTTTTTTTTTTTTTGTATGTTAAAAACTAAGGAAAAACTGTTTTCTGGAAAAACAAAGATTTGTAACAATCTGGATGTGTACCTAAGAAAATAAACTACTCTATGAAATGAGGGAAAAATGATTATTTTTTAATGGTTGCTTATTCCTCTGAAAGCAGGAGAAAATAAAAACTATGATTATAGTATATTTTTCATCTTAAACTTCAAATTATTATTTTAAAGAGATGTTTATTTCTCAAGTATCAATTTAGAGTTTTCTATGCTGATGCATATGTATTTTATTTGTTTATTATATATAAATATATAATATATATCATATTTATGGCCTATAAACAAGCAATAAATAAATATAGATTATATATGTATAATTACCATGAAAAATATAAGCCTGGTTTTCACCTTCAGCTAGAGAAAAATTGACTTTGAGGAAAATATTGACACCAGGTTAATACATTCTGATAAGAATCTTACATTTCGTATATCCTCCACATTATGAAGAAATAATAAAGGTTTCTTCTAAGTGTAGTAGGAGTTACCATGGCTCATCTTCCAGAAAATAGTGAAATTCTGGATTGGATTTAAGGATTTGGTATTAGGATAAGCAGACAACATCATCTCATCTGAAGGTCATGTGGAGTTAAGGGATTGATTTTAAAATTGGTAAGATTACCTCAGACCTGCCCTCCTGGGACTGGGAAGGTGATCCCTGAAACATGATAACAGTCCAGGAGCAAAGGTGAAAGCTTGAGGTCTGCCACAGAGAGGCAAGCCAGGTAAAGGGGCCTCCAATGGAAGAATCCTGTCATAGGATTTGGTCTTGGGCATTTGAGTAGTTAATTGAGTTCTTAGTAGTTAATTTCAGGTTTTGGGTTTATTTTTAACTGATGAAATTTTCATCCATTTCCCATAGTCTCCAATAATGCCTCATTAAAAGTTGTAGTTTCCAGAGCCAGCTCTATATCTCAGGCTTGTCATGATGCTTCACAAAGGAAAGGAATAGCAGCCAGATGGAAGCTGTGTCATGGCAGGGATGGCTCAAGGGACAGAAGAGCAGACATAACCTAAGAAAACAGCACTTTGAGTGGGGCTCTGGAACATCCATACTTACTGGATTCCCCAAAAATCTTCATAGTAAAGACATGGAATTATGCTGTCTAACACTGAACACCTATTGTCAAGTGGAAATATAATTCAAACTATACAATTTATACATAAAAGAGAATAGCAAGGGTTTAGTAACTTATATTAGACTGAAATTACACATAACTTGCATATTTTCTAGTAGTAAGTTATCATAAACAACCCTTTAAAGTACATATTTAATTTTTGTTTTGTAAATTAGGAACTGAGGTTTTGAAAAACTAAGTTCTGTCACAAATCCAATATGGCTTCTGAATATGAACTCCAAATTTTAGGTTGAGTTATGTGACTGCAAACCTTTTGTTTTGTTTTTAGGGAAGCATACTGCTTTCCCTAAACATGAAACTGCTACATTAAAAAGCCATTAATCAGACTGGGGATGCAGCTCAGTGGTAGAATATTTGCCTAGCAAGGCCCTGAGTTCCATCCCCAGTGCTAATCAAAAAAATAAAAATAAAAAGCAGTAACAAGTAATTAAGATCCCTATTAATCAAAAGGATTCAGGTGTTTGAGGTGACAAGATTCCTGAGGATGTTATAAAGAAGATCATATATACAAATAGAGACAGAGATATGGAAATTGGACCACACAATTCTAAAATGTTTTAATTATAACTCTTTGGCTCTGTATTAATTATAGGCAACACATTTCTTCAGGAGATAGTAAAACAATTCTAATAGCACATGATTCTTTGACATTTCTATTCCCAAACTTAACAAACTAAAACAAGAAAGTCTGATGATTATTTCAAAGCAGAGGGGGCACTGGGCCTCTGTGACATTCTTTAAGAAAACAAATGGCACCTGGATGAAGCTTCAGTTCTTCCACGACTATTGCAACATCAGCAGTGAGCAACAGGGTCAAATGTGATGGTTTTAATGGCTTCAGTGCAGTGCTGGCATGGAGATATGTAGAGGAGCAGAGGCTAGCACACAACACCGAGGGAAAAGCCCAACTTTCTGCCAAAGTAATGAAAATGTTGAAGGTCTGCCAAGGTTAATTAATAACACAGTGAGAAGACCCTGTTCACCAGTGGTCACTTGGAGGGGAACCAAGGACTGCTTGAGTAGAGCTGGGCAGCCTGCCATACTGGTCATCTCATAGCTACAATCATTGGGTGCAGAAAGTCAACAAAAATATTTTGTCTCAACCTGCTTTCACTAAATGCCTTCCTTTCCTTCATCTAAACACATTACTCAAATATTGAAAACTGAGTCCCCAAATATTCCACATTTGGACCTTAGCTCTGTCAACGGTCTTCCTATTTTGCTTTAATTTTATTTAACCTTGTGTCCTAACCTCTCCAAAAATTCAATTACAGGAGGGGAGAGGATATGGGGATAGGGTCTAGGAGGATGAATAATTTGCAAATGTTGTGTACACACGTAAATGGAAAAATGAGACCTGAAACCACTCCAGGAATGGGGAGCAAGGGCATGCAGGAAAATAACGGAGAGAGTGAATTCAAATATCATGTACTGAAAGAACTTTTGAAAATGCCACAGTGTACCCCCAGCACAACAATAATTTTTAAAAATCTCAATTACAATTTTTTCATATGAATTCTCTCTTAAATGTAAAAGAATACACGGAAGTATTCTTAATTTTTAAATGATAGATACAATGGATGGTCCCCAAACTGTTTACAACTGCTCCTTTCTGTTGCCTTCCTCTACATTAAATAGCCCAGTATTTCCAACCATGTAAAACTTTTCTGTAATAATCTGTCAAGAGTTATTATTTCCACCTTTACATAAAATAAAAAGGCATTTTTTCTGGGAAGGATAATTTCTGAAAACATAAAAATGTCTAAAAGCTTGGCTTTTTATTATTTAGAGATTTACAAATAGATTCTGTGATAAATTATTTAATTTTTTCAGAGTTACATGATCTTCCCAAATTCCAGAAACTTTCTCTAATATGCTGCAGTGGATAAAAATTTTTTAAATGAACTGAAACTTTTGTTGGCCAAAACAAAGGCTGCTAGTTTCCTTAACAGATGAGGAGGAAAAGTATAGAATTCCAATTGCTATCCAACTAAAAAAAGACTTGAAAATGATCTGAAGATAATCAACACATTGGTAAGTCATTTTAGTAACACAAAGGGAAAATTATTTTAAACCTTATTTAAATTATATTTATTAGAAATACTTTGCTAAGCCCTGTTGCATTGATTTTTCTCTTTTAGGGTTTCCCAGTTACCAGTTCTGTAAAATGAGCATGGTGACTCATACCTGTAATCCCAGCTACTCAGAAGGCAGAGATTAGAAGGATCACAGTTTGATAAGTTAACAAGACTCCATTTCAACAAATAAGTCAAGCATGGTGGTACACGTTTGTAACCCTAGCTGATCAGAAGGTATAGATAGGAGGATTGTAGTCTGAGGCTAGGCCCCAATAACAACTTGAGACCGTATCTGAAAAATAACTCAAGCAAAAGGGCTAGGAGTGTGGCTCAAGTGATAGAGTACTTGCCTCCAATATTTAGGCCCTGAGTTCTAACCCTAGTGACTGGGAGAAAAAAAAAAACCCGTGAGGCCTGTATTCAGATTAAACAATTGAGGCACTTAACTTGGCTGCAAAATTCAAGGGATTACTGAGAGACCTGGGAAATAAGATAAAGAATATTTTAATGCAATATTTTTTTAAAAATCAAAATGATTTTTTAAAGGATATTATGAAGAATAAAATATCTATAGTTTAAATAAAGGCAAAATCAGTTAGCTGGTAGGAGCTTAAAAAAATAAAATAGACTAAAATTAGTGACAATTTATAATGAACCAAAAGTATACAATGGAGAGAAGAAAAAGAAAGGATAACACAGCCACTGATAATAGAACCACTTTTAAAAAAGAAAATGCCCTTTGTTTAAAAAAAAAATGCATAGAGAGCTTTTCTGACTGTAGGATAAGATCACTTGGACTATGGCCAGTATAGGATGGAAGAAAGAAAGAGAACCAAACACCTGCTTGACTGAAAGGGAATAATTGTCATGGTCTCGGCCAGACTGAAGGAGAAAGAAAAGAACAAGACTAGAAAGAAGATGAACTAGGTTCCTGGGAAAAAAGACAAAATTCTTTACTAGCAAAAGAGCTTGAAAGAACAGGGCTGTCTACCATGCAGTCTCAAGTGGTTAACTCTGCTGCCTTTGAAGGAACCTCCTGCCTCCAATCACATTACCTATGCCTTCTTGAGTCTGAGAAGTAGGGAAAAGTCAAGGCGCTGACATTTGAGGCAGCATGGTGGGTGAGAAGTGGTACTTGGGAGGAGCAACATCACTTGATCTCAGTCCTGTCTCTCCAGTTTATCAAATCACTTATTAATGTGTTATTGAATGGTTCATTAAAAATTAATAGCTTATTAGCTTTCATTAATTATTAAAGTTAGTTCATATGTCTGTCTTTCCTTCATATTAGAAGAGGCAAGCTAATAAAATAGAATGTGAACACGTGTGTGTGTGTGTGTGTACATATATATAAAATATGTTGAATGAGGCATGTTAAGCTGATTTAAAAAATACAAGAAAAATCAACTGAAAATACTAATATAATTACTTACACTATTTCAGAAAAACCAAATCAATTTAGATCACTTTGATAATATGAATTAGAAATCTTTATGTATATATGTTAGTTAATTGCTTCTACTTCTAGTGAAAAACAAACCAAAGCAAAACTTTATATCAGGATTGGTTTTTTTTGAGTATTACTAGACCCAGATCCAGAAGCTCCTCCCATGGAAAATAAACAGTGTCTGAAAGATGAGTGTTGGTGTTAAAGGCTTAATTCAGAGTCCAAAGAATAATCGGCTTCTCAACCCCAGGGAGTTGAGATATAGGATGGAAATAATGAAGGAGAGAGATAGGCTAATAAAAGAAAGAAAAAATCATGTCTTTTCTGGGAATAGGTGGAGATCTTCCAGGAATTCAGGTACCACCTGAATCACAGCAGCTGAGAGGTATCTTTAGCTTTGATTAGGGAAAATAGTAACTAGTCAAGTCTAGGTCAAATTAACCCTGTATTATGGTTCTGAACAAAACATTTCTCAATGAACAGCATATCTTCTTACAGAGCTGAGTAGAATCTGACCCAAAGGTTAGGGCAGTAAAGATGAAGACAGAGATGCCAAGTTTTTTCATACCACTCCCATCATCTATCAGACATGAGCAGTGAAGAGTCAGTGTTCATAACAAAAGCAGTCTTCAAGCCTCTGCAAAGTAACCTAGCAATTATTACTGTATCCCACAAAGTAGAGGTGTTATCTACAAAAAAGTAGAAAATTAATAATGCATCACACAGCTGCATGACATCCAAAAGTAGTGATTTTGTTTTGTTTTATGTTTTATGAGACAAGGTCTCACTATGTAGCCCCGGCTGGCTGGCTGGACTTGAACTCAAAATCCTCTTGACTCTGCTTTCCAAGAGCTGTACCACCACGGTGGGATAAAGAAAGGATTAATTCAGTGTCTAGAGAATGGAGAAGAAGGAGCTAAGATTTAGGATGGAAATAATTGGGAAGAGAGGCCTTCAAGTCAACTAAGAGCAAGTGAAAATTGAGGGTTTATTTAGATTTTTTTTCTTGTTAACACATAAGAGAGATTGAGAAACAATGTGAAAAGACTGGCTCTGCTCTGAGGCTGCCTGACGTCTGAGTTGATTCTGGGGCTTACCAAGAACATTTCATGGGGTGAGGTTTTGTTCTTGGTAGCAGCATGCTTAGCATGCACGTAGAGAAACTTACATTTTAGAAGATTTAAGATGTACTATAGTGAAAACTTCTCAGTAAAAGGAATTTTTATCTTTTTAATTCATTAATGAAGTTCCAAGCCCTAAGAGCACCATAATAAGAACACTTAACTTGTGATTGTCTCAAGAAATACTTTCATATGTGTAATTGTTTTCCATTTGATTACTCTCTGATTGTTATCATTTTTCATAATTCTGATCTTCTATAATAATGATAAGTAATAAAGATAACAAGAGAAAACAGTCATAAAATGTAATAACAGAAAACCAGTCTTGCCCTGATTTTCATAGTAATCCCTCTACTGATTTATTATCAAACATGATGTTGTAATATCTGACTCTTGAAAAGTCAGAAATATACCTCATTCCAGGCATAGTGCCACTTACCTATAACCTCAACATTCAAGAGGCCGAGGCAGGTGGATCATAGCTCTAAGACCAGCCTAGGCTATATAGCAAGACCTTGTCTCAAAAAAAAAAAAAATAGGAAGGACAGAGGGAGGGAGGAAGAAAGAGAAGGAGGGAGGAAAGAGAAAAGAAATATGCCTCATCATTTCAAAGTCAAGAAAGCCAGAAACCTGTTTCTCTTTGTAAGTGCTGTTTAAAGCATCAACTACTATAACCCAATGAAAGCTTTTTTGAGGTAAATATCATAAAATATTTTGATGCTCTAGAGTGTTTTGTGATAGCTTGTGAAACAGGGACATAGACCCAGCTTCAACTTTCTTCTAGTTTCAGTTCACAAAAATCTTGGGGGGGTGGTGAGAAAAATCCAAAAATTGACTTTGCTACTGTATTTAAATGTTCTACTTGCTTCTCCCAAGATTATCATTAATTTCCCTGTTTCATTATGTATTCTTGAAAACTATGAGCTTCCCAACTGTGACAGTCTACCAGAAAGACATAACAAAACTTTTTAAGCCATTATTGAATATTTAGGTTACTTCCAGTGATTATTTGTATGAACAACACTGTGAAGAAAAACATGTACACAATTTTTTTTTCTGAGGAGCGTTTATTACTCCTTCTACATGGGAGAGACATCAGAAACTTATGGCATCAAAGAACAGGACATTACAAGGTCCTGGGATTTCTTTTATTCTTCTAATGGCATTAAAATGAACTCTTCCAAAGTCCCACCTTGCTTAGTTTTTGCACTATGTATATATATATATATATATACCTCCTCTTTATATATATATATATATACCTCCTCTTTATCAAAAGTCACCAGAAACCTAGTCATGATACTAGAGAAAGGCTAGCCTTGATCAGTTTCATTTGAAAGAGAAGCATGTCCTACACACTGAGGATCACTGAAGGGCACAAAATCAGCACAATATAATATTCACAAGAGCACTCGTGTTTGGAAAAGAGGTAGTAGTACACTGAGGGTTCATTAACATGCCATTTAATGCTTATCCTTTCAATCTTGCAATTCTTCTATCTTTGGGTCTTAATGTTCCTTACGAAATGACAGTGTCAAGGACAATGTGTAGAAATCAGAAGAGGAAGAGTGTGGAACATGTCTTTATTACTTAAAGAAAACTATCAGTGAGATAAGAGAGACTCATCCTGGGGAGTTTCCAAATTTGTTGTTTACCAATTGATTCATCTTAGAAATTGAGCTATAAAACACTAGGGCAGAGTATGGTTTCTGTGACCAAATCTATTCCCCTACCAAGGCAGCCTTACACACTTCCAAAGCTTTATAGGCCTCCTCTAAATGACTCAAGGAATGGGAATTTCACCACTTCTCATGGGAGATTATTTTATGGCCTCTTAAATCTTACCCATTATGAAAGTCTTCCTGATGAAACATTTTTTTTCTTTACTTCAGTTCATTCATTACCCTTAGATAATCCCCTAAAGACCACCTTCACATTCCCTCTTATTTGGGGCTTATACTTCCAATTATCTGCAAACGGCTATTAGGCCCCCACCCCACGCACTTGCACATCTACTCCTCAGCAATTCAGTCAACCTACACACATGTAATTCTTTTAATCTTTCCTCATACATCAAAACCTCCAGCTGCTTAATCATTTTAGCTCCTCTAATAAGCAGTGAATCTGAAGGGGGATTATGGTTTCCTTCTCAAGCTTTTCTCATGTCAGCTGTATCCCTTCTTCTCAACCACATGCCAGATTTCCATATTCCAATAGCCATTCATCAACAGAAATGAGATTTTCCTGGAATGCTGTGTTCTATCGTAAAAAAAAAAAAAAAGGTGGGGGGGGACGATCCCTCATACCCATAATTCATTTCTAGGGTGAATCAATATTTATACAAACTATAATGAAGAAAAATCTGAAAGAAATCTGGATAGAACTACCCTAAATTTTCAACCATTGAGAAATTTTTTAACTATAAGTGAGAATTTCAAAATGTTTCCCTTAAACCTGAATTGTGAACTAATAAAAGGGAGTCGGCCACTTTTTGATAAAGGAAGCATTGAAGGAAACTGAAAGAGAACTCCCCTTGGTTCTTTAGTCATTCCTTGAATAATTGGTAGTTTCTGTGGTCCCTCGAGGGACTCATATGCACCACATTCATTGTCTGTAAGATGGATCTCCAAGTAAGCCTCACTCTCATTCTACCTCTTATTTTCTTCTGATTACAGTAAAAGGCAACCTCCTACCACCCCATGAGCATCACAGGCATCTTCAGATTACCAAGAGCCTATCTATCATTCTTCTTAAAAGAAACTTCTCTTTCACCCATCTTCTTGCCCGAACCTCACCCATCCATCAAGATCTGGCTTTGATTCCATTTCCTCCAGAGAAACTTCCTTATCCTCTAAATTCATAATGTTTAATATCCACACCATTAAAATTTGCTCTCTCACATTACTCATTTGTCTCATGTTTAATGGTTTTTACCTCACTATGGATTTGCAGACCTCTTTATGTCATGTTTATCCAATATCTCCCAAAAGAATCAGCACATTTTCCTTCATAAAGTGTTGCTTACAAATATTTCCTGATTGGAACTGCAGTGAGTGAGAACCTCATGAGAAAACTCTCAAGCTTTGAAAAAAAAAAGTGTTCATAAAATGTTACACTGATTTTTAAGTAGAAATAGCTCCATGTTTGAGGTTCAAAACTGTTCTCCTATTCCTCAATTTGTACTATGGAAAAATAATAAGAAATAAAAGTTAATAAACTTAATACATGCATATTTGATCTAGGATATCCAAACTTTACTTTCATGTTTCCTGGAATTGAGTCTATACCCGTTATCACCCACAAAACTGTTTTTTTCTCTTTCTACTTCACTAGTCCGTATTTGTTACCTTTCTCAGGAGTTTCTCTGCATTCCTTTAATCTTTCTTCTTCAAGAATTAAAGATATGAGGACAGTTATCCAAGTTGTTGTAAAACCTAATAGTCACCCATCAACATCATTAGTGATCCACAACATGTAGAAAGGTCACAACAAATCATTTTCATCTACAAAGTACTGTTCGTCATCATTTGCTGTAAAGCTCTGCTTGTGTTATCACTCACTTTTCATCTTTAACCATTGAACAATTAGCCTGGAGTGAAAGTAGACTTTTGTACATGTTGAGGAGATTGGAGAATCACAGGTACAAAGAATAGTCTTGCTTTCAAGTCTGCTTTCCTTCTTCAGTTGTCGTACAGTTCTTAAACGCTTGTATTTCTTGAAGTGACTGCTGACTAAGAATGGCTCTAGGCATCTAAATGACATCTCACACTCTCCAAAAGTAACTCCAAGCCAAGCAAGCTCTGAAAACTCCCACATGTGTAAATAAAAGACCAGGGCCCAAATTTACTCAAGTAAATATCACCGGCAATAATTATAGGCCCAAACGCACTTATGGACCTACTGTCTTCCCACCTAATTGAAAATATAAGCTTGTGCAAGAGCATAAACGATGCTTGCTTCTGGCATGTTCTCAGCATTACTATAAAGAGAGGAACCATTGATACAAACTGGTAAGTCCATGTGGCAAATTTATAGGCACTTAACAGTTAGATATAGGCACTCCAGGAAGGTCTTTGCCTACCCTACTCTCATTCTTACTTCTGATGATCTATTCTTTTTAGCTAAATCTGATTTGATAACCTAAACGTGGTATAGCAAAACAAGCTGGAATTTGGACTGAGACTCAAGTGAAACCCATGTTCCATTTACCCTATTTTGAGCCAGGTACTCTATTTTTCTGAGTCTTTTTTTCCTTCTTCACATAAGAAGGATACTACTGACCTCAGTGATATAGTGGTTAGCATTAAAAGCCTTAGGCTCAGACTCTCTGGATTTGTCTCTCACCATTGGCACTTTTTAGCTGAGTTCCTTTAGGAAAATCATAATATCTTTTATCCTCAGTTTTTTTTCTGTAAAAATATATTAATAATAGTAAAGTTCAAGTGAGAATTAAATGAGATAATTTGCATATACATAATACATACATTGTGTAAAAATGCATTTCATTTGCAATTATCAGGCACAGAAATAGAGATGAATAGCAAAGTAATTAAAATAACATACCAATTTCTAAGAGTACTAGAATTTCAAACACACAGTTTTTAACCATTATATCTTCCATAAATGCACTGTGTCAGACATACTGTTTTAATCATAATAAACATACATAAATATGGTTTTAGGAAAAATTATGAAGTATCTGTTCATTAAGAATATATGTTTTGCAGTTATTAAAATGCCATTATGAATATCCAGGGAGTGATCTACATAATAATGTGTTGGTTTTTCTTAAGAGGTTTTTATTTTGAATTTTGAATTTTAAGTGCACTTCAAAAGGAAATGTAAACTAAGTAATTTTCTTATTGTACTTTCTTGAGTAGTCAATCTAGAATTTTTAAAATGAATGTGAATGCAATAGTCAATGAGAGTAAACTCTAATATATATTATAACTGGAATACAAAAGAAAACTGCTGCTGAAGTCTAAAAACAATTTCACTCTTAAAATCACTAAGCCAAAAGCATAAATATAGTGACTTCTGCTTTTCTTTACTACCATAAAATTGTTTGAAAGGAAACTTTGACCATGTTTCACTTTTGTCAAATCCTCATTTTACCTTGTTTGCCTTAGAAAAAGGAGAGTAGCAGGCAATAGAAAAAGTGTTTTGAAAGAAAATACATACCATAGGAAAAATGTGGCTAGACTCATATGGGTGAAACCACAATTAGAACAATTGTTCTAATTTATAATTTATAATTGACAATTTATAATTGTCAATTTATAAGCAGCTAAATATTTTAAATATATGTTTTAAAAACTCAAAATGATGAAAGTACATTTAATTTTAAAAATGAAAATACCATTAATTTTAAAATTAAAAATATCATTCAAAGGAACAAAATAGGTCCTCTCAAAAAGTATTTGACTTAATGGGACATGGTGTCACATGCCTGTAATCCCTCACTAAAGACATTGAGGTGGGAGGAACAAGAGTTTGAGGCCAGACTGTGTTACAGAGAGAGACTCTGTCTCAAAAAACAAACAAAAAATCTGACTTAGAATTAGATACTAGACAATAAACTTTTATAAATAAGAATGTCCCTACTTAAATAAGTAGAAAGATATACATTGCTATCATCTTAAATATCAATTCTTCATCACTGAAAAGTACATTTTATTTTCTTCAATTGACACATAATAGTTGTACATACTCCTGGCATCCAGTGTGATATTTCAACACATGTTTACAATGTGTAATAATTAGATTGGGGAATAAGCATAGCCATTACCTCAAACATTTATCATTTCTTAGTGTTGAGAAAATTCAAAATTCTCTCTACTAGCTATTTTGAAATATATAATCTTATTTTATCAACCCAACTTCAAGAAGTCATCTTCAGTTTAAAGGGGTATTTGGATTTCCATCATCCATGCACATTTCCTCCATTACAACCCACTTAGTTTTTTGCCTCATCACACAGTTCTACAACTTAGAACTGAACAGGCATAACTTTACTTAGAATTTAATCCTTTTATTTCTTGGACACACTGACTCACTTCCTTAGTATAAGTTTTTATTCCACAAACTTTCAGTAAAACTGGATTTCAAATAATAAACACAGGAAAAAGAAGAGATAACGGACATAAAGATTAGTCCTTAAAACCAACTGGTTCTCTCCTCTAACTCAATGTGAAAACTAAAAGTAAGTTTGACCCCGGAATTGTTTATGTGCTAGTAGATAAGAATTATTTAAATATAAAATATATAAGAAGACATGTTAAGCACACTAAATACACAAATATGTATGATGATATCTTCACAAATTCTTTTAAGCACAGAGAGAATAAATGCTGAGCAAAAAGGGTCGAGCACAGTGGTGCACGCATATAATCCCAGTGGGAAGCAAAGGTAGGCTGGCTCCAGGTAAAGACAGAAGACCCTATCTAAAAAAAATTACTACAACAAAAAGGACTGAGGGCATGGCTCAGGTGGTAGAGCACCTGCCTAGCAAGCCAAGGCCCTGCCCTGAGTTCAAACTTCAGAAGAAAGAAAGAAAGGAGGGAGGGAGGGAAAAAAGGAGAAAAAGAAAAACATTGTGGTGCAGAATTTCATTCTTTTCTTTAAAAAAATGTGGTTTGGATTTGCATGCTAAGATTAAATTAGAAATAACTAATCAGTATTTAAGCTTACATATAAAGAACATTTACTAATCTCAAATCAGTCAAATAAACCATTCTTTTATTTTAGTTGCTGTTTTCATACTACTTCATTCAGTTAATCAGTCATCTAGTCAGCCAGGACTGGAAAATCATATAATGAAAGCCAAAGTATCACTAGAAACTCACTCTTCTCAGAAGGTATTATTTTATACAGGTAGGTAAAGAATGAAATTGTGCCAGGAGTAGTCTAGATTTTCACCCCTTCTCATGTTGGCCAAAGCTGTGGAACTTTGTATAATGATGGAAGTATTCCATATCTGTGTAATTCGAATGAGAACTCAAAATGTAGCTAGTGTGACAAAGGAACTCACTTTTTAATTTTATTAAATTTTGATGTCTTGAAGATAAAATTGAAAACTGGAAGTATTTCATTTTTAATGACCCAACCATTGTCAGAACTTCTATTTCATAGACTAAAATGTCATTATTAATAACTCCAAAATACAATTTATCTACCATGTAGTGGCAGAATCTCTTCAATATAGAAGTACATAAAATTTTAAAATCCTTTATTTGCTATTACTGTAAGTCAAATCAATTTACAATGACATGATATCATTGCTCATTTCAAATGCCACCACAATTCTAGGATTAGAATTCTAGGATTTCCAAGAAAAGATAAAATCTAGGCAGCTGGGAGAAACTATCTCAGCTTGCTTGCAACTGTCTTTTGAACCAAAGCCCACAGTTTATTTGACCTTAACATAATTTCCCAATCATTGAACAACACTGAATTGCCCTGTTGTTGAATTAACATAATTTGCGCATTAGTAGGGTTTTCTCCCTCCCTGAGATTTCCGTAAATTCATGCGTCATTGGGCTGCTTGGGTGATGCTTAAAAAGAAAAAAAAAATCCACATCCCTCCTGATCAGTTTGCAATGTTTTATTGTTGAGACAGCTCATGATGGAGGAATTGGTAGGCTTCATAGTTTGTTTTAAATAAGCATAAAATCTTAATATGAAAACTAACCTAGTGAAAGTAAAATTTTCTTCTGTGTTTTTCAACCTGAAATGAGGACACTTACAAAATGAGTGAAAATACTCTAATGGGTGAAAATTATTCATCAACAGGTCATATCTTGGTGGAGCAGAGCTGCATTCATGTATAAGTTGAGTAGGGTTGTTTGTTTTTCTATGGTAGGCAAGAATTGGAATTTTTTTGTTTTGCCACATATACTGGTTTCATGGTTTTATGAAATGTTAATAATACATACACACTGTCAATGATATCCACAAACTCACAGTTGACAAACAGTATAATGTTCTGAATGGTACCATTTGATAACTCAGCACAATTATAATTTTGCTTCCCCATTCTGTGGAGCATGAACCAAATCTCAGTCAACTGGAGTAGCTCCCATTCTTTTCCAGGCATAAAGCCGAGGTGAATACACAGCACCAATGCCTGGGAAGGGGATGTCATCTGGGCTTTGATATCAACCATCTGCTAAGGTATTTACTGTAATGTCCATTGCCCCAGCTGGAACCTATTCATCAGTCCATTCACATTTTGAGGTGGTATCATTCCACCGTAGCACCACCCTTGATCATGTCCTGGCATGCCAGCCTGCCTGTCCTTCGGGAATCTCTACCAGGCTCTCTATGGCTCTGTGTGCTTCTACCATACCCATTCCACAGCCTGCCTCCCTCTGGGGTCTTGCCACCTACAATGAGTCCCCTGTGCATTAAAAGCCCACAGAACTATCTGATGCCTTCCCAAATCCCCATTGATCTGGAGCACAGAGCTTCTCTTTCCAAGATCTACCAAAGTTTCTTCTCAAAACACTTCTGTTTGTTCTCTCCTTCCACTCCCAAGTCCAGAGAAATGGTGTCTGGTTTATGAGCAAATCCCTCTTTCTTCACATCTTTAATCTTTCTGACTGTTTCTCAAATCTCTGCTCTCTTATGGCTTAGGCTTTTGGAAACTAAAGTCAAAAAGACTTCTATCTGTGGCATCCCAGAGACCATGAGCAGTAAGTAGTCTACTTAAATTCAGATTGAGGTACTACGTCTTCTGAACTATCAGAAGAAAGAAAAATAATAGTCAATATAATAATTTTTGAAATCATATGTTTCTAACTGCAGGGTGGAAGAAAGAAGACAAGATTATACTTAGGTACCTACAACAGATGAGGGTAAAGACAGATGGTCGCTGTGCTCACAGTTTCCTCAAGTTGTCTTCCATCTTGGATCCATTTTTCTGGGTTGTGAGATGATAAAACAAGGCCTTAAGGCTGATCGTAAGTGGTCCTGCTTTCTATACGACAAAGGAACACCAATAAAGAATCTTTGCTGTCTTCAAAAAGCTAAGCCATTCTAAGTTTAGTATTTTTTAAAAAGTGGTTTTTACCTGCTTTTCTGTGGGGTACAGCTTGGGGGGGCAAGCTGTTTTGCAACTGTAGCCCTCACTTAGGTCTCTCTGTTCTTTTTACCTTTCAGTGTGCTGGGGAAAAACATCTACCTCCATGTTCTATGAGTCTCCTTCCCTCAAAATCTGTTATCAGCCTTCTTTCTGGGAAGTTCTGTATTCATTAAATCAACAAACATTTATTAATCTTCTCCTTGTGCATGACAGACATTAATGATATTAAGAAATGAAAATGATAGTCTTTTATCAAGAAGAATTTACAACCCCACACTAGAAATTTACAGCTGCTTTTCTTCTCTTTCTTTCCTTTACTTCTCCACATACTATATTTGTATATTATAAATATTTTATAAATTTTTTTTCTTTTTCATTATATTGTTGCTGCACTGAGGGTACATTGTGGCATTTACAAAAGTTCTTACAATGTATTGTAATTGAATTCACCCCCTCCCACTCCATCATGCTTCTTTATTCCCACCTCCCCCATTTCCTGGAATAGTTTCAACAGGTCTCATTTTTCCATTTTCATACATGAGTACGTAATATTTCCACTATATTCAGCCTCCTTCACTCTTTCCTTGTATCCTCCCCTTCCCACTGGTGCCAACCCCCAGACAGGAGCTGTTTTACCTTCTTGTTCTCCATTTTTTGAAAAAAAAGGTATTTTTATTTGTTTAAGATAGCTCTGCAGGGAGTTTCCTTGTGACATTTCCATGAATATATGTATTATAACTTGAATTGGTTCATGCCTTCTATAAGCAATATTATGAAAAATGGGTCATGTTAAAGGGCAGTCACTAACAGGAAAGGGAGAGTAAAAGAAGGAAGCTAAGAAGGTGAATATGGGTTATGTCTTCCTATACAAAAATGAATATAGAATTTTTAAATCTGTTAAAATTATTTATAATAATTCTATATCATAAGTACTTCTAAGATGCAGAAATTTATTTTTTTCTACCTCTGCAATACAGTATCCATTTAAAAAATGTTACTTATCAACTGCATTATCAATACTTTTGCTGGATGATATACACTGTTGCTAGAAAAGTACAGTTTCAAAATCCAACATACAATAGTGAATAGTTAATCTCCTGATCCAAAAGATAAATTTAAAAATTCATTACAGGGGAAGAGGATGTAACTCAGTGGTAGACACTTGCCTAGCAAGTGTGAGGCTGTGGGTTTGAACCCTATACATATATTATATGTGTTATAATTACATTTATAAATGCTTTCTCCTATGACAGCTTACTTAGTAAAAATAAGTTTTAAAACAAAGCCCAAACTTTCTAATATTGTTATTCACTATGATTTTATTGAATATTTTCACTACTCCCTTTTTGTCCATAAAGCATAGTATTTGCCACTTTCATATATCAAGTTAAAATTGTAGTGAAGGTCATTTTCCAAGGTCATTAGTTGGTGTGTATTGACATAAGTGGTGCTTACATACCTATAGGTTTGTTCATATTATTAATTCAAATGTTGAAACAATTACATATCTTCACATGCACAAAACATTAATATCTGTTCTTATTTTGTTGTTAATTAAGTAAGACATCAAGACTATTTTTACACACATGTTTTGGGAAAAATCTGGCCCAACAATCTAGCAATTCTTTTTCAACTCATTCTTATAACATGAGAAGTGAGGATAACAGACAAAGTTTAAATATATCTATAAGCACAAATTTTAGTATTCTTACTTCACTAATATACTCATGTTCTTAAAATATTTCTAGCTAACTACTGACACTGTGCTGCATGACAATTTTCTAGTTTGGCTTAAAGTTTTTACTCAGCCAATCTTTTGGGAAAATGCACATGTCATGGTTTATTCACTTTGGAAATTATTCTGGAGTGAAGAGTGACCTCCAAAATAAAGCCTGTTTTAGCCACACATAATATTTTCCCCAAAAGTGCCTATAAAGTCTACTAAAATAAGAAAGTGCTCATTATTTTTGATAAACAGTGAAGACTGGAAATTCATATTTCACTTTAATACCAGAAGTGTGGAGCTGAGATACAGTAGCAGGCTTTTTCTGAGCAGCATAATGGCCTATTATTTTAGGAATTACTATTTACTTTGTGTCTGTAGCTTAACCCTGAGTAAATTCTACCTTTCTCCTTTTGCTAGTTAACTGGGGGAAAAAAATTACCTCAAACTCCACCAAGTGTCAAAGTTGCCTTAAAATATTGGTATTTAAAGGAGATATAATACCAATAAGTCTGAGGCGATTAAAAGTTCTGAGTGAAGATATACAGGACTGTGTTATGTAGCTTTTGACAGAAATCTTAAATTAGTACAGCAACACAGATGGCATAACTTTCCCATAGAGTACAAGGACAAACTGTTGCCAAACCCTTAGCTTGTAACGATGCCACTGAGTAAGTACTGGTGAAATAAAGGGGCAAAGAGTAGATGAGTTTCTCCAATTCTGATTTTTTTCTGGTCAGAACTTTGAAGTTTTTAAAGCTTTGTTCTCTTCCTCTCTGCCAGGCCAATAAAAAGAATTATTATTACAACCACATTTGTGTCTCTTGGATTTTATTTTTGGCTAATGCAAGCACTTTTACAACATGATCTTGGTTAAAGGAGCAATTAGAATTAAGGAGCCTTATCCAACAATTACAGCACTTATTGCAATTATTATAGTAACCAAGTAAGTTGACCGCTTACTGAGTTACCCAACGCTACATTTTTATTTTGCTTTTAAAGTTATCAAAAGTCTGATGCTGGAGGTTCCTAATGACTGTGGTAGCCAGATTTGAAGTCTGAAGCCTTGTCTGCCACAGTTAGCCATCAAAGGAGGCCTGTCCCACCAAGCTCTCTATTTTCACAACAGGATATCTGGTTTCTTTTATGAGGATACAGCTATGTTAATTTGGTTTAGTGGTTTGTTGGAGGTAAGCAGGCTCTTCACAGCACAAACACCAAAATCCCCTTAAAGCAGTTCCTCGTTAATAGCCGGGGTCTGATTGGCAGATTTGCATTGTAAAGTGTGATTTGGTTGGATAAATATGTTTAGTCTAGTAAGCACTTTAGTGATTGAGTGTCTGTTAATGGATAAAGGTGGATTATGGTGAAACCTCTACAGGCTGTCATTGGGCACTTAGCATTGTGAGATGTCAAGGGCAATGAAAAACAAACTGACACTACAGAACAGCTGAAGTGCTATAAAATGTTTAAAATTCTTGGTGCTAATATTGGATTTTAAGTTTTAAATATTAATTTCAATAGAGGAGAAAGACCAGCAAATTAGATGGCAAGGCTTTTGAACCCTAGCAGTGACAAAGTAGAAATGTCCTGTACACATTCTTAAAAACTGGGCCTCTTTCATTAGAATCAAAAGTCAGAGAAAACTGGTACAAAATTTCAGAATACTTAGTTGATATCCAAGAATGCATCCAGAACTCCAGCTAAAATCTTTGTATCTGAGTAACTTGCAAACAGAACAGGGATCAAAGAGAGAAAAAAATGCTAAAGAATGTTGACATGTCTATTCATATATAAACATGCATGCACATGGTATTTTATACTTTTTTTGGAAAAATACACTGTTGAAAGAATTAAGGATACCAATACCCCTCTCCCTCCCATCTCCAGCATCTGGAAATGAAGACTTTTCCATTTCTTTCATTTGTAAAAGGGTACTGGGATTCTTCATGAAAGCCACCAGAAAATGTCACTTTTTTCTTCTTCTCAGGTGAACATGCAAGGGTATTTTTATGAGGTGAAAATATCAGCTTACTTTAAGGATCTAAATGGTATTTTAACATCCCAGGCACAGTGGAAAGAGGGTGGTGTTGGAACGTCTGCTTCTACCCAGTCATGAAATGCTTAAGATTTCAGGAACTATTATATTTTTAAAGATTGGCTTTTCAACTAAAGACAAACATATTTCAACCACTTTCTTCTAGACATTTCCAGAGGCTTCTAATGGTTCATTGATTTTTTTATTTATTAGCATCAAGGTCTCAGGCTTTTTATCAGAACACTAAGGCTCATGGCTTTATGATTCCAAGTGATCATCCATTCATCTTGAGCCACTGTTGTCTACTGAGTGAAGAGGCATCAGAAATAGGAACTAGTAATGATACTCTGTGAAACTAAATTTAGATGAAACTGAATCTTAAAGACAAGTAAAAGGGATTTCTTAAATTCCTTTACCTTCCTCTTTAATATATCAAGAGGCAGTCCTAGTACCCTTAACCATAGCATTTCATATAAAAGAAAATAAGTAAAACTAGACAGGGAAATGATAAGGAAGCCCACACATACTCATCTCAGAAGATGAAGGGACAAATCTCTGAAAGTCTGAGCTCTTAGGAGTCAACCAAGTAGAATTAAGCTAAGACAACTTATTAAACTTTTGCATCTCACTAAATTTACCATGAGGTTAAAATTTCATATGTCTTTTCCAAGCATTTGTAAAATCAATTCCTCTGCAATTTATTCTTCAACTGCATAAATCTATAGATATTTTCATTTATTACTTACTCAACAAATCCTTATGGAGCATCTGTCACATACAGGATCCTGGGGCTGCAGCAGTGAATAAGTATAGACAAGGTTCTTGCCCTCAATTTCCTTACATTCTAGTTGCAGAGGAACAAAACAAGTAAGTAAAATTTCTTATGTTTTAGAAAGAAAAATAAGAAAATTGCCATTTCCTAGTCCTTGTTCTCTGTCTTTCCATCATCTCCAGTTCATTTTCTCTGCCATTAGACTGTTTCTCAACAACTTCCAACCTTGTTTCTCAACAATTTCCAGATCCAGTCACTTTCTTTTTCAAGACCTGCAAAAGACAGATTGCTCAATGGTCGCTTGCAGCTCTCCAACTTCCTGTGTAACCTATTCCTGGACATCAAACCTGCCCCCTCATCATGGCAACTCTGTTTTAAGTGCCACTACGTGCTATTTCTCTGTCCATTCATCCAGGAATACACACTCCTCCTTCTCCTTTTCCTTATTTTTCATAATACTACCCTTTTATTAAGATTCAACCATTTTCCTGCATGCCTTGTTCCACTAAATACTCAAATCACACTGGTATACTCTTTCTCTGATTTATTAAAGTACAATAAAAGAGAAAGAAAATGAATTAATCTGAGTCTTCAGTTTTCTGGTATTACAGATAAATATTATTCCAACAGACACTAAACAAAGATCAGATGAAAGACTACAGACTAGAGAGGTTGTAGCCAGGAATATATTACACAAACTTGGACAGATCATAACCTCTGTGGATACTAGCATGATGGGTGGTGTTGAGAGTTAATATGACAGTGATAAAATCAATTCATTGTTATTAATGAAAATTAACAGTTACATATAGCTAGGTCCCAAACTTAGGTTTTCAAGTAGCATAATTTTCTTTATTGTTATGCCATAAAGCATTTCTATTTTGAGTTCCCATTGGCTGAATAGAGGAAAATAGAAAAACTGTAAATAGCCCTAAAGCACAAGTATTTTAAAGTTTAAAGTTTCTCCCTGGCACCCAAACCCTAGAATCATGTCTAAGTCCTAAGAGCTTCTAAAACACTGAGAGTTGTTTGGGGGAGGGGGGTACAGAATGTCCCATACTTGTACCCAACCTATGCATACTGATACCTTTGAGACATTTCATTGTCGTCTGATTTAGTTCCTGAAAACTACAGATTACAGTTCACTCTCCAAATAACAACCAAAATCTGTCTCAGGAATGCCTGTACTTCTCTTGGGTACATATGAAACATGGAGCTCTTCACACCTCATAGGTGCACAGGGAAACCTGCTTACGATTTCTCTGTATAAACACTTTGATGCAGTCATGACTGCCCTACTGTCCTTATGCCATGCTGGCAAGAGAATTTGTCTTCCTACTTCCAGCTAAGCAAAACATAGATCCCTTCTAGATTATATCCCATAATCCCACACAGTTGAGTTGTGGTGAGGCAATTCATATCCTTAGTTTTCTTGCTTATATTCTAATTTTCTTTTTTACTCTCTGATGGAATCTTTGGCCAGAAAGAGGTAAAATTGGATCTGATGAATCATATTCCGTACAAAGGAACACAGAATGACAAAATCATCAGAAAAAAAACACATCTGTTAATCTACCAACATATTGTTTAATGACAAATTGATGCTCATGTCAACTATAGTCTGCATATGACTCTACAATGATGTCAATTTAAGGATGTCAATACTTGGCATTAACATCATATAGCTAATGGGCAATTATAAGGTGCCCATAAATTCTCCAGCCCTATTCTTACTTGCCATATCATCCTAGACCAGCTAAGTGCTAATTCCTGCTCTTGCTTCCCTACGATGCTACAAAGAATAACAAATAGGCTTTGAATAGTTTTTTTTTGCCTACCTTTGATTTTGAACCCAGAGCCAAAGAAGATTTAGAACAAGAATTGTGCCAAAGTAATATTATTGGACATGGGTCACACACTCAGGGGAAAACACATACAGGAGGAATAGGGAAAGATAGGAAACCCAAAACTTGAAAGTGTTTGATGTGCCCACAGTAGAGGAGCTAATATAGTAATTTTAAACTGACAGAGGTCACTATGGGAAGGGACCAGGAAGTAGTAAAGAGGTCTGGTAGAGATGAATCAACTTGGGTTGTAATACACATGTACATGGAAGCAATGCTAAGAATCTCTCTGTATAGCTATCCTTATCTCAAGCTAGCAAAAATGTTATGTCTTTCTTATTATTGCTTATGTGTTCTCTTCAACAAAGTTGGAGAAGAGGGCAAAACAGGTTCTGCCTCGAAGGGAGGGGTATAGGGGAGAGAGGGAGGGGGCAGAGGGCAGGGGGAAGAGATGGCCCAAACAATGTATATACATATGAATAAATGAGTAAATAAACCAAAAAAAAAAAGAATTGTGCACAGAGTGAGTGTACAGTGGAGTAAAATAGTACACATCTGGAAAAGAGCAAAGGTTAAAGAGTTGTACAGACCCAAGTGGTAATCTCAGAGTTGCAAATTCGTAGCTGTGTTCGTTTTTTATTGATGAATAACAAAGTACACAAGTTTAGCATCTTACTTATTTACTTATCTCACAGTGATGTACATTATTAGTTTGGGTATGTTGATGACTGGGTTATGAGCTCAGGGTCACACAAGTCTGAAATCAAGGTGTCAAACAGACCTAGATTCTCCCCTGAAGGTCAGAGTCCTCCTCCAAATTCATTCAAGTTATTGACAATATTCTTTTCCCTATGGCTTGTTTGCCTGAAGTCCTTGGGGTTTTGTCTTTGTTGTTTATTTTGTTTGCCTGCTGTTGGTTGGGAGTACACTCAGAATCTGGAAGCTACCCTCAGGTTCTTGGTATGTGGCTCGCTCTATAAGATCTTTCACCCTCTTGTAGTTCTAGGGCTCTCCTTCTGGAAGAATCCATTCCCTCCTAAGGGCTCATCTGACCAGATGAGATCATTTGCCTCATGATTTACTGAAAATGAACAGATTAAGGATCTTAATATATCTGCAAAATCAATCCCTTCTGCCATACAATTTACCATAATTGTAGGAGTTAGTAGCCTGTAATACTCACAAGTCCTGCTCACACTGAAGGAGAGGTCATTATACAGGGTGCATAAACCACAATAACTGTGTGAACCTGGGTTTTTTTTTTAACCTCTCTCTGCCTGTGTCCTTCTCTATAAAATAAGATCAATAATGGTCTCGAATCCAGACAACATTAGAAGTATAAAATATATATTGCTTAGTTTGGTGCCAATGGACCAAATAAACACACTAAATATCTGTAATTGCTATTGTTAATATATGATAGAATAACTAAATGTGAAAAAAAAACAACTTTCTTATCTTAATATCATAAGTACTAATGGACATAATTATGGAGTCCATGGAATGACCTATACACTGAGTGAAAACAACTCGTGGGTTTCATGACTTTTTGTGGGGAGGAAGTAGAATGCTGATAAGTCTGATGCCCTCATCTGACCACCCTACAAGTTCAAATGCTCTCAGAAACTAGGAAGCTAGGCTCTAAACCAGATCAAATGCCATTTTTCATCCAAGTAGCAGAACTTTGAAAACTCTTTTCTGAGGGTCTGTGCTCACCAGGACTTTCTAGAAGTTGCAAACATCAGGGTTAAGTACTGGATTCTCTTCTCTCTCTCTCTCTTTCTGCTCCCTCTAACAAAAGAAAGCTAATATTAAGTGCAAAATCAGAAGCAACAAAAGGTAATTGTTTGAGATTAGATTTTGTTAACTATTTTTGTAAATTCTGATTACATGGAATGTACAAGCAGATGATTTTAAAATACTTTCATTCAATATTACTTAAAATATGGAATTTCAACTTGAGACTATCCCTTAAAAATCTAATGTTTTAATTTATATTACATAAATTCATATAAAAAATAACTGGCATAAAATGGCTACCATCTGAGCTTCCAATGTGACCTGGGTCAGTTTACATTAAATCTTCAAATATCAATTTATAAGTAAAAGAATTTTATAGACCAGCATCAAATTATGTGAGAATTTACACACTGGTATCTTTGCATAAATGATCAATATCTAATTAAGCTCATACTCAAACTACTACCAAAAAATGCTTATAACATTTATATAATATTTCTGACTTGTCTAGATACAAACAAAAGGGTCTTGTCTTTTAAAATCCTTAAAAATAACAAGAAAATCTAGACATTGGCCTGCAAATATATCAAAGGAAGCATAGTTGATGCTGACCTTGAAAAAGATACAGTATCTTGGGTGCAAAATTAGCACTTTGTTACATGTCATTAATGAATGCTAATAATCTCAAAAGATATAAAAATCAATAATCCTGTGATATAATAAAACTGTATTGTGTTTCACTATCTAAAATTAGAAAGTTGTATAAAATTATATAAAACATAGTTGTTAAAGATGGCCCCTACAGTTGCTCCAACCCTATTATGCATAAAAATAAACTAAGACTCATTTCGAAACAATTTTGACTTATATGTCTCATATATAAATGAGGAAGTATGATAATAAATTACTTTAAGATCATAATGGTGGGCCATGCCTGTAATCCCAGCACTTGGGAGGCTGAGGCAGAAGGATGGAGAGTTCAGAGCCAGTCTGGGCTATATAGTGAGACCCAGTCTCAAGAAAACAAAAAAAGTTCCACATCTTAACCAACTACCAACTATCTTGACTCAAGTATTTGCAGATTTTAAATTTCTTCATAAAAGAGATAAAGATTTGCATAAGAAATTGAAAGAAACCTGCAGCCACAACTGATTATGACTGTTTCCCCATCTCTTCATCATGTATTTGCCAATCAGAAAAAATTATTTGAAAGTTGAAACAGTAGCTTATTACTATGTAATTAAAACTTGAAATAATATATAATCGTTCATATGACACAATTTTTAGAGACTTCTATGGAACTATTTTTTTTTCTTAGACTTAGACCATTACATTTAAGAAATGTTTTTCTGCCTCAATTGTAATTCTTCTCAATTACTTCACTGAAAAGGAAAACTATGCATCATTTTACAAGTGTAAACATCTTATGTTCTAAAGAACTGACCAAATGGAAAAAAGAGGTGGTTATTGTCACATCTGTGGACACATACACACACACACACATCAGACTGGATCTTTAAGAAAAAAAAAATAAGTTAAAGTAAGATAGGTAGGTGCTTTGTTCTTTGCCCAAGTCCTGCCTAAAAAGAACTAGAAACACAAAGCCCTGTCCACATATCTGGAGGAAGCAGCTGGAGAGTGAGACAGAGCCTATTCTTCTAAACAAAGAGCACCAACAATTCTGTTTGAGCATGAATATTAGATTTGCTGAGTTCTGCTGACATCACCATGCGAGATAAACATAGGAAGAGTGGGCAGCTTGCTGTTGAAGCAGTTGCCAGAAGAGATAAATGAGCAACAAGAAGCCAGCAAATCCCATGTCCATCTTGACAGTCTTGTAAATGACTAGAGGCACAGCTCAGTGAAGTGTCATCTTAACATCACTAGTCTAAAACAAGTGGATCAACATGAACTCTGAACCTGTGTTGCTTTAGTAGCAAAGGACTAACAGCTGCCTGCATCTGGAAACTGTGAAAATTCTAGACAGCTGTATCATAATAAACAAACTAAAAAAAAATTCCACACAATCTACTGTTCCCTTTACATTCTTGCCCCTTCGCTGGCCTCATTAAGTTATAATCTCACATCTAATTATATTTTATCAGTTTATTATTTCTGCAACTTGAGAATTAAATTGAAAACATATTGAAACAAAAATAAATCTCTAACAGTTGTTCTTTTTCCTTGTTTTGTATTAACAAGTGCATGATTACCAGGACCTGAGTTGTACAGGGCAGTCAGCTTAAACGGTGTGCTTTTGACAGTAAAAGGAGTGGGGTGAGGAGTCTCCAACACGTTGAAGCCGTAGAATATGATTTACCAGCTCTGGAGCTCTGGGGTCTACATTTTCATAAATATAAGTGACAAATTATCAATAAATCACTCTTTGGTTCAGCATAATGCATAATGTTTATTGAAACCTAGTTCCAATAAATATGAGCCGCCCTTTTTAGCCAAAGCATAAGAAACAAAGATGACAGGAATTACAAACAGAAATGAAAAATGGTGAATAAGCCCCTGGCCAGCAATGAACTTTTTTCCTTTCCAATCCAATCTGAGGCCACTGGGTTCTGTGAAGAAATTTTTATATGTGTGTGTACACTTGTCTCAAAATATCATTTAGTTTTCCTTTTGACCTGAATAGTTTACAGAGAAAGGCAGTATGGGTAAGGCTTGACCACTAAAAGGTTCTACTATTTTTTCTTATTCCATATACTTGAGACTCAATGAGATTCCTCTAAAATGACACCAGCATGAATTAAAACCATTACAATACTTCTTGATTTCCTCATGCAGCAATGTCACTATTATTTTTCCAAAATGACCTATAGTTTAAAAAATTCAATGCTTGAACTAAACGTAAGTAAAATTGCCTACTTAAAAAAAAAGATAGAAAGGTGTAAGATCAGATTAACATTGAAAGTAATTGATGATTTGCCTTTTAAAATTTTCATATACATTTCAGCCTTTGTTCTATACATATTTCTGCCATGGGATAAGGAGAACTATTCTTTTATTAGCTATTATTTTTATTCTTAATTTACTGCTTATTGTTCTGACATACTTTGATGCATTTTGTGATTTATCGTCTATGTTCTAAAAGTGAAATTAAGAAGTGTTGCAGATGATGTTGTTATAATGCCCTATAACTTTACAAACTCATTCTGCAGCTGGAAGCAATTGACAAGAGTAGCATTTGACTTGAACAACACTTTAAAAAGTCAACTTGAATCTTAATTGAAATACCCTATATTTCACATTGGATATATGACCCAGTTATAATCTTTTGTTTCCTTTTAGAAAGTAAAAACCAAGCAGCAAAGTAGCACGCTATTTACGAGGTTGTTTAGTATTACAAAACTGCAATATTTACTCTAACAAAGTTTTTTTTAATGTCAACTCTGAAACATACTTCTGTGTTATCTATATAAGAAATTACTAGTGTGCAACCGATGATTATAAGAATATCTTTTTATGTAAAACCAATATAATAAATGATTTTAAGTGAAATTAAATCTAACCTGGACAGTGCATAAAAATAATACTTTTTATCTTTTGTATAGTATAACTTCTTAGCCTGTCTACTATGTCTACTACATAGTAGTAATTTACATAATTATTTCAAACATTTTTCATACTTAAGGGTTTTATGTTTGCTTACATATTTGCAATGCTACAAGTTCTTATTGAAACTGTCTAAAAACTATTATGTTGAAATAATTTTAAATGACGTAGAAAAGATAATAAATTAATAAAAGTTCATTACTTATCAGTAAGAGACTACTATCCTAGCTGTTTCAACCCTCTATACTGTATGAGGTTAGCAAATAAATGAATTTATCATTATTATTACCTACATTTATCAAATGAGACAAATGAACTTGTTCAAGGTGTCATGTGAATAAGTGACAGTACCCAACAAAGAGAAAGAGTTATGTGAAATTTCTCTCATTTTAAGTACTATGTGTGAAGGGTGGAGGTGTACCTCTAGTGATAGAGTAATTGCCCTAAGTTCAAACCCCAGTTCAGAAAAAAAAAAGTACTGTTGTTTATTCCTGAAAGTATACAGTGTACATGACAATCAAGTATTTAAAACTAAATTATATACTAAATGTAAACTATGTATTCAAACAAGTGAATCATTTTATGGCAATAATGTCCTAAATTTATGTGCTTATGAATTTAAATTTCATTTTATCATGTTGAATAATTCAGTACTTTTCAGGCGTCTAGGAACAGAAACACAACTCAAACACATTTAAGCAAAATAGAAACTATCGTTGACTTCTACAGCTACGGAGCTCTTCAGGCTTGCCCAGACAGTGAAGTTCCAACAAGGTCTGCAGTCTTTTATTTCTCCCTTGAATCTCTAATTTTTTCTTTGCTGGTTTCATTCTCAAGCAGGCTGTGTGTTTAGTGGCAAGTCTAAGTTTAAATTGTCCCACAGTAGTCATACATAACAAAAACAAACTTCTTTCTTAGTAGCTCAAGTAAAATTCCCAAAAGATAATCCTCATTAGCCCTGTTGGGTCATGTGCCAATATATGAACCATCACTCTAGCCAGAAGGAGAAAATTCTTTGTCATCCAAGCTTGTGTGCAATGTCAGCCCTCCCCTAAAACTGGAATGGGGTGATTTTCCAAAGGAAAATAGGGGTATTGCAACCAAAAGAAGGAAAGAAAATAGCTGACCAGAAAAAAAAAAACTACAGAACTCCCAGATGCAAGTTCTCTTAAAATGATTTTTAGCTCATTAGAGAAATCTCAGCGTAAATACAACATGTCGTATTGAGTCAGGTAGAGTTCAGTTGCAGGAAAAGAAAATCTGCTCCAGCTAGTTTAAGCAGAAAAGGATTTATTACAGGGTTTTAAAACACACATATTTCTCAAAGCAAACAAAGAGACAGAGTTTCTTTTAAGGTCATAGGAAATATGCTAAGAGAAGGTTAATCTTTTTAGTGTAAAAGGGCTGGTTTTTGTGTAAATATTCCACACTGGGTTTGGAATCCTGCATTTCCTTTTTTTTCTCCTTTTCAGGGTGACCAACTAGTCTGGGTTTACCAGCGACTTTCCCAGTTTTAAAACTAAAAATCTCACATCCTAGGAACCCCTCAGTCCTGGGCACAGAATGGTTAGTCACCTGTCTCCCCTGAACTTTCTAGAAGTGACTCTAAAAAGAATCTATTGACCTAAATCAAAACCTGAAGCTAGGCAAAAGCCATAGAATCCAAGAGGGCAGAATGAGGGCACAGAAAGGTTTACAGAGCTGAGGATGAGAGGGAAGAAAGAGAGGATCCAGAGTGACTAGGCGTCGCTGTGGGGCACATCAGATGTTTCCATGAGGAATCTAGAGACTTCAAGGCTGATGAGGAGTCCGGATCTACTGAAATGGAAACTAAGCCCAAAGACCCATGGCCCATGGATGTGTGTGTGTTGGAAGTCTCAGCCACAACTCAACAGCTGGATGTATTCTAATTCCAGACTTCAAACACGTGATTCCAAACTGACAGGAATATTATGGAACTTACATCTCCTTCCCTTTCAGTATTAAGGGAGAAGTATTAGAAATACATACCTACATCGACACAATTAGAATCATTTCTTATATGCATTACTAAACCTCTCCACCTGTACAGTATAATTGAAACCCTCCAGTCCTCCCCTGTTGGGCATCCCATAGAGGAGAACTCGGACTTCCTCTTCCCATCCCTGGAATGTAGAGTATTTCTATCACTTTGGGAGCCAAAAAAGACCACAGGTAATCCTTACATCTTCCCTGCCAGCATCTAATTTTACTGAACTCCTGAAATTCTTCCCTGGAAGAGGCTGAGATTATTCATCAGAATAATTCAGCAGGCAATAACTAAAAGTAACTTTCATCTGCCTATTAGAAACATAAACTGAATATCGAGGTTCATATCCCCTTAGTGCTCTGCCCTTTGCTCTCTCCTCCAATCTGTGACCTCTGACTGTTCCCCCTCTGTTAAGCACCATGGTCTGCTATGACTTACATACTGGTGACCCCCAACTCATCTCTAATCCACTTGTCTTACTCTGAAGTCTTAAGCTCCTCAGACTGCCAAACCCTGGAGCCTCTTACCTTCAGGCTCACCTGAACTATGTGTGGTCCTTTCTCTAGTTCCTCAAAAGCCCCTGTATTACACAGCTATGAAGCAGGAAGGACATGACTATTTCTCTTCATTTTGGAAGTGATTTATCCAAGGTCACATTTATAGTTATTGAAAGAGCTAATTCTTGATGTCAGGATTCTTCACTCCATTACTCTAGCCTGAGTAAAGTCCGGATCTTATAATAGCCAAAGAATCTTTTTAAAAGAATTCAACTTTACTACTTCCAAATACTTATAATAAAATAAGTTACTTTTCTCACGTATCTGCTTATAAAAAGGATAGTAAGGGCCAGAGGAGTGGCTCAAGTGATAGAACAACTGCCTAGCAAGCACAAGGCCCTGAGTTTAAACTACATTACTGGTAATATTATTTCAAAAATAAATGCAATCTAATTCCACATTATTTTTGTTCTAAAGTCTAGCTAATTTCATGTTACAGTATTATTAACACTGTTAAACACACAAAGTTGGGCAATGGAGGGCAAGGGGGATATGAATAAAGATTTCAGAGAGTTGGCCAAAATTATGGCAGATCTGGTTTATTGGGTTAGAAATGTGTCCTCATAGACTTCCAGGGTCAATCCCAAGCTGCTCCTCCATTCAGCCTTTGTTTTCCAAACATACTAGTATATACTTGTGCTGATGTAGGATGTATTTTTTCCTTCAGTTTTTTCATTTTTTCTGCCAAAGACAACACTTGCTTTACCCTCTGAATTTGGATTAGCAAACTAGTCCACCACGAAGCATATTTTAAGTCAACTCTAAATGCAATTTATTCATGTTCAATAATAGATCACTTAGTTCTGTTAGAAATGCACCCGTCAGTTTCTAAACACTAGTATCTCATAATGTTTATCTAAACTAATATAAATTTCCTACAATAAGAGTCACATGTAAGTTCTTGCATTATCTAAAGGAATGTCAAAACATTTTGGTTTTTTTTTTTTTTTAATATTTGACATTGTCCCCCCTTTATGGGTCTTTAAATGATTTTATGGAACTTCTCCTTAATAGTAAGAATTACACATGGCAAAGATAGATCTGCAAAAGAATATCCCTGTGTGTTTGTCAAGAGCATTTGTAGAGAAAGCTTTTGTCTGCAAGACATGACTATAGGGACTAACTCCTTGACAATAATCACCAGAGCAAAGCCAACACCCTGCTTGACATTATCCAGCTCCTGCACTCTCTAGACTGTGGCAGGTGGTTGTCTGCTCTGGGGATGAAATGGAGTTACCATTTCCAGTTGTTTAGAATACTTAGGGGTTTGTTTTGTTTTGTTTGTTTTGAAAAAGGATCATGCTGTGCAGCCAGACTAGCCTTGAACTCTCAATCCTCCTGCCTCAGCCTCCCCAGTGCTTAGATTACAGCTGAATACCACCACACCTGGCTTGGAACACATAATTTTTCCTCTTACTTTTTCTCAGGAATTATCCTGAGAAAATTATGAAATTAGAAAATTTTGTCTCTGGGATTCCACCTTTTCTTTTGCTCCCTTTCAAAACAATTTGCTTCCTTTCATAAATAGTAGAATTTAAACGGTAAGCGTTCTTAAATGGTAGAATTTAAATGTATACTGGCTCTGACTAGTACACTAAAGCAGAGTAGGGAAATGGGGTCACCAGGTCAAATGCATCACACACTCATGTTTTGCTTCACATATACAGAATATTTTTTTTAATTGAAAGTATTGCCAGCATTCCAAATTTAAGAAATTTCATATGAAAATCCAAGCTTCCAATGACTCTTAATGTTGGAAGTACAGGCCAGCATTTCCTCCTGACAACTAGCTGGAAAAGATTAGTAGCTCTCTTCACACATCTCTTGTTCACCACAAAATTTACCATATTTACATATCAAGTATAGGTATAGGTGTAGGTGAGGTATTGACTGCCATAGGCTTTTGAAGTTTGCTATTTTCACAGCTGATATTTAGCCCAGTGCATACCAGTATGACAAAACTGGTTGCTAAAAGTTGATAATTAACTTATTGCTAGTGATAGTCACTACCCCAAGTTATCTGAACATCATCTCGATTGCCCCAAACTGGGGACCTTCCAAGACTCTTCCATAACCAGCAACTAAAGAGCAAATACTTGCCACAGCCAGGTGCCTCTGGGATTCTAGTCCAGCTATGCCATGCTGCCTTCCTAATGGTAGGCCCCAGTCATAACAGATGTCAAGCCCACCTTGAACCTTTGGTTGATGAAACAGAACATTTGTAAGAAAGAGCTCTAGTATACCCAACCAACGTCACTCAGGTGTCAGACAGCCTAACTCACTGCAATTACATACACTTGTACATAAAATAGCAGTATCCATACAAATCAGAATATTTTAGCCAGTCAATCTTCTTGACTTTTTAAAAATTTTTCTTATATTATATTATAAAGTTGGAATTTAAAAACCTTACTTTCATTTAGAACTTGAGAATGTGCAAAATGCCTTTACATTAATTTACTCATTTCAAAAATGCATGCCAAGATATTCATTTGATCCTCATAGTAACTCACAGTGCCAGACAGAGCACAATTTATACCCATTCACATACAAGTAAATTAAGGCTCAAGAAGGTGAACCGTGTACTCAATATAACATCATCATTGGCAGACTACAACTGGAATCGAATTCTCCTGGATTCCTGTTGTGAGGGAACTTGAGGTTCCTGAACATTCATTACAATACTTTTCATGTGAGAAAATTGTTCTGGTTTGGTCAATGACAAAACTCAGACCTTTCTGCTGAGCTATATATTGTTAATGCAGATGATGAAAAGATACAGGTGGAAGTTTTCTGCATCACAGCCATTACACTTTTGCCCTTAAATCTTTATTTCCTATTATGGAATAGATTACACTGAACTACATTTTTCCCTTTGAGAGAAGTAGAGGGAATTTTTTTCAGTGTCTGTGACACTTACCTTTAGCTCTGTGCATTCTGTACATTTCACATCCTCATTTCAGAATAGATTATGTTAACCTCTAGGTTACATATTTTGTAAGTTACTTGCTGTATGTTGTTTAATTTTTGGTCTAATTTTATCCTGAGTATACCATATTTAGATCAGAACATTTCACTGTTTATATTAATAGCATATCTTTATCTTACTGACATTTTCCTCCAATGGCTTCTTACAGAAAGCATCTCATAAAAATTGTTCAGAGAATCTATTATAAAATAGATTCTCGAACTTACTCAAAATTTACACAAATAGTATAAATTTTTAGCCAGTTATGTTCTGACACCAACAGCCTTTTTAAAATGTAATCAAAGCAATATAAAACTTAACCAAAGTCCTAAAATTACATCACTAACTATTTTCCTAAATGATAGTAAGGATTTTCAGCAAGGAATCTGAAAAAGTTTCTGAATTTAATATCTGGTGTTGATTTAGAATCTTTAAGAATACATGAAATTATTTGGCCTGAAAGACTAAAACAAAGTCAGAATCCAAATGTGATGTTAAGTCCAATTCTCAATATCCTTATTTAATTAAAGTACTAACCTCATTCATAAATGTCAGTAAAAAGCACTTGATAGTAGTTTATAAAATATTCTCATGTTGAAAAAAAATTCTCAAGTTGAACAGCATATTAAAACAATCCTTAAAATGATAATAAACATTGACTCAGTTAATGCTTGATTTTTGTCTTATTTTAAGATAACTGTAAGAAAGAAAAATAATTATGGAAATGGAAACAGCTGCTTGATACCCAGTATTACCATAAATAATAAGGATCATATCCTAACCTTTAGGATAGTAAAGCTGTAAGTCTGACAATGTAAGATCACTAACCCCCTCACACCTATTTTGGGAGGGGCATTCAATAGGTCAAAAGGCAAGGGAGTACAGGGTAAAACTAATGAACAGTTTGGATATGAACCCATTGCTATACATCATTTACTATAAAATAAATTCCTGAACCATAAAAAATGTTGTATAGGATACTTGATGGTATTAAGATAGAAAACCTAGAATGGTAGTGCTCACTGAAGAACTACAGGCAAGAAAAGCAAGGCCTCATGAAGAGTAATAGTGTAGTCTAGCTCTAGAAATAACTGCTCCTTCCACAATAGAAAGGGGTCTGAAGTTGTTGATTTTCCATGAGTAGGGGCCTATCTGCCAGGAAAAAAGGGGAGACTTTACTGAGGGTTTGGTATAGACCTCACTATCTCACCAGAGTTGATCAGTAGCTGTATTTAATAAGATGACCAGATTTGAAGACCTAAAATTGGTAGTTGTCAGTTCACCCTTAGCGAGGGAACCCCATGTTACCGAAATTGTGGAACTTCTGTTGCTACTATTTGGCTCATGAACCCAAGAGTCAGCTCTAAATTTGTTGGAACAGGAGGCTGAGTGACATTGAGTCATCCTGTCCACCTGATTATTGAAATCTTCCTCTGGAATAGAGGAACTTCACCTCCTTTACTAGTCTACAGAGACTACTTATGCATAAATCCTTTCCAGATCTGCTTCCATCAATCCTCCAACCTTCCTCCTGAGCATCTGCCCAATCTGTCAGCCTCTACTTATTAATTCCCATGGGTTAATAACTTTGGCCCTTTCTCCTTCCATGCAAAGTAAGTAGTCAGATACACTGCTTGCTATTTTTCCTATTGGGAGGATTTTTGCTTCCCCTATACCCTTCTGGAACACCTCTGAGGGAGACTGTAGTGCTATAGTGGTCCAATTACAGCAAGTCCTAGCATGTTGTACAAACCCACCTATAAACCAAATGTGGATTTTACCTTTGCATTCAACATATAAATGGGAACTCCTCATAAGACCAGGTGTGGGTTGAGGGTAAAAAAATAGAGCAGCAGAAACAAATGTCAAGATAATTTGATCCACTATGTTGTTGATAAGGTGTTTCAGCACCTTCAGTATCTTCTTGAGCATTCTATCTTGTACACCAGCACCACTTGACAATGGATATCTCTGCAGAAAACAAAATTTCATCATGTTTGGATCAGTGGACAGTTAGGTCCAGTGCTCTTTTGATATCGCTTTGCCAGATATCATGTCCACTAGGAACTAGTAGTAAGTAGTAAGTAATAAGTTGGGAGCTATTACTTAAAAAGGAAAAGGTTTGTTTCAAAACCTCTAAAGTTCGTCACTAGGAGGTTTTCAAAGGGTGCATACAATATTCTGCATGCAACACAGGTATTTTGGGTATTATTGGATCTGCCCAGTCATAAAGCCCAATTCACAGAGTACCTTGTACTATATATCTATAGCTTGGACCAGCTACAGAGTCTACTCTTTTTTGGGGAGTTCCTTTCAAAGCTGACAGATTCAGGGTAAATTATTAAATAGGTTGTGTTTGTCAGCTTTCCACCACTATAACCTGAGATGGTTAACTAAAGAGAAAAGGTTTTTTCTAGCTCACTGTTTTGGAAGTTTTGATCTATGATCAATTGGCCCCACAGTTTTGGGCATGCAGCAAGGCAGCACATCATGGTAAGAACACATTGTGGAGCAAAACTGCTCATCACATGACCAGGAAGCAAACAAAAAAGAGCAAAGATGGGGGCAAGGTCCTACAATCATTTTCAAGGATATGGCCCCAATAACCTAAAGATCACATTAGATCTAACCTCTTAGAGGTTCTATTGCTTCCCAATAGTACTACTCTAGGACCAAGCCTTCAACACATGGGCCTCTGGGGGACATTTAATATCCAAACTATATGTGGGTTAACCCAATGCAAATATGGTGTATGTTGCCACCAGGAGCCCCTTTTTAAGTGGAAAAAAAATAGTGCTCCAGATAGAAATTAATCAACTTCATCGATAAACATATATGTATATGTACATATATGTATGTAAATGCTATTGAAGTGATTTTATATGGTATTTAATACTTCCTTCTTGTCAGGTAAATATAATATATATTAACCTAGTAAAAGTCAAAATTCTATAATTTCCAAATTCTACATTAAGCTCTTATTACATCAGCAACATGAATACTTTAACCATTTTCATTGATCATTTCTCCTGCTTTTGTTATTAGTTATTATTTAAAGAATGATCCATGACATGAAACTAGCAAATGATTAATATGACTTCAACTTGGACAAACTAAAGAAATAAGTGAGCATGCAAACTATTATTGCCTCATGATCTCAATTGTGCATGCCTAAGTTATGATACATATGTACATTATTTTATCTGATGCAAATTCCTTATTACTGAAAAAAATAAAAGGTGAAAAATTTAAAAATCAAAATTATTCAGAAAGATTGTGTATACTAGCAAACATTCAGCCAAACAATTCTCCACTGATTAATGTTATCAAGATTAATGATATCAACCTGTCCTTTTAGGCTGAAGTCACTAGTCCTTTGCTAATGAAAAGAGAATAAATGGCTCCTTTTCCTCAAACCTGGAAGATGTGACATCATACAACATTAAAGTTAACTAAAAAATGAAAGGTCTTAGGTCCCACAATTCTACTACAACTAATCATTTTTGCATATTAATTTCCCAATCTCTGCCCTTATGAATGCATATTTTTTCATTATGCATTCATTCATTCAACAGCATTTACTTAGAGTATACTATATACTGACACTGCTTTAAACAAAGTACAAGTACAATTTTGTATTCGCTTTTTAAACTGAATATGATGATTTATATTTTCTCACATTCCTACCAATCGGTGCTAACTTTTCACACATCATTTTACTAAAATATGAAAGTCATGCTAACTATAAATATTATAAAATACGGATGTAGAATTTTCATCTCTTACCTTCAACAACTGCTCTTTACAAGGCAGTAAAATAAAGTGACAAAGGTTTAGGTTCAAGTTAGGCAGATCTGAGTCTGAATTCTGGATTCACCACTTGCAATGAGAGCTAGAATAAATTAACCTTCCACTTTCTGGAATGGTGATAAGAATATAACCTTTTGCATTGGTTTTGAGAATTAAGACATAACATATACAATGATGCTTAAGATGGTGCCTAGTATGACAGAAACATCACTTGTATTATTTTTATTTATCTCGATTGCATCACCAAACTACCTCCTCACACGTTCTCTCCTCATGAAGCATTTCCTGGCTTGTCTAACTGGATAGCTCTGACCTTCCTCTGAGCTCTCAAGATACTTTGTACTGTCTTTACCACACTTAACCTTTATGCTTTGCTTTCAAAATGCACATGCTTTGTCAGGTTGCACATTCCTTGACAATATCTTGCTAACCTTCATCACTGGTAAAGAGCTTAGTATGATCTTGTACATTAAGTAGATGCTTCACAAATATTTACAAAGCTGAATAACTGTCTGTTGTAGCTCCATTCTGCAGGCAGAAAAATCATGACATGGACAGTTTGTGTACTTTCTGTTAAAATGATTCCAATGTTCAATAGATTTCAATTTTCAGTTAAAAATCATCCATTCCTTTTGCATACTATGCTTAAAATAATTTAGAGACTATTTTCCTACACCATGGCCCATTTTTTCTTGAATAATGTCACTATTTTTCTTTTTAGTTCTTTGTACCACTTGCAACATTTTATCAAGATAAATTTCTGCTTCCTTTGGATTTACCTGGCCCAGTTACAACTATTTTGTGTCCCAAGCAAATAAATGTTTCCATTCGTTTGGTTCCCCAGACAAGTACTGCAACTGTTTTCAAACAATCTATTTTGATATTCTGAATTATTGCTTATCACTTTACTTTTTTATTAAATTTACTTAAGCTGTATTTCTCTCATAAAGTATCATATGCAGGAGAGCAGATTGCTCTCCTGTACTTAAATATAGATGTATTATTTACAATGTTGTTAATTAAACTCATGAATTGGTTTTCACATTCCTTTTATGTATTTATATGAGGGATTTAAAGTGAAAAATTATGCTGGTACAGTAGCTCATGCATGTAACAACAGCCACTCTGAAGGTGGATATTGGAGGACGGCAGGTTGAGGCTAGCCCAAGCAAAGATCAAGACTCCATCTCAATCAATAAGGCTGGGCATAGTGGTGCATGTCTGCCGACCCAGTTATATGAGAGGCATAAACAGGTGGACTGTGGTCCAGGCCGGCCTGGACAAAAAGGCAAGAACTTATTCAGTTATTTAAGAAGTAACTAAAGCAAAAACCTCAGTACCACCAAAGAAAAAGAAAAATGACTCACAGATTTTTAGCATGACTTGAGCCCCAAAAACCTTTGCTTCAAGTCAACATGCTCACTATAAGTAACATCATTATAGAATAATTTAGGAGCATGAAGCAATCTGATTGGCCTCCAGCCATCAGTTTATAAACTTATCAACATAATTCCATTCTTATCTCTAAATTGATGACTATAAATAATGAGTTTAAAATGAAACTATAATTGCATTAACCATGGTTATTCTTGATGAATGAATGAATGCAAAAATTATCACACTACAGAGACACATTAATATTGTCAATCATGTAATTCTATAATACAGTACTTCAGAGCCCTTATGTAGTTGATATAAGACATATTGTGGTAGAAAATTTAATTCAGATCTTTGCAAGGATCTGCAAAACTCTGTTTAAAATGTGTGTGCTCTTGAAAACTTTCAACTCACCTATTTTACAAACTAAAATGAAAATGACCCAACTAGAGAAATAATAGCAAATTATTATTTCTATCTTTCTAAAGCTGGTAAACACCTCTCCCTAATGTAGCTCATGAATACCTTAAGTTTTATAAACTTTCTTTTATCAAATACCACCATTATGATTAAGGATGAAATTATAGCACCAACAAGCACAACACTAATTTTGTGTATTTGCATGGCACTTTGTAATTCTGAAGCTGCTTGTCCACATTATTTCATTTGAAATCATTTTGCCTAATATGTCAGGCCTCATTGGTATTCAAATAACCTTTACTACAGTGTCACTGAGTTCCTAAAAATCCCCTTGTAAATTCTCCAAGCCACATGAAGACACTTGACTCCAATATTCCCAACAGTATCAATTACTACCCTATTGTCCCCCACCACAAACCCTCCCTTCTGTTTTGAGATGCTGTGACTGGGACCCTACAGACAAAGTTTCGGCTTTGCCGGCTGCATTCTTTAGGATTTGCCAATAGGAGGAAAAGAAAGAAGAAATTTGCTTTGGTTTGCATCCTGTCTCTCCACTACTGCCTCAGTAGGAGCCTTCCCCTGGCTTGTGATTCTTGAATCTTTTTCCAACTACATTTATTAGAATGCTACAAATCATGCATAGATTTTTCAACTTTACATATAGTTCGGTACTGTTGCTAAAAATAAGAGAAGCCATGTTCACCTCTATTTCATGTATAAAATGACTCAATGATATTAAGCCACAATTATTTGGTTATTAGAAAGTAGGGTGTTTTTTTTTTTTACAGATCTTACATCTGTACATGATAACTCATGACATATATAAGTGATTGACTGTGTTTTAGGAAATTCATTGTGGGTTTTAGGTAGGAAAGTAACCATTCTAAGTATTCCTATATAATATCATTAAAACACTAAACATTTAGGACACCTTTGTTAAGCCAAAAAGGTCCTGTGCTCCATGTGTGAATGTATTCGAATTTATTTAAGCTGTTTCATCTTGGAGTGTTATAAGTAACTCTGTGAGGGAACAGTCTTTATCATATGTCAATCTGCATTGTTTTTTAATAATTTTGTACAAGCACTGTTGAATGATTGAAGAGGAAGTGTGCATGTTGTTTTGGTTGTTAATGTTAAATTTTCCTGTGTTGAGGCTTATATCACTTTGCACACTTATTTTACCAAAACATCAACAACTGAGTATGGTTTTTGGACTTTGGGACTTTGCCACTTGAGTAAGTGAGAAATTGAATATTCATGTGGTTTTAATTTGCATTTCTCATATTATGAGCCATGAACAACATCTTTTATGTGTTGGGACCATTTGCTTCTTTTTTTGGTGAACTACCTGTATCTTTTATCTATTTTTCTATAGTTTTTCTCTTTTTTCTTAATTCTTAGAAGCATTTTATGCATTTGTCACATTAATCTGTGTTAAGTTTACAATTCACTTCCTTATTACTTCTGAAACCTTTTATGCATTTAGATACCTGACCTGTTTTGATTTCTACCATTTAGTATTATGATAAATGGATATAATGTTATCTTTTTCCATATGCTTATCCAGGTGTCCCAAAGTCACTTACTCAGAATATATTTCCCTCAGTTCTGAGATGTTATCTTTATCAATTCTGTAATTAGTTTGCTTTAGTAGCTTTTTATCTGGTTCCACTAGTCTTTCTGTCTGCTCATGTGCCAGTAACATGGGCTTTTAATTATAGAAGTTTTATAATTTGTTTTAAGATGAGAAAAGCATTGTTCCCCATCTTTGGGAATTTCCTAATTATTCTTGTTTGTTTATTCTTCCATATGAACTTGTTAACCAGCTTGTGTAGCTCCAGAGGAGGAAAATTTCTATTTTTATTGGGATTGAATTAAATGTGTAACTAACTTAAGAAGTAATTCAGTATCTTTAGGATATTGAATTTTTTGTCCTTAACTAATCTTTATCTTTTTATTTAAGTCTGTTTTGTGTCTTTTAGGCGTGTTTTCCTCATATAGATTCTGTGCATTTTACTTTTATGTCTAAGAATTTTATTTTTTTATCTCTTATCCTATTTTATTTGTTCATATATGGAGTCTGCTCCTCCAGTATATCTTCTAGTTGGCTATGGGTTTCCAATGAAAGCTATCAATTTCTTGTTGTTAATTTTATATCTTGCTCCATTACTATATTCTACTATTTGTAGTACAAAAATTATTTATAGCAGTTTCCACAAATTTTAGAGGTTTTCAAGATATATAATAATATCTTTAATGAAGATAATTTCTTCATTTTTAATTATTATGCTTCCAATTTCTCCTAACGACATTGGTTAATATTTTCAACTAGGAGTTAAGCAATAGTTGAGATATCCAGTTTCTTTTCTTGTTTCAACTTTAGTAAGAATGCTTCTAATCTTGTCCCTCATTAGTTAAAATGCACACATTCTCTGATGGTTATATGTACTGTCATATTAAGATATCTGTCAATAACATTAATGGATATTGAGTTTTTCAGATGTCATTTCAGCATCCAAATGGATGATCCTATAGCTCCTTAAGTCTAAGGCTATACTGAGTTATATTAATGAATTTCCTAATAAGGAGCCCCCCTTAGGGCTGGCACATTGGAACAACTATCTAGCATGGTAGGAATATCCAGTGTGAATAGGAGTGCAGGCATAGAAAAGTAGGAAATTTATTATGGGTCATATTTTCAAAATGGCATCACATTATTTGCATAAGAACTTATCATAAAATTAATGAGAAACCATCCATAAAGCTTCTTAGTAAAAATCCTGAATTTTAAGAAGGATCTCTCTAGCAGCAGAGAAAGTCAAAGTAAAAGCAGTGAGAGGTATAATTATGGGCCAGGTAAGAAATGATAGAACCTGAATGAAACAGAGAGGAATTCACAGATACTAAGGAAATGTAATCATGATGACTGACTAGGTAAAAGGGGTAAACAAAGAAAGCAGTCTAAAATAACTTCCAGGTCTCTGGCTTAGGCAAGTAGATAGATGATAAGACATTAACTAAAATAAGGAAAATAAGAAGAGTAGTTTAAGCAGGAAAGATGTGACTTTATGTTGAGTTTTAGATGCTTGTGGAGCTTCCAGATACATTGATTTTTCTCCAGAAGTTGACAGACATGTAAGAGACATAGATACACATTTTGAAATCATCAGGTTGGATAGTAATTTAATCTATAAGAGTAGATGAAATCTGAAGTACATGAATAGTGGGAAGAGAAGAAGGCCAAGAACTCAAAGCTAACTTTCCTACACTAGGGAGTTGTAGAGAAGATTAAAAGATACAATATGTGGAAAAATATTTACTCCAGGCTGGCCCTTGTGGCTCACACCTGTAAATACCAGCTACCTGGAGGCCGACATAGGTAGGATTATGTTTCAAGACCAGCCCAGGCAAAAAGGTCAAGAGATCCCATCTCAAACAATAAGCTAGACCTGCTGTCGTGCACTTGCCATCCAGCTGTGAGAAGAGCTTTGAGAGAGCCCTTAAGTGGGATGATTTACCCCAGGGCAAAATAAGAGATCCTACCTGAAAAACAAAAAGCAAAAAGGGGCTGGGGGAGGGTATAGTTCAAGTTGTAGAGCACCGTCCCTGATTTCAAACCTTAGTACCACAAAAAAAAAAAATTAATAATACTTACTCCATATATTGCTTTTTATTTTCATGCTAAAATCATTTTTATGGCTTACATGCTTTAAATAAATGCAGTTTACAAAAAATGCAGGGTACTGCTCACATTCATGTATGTACATGTAAACATCAAAAGAGAAAGACTATGTAAAATTCTCAATTAAGGTAAATGCTACCTTAATCTGGAAATAGTATTGAAAAATTCCATGGTGGCCCTCATTTTGACACTTCCTGAATTTCAGTTTCTACCTATAAATGCAAATTTGTTTTTTATCACATGAGTTTTTAAACCACATTGGGAAAATGCCACTTGAATTTGACAAATAAATACATGATATTCTATTTAAAATTGAAATGGACACAAACAAATGCCATTTAGGTTCTCATCATATTCCAACTTCAACTACGACTTTACTTATAGAACCATAGTGCCTAGTGAGTAGTAACTTCAAAACATGCAGATGTAATTTGATCTACTTTTATCAAACATTTTATTAATATCCATAAATATTTTAAAAGCATGTTGCCTCTGTATTCAGTATCTTCTCGCCAATTAAAACAAAAGTCTACTGTTCTACAAACATTCATTTCATTTACAGAACAATTTTTGCAAGTTGGAGACATCACCATAAACTGAATGCTCCACCCTTGTAACCTATAAAATATAAAGTATAAACTAAGGTACTTTGCAGAGGTACCAAGAGAAATGAATAAATTAGATCCTCAGGAAGTTTAGCAGAAGAGCAGCAAGGTAACAATAGGTGGTGCTGCTGGGATAGAGTACTAAATATGTACATTCGATTCAACAGATGTCATGGAAATTTTTCCTGAATGAAATTACTATGTTTATTAAATTAAAGGCTGGTTTGAGAACAACATAAAAACCTGATGAGGATGATACTTCAAGAGGAAAGAAAAGGCTTCAAACTTCTCATAATGAAATGAAATATATCTTCACCCATGGGAGCTAAATTTTATAAGCAGATTTAAATTTAAGCAGCCAAGTCTCATATTAACTTCTTAAAAGATATTTTGAATCTTCTATTCGCATATCTGTTGAACAAAACAAAGCTCTTACATGATAAAAGCGAGAGCACACAAGGGAGGGGTAAAGATAGGTAAGACACCTAAAAAATTAGCTAGCATTTGTTGCCCTTAATGCAGAGAAACTAAAGCAGATACCCTAAAAGCAACTGAGGCCAATAGGAAAAGGGAACCAGGAACTAGAGAAAAGGTGAGATCAAAAAGAATTAACCTAGAAGGTAACACACACACACAGGAAATCAATGTGAGTCAATGCCCTGTATAGCTATCCTTATCTCAACCAGCAAAAACCCTTGTTCCTTCCTATTATGGCTTGTACTCTCTCTACAACAAAATTAGAAATAAGGGCAAAATAGTTTCTGCTGGGTATTGAGGGGTTGGGGGGGAGAGGGAAGGGGTAGAGTGGGTGGGTGGTAAGGGAGGGGGTGGGGGCAGGGGGGAGAAATGACCCAAGCCTTGCATGCACATATGAATTAAAAAAAAAAAAAAGCTCTTTAACAAAACTACATTTCATTATAATTACTTTCTTTCTCATCCAGAAATTCAGGTGGAAGAAGATACAAAAACTGGACTTCCCCTGGTCAGTTTTGGTAGCTCAAGAGCTTTAACCTTGACCACAGACAAGATATACCCTTTGCATTTGGGCCATAAGATTTGTCAGTTTTGTAGAAGTTTGTGATGAATGAATGATTTATGATATTGCAATAAATTGTTCACAAATAAATTTTTAAATTTTTAAAGGGAAGGAATTGACTTTCATATCCAATTTTTTAAAGCCATTTCCAACCTTGCAATCAATGCAGTAGATTATTTTTCCTTGTTATATATTTTTAAAACATAAATATGAGCCAACTGTAATGGAAATGTAATATCCATGTCCCTCTTTCTGGCAGAGTAACTGCTATGGTTTAGTACTAAACACAGTTGCAGTGTGGCACACAGTACTTCCTTAGCTTGGCACTTGTCAATTTCCAGAATAACTGGTGCAAATGATTATTTAATGCTTTATCTTCCCTTGAATGTCTGGTTTACCATTACATTCCCAGTTCATATCACAGTGCCTACCACAAAGCAAGTATGCAATTAATAATTATTGACGTAATGACTAACTCTCAGCACTTATGCATGGGTCTAATGGCACATTTTTCAAAAGTTTTACACATTAACTTCTGATTTTAACCACTGTTTATTTGAGCTGATTAGTACAATATGATAGTGAGTTTGCATTCTCTGTATTTTATTCAAAACTGACTTGAACTTTCTTCCAGAAGATTATTAGCGACCATAATGTCTGATCCTATGATTTGTATATTTATACTCTTCATGGAAAAAAAAAGTTGAAGAGAAGAGATCCAGAGCCTGTCAGTTCTGGAAATTATGGGAATTATCTGTGCAGCCTATGGAACTAGACAGGTTTAATTACAGCACAGAAATCCTCCTCTTATATGTGGACTATTTTAAGTTAGTAAGTAATTAACCAAGCTTTGAAGGCTTATTTCATAAGTACATACCATCTTATATTTGGAATCAGGTAAAGACATAGATGGTTTTCTCTAGTTACCCAAAAGTACCATGATATTTAGTTGCTTCTCTCTATAATTTCAGTAGAATGGCATACCTAGCATACAAATATTTTATGACCTTGAGATATGCTAGAAACTATTATAAAGGCAAATGTGCTTGCTCGCTCGCTCTCTCTAACAAATCCGTTTATGTGGAATAATTGGGATAGATTAGTCAAAAATGCTTTCATCTTTGTTTCTTGCCTACATTGCATTTTAAAATAATTAAAACTCCAGATTGTTTCTGTTTTTCACCTAAGTTTACTGGCACCCAGCAAAGAAGCCTACACTTTGATTTTAATCATGGCCAGACAATATAAGGGCCCTGTCTCAGAAGCAGCAAGAGCGGTAAGTAGAAACCCTGCTGGGTAATTTCAAAGCAATGTACTTCCTGCTGCTAGCCCTACAGTATGATTTCTGTTCTGCCAAGGGCACCAATAGAAGGCAACTTCCAATTTGCACCTCACACATAAATTCACATTATGCCAATGGATTTCGAAGGAAACCACAAGCTACCTAGCTCAGCCGTCAGAGGTCTGTTAACAGACCTTTAACTATGATCTATTGTGCAGCAGGACCCAAAAGACGCACACCAAGTCTATAGAGTCCATAGTTGGCTGACACCATTTTTTCTTGAGATAATTATAAGTGTTTATTTTGGCTTTTAACAACTTTAATCACATTATATAACATGTTGCTATTTTGTCGTCAAGTTAAATGAGGACAGGGTTCTCCCAGGAATTTCCTAAAAATTTACACATAGGGTGGTTTCATTGATGAGGGAATCTAACATACAGGATGGAGGTGGTTAATTGTATCAAAGTTTCATGGATGCAAAGACGTTTTTCTCAACAAACAAGTAAACAAACAAACAAATTATTCCATGCATAACAGAATTCCTAAACGAACAAGGTGTGATCTTCCTAATTAAAATAACATGGCTCTCCCTTTGATTTGAGGTTCTGATATCAGTCATTTAATGATGAATGAGACTCACAGAGAATCCAGCATAAGGGCAAGCAATGGGTCCTCTATGACAAATGTGCTGAGATTACCTAGTGGAATACAGACCCGCACTTCTCTCAGTTATCTAGAATTTGGTTTAAAAATAACTGTCTCTGATCACAAAGGGTTCTACAGACACTGTTAGCTTTGAGCAACTGTTGAAATACCATGCCGTGCCAAACTGCATTTGATATCTCAGTAATAGCAGAACTATAATGTACTCAAAGGAATTCTAAAAATATCTTTCTCCAATGGAAACTGGTTTTACAAAACTAAAATGATAAAAGTATCTTTTATTATTATTTATTCTAAATCACCCTGTCCTATGTGAATGTAAGTCAACTAAAAGTCTAGATTTGTCAATAAACACATTAATATGCAATAAAATAAAAATCAGTATGCATCTACGTCTTTAATATTTTATCTGCTGCTACACATTCTTTTATTAATTATACTAATGTATCAAAAGAAAACCTTTCTCCCTAAAATTATGTGTTCTTATAATTTGAAGTAGCCATTTTCAGTTTCTTGTTGAAACTATTCCAGGAATGGGAGGAGGGGAAATAAAAAAGAATGATAGAGGAGTGAATTCAACTATGATATACTATAAGAACTTTTGTAAATGATACAATGTACCTCCAGCACAGCAACAATGAAAAAAGAAACTAATAAAGAACAGTCTACTTTATTTGGAACATTTTTCCTGTGTAAAGCTTTTAAGTGGACATGCAAGGTTTTTTAATGTAACTAGGGAAATAAGATGACAAATAATGAATATAGTTTTGAAATGACCATTGAACAGGCATTGTTCCTTTAAGTCATCACGTTTTTTTTTTCATGAAGACATGCAGGGCAATTTGTAGTGTGACCATTAGAGTCATGACAATGACAAAGTCAGGAACCAATTAATTCATAAATAAAGATCCTCATTTGATGTGTTCTCAAACTTAAATTTACTAAATTTATATACAACAGGTAACTGCCAAAGAGATTGGTATCATACATATGAAAAATACGAAAAACGAGCTTTAGAAACTAACAGTTTCCAGACATACATGTACATATATGTGCACATATATGTGTATATATATATATGTGTGTATATATATATACACACATATATATGTACTGTTTAAACAAAGGTATGTAATTTTAAAAAGAGTTTAATATTTTTAATTTTTGAAAGTTCCAAACCTAATAGATCTATACTCAAACAAGTAAATGCCAAAGTACCTGTGCATGTCTGGGTGGTTTTGCCCCTAGGTATTTAGTAACAGCCACATCCTTTTATCATTTGATCAAAAGATTCAATTTTTTTTTTTTGCTCCAGCAAACTTTTTGCAAAAAAGAATCCCAGATATTACATAATTAAGAGACCTGCACTCTAGTCTTACTTTTGCTCTTAGCAAAGTAGTATATTCTTTAATCACTACCCATTCAGTAGTAAGACTTTCTAGTTCTTAAGTTCTTTCTGACTTTAGTTCTCATTCATTAGATTATACTAACAGAATAAAGAGATGAAATATTCTCCCTTGACCTCACCTATCAAGAACCTAAAGGGAAAACTACAGAACATAAAAATAAGACAGAACAAAATATAATTCCATATAGAATTGTAAAAGTTTTCACTCTAACCAATTTTTGTGATTCACATCAAACTGTGGTTTTTTTAGTATTTCTGAGCTGAGAGAATTAGACTCTTAGGTCTTAGCCTGCAAATTCTCATCTACAATTCTGCACATCAGAATATAACAGACCAAAGTTATTTTGAAACTAGAATTCTACACCCAGCTAAATTGTCATTCATCTATAGGCAAAATTCATCTTCAGTCATACAATAGTTGGGAAAATATACTTCCAGAAAATATAATGAAATGAAATTAAATGAAATTAATTAATATAATTAATTATATAATAATTATATATATTATATATATATAATATATATATATAATATATATTATATATAAATATATAATTAATTATATATATTAATTATATAATAATTATATAATTAATATATATATTTCATTAATATAATTAAATGAAATTAAAATTCATCAGTGAATTATAAGAAGAATGTACAATGAGCAAACAGGTTTATTGGAAATGACAGATGGTTTAAATTTGGAACTCTATTCATGTAAACCTTAATATATGAAGCGAGAAAAACATATCAGATTATTTTGAAAGCTGCTGGTAATTCCTTTTGCTGATAAAATGAGAGTAAAAATTAGTAGACAATGTTTAACAATTCAAAAGTGATAATATCCTAATTAAGAGTAACCATAGTAAATCAGGAGTTATGCAAGCATGCTTAGAGTTACCATTATTATTCAAACTTATTCGGGAGTATTCCAGCCAGTGTAATAAAATAAAATGGAGTTGTAGTATATAGGAAAGAAAAGAAAAATTGTTCTTATTTAAATATCACGTATCTGTCTTCCTAAAAACCCCAGAACAATCACAAGAGAAAACTGTTTTTTCCCTTTATTGTTGTGCTGGTGGAGGTACATTGTGACATTTACAAAGGTTCTTACAATGTATCAAATACATCATACTTGAATTCACCCTCTCCACCGCCATCCTTCATCCCCTCCCCAGATTCCCAGAACAGTGTCAGCAGGTATCATTTTTTGCACTTACATACATGGGTACACATTATTTGTACCATATTGATCCTCCTGCCCCCTTCCCTCTCACCCACCCCACTGGTGCCAACCCACCTTCCCCAGGGCAGGACCTATTTGTCCTTCTGTTCTCCGATTTTGTAGAAGAAAAAAGAGAAAAGAGAAAAAGAAAAGCATGATTTTTTGCTAGTTTGAGATAAAGATAGTCTATGATATTTCCATGCATATATGTATTATAGCCCCAATTGGTTTATCGCCTCTAATCCTCTTCAGTCCTCCCTAGTCCCCTTCCCATGGTGGCCCCAGTCAGTTAAAGATTTCTATATTCATTCCTGTACAGAGAGCACATCAATCACATTCAAGTTTTTAGTTTCCATCCCTTGCCCTATCCCTCCTGTATACAATTCCCCTTAGTGTGACCTGTGTCCCATAATATCGCTGCATTTGTTTTAGGTCTATAATCTGCATATGAGGGAGAACATATGATTTGTGGCTTTCTGAGCCTGACTAACTTCACTTAAGATGATGTTCTCCAGTTCCATCCATTTACCTGCAAGTGACAAAATCTCATTCTTCTTTGTGGCTGAGTAAAACTCCATTGTGTATAAATAACACACTGTCTTAATCCATTTGTCAGTAGTAGGGCATCTTGGCTGTTTCCATAGCTTAGTTATTGTGAATAGTGCTGCAATAAACATGGGTGTGTAGGTGCCTTTATTGTAAACTAACTCACATTCCTTCAGGTATATCCCTAGGAGTAGTATTGCTGTACTGTTATGGCAGAGAAAACTATTAAAACTGCAGTAGACCCTTAGTATGGAAGGTATATGGTTCCAAGGAGATACCCTTAAAGAAAAAATGTACATGCTCTAGAGTTTAGTGCTGTAGTATGGATGTTTGGTTCATTTTTCTTATAATGCTGCCCAAATTTAGTTACACATTCTGCCTTTCAGCCAACCTTAAAATTTCTCTTTATTAGTTAAATTAAAAGTTATATTAACTTTTATCTTGCTTTGAGGGCCTATTTTCAGAGGCATATTTTCACAAAATTAAAGGCAGGGAAATATTCAGCAGTTCAGACAATTTAAATACACATCTGATGAATAACATGGGACTGACAGAGCTTCTCTGCATCAACTGAGATGCATGATGTGTTTAAAATTTTGTTTTTAAACTTTATGTGAGGGCTGAGGATGTGGCTTAGATGGTGGAGTGCCTGCCTAATGAGCACAAGACCCCGATTTCAAACCCCAGTACCACCAAAAATGAAACTTTATTTATTTATTTATTCACTTAGATCATGCTTGGTTAAAACCACATATAACAATAAATTCATGAATAAGACATGCTTACTGTAATAAGAAAGCCAAGTAAGGTAGCCAGACAAAACATAACTGTACAAAAACCAATAACCAATTACAAATATGAGGAAAAACATATAGAAATCCTAAAAACAAAAGCAATGAAATGAATAGGGATAAATCTAATAAATATTTAACATGCAATTGAACTAAGATGTAACTAATGGAAGAACCTTAAAGAGACTGAATAAATGAAAAGATACATTTCATAGATGGGAAAATATAAACTTTGATGACAACAGCATTTGTTTTCTAGGACTGCCATAAAAAAGTATCATAGACTGGGTAAGCTAATCTACAGAAATTTACTTTCTTACTGAGAGAGGAAGCTAGACATCCAACATCAAGGTGTCAGTAGACTTAGGTTTTTTTTGAGACTTTTTCCTTGGCTTGTAAGTGGCTATCTTCTCTCTATGTCTTTATATAGTTTACTCTCTGTGTCTGTCTGTATCCAAATCTCCCTGTTTATAAGGACACCATACACATTTAGTTAGGGTTCAACCCTAATGATCTCATTTAAATTCAATTAGCCCTTTAAAGGCCTATCTCCAATTCAGTGATATACCAAGGTTCTAGGGATTAGGACTTCCACATATGAATTTAAGGGAGACACTATTGAATCCATAACAGTGGCAAGTTCTTAAAATAATATAAATTTCCAAAACAATTATCATTAAGTCTGCTACTGTTTGGATGCTGAATGCTCCCCAAAGATCCATGTGTCAAAGGCTTAGTCTCCAGGTGGCCCTGTTAGATGGTGCTTTGGACCTTTAGGAAGAGAGCACCTATGCTCCTTAGAAGCTGCCCTGTAAAGGGGTTGTGGACACCAATCTCTTCCTCTTCCTTTTAACTTCTTGTGGTGTAAGTGGTTTCCTATGCCACATGCTCCTGCTATGATATGCTGTCCTCTCCAGTGGCCCAAAGTGACTTGGCCCTTCAATCTCAGACTGGAACCTCCAGAACCATGAGCCAAAATAAGCCTTTTCTCTTTATAAGTTAATTTTCTCCAGTATTTTGTTGCAGTAATGGGAAGCTGACTAATACAAATCCCAACAGAACTTTTTGCGAAACCTGACAAACTAAAACAGTAAAATATGTAAGAAAATCATGAAATAAAAAAGCACAGAGGGGCACCTTACTATACAAAACTCCAAGGCATTCTATAAACCTGTGGAAAGTGATCACAGATAAGAGCGTAAGAGCATTGACCTTGTATGAAACACGAGAGGCTCCATCCCAGTTCAGCTGCTTCCCAGCCTAGTAATCTAAGTAAATTGCTTGACCTTTTGGGTCTCAGTTACCTGATACATAAAATGGTGTTAATAATAGTGATTACCACCTAAGGTAGTTGTGGAGATGAAGTGAATGGTGCCTGGTACATAAGTGAGGGTCAATAAATGTTACAGATTTAACATTAAATGTGGCTATGGTATTATTAAAACAGTATAAAAATGCATAAGTAGATCAACTGAACAAATAAAAGTTCTCCAACAGTGTAACATTTAGATGTGAATTTAGTCTATGAAATTACTGACATTAAAATCTCTGAGTATTATATGAACGATGAAACAAAATGGAAATAAAGGTATTTCTGTGAGAAAATAATTGCCATATATTTAGCAGACACAGAATTAAAGTACGTTGTACACAAAAGAATAAACTACTGAAGAAAAATGGACAAAACTTATGAACTGACAGAAGAGAAAGTGCCAAAGACTGGTGACCATACCAAATCATGTTCAAAATCACAAGTAAAAAAGGAAAGTAGAAATTAAAACACTAAGACATTTTGCCCATTCAGTTGCCAAAAATGTGAAAGACTGATAATATCTACATGACAAGAGACTTGGGATCTTTTGGCACAGAGGCAATGGAAATGTGACTGAGTCAAGTACATAGCGGGTGGGAGAAGGCAGGGTTTTAATGGTGACTCCAACGAGCTATCAGAATGAAGGCACTGACCAAAGAGGAGACCAGGTTGCTTTCTTCATGAAGGGAGAAGCAGGCTTTTATTGGTTTGCTGGAACAGGCTAACAGGTCTCACCACCTTTCCTGAAGGACCTCAGGTGCTTTAAGAGCACCAGGGTAGAGTAGAAGCTAAAGGACTCGAGGTGCTTAAGCTGATGCAGCTGCTGAAAGAATGCAAGAGTAGATGACCAGCTCCTGCAGGCAATCAACATGACTGCACACAAGGCTGAACAGAAAAGGTTAAGGGAGCAAAGCGGAAGACAAGATGCCAAGTCTTGTCATCCCATTCTAGTCACCCGTTAGAAATTTGCAGGCCCAAGTGAAGCTACAGAGTTTCAGTTTTTCCTTGGTGCCATCTAAGGCACTTTCCATAAGTTTCAGGAAATGGGAATTTAGTAATGTAGGTTTTAAAGCACAATGTGGAAATATCCATCAAAATTATAAGGTATGCTTTACTTGACTCATGTTTTACTTGTAGGAATCTCTCATATAGAATAAGAGAGATACATATACAGAAGTCCTTATTCTTTGCATAGTGAATAGTTATTTTTTAAAAACTATAAATACCCAGGGTGATGATAAAGGAGACAATGAAACATTCCTACCATGTAATGTTAAAAAGAATTGTAGAAAACCCCTGAAGAAAGAGATCGAGGAAGACTACCACAAGATGGAAAGATCTCCCATGCTCCTGTATTGGTAGAATCAACATAGTAAAAATGGCTACACTACCAAAAGCAATCTACATGTTCAATGCAATTCCCATCAAAATCCCAACGATATTCATCACAGAAATTGAAAAATCTACCCTATAGTTCATTTGGAAACACAAGAGACTGCAAATAGCCAAGGAAATACTCAGCAAAAAGAGCAATGCTGGAGGTATCACAACACCTGACTTCAAACTATATTACAGGCCATAGCAATAAAAAACAGCATGTACTGGCACAAAAACAGATATGAAGACCAGTAGAACAGAATAGAGGACCCAAATATGAATCCACACAGCTATGCCCACCTTATTTTTGACAAAGGCACCAAAAACATACGATGGAGAAAAGACAGCCTTTTCAATAAATGTTGCTGTGAAAAGTGGTTATCTGCCTGAAAAAAACTAAAACTAGATCCATGTCTATCACCCTATACTAGTATCAACTCAAAATGGATCAAGGATCTTAATATCAAACCTTAAACTCTGAAGTTAGTACAGGAAAGAGCAAGGAATACTCTGGAAGTAAGAGGTATAGGCAAGGACTTCCTCAATACAACCGCAGCAGCTCAGCAACTAAGAGAAAGGATGGACATAAAATTAAAAAGCTTCTGCACAACAAAAGGAATGGTCTCTAAACTGAAGAGCCCACCCACAGTATGGGAGAAAGTATTTGCCAGCTATATATCAGACAAAGGACTGATAACCAGAATGTACAGGGAACTTAAGAAACTAAACTCTCCTAAAATCAATGAACCAATTAAGAAATGGGCAACTGAACTAAACAGAACTTTCTCAAAAGAAGAAATTCAAATGGTCAAAAACACATGAAAAAATGCTCACCATCTCTGACCATAAAGGAAATGCAAATCAAAACCACACTGATTCCACCTCACCCCTGTTAGAATAGCTATCATCAAAAACACCACCAAAAACAAATGTTGGCAAGGATGTGGGGAAAAAAGAGCCCTCATATACTGCTGGTGGGAATGCAAGCTAGTACAACCACTCTGGAAAACAATATGGAGGCTTCTTAAAAAACTAAAAGTAGGCCTGCCATATGATCCAGCAATTCCACTCCTAGGGATATACCAAAAGGAATGCAACACAGGTTACTCCAGAGGCACCTGCACACCCATGTTTATTGCAGTGCTATTCACAATAGCCAAGTTATGGAAACAGCCAAGATGCCCCACTACTGACAAATGGATTAAGGAGATGTGGGTTTTATACACAATAGAATTTTACTCAGCCATGAAGAAGAATAAATTTTATTATTCTCAAGTAAATAGCAGAACTGGAGAACATCATCTTAAGTGAAGTTAGCCAGGCTCAGAAAGCCAAAAATCGTATGTTCGCCCTCATATGCAGACTTTAGATCTAAAACAAATGCAGTAATATTATTGGACATGGGTCACACACCAAGGGGAGGACACATACAGGAGGAATAGGGAAAGGTTGGAAATCCAAAACTTGAAAGTGTTTGATGTCCCCACTCAGAGGAGCTAATACACATAACATTAAAATGACAGAGGCCATTATGGGAAGGTAACCAGGAAGTACCAAAGAGGTCTGCTGAATGAATTTGGGTTGTAATACACTTTTGCATGGAAGCAATGCCAGGAATCTCTCTGTATAGCTATTCTTATCTCAACTAGCAAAAATACTATGTCTTTCTTATTATTGCTTATATCTACTCTTCAACAAATTGGAGAAAATGGCAGGACAGGGGAGAGGGAGGGAGCAAGGGAAAGTGGGAAGAAATGACCCAAACAATGTATGCACATATGAATAAATGAGTAAAGAAAAAAAAAGAATTATAGACACATACATGACATAGGAAGACAGACATAGTGGTGCATATCTCAATCCCAAACTACTTGGGAGGTAGAGGTAGGAGGATCATGTATTTGAGGTCAGGCCAAGCAAAGTTAGAGCAAAACTATATTAAAACAAAATACAAATAAAAGGTCTTGGGTGTGTCTCAAGTGGAAGAGTATTCATTCACCCAGTAAGCACAAGGTTCTGGGCTCAAACCCTAGTACTGAAGAAAAAGAAAAAGAACCCTAGACACACATAGGAAAATGTCTATCAGCTATTATTAAGTATCTGTGATTTTAAAAATATTTATGCCTAAACATTTATAAATACCTAGGAGAAAAGTCTGATATATGCATGTTAAAAATAATTATCCTCAGAAAGGGTAGAAGGTTAGAAGACAAAACTACTGCTAGGCAATCTTACTTTTATATACCTGAGTCACTTGGAATTTTCAAAGTAATCAGGCATTAATTTTATATTTAAAGTTTTAAATATAAGCTACCAGTAATTCTAGCACCAACTCCATTTTCTGGAGGATCATTGCCAATTGCTCTTTGGTGAGATCAGCTATAAACTGAATAGTGAGTATGCACAAATAGCTGAAGAAAGACCAGTTGCCTTGAGAGAAATGACTTATGGAAGGGAACTTTTGTATCAACTTAAGAGTTTGGGGTCTGATATTAAGATCCTTGATCCATTTTGAGTTAGTAGGTATAGGTAAGAACTTTCTCAATGAAACCCCAGCAGCACAGCAACTAAGAGATAGCATAGATAAATGGGACCTCATAAAACTAAAAAGCTTCTGTTCATCAAAAGAAATGGTCTCTAAACTGAAGAGAACACCCACAGAGTGGGAGAAAATATTTGCCAATTATACATCAGACAAAGGACTGATAACCAGAATATACAGGGAACTTAAAAAACTAAATTCTCCCAAAACTAATGAACCAATAAAGAAATGGGCATGTGAACTAAACAGAACTTTCTCAAAAGAAGAAATTCAAATGGCCAGAAAACACATGAAAAAATGCTCACCATCTCTAGCAATAAAGGAAATGCAAATTAAAACCACACTAAGATTCCACCTCACCCCTGTTAGAACAGCCATCATCAGCAACACCACCAACAACAGGTGTTGGCGAGGATGCGGGGAAAAAGGAACCCTCTTACACTGTTGGTGGGAATGTAGACTAGTACAACCACTCTGGAAAAAAATTTGGAGGCTACTTAAAAAGCTGGACATCGATCTACCATTTGATCCAGCAATACCACTCTTGGGGATATACCCAAAAGACTGTTACTCCAGAGGCACCTGCACATCCATGTTTATTGCGGCACTATTCACAATAGCCAAGTTATGGAAACAGCCAAGATGCCCCACCACTGACGAATGGATTAAGAAAATGTGGTATCTATACACAATGGAATTTTATGCAGCCATGAAGAAGAACGAAATGTTATCATTCGCTGGTAAATGGATGGAATTGGAGAACATCATTCTGAGTGAGGTTAGCCTGGCTCAAAAAACCAAAAATCGTATGTTCTCCCTCATATGTGGACATTAGATCAAGGGCAAACACAACAATGGGATTGGACTATGAGCACATGATAAAAGTGAGAGCACACAAGGGAGGGGTGAGGATAGGTAAGACACCTAAAAAACTAGCTAGCATTTGTTGCCCTTAATGCAGAGAAACTAAAGCAGATACCTTAAAGCAACTGAGGCCAATAGGAAAAGGGGACCAGGTACTAGAGAAAAGGTTAGATCAAAAAGAATTAACCTAGAAGGTAACACCCACGCACAGGAAATCAATGTGAGTCAATGCCCTGTATAGCTATCTTTATCTCAACCAGCAAAACCCCTTGTTCCTTCCTATTATTGCTTATACTCTCTCTACAACAAAATTAGAGATAAGGGCAAAATAGTTTCTGCTGGGTATTGAGGGGGGGAGCGGGAGGGGGTGGAGTGGGTGGTAAGGGAGGGGGTGGGGGCAGGGGGGAGAAATAAACCAAGCCTTGTATGCACATATGAATAATAAAAGAAAAATGAAAAAAAAAAAAAGAAAGGGAACTTTTAGTAATACTGTAAGAAGGCTCCTTTCCCCTAGTTTTAAGTTCCCATGTAGAAGGGAATCCACTCAAAGTAATGCTTCTAGCTCTTCTGCCCCCATACTATTTTTCCCCCAGGGAAAACACTGACTTAACCACTCAACTAATACATGGGTTTGGAGCAAAACAGTAGACAGGCCTGCATCTGCTCTTTCTCTCTTCCTGTTTGGGATATGATCATGTGTATGTGCTCTGGTCTACTCTTGGTCATGCCATAAACTTAGGGATCAAGACTCTATCTAATAGGGAGGTGGACCCTGGTTTCCCAGACTGCCTCAGCTGATTACTTCCACACACGTAAGTCATGTCTCTCAAGCCAGCCATTGTTAATAGTTATAAAGCTGTTATTTTGATTTTCAAGTGCTTGTTTGTTCAAATGCTGGAAGTTTGGGGTGGTATAACTTATTATTAGCACCCAACTTCTGATGCTTCTAGAAAATGCCGCAGAATTCATACCAGAGTTTTATTCATTTGTCCAGTAAGCAAAGGGTGAGGTAGGCTCTAGGGACACAGAGAGAGTGGGGAGTCCATAGTGTATTTGGGAGAAAGGCACTTTAAACAAATATAGCATTGTTTTAGGCAATTGGAAGGTAGCGAACAAGTACATAAAGAAGTGATATGACCCAAGTTTTTGAGGGGTAAAAAGACTGATAATAGATTAGTGATGAAGGTGGTAAGAGTATGGGATGTCAGGCAATGGAAACATCTGTGAAGTCAAGTAAGGTGGGGAGGGCTTGGTGCATTCAGGGAGCTCTATGAAGTCTGGTGTAAGTCAATGCAGAATTTATATAGGGGTAGTGTTAGCTAAAGCTGAAAAAGAATAATCAAAACTGTATCATGCAGTACTGTGAATATTTATGCTTGTCTTGAATATAATGGAGAATTTATTGAGGAATATTTAACACTGAAGCAAAATGGTAAATTTTGTCTGTTACAAAAAATCACTCTAATGATATGTGAGAGGTAATTATTTTTCCATACCCTTAAAGCTTAGACGTTAAAGTCTACTAATATGTGATAATTCTATCAGCCTCGTTGAAAATTCTGCCTCTTGAACAATTTGGGCTATTATTAGATATCATGTTGGTATCACACTTTGGTCTGCCAGCTCCTCAAAAGGAATATTAACCAAGATTGACTTTTCAACTTTCCATTTTATCCATCTTTACAATGCCACAATGTACCACCAACACAATTAAAAAAATGAAAGAACTCAAGTAACAACAAAAAAAGCAGTTCATAGCTCAGAAGGGATAACAGATGACTAAATGACAATGACAATCCATTGAGTTAAGGGCAATGATTGAAGTATCAATAAAATTATGATCCTGAAAAAAAAAGGGAGACCTAAAGGTAAGTTGTAATTATTTTATGCGTTAAGATAAATAGCCATAAAAGGATTAAGAGATTTTGTTCTAAGTCACAATACAAGTCAAGAGCAGAGTCTAAATTTAGGTAGCCCTTAAATCTGAATAAGAGTAGATAGATGATAGTAATAATAAGTGTAATATGATTTTCTTCCATATTACAAATTCTTCCTACTACACTACTCATTTTACTGTCATTTTAGCCATTACAATTATGTTTGAAATATAAAATCTAGCTAAATTCCTCTAACTACTTTTAGAATCCAAATCAAAGTAAAATGACATAACTAGGCCAAAACAGGTTTTTGCAGAGCAATTAAATTAGTGTTTACTGTACATTTTAATTATTTTCTAAAACATTCCTCAGCTTCTTTTCTTTGATTTAAATAGTTCATCTTGATATTTTATAAGGAGATCATACACTGTTGTAAATGCCCTAGAATACTGGTGCCAGGCTAAATAAAACAAACAGTACAAACCCTTCAATAAACTTCCTGGATAATGTCATGACTTCCACAGAGCCGTACCACACCTTACTGTTTGAAAGTCAAGAAATTCATGGGCAGCCATAGAGGAATGGTGGTCTCATTTTTTAACCCTTTCCCTCTTTTTGTGCCTCTTTGTATTACTGATATGTGTGTCAAATCTTTCAGAAAGAACAACCTCTGGAACAAATTCCATCTGACCTCGTTATTGTACAACTCTACTGCCTGCAGTTAGCTTTCATGCTTCATATAAGGAAATGGGTAGTGACATCATCTATGTGTGTTGTGATTTTTTGAATTTTTTATTCAATAATTCCACTTTCACTCAATGAAACAGACAATAGAGACTCTCTTTTATCTCTGCTTGTAAAATATTTTGCAAAAGTGTTTATATCTCCCTCTAGAAGTCAGATGGATTGATATGTTGTGGATAGTTCTGGGACTTGTCATCATCTCTGTAATGTCTTATTAATTATAAATTATATTGTCGTTTTGGCACCTGACCACAAGGTTCAGTTCAGAAATTCAACCGATTTATATTTTTATGGCGTATGTACTAAATATCTATCTGTTTAATGGTAACAGCACTGAAAGTAGCTGATAAGTAGAAAAACACTATGTGTCACAGATTTCTTCAGAGGAAATATTCATCACAGTGCTCATATAACTATGAATTTGTACTTGTCAGGTCTGTGACAGGCTGTGGAACATTTCATTTTCCCAGGCAAAGGTTAAACGGTTACCTTTCAGTAAAATATAAGCAAATCATGCAAACATCTCTTGTACTTTTGCTTTCCCTTTTATTCACTCTTGGTACCAAGGAATTACAAAAGGAGAGGATCCTAAACACACACCATGTGTGCTCCCAGCATGTGATGAGTGATGACTAGGAGGCTGGAGCTTTGATTCTGCAAATGTAAGAGCTGAAGAAATCATCCAGGGCAATGTGGGAGATAAAATCTAGTGAAGTAAAACAAAAACTGGTATGAACTGTTTCCCAGAAATTTTTATAATCCTTTATGAGATTCTAGTGTGTTTAATTAACTTGAGTTTATTCTTCTGTGAGGGGAGGTGTTTGGTTTTTTGCCCCAATATTTGAGTCACTCCACTCTTAAGGGTTTTGGCTAGAATCACTGAAATACCATAGGAAAGCTAGCTCTGGAAGCCATTCCAGCCAAAAGTCTAGACCTAGGATTTCAGATAAGGGTAATATAAGCACTCATTCAAAAGTTTACTAGACTGTAAGCTCCTTGAATATTACCACTATATTTTTGCTATAAAATTATACATAAAGAGTGTTAATTACCTTCTACAAATGCCACAGGTGTCACATTAAACATATGAGAACGTAATAATTAGAATACCATTAAATAACTAAAGGAACTATACTTTTTATAAACATTATTATCATTTTCTTTGCAATCATCTCCTCATTTATCATCAAAGCACTACCTGGGATGACATATTAAAGCTTGCTACAGGCCATTTTCTTTGCTGAATTAATTGCTGGATTCATATATAACCATATGGCCACCAGCCATGTTCCATTGAAGTGGTTTGCCTGTAAAATAGGAAAAAATATTTCTGTCCCCTGGGGAGAAAGGGGTAAAACAAAAACCTTTAAAGAATAAAACAAAACAAAATTTGAAAGGCACAGAGATATCTATCCTGTTGCCATGTGGCTTGTAACAATCTTAAGGGGAATCCTAAGATAAGCCCATGGAACTCAGGTGGAGGCTTGAAATCTTCAGTCCTGTTGTCTGCTTCTTTCCCTTTGTGCATTGCAGATGGCACCAGTCATAATGACAGTGCCCTTGACATTGCATAGCAATGAATGTAATGCACCAATGAAGCATCTTTATAAATTTAGTAAAAGATCAATAGAAACCTAAGCTCAATTAGAATATTTATTTAGAGAAAAAAATAACTCAGCACCAGATGTGGAATGTTGGTTAGTTTAAAGTGAAGTAGTCAAATCAGGGAAGCCAGAGTTGTTCTTTAGCCTTCCTCTACCACATCCATGGAACTCCAGAAAGAGGCACCAGAACAGAGACTGGCTTCCTATGGAGGCCAGGGAGCATGAGTTAAATATTCCTCAGTGGGAAGAATACCCCCAAAGATGAACACAGATTCATGGGGCACCCATAGCCTCTACCCATGGTTCTACCTCCTTGGTGTCTACTTAGTTTTCGAGCCCCAGCAGAACAGCCTCTGACATATACTAAGTGAAAAAATGTTTGATTAATGAATGAGGGATATCAATACACTAATCATTGACTCAAAAGAGAAAAGAAAGAAAGTTAAAATATTCAGATATATTAAAATTAAAGCTTAAATCAGTTGTTCGCAGTGTCTTATTAGATTACTATATTTATGGGAAGTTAAATACCTGTAAAACATCAGTATATCTGGATCCAATTCTTTTCCCACATGACTAATGCTTTTTTTCCTCCTTATAACTCAAGAATTAGGGTTGACAGAATTATACAGTTCAGCTATGCTTAGAACGTTTCTAAATATGCTGTAATTTGAGCACTTCTAGATGTGTTATATTTGTGGTTAAAGCTTACACAACAATATTTCTCAGCTATGTTGGACCACATTTGCTTTATTGTTGATTTGCCTCCTATTGTACTATAAAGAAAACTAAAATTATGAGCACACCAAAATTCTTTGCCAATTTTATCAGCATAATTTGATGAACAAATACATCAAACTCCAAACATGATTAAATGAGCCAAATGTTTATAACACGGTTTAATGACTACTCATGCATAATGTTATTTTAATGATTTTGTTTTTCCACCAAAGTAGAGTATGGTGTTTGAGAGCCATGCCAAAAGGGCACACTGACCCCTTCTAATCTCTAATGGATCTGTTATTAGCCTAATAAGGATCTGGTGCTGGACATTTGATGATAGCCTGTATGATTTTAGTGCTGACCATGTGAATATTCATGGTAAAGTGGCAAAAGAGTATGGGCAATTACAACACAATAATGTAAAAGGCAAGCAGGCAAAGTGACTTAGCATAGTCAAAAGTTCACCAGTTTTGCCTTCAGCTAGGATGCTGAAGTCTTTAAATCAGAGATGCTCAAGCAAAGACCCATAACTGTATGCTCAAAATTACTCTCAATGAAAGGAATATATAATGAAATATATAGAAAGTTGAAAAAAAGCTATAAAATTTAATTTTCTCATAATCTATTAAAAAACATCACCAATACTTATTGAAAAAGCTATAAGGGCATAGGTTATATACTGACTTATAATAAAATGTTATCACAGGTAAACTACATAAATTAGAAAGTATTTATGAGACTGAATGTCTACCATGTTTTACTGTATGTTTACATTGTTGTTGTCATATATTTTCCCAGGTAATAGTCCATAAGAATTCTAATATTGCCACAGATTGTCTAAATAAGTCACCACAATTTTATCTACAAGGACAAACATTACATTTACATTCTAGTAGGGGAGACACATAGGTAAGAAATTACAATTCAGAATGAAAAAATGCATCCAAACTAGCCCTAGCTACTTGGGAGGCTAAGTTGGAACCATGGAGAGACCCTGTCTCAAAATAAATTAGTAAATAAATAAACAGTGATAAAATGCAATGAGATCCTTAGAAAAGACACTAACACATAGGAGGAGGAGACAAGGAGGCAACAGAAGGAAGATCTAGGAAGTTGTGATTGAATTAACAGCTAAACTAGGTGTAAAGGCTGAGTAGGAGAATGAGAAGGTGGAACATGAGAAAAGAAGAGGCAAGAAGTTATGAACAATATTTCAGAAAATGAATTGCATCTGTGAAAGCCTGGAAGGAAGGTAAAAGTACAACACTGAAAGAAATAGAAGTTCAACATAGGTAGAACATAAAGCCAATAGCAGAACATGAGAACAGACTTGAGATGAATACAGTCCCAAACAAGAAGGGTCTTATAAGACACATTAAAATCACTGGACTTAGTCCTAAAGACACACCAAAGAGAGGAAGGTTATAAACAGGGATATAACAAAATTACATTAGCTTTTTGAAGTATCTCCCTGACAGCCTTATAAAAGTGAATAGGAAAACACGGTGGAGGTGGAGGAGAAGAGGAGAGATAAGTTACCGAGTTACCCTGATCTGCCTAGGAAGTACTGGTGACAGGAGCAACAAGGATGGAGAAAAACAGGTAGATTTGAGAGGTTTTAGGTGGCAAAATAAGCAGAATTCAGTGATTGATTATATGTGTGACTGAGGGAAAGAGAAGATGCCTCAGATTTTGACATAGGAGCTCAGAGGATGGTGACACCATTTCATTAGTTTAAGTTTAGACAAGTAAGAGAGATGGGGATGGGAAGAAGGGGAAGGAAGAGAAGAGAAGAGATGGAGTTATTTACTTCCTTTTGGAAGTTTTGATTTCTAGGTACCTGTGAAATATTTAACTGTAGATGGCCTGAAAACATTTAAACAGAAACTTCTAGAAGTCAAGAAACAGGTATGAAATTGGGATATGAATTTAGATTACCCATTAGAGATGAGAGATTCTTAACCTGAAGTTTATGATAGGCTTCAATGGGCTCCAGAATCATTTGAAATTATATACAAATTTGAAGGTTTAGTTTTCTCTTGTCTAGTTTCTAATGGTAAAAATTACTAATTCAGTTCAAAGTAATTTCTGATCTCCTTTGGGATTTCCTCTTTTCCTTTGGATTATTTAGAAACGTTATTTTCAAATATCCAGATTTCTTTCTGTAATTGATTTCCAATTTAATTGCATTATGATCATACTCTCTGTATGGCTCCAATCTTTTTAAGTTCAGAGTCTTGTTTTAAGACCCAGTATATGCCTAACTATGTGGATATTCTGTACGTAAGTGAAAGGAATGTGTATTCTGTCATTATAAGGTATAGTCTTCCATAAATGTGACATGTCTCAAGTAAGTTGGAGTGATGTTCAAGTTCTAAATTCTTACTGTTTTTTTTTCTACTCATTCTATCCATTACACAGAAGCGTTGGAATCTCCAACTGTAATTGCTGAGTTTATCTATTTTTGCTTTCAGTTCTGCCAGTTTTTGCTTATTATTAGATGCATACACACAGGTTTGTTTTGCCTTCTGAATGAATTAATTCTTTTATGATAATGGTATGTTAGTGTTTCATTTTGTCTCCTTTACTAGTTTACACATTTTCTTTTTTTAGTAACTAGGGTTACCACTTCAAGTATGAGGTCTTTAAACATGTAATTCCATTTCTCCCTTCCATCTATTGCTTTATCACTATCATATATCTTACTTCTCTATAAAACATCATTTTTAATTTTTCAGTTATCATTTTAAAAGTAATAAGAAAACATGTCACTTAATATTTGTCTTCCTTTCAACCACTTCCAGTGTTCATGCTGTCTTTGAGCAACTCTAAGTTTCCATCTGATATCATGTTCTTTCAACATGAAGAACTTCTTTTAATATTTCTGATAATACAAGTCTTGTGACAAATTTTCCTGACGTTTGCTTATCTTTATTTTGCCTCATTTTTTATGAATATTTTTACTGAATATGGATTCTAAGTTGACAGGTTGTGTGGGTTTTATTGTTTGGGAGAGTAGTTTGTTTTACTTTTGGAGTTTCAAAGATGACTTGCACTGTCTGGTAAGAAGTCAGTAATCTTTCCTTAATTTCTTTTTTTTTAATGTGTTTTCCCCATGCCTACCTGCTTTTAAGATTTTCTCATCACCATTTATTTTAGCAATTGATTATGATGTTCTTTGGCATAATCTACTCTGTGCTTAACCTTCTTGAATCTGTAAACTTATAGTTTTCATCAAATTTGGATGAGTTTTTGGCATTATTCCTCAAATATTTGTCTGTGCCTCCTTTTCTTTTTTTTTTTCTTTTTCTTTTATTATTCATATGTGCATACGAGGCTTGGTACATTTCTCCCCCCTGCCCCCACCCCCTCCCTTACCACCCACTCCACCCCCTCCCTCTCCCCCCCACCCCCTCAATACCCAGCAGAAACTATTTTGCCCTTATTTCTAATTTTGTTGTAGAGAGAGTATAAGCAATAACAGGAAGGAACAAGGGTTTTTGCTGGTTGAGATAAGGATAGCTATACAGAACATTGACTCACATTAATTTCCTGTGTGTGCTTGTTGCCTTCTAGGTTAATTCTTTTTGATTTAACCTTTTCTCTAGTACCTGTTCCCCTTTTCCTATTGGCCTCAGTTGCTTTTAAGGTATCTGCTTTAGTTTCTCTGCGTTAAGGGCAACAAATGCTAGCTAATTTTTTAGGTGTCTTACCTATCCTCACCCCTCCCTTGTGTGCTCTCGCTTTTATCATGTGCTCATAGTCTAATCCCATTGTTATGTTTACTTGGGTTTCACTGTATTAGAATGCTTTGTATTGTCCCATTAGTTGGAAGCGCTAGCCATTTTTACCAGCCTTCTTTTCTCTCTTTGCACTACTTTTTAAGTAAAACTTTCTATTTCTCTGTCTTCAACCACTGATCTTTTCTTCCTGCTTTTCTAATATGCTTGTAAGCCTATCTTGGTATTTTTAAGATCTTATATAGTTTAGCTCTCAAAATTCCAGTAAGTTTTTTTTATAGTTTCCATCTCTTTCCCAATTATATTCATTTTTATTTTGAATTATATTTATGTTTTACTTTAACTATACTTCCACACATCTGCTTAAAGAACAAATACCTTCTGCAGCATTATAAACCAGCAAACTGAGAATAGAAGGGTTGACACAATTGCTATTTTGCCAGTCTTAGCTAAAAGATTTTTGCCTATCCAAGGGCAGCACTGACTGTCACAAAGTAATGATTAATGAAAGGTCAAGACAACAGTGAGTGAGAGTTTTCTGACATGAATTTAGTTGTTATTTAAACTATAACCCAGTTAACATGCTTAACTTATTAGAAAGTTAATATTTGTATCAACTGCATGAAAAGCTCTTTCAAGTACTAGCTTCATTCTCAGATATTTAAGTTTTAACAATGCTCCAAATATCAACAGAAGTATGTTGGTCATAGTATGTCACAATTTCCCCTAAAATCATAATAGTAAAGATAATGGTCAGAAAATTAGAAATGATTTGGAAAATAACTTTCCAAGTAAAATGAAGCCTGCAATGGCTATGAAGCAACATAAATAAAAAACTAGCTACAGAGCCATTTTCTGGAGAAAACAGAAGCCAGTCAATGTGGCCAGACAAATGAAGACTTCATGGGATCCACCAAGGCAACTTTCATTCAGCCCTGGAATAGTTACTGCCAAATAAAAGGTATGTAAGACTTAACTCAATTTGTCTTACTGCAAGCTTTCGTGTAGAATTATAATGTGTGATAAAGAATGCCAAATGGTACAATTCTGTGATGCAAATGATACGTTAGGAAACCAAAGGGGATATGAATAAATATTTGAAACTATTAAAATTCAAGCATTTAAAGGTTGATTAAAGGCAAGTATATCTTCCATTAACCTCATAGATTTTAATTTCCTCCAAGTTGAAGCCACTTAAGAAATTCCAGTTAGCCCAGGTGATTAAGAACTGAAGTGTTGCTCTATGGTTTATTTTGGTTTCTTGGTTTATTTGTTTGTTTCTGAGGACTGGGGTAAGATCGCAAATCACTGCTCCCCAAGCTACCTCCTCAAATAGCCCCAACTTTGGTATTTAAGGTATTAAGGGCCTTTGGTAATTACAAAAGTGTTTATTTTCAGCAGTGTCTGTACTTTTTCCTTTAGCTAAATTATCATAGAGCTTTCATTCTTCAGTCTAGACTGCACTATATTTTAAACAACTGCAGTACCCACATTTGAGAGGACTCAGTGGACCTTGCTTATCCTTTCCATTTAGAAGTCTCTTGCTACACTTCAGGCTACCTTTGAAGGGTAATTTATGTGTTTTAAGTACAATTCAGCATACTGCAACCTCAGGAGGAGATTGTAAACAATCAGAAACCAGATGGGGTAATTAAAGTATTTCACTTTGACAACAACTAAGGAATACTCATGTTTGTTCTGAAAGACTCGACATTAGTAATAAACCCTATTAGATGTAGTCCACTAAACCCACCTCAAAGGGCTCTGGCTACCAACACGCACACTCTGTTTAAAGCGTTTATTACTCTTCTTCAGCCTCAGGCACTAAAACATTCTGAAATGATACTGATGGTGTGGTTCCAATTGGAGATTTTTTTTAAGACATAAAGTCTGAAAGTATCAGAGCAACCTGGCAATGCAAGTCTTAAAGATAGATTGATGATAAAATGAATCTATAGCCTTATATAGATATTTTACTTTGTATTTAATTGAAAATAATGCTGTTGTCGGATTATTTCCATTTAGTTTAGCACTAAAATGGGAGAAAGTAAAACCTTTCTCCAGTGTATTTAAATTCACCTTGCAGACAAAAGTGAAGGCTGTCTGACAAGAGTGAAGGTCTTTGATTTACCCTTCACCCTTTTGGGTGAATTGCTTCCTTTTTAATTTCATTGGAAATTCCAAAAGGGAAGGGGCTTATCTTTTTTCCCCCGCTCTGTTCTACAGAAAAAGCAAAATGTTAAAATCAGGTCCCCATAATCATCATGAGATGAAGTATTATGGCAATTATCTGGATCATTCAAGGGAAACGAATGTGTTAGAGGTGATTTAGGGAACGTTGTTTTCTTTTTGCTTCAATTACATATAGGATTGCTTCAATTACTTTACCACATTGACATATTTTTTTTTCTGAGTTGTTGTACAGTTATTCTAAGGCCAGAAATATCCCTTTCAAAAAGCATACTTATATCCTTTTATAGGCTATTTATAAACTTAGTTAAATATTTTAAGTACATACAGATACATATATTTAGCTTACAAAGTTGAGCCTTTCTCTAAAGATCACTATTTAGCCTCATCATTATCCAAAATGAATTTTACAATGTTTTTCACATGGCCTCCTCAGATGGTTTCTATCCACTAATTAAAGGAAAGGGCCTTTACTCCATCTAAATTCCTAGCTAGGAACTGAAGGCTCTCCATACCACAATTTCCAGATTAAAGTTGAAAGGTTATAGAATGGAAATTTCTGGACTAAGAAATTATAATGTTCTGTCAGACTAGAACCTACATAGTAAAGAGGAAACAATTAATTGATTCAACATATTTACTTCATCCTTTACTATCTGGCAGTTATTCAAAGCCAAGAAATCAGAATCACCCAATTCAGCTCTGCTTACCAGTAGTTAGTTCCATATTCTCTATTTTTCCAAATTTTTCTTATAGTATATTGTGTGATTTCAATGTAATATAGTATAAGAGCTGTTGCTACGTAGTATGCAGGACCATAGCACAAAACCAAGTTGGGAGAAGAAAAGAATTCCCTTTCTATACAAATAACACGGTTTTCTCATGCAGAAGTTACTAGTTTCTTCTTGAAACTGTTCAGGAATTAGGGGAGGAGGGATAAACGAGAGCAGTGGAGAAGGTGAATTCAAGTATAAAATATTTGATAACTTTTGTAAATGCTACAATGTACCCACACCCAACAGAATAATAATAAATAAATAAAGATTACAGGGTTCTAAACCACAAATGTTCAATAACAGCAGATAATATGGCAATATAAGGAAAACAAACACACCCAAGAATGTTATCACCCTTCTAAGTATTTGCAGATTTTAAAATACTAAACATAAGACCAATATGTGAATATTGTGGACATTTTAGAAAACGTAAAAGATTTTTGAAGAACTTAAAACTCATCTCTATTTTACCATCCAGAGAAAGCCATTGTAAATATCTTAGCACAAGTCTTTTATGTTTATGTTTATGTAATATATATATATATATATATAGATATAGATATTAGGTAAATTGCTTTTTTTCTTTTTTTTTTTTTTTGGCAGCACAGGAATTTGAACTCAGGTGCTCTACCACTGAGTCATGCCTTCAGTCCTTTTTTGCTTTTAGTTATTTTTTCAAAGAAGGTTTCCTATTTTTGCCCAGGCCAGTTTGGACCTCAACCCTCCTATTTATGCCTCCTACATAGCTGGAGTGACAGGCACATGCCACCATGCCTGGCTTATTGATTGAGATGGGGTCTTGTTAACTTTTTGCTCAGATTTCCCTCAGACCTCCTGATCTCTCAAGTAACTGGAATGACAGGTATGAGCTATTATGCCCAGCCATGGTAAATTGTTTTTTTAATGTGTTCTAAAATATGAGACAAAAACAATTCAGGAGCTCTTAAGTCTTTTGTCTAAAATGGGAACAACTAGATATGAATTTATTATTTGCACTTACATCATAGTCTCATAATATTTACACAAATAGTGTTTTCTCCAGCTTCAGACTTCCCCCTAATTATCAGACTCAGATATCCATCTGCCTCTTCAGCATCTTCACTAGGATGTCTAATAGGCATCTCAAACTTCAACCATACAAAACAGAATTCTGATTCTCAACGCCATTCTGCCTGTTTCCCTTCTAGCATTTTCTGTCTCAGAAAACGGTTCCATTTCCCCAGTTAATCAAACTGAGGACTTAGAGGATGATCTTATTATCTCTCTCTGTCTTTTTTTTGGGGTGGAGGAGGGTACTGAGACTTAAACTCTGGGCTTCACCTTGAGCCACTCCACCAGCCCTATTTTTTTTTTTTTTAATGAAGGGTTTTTCCAGATAGGGTCTCTGGAGCTATTTACCTGGACTGGCTTTGAAATGCAAGCCTCCTGATCTCTGTCCCCTGAGGATTACAGGCGTGAGCCACCAGCACCCAGTTTTATTATATCTCTTTCTCTCACATTCCCTGTTCATCAACAATCCTTTTGGCTCTAATTTCAGATTATGCCACAAACCTCTTATCATTTCTATAACTGTCCCAGCCTGGAGAGTCTTGATTTTGTTGGTGGTATTGTTGTTGTTGTTTCTTTCAAATTTTGCTCTCCTAAAATTTTACGTTCTACCTAACAGCAGAGCGACCTCTTTAAACATAAATTAAATCATATTGCTGTCCTTTACTCAACCTTCCAAAGGTTTCCCAATACACTCAAAATGAAATGCAAACTGCTTATTGAAAGGCCTCAAATAATTTGGTTCCTCTCCAACTTCATCTCCTATCATTCCACTCACCCCGTCTCACAAGTCTTCTGACTACTCCTTTCAAATTCTACACTCATTCCTTTTCTCAGGGTTTTATATGGTTTTGTTCTCTGTCCTGGAATCTTTTTCCCCTACAACTTGGAATGGTTCTTCCTCCACTTTATTGTGTGTGTGTCCCCCCAAAAGGCAGAAATTTCTTAGTTGTCTTCATCTATATTTCCAGTTCTTAGGACAATGCCACACAGTAAATAAAAATGATTTTCCCTCCACTCCCATTTATCTGAAACCTACACTGGAATCATACTGATCTACAGTAGAAGGGCTGTTATCTTTACTGCATTCCTTATCTCTCCTCAGTTTACTCCAAAAAAATCATAACATTTGTCAAAAACAAGTGCTGGCCACTAATACAAAAGGAGGCACAAGTGATTATATGGTTCATTCCTCTCACTTCAGCTGCATACTATGTTATAAAACTTCTTTTTTCAAACAACCAAAGGAATCCCAAGAGTTTGCACCTAACTTTCAACCATGTCAAGTTCACAAGTGAGGATTATTCAGTGACAGAGAGAATTGGGAAAATTCATTTGTTGTTGTTTTTAACTGTTTGTAATACAATGCTATTTCACTTTACGGCAATAATATGATATTGCAAAGATGAAGACTTATTCCAAATGATCAAGGGAGAACACACGGATTTGTTCCACTAGTTACCACTAATTCCCAAAAGGGATAATACACACACTCCTCGGGGTTGTTTTTTTCTCTTACTCTTTACTCATTTCTTTTCTCCATATGACAAATATCTATATAGAACTCTCCCTAGCACCCCAAACTTTGAGAATTATTTGAAACAGGCATAGCTTCTATTCAGACCAGATTTGACTGGCGAAGACAGCACTGCATCTTCAACGTTTTATAGAAGGTTCCACTAACAGCATTCTAAGATACAGTCAGGAGCAGAGCCATTCACTACTGGCCAAACAAACAAAAAACATTGAGCACCAGTATTACTAAAACTGATTCTTAACTAACATATTATTCAAGAAGCCATACCAACTTCCCCTGATCATTACAGCTTTATTTGTAGTAGATAAGATATGGAAAAAAACCTAATACCCATCAAAAGAATAATGAATAAGGAATTGTGGTACATATACACAATGGAATACCATTCAGCCTTTTAAAAATAAAGGAAACCTGTCATTTGCAACAAAACAGATGAGCTTGGAAGACACTAAGTTAAGTGAAATAAACCAGGCACAAAAAGACAACTAAATACTGCAGAATCTCACTTACATGTGAAATCTAGCAAAGACAAACTCAAAGAAAGTGGAGGTTAAATGGTGGTTGGTGGGAGTCAGGAGGAAAAAGGACCAGGAAATGCTGGTCAGAGAACTCAAAATTTCAGTTAGACAAGAGATTTATTGCACAATATGCTGACTACAATTAATAATGTATTACGTACTTGAAAATGGCTAAGAGAGTAGTGGTTTTGTGTTCTCACCACAAAATAATGACAAATATATGAGGTAATGCATATGCTAATTAGTATGACAACCAATTCACAATGTATGCCTATTTGAAGATGGCATATTATATTCCATTTATGTGCATATTCACATAACTATATGCAATCTTCATTTGACAACTTTAAATAGTTTTTAAAGTCATAAGGAAAATTTAGTCTTGATGATGACATGAATATCTATCTCAACACAGAATAGAAAATTTTAGTCTCTGGAAAGCTCAATATTTTATTTTGAAACATGGAGGCTTAACTTAATTCTTTGGTTCTTTAATGTTCATATTCTTCACGGAAATGTGAGAAATTGTCGCCCACAGAGCTCTCAATGAACACTGGTCTTTGTCCATTGCAGCCATGTCATTCATTACTAAGCAGTTTCCTATCTCTCATCACAGCCCTTCAGGGATGGCAAATGTCCATCTTCTCTCTGGAAAGGCATTTTCTTGTGCCAATTTAGCAGTAAAGTCTTAAGAAGCTTGCTGGTTAGTTAAAAGACATTTAAGCAATCACTACATCTGGGTAGCTCTGTGCTAGTTCAGTAGCAAAGGCAGTGGGTGTTGTTGTTTCCTCTGTATATTCTCTGAACCCAAGAGCTCTTCCCCCAAGCTCACTAATGAGTGACAGTTTTCTCATCCACCCACAACTAGCAGCTGCTGTCTATTTTTTTTTTTATGTAAGCCCCACTTCTTTTGATTTACATATGCATGGAAGTCTACAAAGCCATGGCGCTTCTAATCGTTTTAACCAAACTCACTAGGAAGTGGACTTTTCACATTATTTTTAGGTGCCAATCTGACTTCTCCTAGTTAGAAAATAACCTAGTTTTAAGATAAAGGTGATCAGTCAGGATAAGTGCTTAGTGCTTAGTAACTTTAAATGTTTCTTTGTTTCTTCAAGTATATTTCTCTTTCACTATGAGGGTTTTTTTGTTTTTGTTTTTGTTTTTTCCTTTGTGGTACTAGGGCTTGAGCTCAGGGTCTTCACCCTGAGCCACTCCACCAACCCTATTTTTGTGAAGGGTTTTTTTGAGATAAGTTCTCACAGAGCCATTTGCCCAGGCTGGCTTTAACCTCAATCCTTCTGATCTCTGCCTCCTGAGTAAGTAGGATAGCAGGGGTGAGCCACAAGTGTCCGGCCACTGTGAATTTTAAGGGAAAGAGAATATTGCTATCTAGGTGTTCTGAAATCAGAAATACTTTTACTTTGTTTCCTCTCACGTTATCAACTTTCAATTTTATAGTAAAATTTGGGAGAAGGTATATTTTCTTAATATTAATATCATTGTAATTATAAATAAAATAACTTTCATAATAATAAAAGATTCACTGATAGCTTGTAGCAAAGATGTTTCATCAAAGGACAGAAAATAAAAGGTGGCATCTTTTTTATCCTCAGAAGCTAACAGTGAGGTTGGTTATGACATCATTCCCAAAAGTAGTCTCATTGTTCAGTAATTCTCTTTATGAAAGTGGTCGTTCTCTCACTGTTTTGGTGTTCTTCCCTCCCAACACTATTACCACGGTAACCTAGACTGCACAAGATTTGAGATTACCTGACATCTATGTCTGGGGCACATGTTCATGTGACAAGTGCCTGTGGATATAAAATGCAGCACGTGCCTCTTTCTAGATGCATCAGTTCTACTTTATGATTGGGGAAGTGTGTAGTTTTTTGGTAGTATTGGGGATTTAACTCAGGACTCAAGGTTTTGTTCTTGCTAGTCAAGTGCTCAGCCACTTGAGCCACACCTCCAATGCTTTTGATTTTAGCTTGTTTTTCAGATAGGGTCTTGCACTTCTGCCCAAATGAACCTCACACTGTGATCCTCCTACCTCCTTCTCTCAAGCACGTAGGATCATAGGCCTGCACCACCATACCCAGCTTGTTTTTGAGATAGGGTTTGGCTAACTTTTTACAGAGCTGGTCTGGAACGATGATTCTCCTATTTCCACTTCCCAAGTATATGGGATTATGGGGGAAAATATGTAATTTTTAATTAACTGAAAACATTTCAAATATTTATATAGTGGGGTAGAATGAGTGTTTTATGAATGGAGTATAAAATTCATTTAAACTTTAAGATAAAACACCAGTCTCCTAGAATATCACAATTTTTGCAAGACATTTAACTCAAAATCTATGGTTCAATTAATTTTTCTCTTGGTAGATTTTTCTTTTTCTCTATACCCACCCATACAATCTCCACATTCATTCAGGTATGGAGGGCATTCTATGCTCATCACCAGAGGTGGGGGGTTATCACAGAGCTGAAAACAGAAACAAAGGTGCCTCTGTGCCTCTGGTCTATAAGAGTTGACACCCTAGGAGAACAAAAAGAACTTGGGACATAGACAAATATTCAAGGAGAATTCTCACAGCAAAAAACTATGTACATATTTATGTAAATTGAAAAATGGTCAGGGGTTAAGGGGGAGAAATGACCCAAACGTTGTATGCACATATGAATAAACAAAAAAAAAAGAAAGGAAAAATGAGACCTGTTGCAACTATTCTAGGAATGGGGGGAGGGGAATAAAGGAGAATGATGAAGGGAGTGAGTTCAACTGATATATTGCAAGAACTTTGGTAAATTTCACAATGTACCCTCAGTACAACAACAATAAAAACAAATTTTAAAAGTAAATAAATAAAGGAGTAGTGTTTCTTCTTGAAATCAGGTTTAATAAATAAATAAAGAAAAGCAAACAAACAAGTTTTTTTTTTAAAAAAAAAAACAGTCTGGCCTAACAGAAGAAAAGTAGTCACATAGGTAAGGGGGCTAAGGATATGACTCAAATGGTACACTTGCCTCATAAGCGTGAAGCCCTGAGTTCAAAGTCTAGTACTGCCAATAAATAAACAAATAAATAAATAAAAAGGCACACAGTAGGAACTGAGGTTGTCTCAGCAACAACCTAAAATCTATGCCAGTGGCTACAATACTCTCACCTCCTCATATGCCAGTACTAAATAAATCCTGGGAACTCAGATGCAACTCTTGGTAAATTTACTAAATTCAATTTACTAAAATTAAATTTTCCTCACTCTGATAGGAAGGTATGGGAGATAGCAATTAAAATGTATTTGCATTACAGGAAAATAAAGTTATTATCTTTGTCTCCCTAAGTGTAAGGATTGATATTAATACCAATATTTCCACTGATTAAACTTTTAAAAGTATAACAAGTACCAAAGAGTATTTCTTTGATATGTGCTTGGGAGTATGTAGTGTATAGCTAGGGTTAAGGTGAACAGAATTCCTGCCCCCAAAGAACTGATGGCATATTTAAAACACTTGGGCATATACATCAAAATTTTTTAAATAAATAGGGACTAGCTAGCCAACAGAATGTTGCAGGGTAGGGAGCATTTCTAGATGTGGCATAAAAACGGATTCTAGGAAAAAGGGGGGATAGCAGTTCCATGATTAGTAAATAGAGCTTTGTCCTGGTCTATCCTTACTACTAACAAAATACCCTAGACAGGGTAATTTGTAAACAACAGAAATTCATTTCTTACATCTCTAAAAGACTGGAAGTCCAAGACCAAGGGAGTAGTAGATTCAGGATCTGATGAGAACCCACTCCTCCTACACAGTACCTTGTAAAGCGTAAACAATTTCCTTTACTCTTATTCTATAAGGGCTCTAATCCCATTCATGAGGGATCCACCCTTATGACTTAATTACCTATCTAAGATCCCACCTCTTAATTTATCACTTAGGGATTAAGTTCTAACATATGAGTTTTGGAAGGACAAAAAACATTTTTTTTTCCAAAATGTAAGCTTCTTAGTCAGGCACCAGTGGTTCATGCCTATAATCCTAGCTACTTGGTAGACCAAGACCTGGAGGATCGCTGTTCAAAACCAACCTGGGCAAAAAAATCACAACCAAAAGTTGGGCATGGTGGTACATATTTGTCATCTCAGATATGCGAGAAGCACACATAGGAAGACTGCAGTCCAGACCCAACTGGGCAAAAAGCAAGACCCTATGTCAAAAATAACCAATGCAAAAAGAGGTGGTAAAGTGGGTTACTAGCAAGCGTGAGTTACTGGATTTAAACTCCAACCTCTGGAGTAACTGGATGGAAGTACTGGACCTCCACAGACCACAGTTGGGAAAAATCACTGATTTTGCCCATCTAACTCATTTCCTGTGTGAGGAAACTGAGGCATAGACATGTGAGGTGATTTATCAAGGTCATTCATCCCTGACTCTATCATATACTGGCCCTATGCTTAGTTCTTACTGGTATCTAGCATTAACTCTCTTGCTTTTCTTATTAAAAGATTGGGCATTTCCTTGTCAAGGCAAAATACAAAAAATACTGAGTATTTTGGAAAAAGAAGTACAAAACCCAGTCACCCTTAGCTACTTAAATGAAAAGAGGACTGGCATGAAAATGTATAAATGAAAACTGCCAACACCCTAACTTCAAGTTAAGCCTTAGGCTCCAAGAGCACCTCAACCTGCTTCTTAAAGAATTGCGAGTAAAACCACAAACTACCATTCTATTTGCCAGGCTGATGGTGGCAGCAGTACAAGCAATAAAATAGTCAAAGAGAAGCAAAGGAAAGGAGAATTAATTTGAAAATCCAACAGCCTGGTTCTAGATAATTGGGAGTTGACCATAAACACCTGAGCTGTCAGATGGCAACTGTGGCCCTTGGATAAAATATTTTATTGGCAAATGGTTCCATTCTAGGAAAATTATATCTGCTTGCAACAACTTGAAGTTTGCTTCCCAAAATGATTTTCTGCCTAGTGGAAGAATGTGAATTGTGATAAGGCACAGCAGAGAACACAATCTCTGCTTGGCACAAGACTGTACACGTGGCACTGGATACATACTTTTAGAAGTTTGTTTTTGTTATTCTGTGAGCAGCTTCCTGCTCCATCTCCTGCCACAAGAATGAAATTCCATAGTACACTTCTTTTCCTTCATTAAACTAAAACTGCTGTTTAAGGGCAATCACATATTTAAGTATGTTTATAATATTGAACAGTGAACACTTGACATTCACAAAAGTCATGTTTCTAACATCTTCTCTAATGCTCAAATTGTGGGTATTATTTGATGGTAAAAGCAAATTTAGATCTAGCTTGCAAGCATGTTTTGTTGGGCCTTCAGATAGCTGACATTAGGGAAAGGATCATGCAAAAATCTAGATTGATAGATTTTCTTGAAAACTAGAAGATATGGCCCAACAGCTCCACATTCCTGCCTGATACCATCAACTACAGGTCTGTAAATCACTGTTAAATGGGCACAAGCCACCAGTTCACTACAGTCTCCACCTGAATCACTCTGTTCATTTGCAATTGCTTCCCTGAAACAGTTAGGTGTTCAAGTTTATGACCCAACATGAGAACGTATAATTATTCACTTAATAAGTACAAAAGTTATAAAAAGCAAGCAAAGATGGTTTGAATTGTTGACACTGGCCTTTAAGTAGATTCACTTACAATGACAGACTGCAAATTTATTCATACACCATGGCTTCACAACAGGAAATCTAAAATTGCATTTCAGAGAAATTATTTACAAATTATTTAATATGGGTTGCTCTCTTTTTCCACAACTGCACATTTTACATTTATGAGTGAATGGTGAGAATCTTCTCTGTATACTATGAAGTCTTCTTGAAGATAGAGGGATGCAGGTTTTAAAAGATTGATTTCAGAAATGTATCTAAGGGAAGTAGAAAATTTCATAGAACTCTGTGAGAAGTATCACGTTCCACAGCATTACCTAAATATTTCTCAGAAATGAAATTATCCTATTCAATCAGAAACTGAGGCAATCTGTGTTTACACAAGATTTGCAGGTAATTCTGAAGCACACAAAGTTTGAGAAAGCTTCATCCAGAGCTTTTCCCTGAATGGACCTAGGACAGAGCATGGAGTATTCAGAGTCCCCAAGCCACAGACTCTCACATCAAGCCTCCTCATCCAGGGTTGCCATCTTATGTGTTCCCAACCTGTCCCCAGAAGCACAAGCAGGGTGAGCATTACCCAATTCTTCTTAGCCGTCCTCAGTACTCAGAAATGGGCCAAAGAGTTGTTCCACCCTGTGCACATCTACTTCACAGCCAGCAGCCATCTGAATGAGAGCCATGGGGCTGCCAAAGAAGTTTGTATCACAAGTGCCCAAGTAGAAAGGCACAAAGCTGAAGCACCCATCAGGGACAGGGACCGAGAAGTCCTGGACCATAACCAGTTGGCATTGCCAGAGCCCCTGCCCTGTGGTTCTTTACCCACCTTCTCCAGTCTCCATTCCTAATGAGTGCTTGAAATGACTACCTGAAAATTTTGGTCAACACTTGTAGATGAAAAAACTTTCTATTTTTAAATATTTCTCATTGATTAGAAATTTAATTCAAAATAATAGTAGAAATAATTTGTTATCGCCCAATCAAAAGTATGAGTTGAAATGATATTTTAAAGTATCTAATAATTTTCCTTTCTTTATATGGGAAATTTCTTATGCTTATGTGTACACAAGCATATTATTGTAATAATTTCAAATCAAATGGAACATTTCCATATCAAGTATTCCAAACTAATTAGGCTCTAACTTTGGTAACATTCACGCATTGTTAGATACTCCTCATGCAGATAACAAAACTAAATGGACCATCATCCATTAATAGGCACAAGAATTCAGCCTAGGTAAAGACTTAAGATCAAGCTTTAACCTTTTATCACCAAAAAGTCAATATAAATTTAGGCCTTCTTGCATTAACTCAAATATGCCCTGGGCCTAACATTTTTATTTCATATTGTTTTAACTGGGCTATGATTCTTTTATAATTTTTGCACATATTAGATAATTATCTCATAATATAAGCTCTTAACACATTGGGTTTGTTTTGTTTATATTTCTGCTGTAGTAGCTTAATTATAAATTTTTTCTTAATTGTAACTCGAGAATCAGAGTAATAGATGTAACAAGAGAAGAAAATACTAAATTCAATGGTTTATTTAATATTGTTGAAAATGCAACATCAGTCTCAAACATCAACAGCCTCTACTCTGAGCATATAATCATGACAACCACAGTCTAAAGGTATGTTTGATTATTTCAAAAAGTCAGATAACTTCTTTTATGATACCATATTATTTCCTTCATGGTTATACAATTGTGCTATCCGGAGAAATTTTAAAGTATGCTCTCTTTTCATTATTAGTTAGAACACAATAGTTTCAAAAAGGATGAATAAACTAATAAAGGTTAACAGTGTTTCTAAATTAGTTTTTCTTGAAATACCTAGTCAACAGTATTTTTTAAACCATTGTAACTAAAGAGCTCATCCAACAAAGCTTGTATACATTGCTGATCACTATTTTATAAAAGGTGTCATTGGGCTGCCACATCTTAATTCAGAAATTTCTAGAAGCAATTTTTCACTGGCACTTGCTCAGGGAAACCTTTCTCCTTTATTCTTTTCCCTTTCCTGCTCCCCTTAACCTTCTATACTCTGGAAACTTTTTCAGGATACAGCAACATGGATTTGTCATTCCTTCAAGGGATTCAAATTTGTGCATTAAATAGGATGTTTATATTTTAAGAGAATTCTAAGAAATAAAAACTTCTCAATATTCAAAGAAATGATTATTTAGTGCTGGAATTTCAAGCACTGTCAAGCAGTTTAGAGACCTTTGGAAGCAAGACGCTCCTCCTATCAGACCATGTACATGATTCCTACTAATTAAGTCAACCCTGCATTTCAAACTACTTGGAATATATTTCAAGACCACTTGGAATATATTTCAAGACCACACAGCACAAATGACACAATGAAAGATAAGGCACAGGCTGTCTCAAAGGAAGGTTTGCCTTCCTTCCCTTCCTTCAAACGATAGAATTCTCACCCTTGTGAGATCAATGTATTCGCAATGGCTGGACCAGACCGTCCAATCAATATGTGATCTGTAGTTGTGTCTCTCAACCCTCATCTCTTTACACAATCATACAGAAGAACATGCTGTGCCCAAAGTGACTTTCTACATAAACCCATCTGTGTGTTCACATGTTTATTTTCTTTGTGACTTAACATACACTTCTTAATATCTCTGTGCCTCAGTGTCCAAATCTGTTTTTGGGTGATGAGAATAGTACCTACCACCTAGACCTGGCAAGAGGATTGAATTAATGCCAGTTAACAGCCCGCAGATTTTATCTGTGTTTGTTGTTATTAATCACTTCCTATGTCTACCGCCGTCTTCCTGCCAACTGAACTTCCTAAGAAAGAAAAATCTTGAGGTCTCGATGGGTGAGATCACACTGGGCCTCCTGTCAGAGTCCCCAGCAGCCACTTGACAGCTTTTCTGCCAGTCTCCAATACTTACTCTACCATGGATGTCACCATCACTGCCAGCATAATGGCTGCCATGTTGAGGGATTTCTCCCAGAGTGTCAATGACTTGACTCCTTTACTGCTTTGAAAAGATAAGGAAAGCTGGGGAAGTAGCTCAGTGAGTACTTGCCCCATATGCCCCAGGCTCTGGGTTCAATCCCCAGCATCTCAAAAAAAAGAAAAGAAAGGAAAGGAAAAGGGAAGGGGAAAGAAGAGGAAAGGAAAGGAAAGGGGAAAGGAGAAGAAAAAGGAAAGGAGAGGAAAAGGGAAAGGAAAAGAAAAGAAAACAAAACTATACCAGTACAACTCAGGACACACACCTGGATTCCATTACCTCTATATTCACTTCTCTCCAGTGCAAGGAGCCAAGGAAACCCAGAATTTCTGAGTCACCACTGTTCCTCCTTATGATAGACTGTGGTGAGATGCTTTCACCAGAAGCAGGGGCCTGGAGTGAGGCACTGAGGTCAGCCCAGGAGCCATGGGGAGCACTTACCCTCCCTGTCTGGAAGGGTACCAAGTACAATGCCACATATGTGGAGCTATGGTCCTATATCACCTTTTCAATTTCCAAATACATGTTCATGCCCTAAACCCCAACTTAGACTCAATCTTACAAACTTTTAGCTGGGGCAAAATCTTCTTGGCACCATTATCAATCCAACACCAATTAAAAATCTCTGCTTGCCTGAGCAGATCTGGATTCCAGGCCTGGCAACCAATTCAATGTGCAGTGGTACAGTTCAGTTTGAAATCAATTTGAAGATGTGCTGAGAAGATGTACCTTTTTATTATGGCTTACCTTAGCTAACATTAAAAATAAATTTACTTGGTCTGGAACATACTGGGAAGAAATGTACAATCTGGCCTCATGTTTTCTCCCCTTCAAACTTGGCTTCAAGCTTTTCCTTCTTCAAATATGCACATACTCTCTGGCCCCTGAGCCTTTGCAAGTGTTCTTCCCTCTGAGAATCTCTTCAATTTTCAACCCACCCATGCCTTTAGCTTGTCTCTGTCATCCATTGGGTTTCAGGTTAAGTGCCACCCACATCGCCACTCCTAAGGTCTTCTGAGGCTCCATAAAGTAGCTCAAATCGTGCTTGTGTCTGTTCCCATGGTATCTTGGACCTCCACTGATGTCAGCCCTTGTCACCCTCTATTATATGTCTCTATTTCATGCCTGAAGGCTGCATGTCTCCCACTGCATGCAAGCAGTAGGCACTTGAAAATGTCCTTGAATAAATGAGTAACCAAATGAATGACAAAGCACTTTTGAGTTCACCTTTGCTTAAAACACACACACATATATACATGCAAAAATATAATAATAGAAAGTAAATTATTTCAGGATGAACTTCACTGTACATATAAACCTATACATTGCTCACTTGGTATCTGTCACTGAGAACTAGAAAGCCCTGTAATGATATAGAAACATATTTCCATTATCTAATGAGATCAGTCACTAGGCTGATGGATATTACAAATTATCCCATAACTACAAACCAGTTTTTTTTTTTTTTCAAACAGAGGCTTTGCCTGTAGAATGCAGTATAGAAAAATGACGGGTAGGTAAAGTTGCTCTCCAGATTGGAGAGGGTAACTTTATTTTTGTTGTTGTTTACTTATTTATTCTTTTTTATTTTATATGTTTGGTTTGGATTGGTTTGGGGACAAGGTCTCACTATGTAGCCCACGCTGGTCTCAAACTTGTGGTCTTCCTGCCTTAGCCTCCCAAGTGCTGGAATTAGAGGTGGGCACCATGCCCTCTTAGAGTAGGTCACTTAATTTACAAAGAAGAATTTCTCAGGATCAGATCCTTTTCAAACATCCCATTAGTCACAGAAAATGGCACATACAATACATTTCACTGGGGAAAAATGTAAAAGTATGAGTGAAGCTTTATCAGAACAATATATGTGCTCAGGAACCTTTACCCAGGAAAAGAACCTGTCTACTCCTCAGCTTCCTATTGATAATATTGCAAGGCAAATGATAAGAATTCTTTCTAATATATATATATATTATATATATGCTGTATATTATGTATAACATATGTTATATATATTTATATATAGAGAAATATATAACATATATATTATATATATGCGTATATATAATATATATATATTATATATATATATATATATATATAATCCTTGAAGAACTGTGAAACACCAACCAGATGAACAACCCAAAATAAATTTAACAACAAGCACTAATCTGCAAAGAAAGTCCTTTGTAATATTTTCCAGGGCATTTCACTTTTAAAATTGCATACAGGAAAATATTATATGGAGGAAATGTCACTTTATGAGCCTCTAGATGAGGCCCTTTTTATTTTAACGAATGCGGTATATGAGGAAATATTCTATACCACAAAGTTTCACTGAACAATATTGTTGGAATAAGCTCCCATCACTTCAGACTTTCCACTTTAATCTTGTGAGAAATAAATTACTAAGTACCTTTGGCAAGACCTTCAAGGTTTAGTTCCTTCCCAATATGGACTTTAACTCACAAGGCTCAGCTAAGTTCACATTTGTGGCGTTCTTCAGGTTAATTAAAGGCAAAAACATTGACAAAATATCACCTGAATGGCTGAGGTCATTTCCACTCATTATGCATAAGCACTGAGCAACTGGACATGTGTGAATTTGCTGAATTTTAAACTAGTCCCATTTAAAAACCACCTGGATTGGTTCAACAAGTAATATGAGGCTGAGAAAAATATGAATTAATGAAGAACACATTTTGGTGATAGGCCTATAAACAATGATCGTTTATTTCTATACTTAGAGTTGGCTCTTGCAGATTGAATAGTGCTAACATAGCAAGCAAAGATTTCAAAAGTCTTTTTATGTGAAATATGGCTAGTTCCTGCCTTCTCTGCTATGCTAATGAAGACCAGGGAGAATGTTAGCTGTCTTTTAACTTTTTGGTTACAACATTGGTCACATGCTGAGAGAGTTCCCATGGAATATCACCACAGTACTGAAAAGCACAAGTTCACACGATTTATCACATATTAAAAAATGATTTGGCTTCCCACACTCGAGATAATAGGCCTTTGTTATTTTTAACAATTTTGGCATATGGGCTATGTAATGATGACTTAACTATACTAGCATAGCCTCTGTTACAATCAATTTCTCAATGTAATAGGTCTGAATTCAGGTAGACTGCTGATTCTCCTAGGTGGTAGACATTTCTCCTCCGAGGAAGCAGTAGAAAAAAAGCCAAAAGCAAATTTCTTTGGATTTTCAACAGGGGAGAAGTCTACTTACATGGTTCATTCTAAAGCAAAAGCTGTTTTCCAGTCAAGGAAACAAAATGTATCAAATTAGGAAGAAAGTACTCAGCCAAGTACGGAGTACAGAGCAGAATCCCCACTTCCTAGAATAAGTAATCATGCGGTATTTGAAATGCAGCATTCGGAAAGAAAGACAAATAGGACACCAGCATATCACTTCCCCTCTTGTCAGAATGCATTCACAGTTTATCTCACCTCATGCGCCTTATGATAATTCATGGAGAAGGGAGGCTAGCTCCTAGCGCAGAGACTGGAAGCAAGAATACTTTGGAGGCACTGGTGCAAACTGTGAAATCTTTAATAAGCTCTTTTCTCCTACCTTAAGTATATCTTCCCAGCTTCAAAACTGAAAAACACTTGAAAAGCTATGGTTTGTCAAACAATGTATATACTCATGTAAGTAAATGTAAAAACAATAAAACAAAAGGAGAAAAAATTTCTCCAATTAATCCACCAAAAAAAATATAAAAGAAAACAGAGTTCACCTTTTATTGTGCATGTCTGGGTGTCCTAATGATAAGCTGACAATGTGTGAGAACTAAAACGCAGAAAGAAATAATATAATTAGTTTAAAAATTACATGTTTGTTTCATAAACTTTCTGTAAAATGACTATTTATTCTGTTATAGCCCAGGTTTTGATAAAGTTATATTTTATTCATGGGCAAATCAGATATCCTTTCTTGAGCCCTCTAATAGCTTTTTTTCATTATAATTTAGAGAAATATCACTGAGGCAGTAGCAATTGTTGATATCATTTTAAAATTGTGAAGAACATTCGAAAGAAATATTTAGATTCCAAAATACAGTGTAAAATTTACAAGTTATGTTGAAATATAGTAATAAGTTATCATCAAAGTACTATGAAACAGTTCAAGTACAAGATATAAATCTGTATCACTTTTATGGATTTTCAAAGTATCTTAAAGTAGTACCTATAGTCATACAGTATCTCTTAGGTACTTTTAAGTTTTCAGGATTGGATGTTATAAAGAGAACCAAGGTTAACAGTGACTGTTCTATTGACACCATAATTTATTTTCTAATGACAGATAATAGTCTATACTACTTTCTGCATAATTGAGAAAATGTTTTAATTTGTTGTTATAATTCCCTTCTATTTTAATGAAATGTCATATTTGTTACACATGCAGTTTCTTACAACTTAGAAAAAATTCTAAAGTAGTTTTATTTATTTTAATATCTTTAAAAATGAAGTAGCCAAGCACTTCTTTTGCTAAGACTATTAGTAGCAAGCAATGTAGATTATACAAATTAAAAATTAAATTCATATTTAATTTTCTGCTGAAATGATTTCATTTTTATTTTAGAATCTCTCAGCATGACTTTTTAAATCCTTAAGGTGAATAATAACATTTGCTTTTTTTTTTTTTTGCAGTAATAGGGATTGAACCCAGGGCCTTATGCATGTTAGGTAAATGCTCTACCACTTGAGCCATGACCCCAGCCCTTCAGTTTGTATTTTGTTTTTAAGGTAGGGTCTCACTAACTTAGAAGGGTTGGCCTTGAACTCATTACCCTCCTGCCTCTTCCTCCTGAATAGCTGGGATTACAGAGGTACACCACCACACCAGGCCTAATACTTACTTTTTAAATGTATTTTTTTCTCCCACTTTCATATCCAATAAATGGATAATTAAATTGAATTCTCTAGACAAGAAAGAAGTCATATTTGTTGTTATTTTTAAATCATAATTCACCCATCCTATTAACAAATTTGGATATCATTTATACTAAACCCAAAAGTTTTCCTTTTTTCTGTAAGTATGTGCTACAATAATTCTCATTGTATGTTACTGAATATTGAACATAATATCTTTCAATATTCTTTGTAGGACCTTGTAATAATACTTTCTATTTTGTTCTATTCTTACTTCTTTGCTGAAAAATATCAGTTATTTGTCACTTGTTCAGGTTTCTTTTCAGTCCTGGTATTTGCTAATTTTTTGTGCACATGCCAGTTTTTGTTCTTTTAATCAAGAATCTGTTTCCAGTTACAAATCTCTTCATTTTCCAAAACCAATCATGGATATTGGTTGAGAAATATATAACAATAGTAACAAGATACTTTGTCTTTGAACTTAGAATGTCATAGCTTCTTTCACAATTTGAAAGAATTTGGGTTTAAAATGAAATATAAATTTCCTGCCATGCTTGCCCAAAGGAAAATTATAACCATTGATTTGAATCAGATCACGCTTTGCTAAAAGCAGCTTCACTCATATCAGGGTATGACAGCCATTTTTCCAGAATCGTCATCCAATAAACAGAGGAAAGTTCCAGGGGTTTTGACTTTCTTGTCCAATTTTCACATTTTATGAATATAGTTTTCTTCAACTTCTAGTAAGCAGGCCAAAGTTATATTTGCTGTCTCTGAATTATGAATTTGATATGAATAATTTTCTCTTTCAGTTTCCCTGTTTTAATCAGTGGTTACAGCTTTATTTAGCGAAAAATTTGACATTGCAGATTTTATCTGGCCAGTGGTAGCTGTGAATTTGATGAGAATAATTGCTCATTTTCATTAAATCTTTAAATGAAGAATTTGTAATGTCCTGCTTACAAGTTTCATGTGGATTGTGTTCTATAAAAGTCTGCTCAGTTTCCCAGTTTTCAGTTATTTCAATTTGAAGAATTAATTTGAATATTACTCTTTACTTTTTAACTTTTATTCCTTTTTAAATTTCACTTCTATATTTTGTAGTTTTGCTATGACTTCAAATTGAACACATTCTTGATGCTCTAAAGCAGGGTGAGTAAATTTTATCTGTACAAGGCTAATAATTACTTTTGCTTTTGAGGGCCACATAGTGATTGCGGCAAATTAGTAAACTCTGATGTTGTGACATGAAAACAGCTATAGACAAATCACAAAAATATGAGCAGACTTGTATCCTGATAAAATAACTTACAAAAATAGATAGTGGGGTTCAAGTGTGGCGGTGCACATCTGTAATTTCAGCTACTCAGGAGATAGAAGTAAGAGGATCATGGCAGAGACCAGACAGGGCAATACCCTAACTGGAAGGGGGACAAAAAAAAGGGAAAGAATTGAGCTCTGAGCTCTGAGCTCTGCACTGAATGCGAAGAACTGAGGTACTCAGGCATTCTGCCTGCCAATCTTGGTGCTCACTCTGTGGGAGGAAGGACTCTGGGTCCTTGCTCAGAGCTCTCAGCCCTACCTGGCAGGTGACTACTGCCAAGAGGCTGCAAAGCAAATACCTGCAGCCAGCAGTCAGCTCCTGGAGCCTGAGAACTCCTCCAACCACAGGCTAGGTGCTATATTTCCATAGTGTACTCAGGGGATGGAACTCCTCATCACTATGAAGGGCTGGGCCACTGACCATGGTGCCCGTCACTGCTGAGCTCCCAATGCTTAAACTTCCCAACAGGTCCATCACTCTCTCTCTCTCCACAACCCTCTCATTGCCATCTCCCTCCCAGACATTGTGGGCAGGTGTCCCAAGACTCCCTAAGCTGCAATTGTTCCTTGTTTTCAAGTCATCAGAATATCTCAGTCTCAAATGGAAGGCCCCCTCTCAAGATGCAATAGCTCTCTAAGATATGGGGAGTGTCTTTCTTATCTAATGATAGCTTGTCATGTAGGAGGTCACTGTGGCACCAAATCCCCACACTGGGTTTAAGGCTTGCAGAACATGGTGGTGGCTTCAGCTCCAACTCCCAGCTCTAGTTTGGAGCTTCAGGCAGTCCCCTATTTTACTGTGCTGTCAGTTTCTCTATGCTTTCCAGTGGTCTGTCACCCTTTCGTGATTCCTGATGCTTTTCTTCTCTTTCTCTCTTTCAAGTATAGTCTCTCCTCTGCTATACCAACTCCTCTCATTCACAAAGTCAAAGCTTCCACTCTACCATCTTGCCCCACCTCCTCTATAGGTTGTACTTTTAAAACACGTTTAGCATTCATATCTAGATACCAATACCTTATATAGATCAATATTAAATTCATTTGGGCAAAGATGGAGGTTCAAATTTCAGCCAGGCACCAGTGCCTCATACCTGTAGCACTAGCTGCTCAGGAAGCAGAGATCAGGAGGATTGCAGTTTGAAGCCAGCCCAACCAAATAGTTGGTGAGACACTATTTTGAAAAACCCTATCACAAAAAATTGGACTGGTTGAGTGGCTCAAGGTGAAGGCTCTGAGTTGAAGCCGCAGTACTGCAAAAAAAAAAAAAATTCATTGTGTGATAACTTGGGTACTGATACCCAATCTTGGTACTGATACCAAGATTAAGGAAACAATAACGATATGTTGAAAGAATGGGTGCATGAATTTACTTATTTTTATATTTATTTTTCATAAAACTTATAGGCATAGAAAATTTGTAGTAGCCATTTCGTAGTTGAATAAACCAAGAACAAAGCTATCAATTATGGCTTAGAATAGTGTTTCATATTTATTGATTATATATTATGTAACAATTATTTTAATATACTGGTCTTAGTTATTTGATTTTATATGTCAAAATTATTAATCCCAGAAATATTAGCCTTTTTACATGTAGAATCAAGCATCCTTGGAAAGACTTCATTCTGTCAGTCATTCCTTTTCAAGCCCAAAACACCTTGCTGTTCAGAGGAAAAGGAGAACGTGAATGCTGATTGAGAGATGTGGAACATATTAAAGCTGTGACTCATTGAGAATTCTGCATCCAGTGCCTACCATCTTGAAGGTGCCAACAGTAGAGGCACCAGTGACTGTGGAGAAGGCAGTAGGCACAGCAGTGGTGCCATGGGAGGTATCCTGAACTGGGAGCACCAGAAGTCATTCTAATGCCGTGTATTGAGCCTATTTTTGATACTTATATGATTCTCTTATCACTAGCAAGAAAACTAATAATGTAATTGCCCTAAATATCTGGTGAGCTCTTCATTTCCTTTCTAGAACTAAGAAAAATATAAACTCATTTAAGAATAAATTGTTCCACTCTGTTGTCAATAGTAAAAACATAGTTTAAAAGTAAAGAATTTCAAGTAGGATACAGCTAAAACATCAAATATTTATAAAAAGAATTGTCAGAAAAAATATGATAGAAAAGAGGAGTTGCTTTGTGGTACTAGAGTGGACAGCAGATGGATGGAAAATTATCACTCATTGGGACCTGAGACATTAAGAAAAGACAGCCTCCAAATCGCTATGCAAAAGTTATCATCATTTGCAAAAATAAAGAAAATCAAAGATGCTAGCAATAATGAGCTGTTAAGACTTTTAGTTTCTCCACAAAAGTCTATGTCTTGAGACAGGAATCCTAGCACCAAAAATTACAAATGTATTAGGTTGTGATTGAGATAAATTAGAAATCAATCATAGGCTTCCTATGCAATGGTTTGTTCTTTTAGTTTTAGAAAACTTAGGTCAAACATGAGTATATCCTTTACTTATGATATAATTGAATTAGCCCTATAAATGAAAGGACTCATTTCACAAATTGTTGAGTTTGTATTACTTAGTCTACACTGCCATAGAAAGCATACACTTGCACACACACTGAGACAAGACAGGAAAACATGTTTGATCGTATTAGGCTTTCAAAAACTATATCTAGACAAACTGAATACATGTATTAATATTAATTTGACTTAGGTGTTTTTGTGTTTTTTATCACTGTTATTTTAAAGGGTTTGTTTCTTAGAGGAGTTTTAGGTTCAGAGAACTATTGAGAAGTTGGTAGTGATTTCTCGTATGCTTTCTGCTCACCCCCCACACAACAGCCTCCTCTATTATTAACATCTCCCGTTGGTTGCAATGGGAGAATCTATAATGATACCTCATAACCACCCAAAGTTCATGTTTCCATTAGGGTCCACTTCAGAGCTGTGTAGTCTGTGTGTCTGAACAGATATGAAAGGATCTGTATCGACCATGATGGTGTCACACGAAGTGTTTCTACTACTCTAAAAATACTCTGTGCTTCACTTATTCATCTCTCCCTTCCTCCAACACCCAGCAATCACTGATTTTTTTATTCAGTTCATAGCTTTGCCTTTTCCACAATGTCTTATGGTTGGAATCAAGGCATATGCAACCTTTTCAGATTGGTTTCTTTCACTTAGTAATAATCATTTAAGGTCCCCTATATATTTCTTTGTAACAGTGAATAATACTCCATTGTCTGGACATACCTCAGTTTATTTATCCAGTCATGACTAGAGGACATTTTGGTTGCTTCTGAACTGTGACAATTATGAATAAAACTACCATAAACATCCATGTGCAGCCTTCTGTGTGGATATATATTTTTAATTCATTTGGGTAAATGCCAAAAGTACATTTGCTAGATTGAATGGTAAGAATATGTTTAGTTTTGTTAAAGAAAAAAAAAAGAACTGCCAACTTTTCACACAGTCTTTCAATGTGACTGTGCTATTTTGCATTCACACCAACACTGAGTGCAATTCCTGGTGCTTCCCATTCTCTCCAGCATTTTGTGCTGTCAAGGTCTCGATTTTGACTCTTCTGATAGGTGTGCACTGATATCTCATTGTTAAATTTAACAGTTTTTTAAAGTATGGTATATGCCACTTAGATTATCACATACTGAAAAGAAATCTTTGTTTTGTTTTGTTTTGTCTTACCTTGTTTTGGCAGAACTGGGGAATGAACACAATACCTTATGTTTTCCAGGTAAGCGTTGTATAACTTGAGCTTTTTTTTTTTTCAGTCTCATGCTTTTGTCTATGCCAGCCTCAAACCTTAACCTTCCTACCTCCATGTCCTGAGTAGCTGGATTTGCAGGCATGTACCACCATGTCCTGCTTATTTTTGAGATAGTCTTGTTAACTTTTTGGCCTGGGTTGACCTCGAACCTCAATCCTCCTATCTGTACCCCTGAGTACTGGAATTATAGGTGTGTACCACCATGCCCCACAGAAGAAATCCTTAAAGTTTTGTCCTGGGGAAAAAAGTTAACTAGATTGTATCCATTTTTAAATTAGTTTTTAAGTACTCTCAAATACATAATGGAATAACTTTTGAATGAATTTTCTAAAACTTCAATTGTAGGTCAAAATTTGAATAGACTTTTGTTTTGCTGCTGAAATAAATTCCCAGAGAAAACTTTAAAAGATTATTGTCTTTCTTCTTTATTTTGAGGCTGCAATGTAGTTAGGTGCAAAAATTCTGGACTACGTAAAGATACCCAGGTTCTTGTTACTGTTCCCTCACTGTGAATCCTCTATACACATTTCTCTTCTAGGAAGTTAAAGCATTGGTGAATTCTGACATTTTGGAGTGCCTTAAGGACTCCAAGGTATTTGAGGGGGGGGGGGGCGGGGAGGTGTCCAAGATGTTGTGAGGAAAGAGAACTTGAGAGTTCAGATACCTACTACTCTTTACCCAGAGACAGTTTTGATTTTATCTGTTTTACATAGTGGGCTCCTACCTTCTTGTCAAACTTTTATTCAAAGAAATAATTTTATGAAAAAACAAGATTTAAATTATATAATTATAGATGAATAGTATAGTGTCCCAAAAGAATGTTGTACTTTGTAAACTGCTAAGTTGCTTTTTTAAACTATAAATTATAGCTAAATTATCCAGATTCAAACCAGTTGTGAATCATTTAGGATTCTCAGTTGCAGACCACAGAATCCCTTTTAACTAGTTTATAAGAGAAATTATTTATTTCTAAAGTGGCTTGCATAGCTCACAAACTCTCTGGGAAGGGGAGAGAGTAAAGACTATAAAGCCAGGTACAACCCACAAATCCATATAGAACTGCTCTACAGAAAATCTACTGCCAGCAACACAAAGCCAAGCTCATACCCCTGGCATTAGGTATTGGCCACTAAGACATCCATCACTGTGCCTTAACACACACACACACACACACACACACACAGGTCCCTCCTGATATAGGCCCCAGAGGTTGCTGTCTTCTGAATCAGAGTATGTGCAAATACATCCTATAGATTACCTGGCTAAAAGGGAGGGATGGAAATCAAATATCTGACTTGCTTTCTTTGAGGAGGCAAGAATTACAAGGCAGAAAGTTCCCCCCAAATATAGGAAGCGTTTTCAAAAGTTACTTAGCAACAAAAGCAATTACTCACTTCTCTTTTTATTAAAAAAAATTTTAGGAGAATGATGGAGGAGATGAATGCAACTATGATATATTTTAAGAAATTTTGTAAATGTCACAATGTACCTCCAGTACAACAATAATTTTTATAAAAAGAAGCTAGAATAATACATCTTTATTCTGGAAGGTGGATCTTGGTCATATATCATACCATCCACCGTGTTTCATAGTCTACTTATAAGATGAAGTCTCTCTTTCTTTTCTTCCTTTTCTTTCTTTATTCTTTCTTTCTTTCTTTCTTTCTTTTTTTCTTTTTGAGACAGGGCATCCCTATGTTGTCTAAGGTGGTTTCACATACCTGAACTCACTCAATCTTCTTGCCTCATCCTCCTGAGTAACTGTGACTACACATGCCTATTACGTCACCTGATAAAACAATGATGGTTAGTTAATTCCAAGTGCCATTGTATCTTGACTTTAGTTTTTGAGTCATCCACACATGCCTATTACGTCACCTGATAAAACAATGATGGTTAGTTAATTCCAAGTGCCATTGTATCTTGACTTTAGTTTTTGAGTCATCCTCTTGTGCTTTTGGGATTCTAGCTCAGAAATTTGCCTTTTTCTCCATCCCATCTCTCATACTGCTTTAGCACAACACCACTCTATATGTCCTTGGATCCTGAAATTTTTATAAAAATTATAATTCAACACAGCATATACATTAGATGCTTCAAGCTACTTGTCTTGTCTGCTTTTTAAGCCTCTGGACTTACATATTCCCATGATACAGTATCTCCTATCCTTACAAAACTATGTGTGGATCATCAAACATACCATGCTTACTCTCGACTTCCTATCCTTACACATTCATGTTTTTCTGACTGATCATTCTCGCTTCTTCTTATATCTAATTAAATCTCACAAGTACATTAAGATTAAACTCACCTATATAAACTCACTGTGTCATTGCTCTTCACCACACCCTTTATTCCCACATTCCTATTATTTTGCTTATATTTGGTACTTTTCTAAGTTCTAAGATAAAACAACATATAAAATAGATCGTGTCCCTTTTTCATAGACTTTATATTCTAAAGAAATAGATGATTAACATTGAACAGATAAATGACCAATATGTCAGACGCTAAGTGCTTTAAAGCAAAATACAGACAGATAAAGGCACAAAAATCCTGAGAATAGGGTGCCATTTAGGGAAGGTAGTCAGGGAAACATTACTAAGAGTATTGCACTTGAGCAAAAGTCTGAAAAAAGAAACAAAGTCATGCAGATATCTCAGGTGAATGTATTTTGGCAGAGAAGTTGCATATGGAAAAGTCCTGAGGCAGAGCAAACATGTTCCACATACTGATCATTTAAGAGAACGCTCAAAACCCAGACTCAAGTACTGTGCTATCCTGCCGGGAGCTTAACGTTCTCCAAGTATACATAAGCTTCCATTTCCATTCCTACACACATGTCACCTGCTCACTCTACCGAACAGAATTTTCTTTAGGAGTTTCAAAATTCAGCTGGAGTTTGAATGAAGTCATAAAAAGAATATTTAGTAATAATAATATGGAATATCAAATGTACCAAGCACAGGAAAAAATTGGAAAGGGACTCAAATCTCTAAGGACTCACTCTCTCCCCATTCAGCTCTTCTCTCTACATCTGCTTTATTTCTTTCCTTCTTTTTTTCACTCTCTCCTTATGTTTCTCTGAAAGGAAATGACAACAAACAACCTAAGATTCCCATTTCATAGTACAGGAATCTAAATAGACTGAATTCTTCTACTCAATTCCAATACCAGATTTCTAAAGATAGACTCTATGGTATAAAAATACATCTAGTCTTTGCCCCCATTCCTAGCACAGAGCTTCAAAAACCCTTGGAATTTCCCTGATGATAAGATCGTCTTTGTTATATTAGGTAAAGTGGCTCATGGTAGGTCCTTATCTAGCTTCAGGATAGAAAATGGTCAGTAGAAAGACTCAGAACATAAATAGGGAGTTGGCATTTTCGGCCTGAACCTCAAGGGAGGAGATGGGAGCTAGAGATTGAGCATAGTCACATGGCCAAAGATTTCATGAATAATAGCTGCAGAATAAGATTCCAGTAATAACTTTGAACACTAAGGCACAGAAGAATTCTTGGTTGATACATCCTGACTTTTAAGGAAGAGGAAGGAAGCTCCAATCTAGAACCCACATATTGTCCAATTGTAATTTTTTTTAAAGACCTGAATTGTAAGTATAGCATTTCCCTGAGTTCTGTGCATTGTTTTTAGCAAATTGTTGAACTTGAGGGAGTCATAGGAAGTTCCAAATATGCAATCAGTCAGAAGTGTGGGTGGCTTGGGTATCCCACTTGCAACTCTTGTCTTGTGAAGGACTAAACCCTTAAGCCTGTGGAGTCTATATTAATTCCAGGGTAGCTAATGCCAGAACTGAATTGTAGTCCACCCAGTTAAGATGGAAACAGAGTAAATTCTGACTAGCCAAGCTTAGTCAATGCTGAAGAATCATGGGATAATTCTCACCTTGATCCAATCAACTGTCACATTTACAGACATGGTGGCACCTACAGCAACCATGTGAATTAAGAGGGGTGGGACAGTCCTATGAGAGAGAAGCTGGGCAGACATTTCCTGGTGCTCTCCTCCCAATGCTCAAAGTTTCAATGACTGACCAAGTATGGTATGCATTTCATTCTTAAATCTAGTCAGATCTGCAGATGGTTCTGCGGGTGCTATAAATTCATGTCATCATTCTATGTGGCTGGAAAATACATGTAATGCTGAACTTCTAAATGTTAAGACATTTCAAAATGACAAAACATTTTTCAGTGGCTTTAAACATATTAAAATTGAGAGTTTATAAATAGTAACTTGATCTTATAAACAACTGACTGTGGATTCTGTGTATCTAGAAAATTATTCAGTGTTTTTCCTCAAATATATATTTTCTTTGGCACCATAGATAAGTGCCCTCTTAAACACAGCCCTGAAAATAAACATAAGGTCTATTCTGGCATTACATGTGCAAAAGACAGGAGTAGTTTTGCATGTGGTACAGTTGTAAACTATAATGTGTGTACAAAGAACTCTGGCCTTGTGGAGCTAAAAGAATAAAGGTGAGCAATCTATTTTCACTAGCAAGGCACACAAGAAAAAAGAGCTCTTTCAGTCTGTTCTGTTACTTATGGCCTGCTAAAGTTTTCCTCAAAACCTAGGAAGATATACTGTATTTCACAGAGCACCAATATAGTTACTTAGTAAATTAGCTTAGTATTAGCTCTAAGCCCTTAGCCTTTATATGCCTGGGAATTCATCTGTCTCCTCTAGCACAGTATACAAGAGTTGAGAACACCTTCTGTTCTGCTTAGTCTTTAAGATCAACACAATGCCTAGAATCTAGCAAGAGCAAAGGAAATACCTGTTGTGTCAACATTGTTCTGCAAGTAGCCTAAACACTCTCAGCATTGGTTTGCTTGTGAGTAAAATGAAGGTAATTATAAACCTTACTTCACTGGGTTGTTATGAGGACTAAATGCCCCATAAATGCTGCTGTTGATAACTGAAGCCCAGTCAGCAATCATAATTCACTGATTAGAAGCCATCAGACCCAAAGCAAGTTATTTATAGGTAGAGAAATCACAGTAGAATATTTCACCAGAGGCCCAGGTCACTGTTCTCAAAATAAGCAGCAAATAAGGTCTCACTTCTCAAACAGCTATCCCCTTTCCTGTCTTCTCCATAGTCATTGCACCCTGGATATTATTAGTTCTTTTTAATACATATCAACTTGTGGACACATCGCATTTGCTACTTGCTATTCATTTGTTTTTAACAAGTCATTAACATAACTTATTAGCAGTCAAATAATGTAGCTTTTGTTTATTTTGTGGTGCACTGTACATGTTTAAGAACTTTATCACACTTTGTAATTCTGCAATAAAGAATCCTGGTGGTTTTCTACTTATTTTATCACACCACTTTTCTCCACAGTTCTTGGTATTTGACATTTACCTTTCTAATATACCAACTCAACTTATTCATTACCCATATGCTAAGATGTTAGTCAATAAAACAAACCTATTATTAGAGCAAAAATTATAGAATATATAGATTAAATTATACCATTAAGAAACAATTTTTTTCTAGAAGTAATTTTTTCTTTTTTAAATTAAATCTATTTTAACTGCATGTAAAACATAAAAACTGTACATATTAATGGGGTAGCATATGATATTTTAATACATGTATGCATAATATAAAAAAATTCTTATGCTTAAATAAATATCCATGACATCTCATTCATGTCATCATTTTTTTTGGCAGTACTGGGGTTTGAACTCAGGGTCTCACGCTTGCTAATCGGGCACTCTACCACTTGAACCCTGCATTAAGCCCTTATTATTTTGGGGCATTTTTTATATTTATGCCCAGGCCTGCCTGGACCACCATTCTCCTATTTACACTTCCCAGGCAGCTGAGATGACAGGTAGGCACCACCACACCCACTTTTTATTGGTTCACATGGGAGTCTTATGAAATTTTTGCCCTGGGTTGGCCTCAAACCATGATCTTCCTAATCTCCACCTCCCAGGTAGCTAAGATAACAGGTGTGAGCCACCACACCTAGCTCATACCATTATTTTTAAGGAAGTAATTTCAACTTACAATTTAAAACACACACTAATGCATATTTTGGTAAAAGCAAGTATATACAATGTCCTAGCAAGCAAATAAAATCTCTTTTTAACAAAGACTTCAGATGAACTCCTGAGATGTCAGCAGATGAATTCTGAAGAAAAGTCCTGCTAAGAAGGATGACAGATACAAACCAACAATTTATACTAAAAGAAAACCTGAATAAAAGAAATACCAAAACAAATTAAGTCATACTCATCTAAGACATATATATATATTAGATATTTTAATTAGTAAAGGTCATACCACTCCTTTGAAATTGTTTGGTCCAGGAGAGGGAAGTTCATCAACCAGAATCAATAAAATTTAAATAAGGGCTGTTAAATAAAGGTTTTTGACACTTGCCAACTACCAAATTAAGTTGGTGTAAAACTGAAGTTATTTGAACTATTAATTCCATAATTAGAAATTATATTGGTTTGAAGCCGTTTTTAGAAGCTTATTAATTCAAAGTGATTTTCAAAACTTTCCATTAAAAATGCTATTCCAAATTGCCCTGAGTGTATTAAAATGTGAACTAAATTTTCTGCTACCAGGAAGGCACTAAAAGTTTTGTTGAAAACATATTTATAATGTCTTTGCCTTTTCACATACACAAAGGTGAGTTTGTTACCTAAATCTCACATTCCACCCTTAATTGAGATTATAATCCTAAATCTTTGCTCCAAACAAGCTCTTTAAAAAACAATAAACAAGAGTCTACTTATTTGTGACATAGAGTAAAATGTCACAATTTACTGTTGGCGATCATGACTCTGGCATCTCGCTAGTGGTATGCTAAGCATGTCGCTTCTTGAGTTATTGCCAGCTAGCATTCATTTTGTGATATATGAATATCACCAGAGGAACTCAGAACCCTTCAGCCACTTAGGTATCATGTTAATGTTCCCAAGTGGTTTTATTAAAGGCGCCAGCATTGCTCCCCAGTAAGAGTTGTCATGCAAGTTTTATTTTGATATTTTACTTCACTGATTTTCATCATAGTTTCCTACCTAAGTTCCAGACACCATGACTGCATTCATAAACTTGTATATAATATGCATGTGAAATCATATTTCCTTCTTGGACGCATTAGCAAAATTCCATCTGTCTGTTCCTTTTTAAACTGTTAAGTTTTCCACATTGAACACAGAATTGGGTTACAATTACCTACTATGGCTGTTCATCAAAATAATATTTTAACTTGTATATAATATTGTTCCATTTTATCCCTTGTCTGAGGAGTTTAAAACACTTCACACACCCAGATATTTCTACAATAAACCTACAATCATATAATAGCATTTTAATGTTGAAAGGAACTTTTAGGGTTGTTTTTTGTCTAAGCCCCTCAGTTTTTCAGAGAAAAAAACAGTTCAAAAAGATTAGGGAAACAGGGAGGCAAACGGAGTGAGAGTGTGTGCACGTCCAGGCAGACTGCTGGAGTGTAAAACCAGTTCTAACACATCCTCACCGTGGGACTTTGGCAAGTTGTCTTTTGCCTCTATTTCCACATTTGTAAAGGAGCTAATACATCCATTCCCATGTAAAGAAGTTCTTCCCCCTTCCTGTGATTTCAATCACGAGGGAACTGCCTTAATATTCTTGACTAGTGACTTTGAAAGAGGAGGTGGGGTCATGTAGCATGTCACCTTTATCTCTCTTTCTCCTAGGAGCAGCTGCTTGCAGAATGTTTTCCCTCCGCTTTTTTCTGCGCCAGTTGAGTTGTTCTTCATTTGGAAAATCCCACAGTGGACCAGAAAGGCCTGAGCCTGCATGCAGACACCAATCAAGTTGTAGGGTTTAATATCCAAAAGCCCATAATGGCCACATTTTCTAATATTAGCTTCATTCATTAGTGAACATTAGTTCTCTGAACAATTTTGTTTTCTCGCTCATTTAGTTTAAGACTCTGATAAAGACAGTTATGGAATCAGTCTGAGTGTGCAACAATGATGAACAGTTTGTTTTTTAATGTGGTATATAAGCTGGGGGCCGGTGGCTCACACCTGTAACCCTAGCTACTTGGAAGAGTGAGATTGGAAGGACCATGGTTCAAGTTCAGCCTGGGTAAATAAGTTCATGAGACCCCATCTCAACGGAGAAAAGAAGGGTATGGTGGTAGGTACCTTTGTCCTAGCTCCAGTGGGAAGCATAAAACAGGGGGATAGCAGACCAGGCTGGCCTGGGCAAAAAGCAGAATTCTATCTCCAAAAAAAACAGAGCAAAAACAAAAAAGGATGGAACATGGATCAAGCAGTAGAGTGTAAGTATGAAGCCCTGAGTTCAAATTCTAGTACTATCCAATAAAATGTGGTGTATTGATACACAATGGAATACTATTCAATCTTTAAAAAGAAGGAAACATTCCATTATTTGTGGCAATGTGTGAACCTAGAGGAGGTTATGTTAACTTGAAATAAGCCAGGCACAGAAAGACAAATACTGCATGTTCTCACTTACATATAGACTCTAAAGCAATCAAACTCATAGAACCAAAGAGTACAGTAGGAATTATCAGAGGCCCGGGGGTGGAGTGAATGGGGAAAGATTAAGAGTAGCAAGTTGTAGTTGGACAGGAAAAATAAATGATAAGCATTTAATGTGATGGGTATGTTAATTATCTTGATTCAATCATTCTGCAAGGGTCATAACATTATTGTGTACCCTATAAATAAATGTAGCTGTAATTTTTCAATAAAAAAATAAAAGACCTCTAGGAAGGAAAACCAGCTGTGAAGTCCAGCAGCTCACAGTGCCCAGGACACAGTAAGCAGTCAATAAACAATATCAGTTACCATCATTGTTTTGTCTTGCTCTAAAGACCTATCGATCTGGTACCAAAATTAATCTTACAAATATTAATTACAGATCCCTAAGTACATCACAAAGATTTTCTATGTGGACAAGAAAAAAGGAACTTTGATTATTTAATACCTTACGATCATCTGTTTCAAGTGGTCAAAGACACTGAACCCGAGACAAAAGGAAGAATGGACAGAGCACCAAGAAAGAACCAGAGGACTGAAGTAATGGAAAATGAAACTGTATGAGAACTGTTAAATAAAACAAAAAGGAAATAAGGACTAAAAATGATATTTTTTTGTGGGCTTGAGGTTTGAACTCAGGGCGTCAGGCTTGCAAGGCAGGAGCTCTACTGCTTGAGCCACACCTCCAGTCCATCTTGCTCTGGTTATTTTGGAGATGAAGTCTATCAAACTATTTACGCAGGCTAACCTCCAAGCACAATCCTCCTGATCTCTGCTTCCCAGGTAGCTAGGATTACAGACATGAGCCACCAGTAATCCAGGTAATGATTATTTTTTGATTGACAAGGTCACTGATGGTTGTTTGAGGTCATTTCAGCAGAGTAGGGAGGAGTAAATACAAGTGAAGACGAGGAAATAGTCACTTAGGTGGACTCCTTTAGAAATTAAGGATGAGAAAGGGACAAGAATGATTTGTATGATTTGTAAAATGTAAGCCCCATTCATATTCTGTAATTATGAATTAGAGACACTGAACAGTGGCTTCCTAATACTTCCTTTCAAATAAAAATATAAAAATAATATATAAAACCAAAAATAAAGATCATCTGTTTCTACCTTCTGCTCTCCAGATCCACTTACCAATCACTGCCCGGATGCACAAAAAAAACATGTACTGTAAATGTATGAGCCACCAGCACCAGGGTTCTAGGAGGTTATGTGAAGGTTAATTTTGTATGTCAAGTTGACTGGGCTAAGGGATGTCTAGATAGTTGGCAAAGCATTACTTCTGGGTGTGTGTGTGATGATGTTTCTAGAAAAGATTAACATTTGAATCTACTGCGAAAGAATATTTGTTTTCCCCAGTGTGCTTGGGCATCTTCCAATTCCCTGAGGGCTAAGATAGAACAAAAGGCAGAGGAAAGGATAATTCATTTTCTCTGCTTGAACTGGGATATCTATTTTTTCCTGCCCTTCGACATCAGAGCACCTGCTTTGATTGCCTTCAGAATTGAACTGGGACTTATTGCCAACAATCCTGGTTCTTAATCCTTTGAATTTGAACTAGAACTATACCACAGGTTTCAATGGTCCTCAAGGTTTCAGAAAGAAGGTCATGAAACTTCTCAACCCCCATAACTGCATGATCCAATTCCCACAATAAATCTGTTTCTATATAAATATGTATATCCTATTTGTTCTGTTTCTCTGTAGAACCCTAATACAGATAAAGAGGATAATATCACAATATTAGAGATAATATCACAAATAAAAATAAAAGAGACACCCTATGATGGCATTGCATTTTCTTAACAATGCATTTTTTTCAAGTAATAGATTTCCAATTTAAGTACATAATGAATATTTCCACTAAGTATGTAATGAATATTAATCTCTATATCCCTGGCAACATTGAGATTCTGATTATTATAAGTTTAAAATTATGAAATAAAATTACTAGAAGATGATTATAACTCATCTCTCCCTAACCAAAGTAACTTAATCAAATTTAGAATGAATATTAGTAAATTATTCCTACTGAGACAACTGAAATGCTTTCTAGAAGAAACATCTTTAATGTATTGAAGACAAAGGAAAGATACTCGACTATCACAACAAAATAACTATATCCATAGAAACGTGATTTTATGATTATAAGTTACTAAAAAGATTTTCAAACAATTGTCTCTGATTAGCCTATATTTGAATATTAAGTAACTTAAAAGGTATTCTGACTTACTTATAATTTGAGAGAAAAGAGAATAGACACCTCAAGCTCAGTATTTCCAATACTGCAACTTGATCTTCCCTTCAGATATGTTTCACCTCAGTCTTCCCTATCTTCATCGATGGCGCCTCCCTCCCTCTGTTTGCTCAAGCCAAAATGACTGCATTAGTCCTTGACTCCTCTTTCTTTCACAACCCACCTCTAAACTATCTGGAAATCCTGTTGGCTCTGCTTTCAAGACATATCCAAGTCTAAATGCTTCTTGCCAAATCCTCTGCTACCACTTTTGTCCAAGCTGTCCAAGCCACCATCATTATCTGTCATTTAGATAGTGCAATAGCCTTTTAGTAGAACTTTCCTGCTTCCACTTTACCCAATATAATATCCAAAGGAATCATGAAACTGTAAATTCAATGTCATTCCTCTGCTCAAAATGCTACATAGGTTGTAGTTTTATGACAGAGAAGAGAGGGACAAACCTGATACTTTCCAAATGGTTTCCAGTCTCAATACCAGTACTGAAGAGGGAAAAAAAGAAAGAGACAGAAAGGGCATTTGGAGAGTTATTCAAATAAAGCATAATTTTATTTTAAATGCCATTCTTTATTCATGGGAAAAACTTATAAACAAAACTCAAAAAAGAAAAACTTTTGGTCACCCCATACTCTTGAGTTTTCTAAGAACAATAAGAGACCCAGGGAGTATTTTCCTTGAAATCATCCATTGGAAATTGCTGCGATTTTTTTTTAATTAGAGTCGCGTTTCTGAAGCCTCTGCCATTTCTCAGCCATAAAATCCTAGCAGGTCAGTCATATTCTGAGATTTAATTTCTCATTTGATAAGGGAGTTAGCCAGGCCTGTCCTGTCCGCCTTACAGGGCCACCATAAGAATTAACTGAGATTCTCATGTTTGGAGTAAATTTTATAACTAGGGAGCTCATACTTATTATTAACAAAACTATGTAGCAGCCATGCTGGCCAATGAATGGCCTCTCACCCACCTCATCATTCCTCCTACAGCCAATGGATTCCCTAAAATATTTCAAAGATCTCTAGACCTGCAGGTGACTCTGGGTCACCTGGTAGGTCTGGGTGCTCATTGCTCACCAGGTGACCAAGTGATAAAGAACATGTTGTGGTCTGTACATTTTAAAATCTCTTTTCCCTGTAGAATCTGAAGCTAAGGTATAAAGGTAAATTAAGGCTAGTTGGTAAATACAGCAATTGCTTCCTCTGACATAGAAATCCCACTGCTGGAATGTCAGCTAGTGTTATTAGTACATTTCAGTTTTTGTCTCTCTTCATTTCAACATACCCAACCTTGCTGAGAAAAAGAAAATTACAAAGCCACCCTAGGAAAGAGCCAAGTAATCATCACAAGGACACATGGAATTTTAATTATGTCTACTAGATACCTCTGGTAGCACATTGCACAGTTGCAAAGTATTTCTGGTCATTTGCTCACCCTGTGACACTAGGTCACATGCATGATTCTGATGGTATTATGATAAAGAGGGTAACTCAACCTCAATTAGAAGACATTTTGGAAGAAAAAGCTATTACAGTATCTTGGCAGCAATAGTTCTGATTCTGATAGATTTCATCACACTACAGATGAATTCAAAACAGAAAAAATCTTCATAAATCTTTTCAGAAGGCTTATACTTTTTTTGTGTCCCCTTCCATGGAACCTTGCTCATGTTAGGTACTTTGCTTAGATTATATGGAATATCTTCTCTATACCCCCAATATCTGTATTTGAACTTCTAGACCCCGATCACTATACTAAGAGACCAAAATCCATGGAATGCATCATCCTTTGGCTTCCAGTTGGATAAGTCAACAGAGGCCCCTAGAGGGAGAGGAGGACAGAGAGATCTGAGGATGTATCCCCTGACTTGCATTGGAGAGTCACTTCTGGCTGTTGTATCCCTCAGCCAAGGTTACTGCCTCCATCCAAATTTTGGCAACAAATGCCCCCACACACATACATACACATACCTTATCCCTTTGGGCTCAGGGAATGTGACAGCTCTATTTCTGGGAGTACTGCACTATCACTTTTGGCTTATGTATACCTGGTCACTTCTTTGTAAGTCATCCCTTATGAACTCCTCCTCAAACCTTCCATTTTGCAAGTATCATCTTGCTTTCTTCCAGATCTCTAAGTGATAACAAGTGTGCTGAAAGAAACCAGCATGTTCTAAATATTTTTATATTTCATTTGTCAGACACATGACTAGAAAACATAAACTAGATAGGGAATCCTACTAATTATAGCATATTCTATATCCAAACTATGTCTTCATATTTTTACAAGTATGTCCTTCAAGTCTCAGATTAAAAGTCCCATCTTGAGGTCTGTGTTTCAAGACCCTCAATCTCTCTCGTAGCATCTTTCTTTTCCTTCCAATGACTTACCACAGTTTTTTGTCACGTACATTTGTTTGTTTTCACTTAATGTCTGCTTCTATAAGACCTTAAACTTCATAAAGAAGTTTATCTACCTGAGTTCAATTATTCCACAGCACATCAAACCCTTATTGATCTTTCCCCTCCACCTACTCCTATGAACGAGTGCTGCTTTCCCAGAATAGAATGAAAATTTCTAGAATATAGAGTCTATAACTTAGATTTCTTTTATGCTCCCCTAAAAGGCACCTTAAATAAGAAAATATAAGACTGTCTTCCCTAGGCCAATGGCTCTCTACAATGGCATAAAAGATACATAGCTGCCAAAAGGGCTCAAAATAGTTATCAGAAACAAACTGTGTCTAATACCTTATTTTAACGATAAACTCTCCACAGTATAATCAAAAGTCTTTCAAACACTGAATTTCATTTCAGGTCATTTGACCACATAATTCTTTGCTGAAATAGAAATGGCTTTCACTCATGAAATATTTATATCCAATCCAACAAGAACATTAAACTGTTGAACAGAGTTTAAGAAGTTTTAAATCAGTTCTAAACTAACTCCAATATTCCGAATGTTTCAGGGGTTGTTCGTTTGTTTGTTTTTTGCAGTACTGGGGTTTGAACTCAGGGCCTGACACTTGCAGATGCTCTCAATTTGAGCCACACCTCCAGCCCTGAAGTGTTCTCTGTAAATGTGACTTCCACTTGGGAATTACATTGTCAGGGTAACTTTTTCTCCAACTTAAAGTTTTGTAAGTTCTCCTTTTCTATCCTCTAGTTTGGAAGTCACAGATACAGTTTTCAGATAAACCTAGACCTCAGTAATTGGGAAGGAAAAACAGTGTAAAAGTCTAACAGCACTGGATTCCCAGTAAAAACTTTGGGTTCCACAGTTTAAATCACTCAATATATTCCATTGTGTTTGATATTCTTTGGATTTTTCCAAAATGTGCACCTTTGACAGATAAATCGATTGTGCTTAATCTGCTCTTAATATAACTCCTTTGAGAAGCTTCTAGATAAGAATGACCAGGATTTAGTATGTTTTTGAGTTCATTTGTTGTGTTTTACAGCATCAACAAAAAGAATTTAACTTCTTAAATACTTATTAAAGTTAGATGCTGTTTAAACAGTCCTTGGAATGAATAATTTTAACCAAAATCAGACAGCACTGGGCAAATACTCAGAAAAGTAAAAGGTAAAAGTGTCCAGCCTAAGAAAAAATAAGTTCCACACATCTTTATTTTCTAAAGGGAAACATTGCGATGTAGGTAAATATGGTGACAGAATATAGAGAGCTGTCCCTTTGCGAGACTGTTTAAAATTTGACACGTTTGAACTCTTGACATACTTGGTGAACTTCCAGAAAGCTCTACCAATCATAATTAACCACTAATGAAATTTTACTGGGAAAAAAATTAGAAGGTATATTTGAAATCTCTTTAAGTCTGAGGGAGCAAATTCCATGAGAATGACTGCCTTCCTATAAGAGAGACTGCCATAGAAATGCTCAGAAACAAATCTGTCCCCAACAGCTAATAATTCACCTATTATCAAACTCTCCAGAATCATAATACCTCAGTCCCAACTATGAGTCTGAAAATATGTGACAAAACAATTGATGGATTGCAGTGGCCAGCAGAATTGGTAATGTGCCTTGGGATTCGGGAACTCCACCCACCCTATGTGTGAGAAGAATTTATGAAGATAACATGACATGCTAATATATTTTTACAGCTTAAACAAGATATTCCATGCCATTTTGGAACACCACACATAGTTTATCAATATAACTCTTAAAGCCTTTATCCCCTTTTGTTTCTTTGCTATTGCACATAATATAATTATCAAAAAAGTTAAGACTGATGAGTAGAAGCATTTGAACTCTAGACAAAAGCTTTTTTCCCTTTTCTTTCTCTATTTTTATTCTCATCATTGTTCCTCTTTGAGTTTTATCATTTTTGTTGTATTGTCTTAATACAATCTTCAGTCACAGAAAAAGCATGAAAAAAAAACTTTGAGTGACTTGAGTATGACCTGTGAAAAACCTTATTCTTCTGTCTCTTTTTATAGGGTCAGATGGTAGATTGATTCCTAAAGTAGCACTGGTTAGAATTCAGGTATCTTTCAAAGAGAAATCAAGGTCACCACATTTGAAGGATAAAACTATTAGTTTGTAGGTAGAAGAGATATCAACACTGTCCTCTTCCCTGGATGTTGGAAGGGATGTCATATCTACTTCTGAAAACTATTTTATTACCTATTATTGTTTTATAGTTAATTATGAAAGAGCACTTTAGTTTCCCTGCTTAATCATATTTAACATATACAAATTTATTCTGCTATATTGCGTAGTCAAGAAAATTCCTGCAAATTGGAAGAACTAATATATAATAGTGCTGCTATCACTGCTGATGATAAAAAAAGAACAAGCAGCTGACATTGCTGAGTCCTTAGTATCTGCCTTGCGTGTTGTGCTTTTCCTGAATTAGCTCACCTAGTCCTTATACAACCCTAAGAGATAGGGACTATTGTGGTGCTCATTTTCTAAATGGGGAAACAGGCATCTGGAGTTTAAATAATTTTCTCAAGGTCAAAAAACCAGGAGGAGGAAGAGTTAAAACTTGAACTTGAATCCATCCTCTTCCAAAACTCATGCACCTGAAAATAAAGCTTAAGTTTCTGCAAAAATATTAACTCTATATTGTTCATGGAGATTTGAGATATCTCCAGGCATAGACTGGAATACAATTTAATTATATCACAAATTCTTTAAAGTTAGACAACAATGAATGAGTGGTTTCAGCAATTATGAACCAAGTGATTGACCCTGGGAAATTCACTTTAAGCCTCACTTTCATTTTTCTCATTTGTGTAAAGCTCACAGGCTATTAAAGGATAAAAATGAGATTGCATATATAAAGAGCACTTTTTCCTTTATTCATTTAGAAATTTTCTGTATTAAAATATCAGTTTCAAAACCTCTGACTTATACATATTTTCCTTCCTAATGCCTTGCATGTAGCAGGGAATTTCATAACTATCTATTGAAGAAAACAGAATATTTCTAATAATTCTTAATAGGAAAATATTATCTGGCTGAAACTTTAGTTATAACTTCCTCCTATCACACTTTGTCCATCAGGAATGTGCACGTAAAATGACAGCTCAAGTCAGATAAGTTTTTTGCTCTAGGTTAAAGCATATCACATTCTGAAGCTGAAACTTAAAATAACCAACATATAACAGGTGACCTCACCCATCTGCAGAACAATCCACTTTCTTAAGATTTGAAAACACTTTGCTGATAGATAAAAATGTCTTTAAATCCACAACACCAAGTCTAGAATCATGCCATCCAGTAGAGTAGCCATTGAGATGGACGGCAATGAGATACGCTCTAAGAACAAAATAATCACTGGATTCTGAAGACTTGGGAAAAAAGAATGCAAATTTCTCAATTTAACATTGGCTATAAGTTGGATAATTCTTATATATAATATTAATATATTGTAATATATTAACATATATTCATGTATTATTAACCTCACATAGTCTTTTTAATGTAGCTACTAGAAGCTTCAATAATTCACTCATTGTTTAGGGCTTGTCTAGCAGATCTAATTCAGATAATTAAAAAATAAAATAATTAATGAAGAAAATGCAAGCAGCAAGTAAGTAGGGAGTCTAGGAAAGACTGAAAATCATTCAGTGCTGTTTTAATGACGAATGTTGTGAACTGAAATGAGAATAGTCCTCCAGCAAAAGATTAATAATAATAATTGTATTAGTTGTCTGGGGCTTTCATAACTAAACACCACAGACTATGAGACTCAAACAACAGACCTATATTTTCTCATAGTTCTGGGACTGAAGCCTAAGACCAAATTACTGGCAGGTAACTTTTTCTGAGGCTCTCTCTTGGTTCTCACGTGGTCTCCTGCCTCTGTGTCCTCATATGACCTTTCCTTTGTGTGCTGCATGTCTGTGTCCTACTCTGCTGTTCTTACAACTCTTCTTCTAAGGACACTACTCATATCGGATTAGGTACTCACTCTGATGACTTCTTTTTATGTTAATTATGTTTAAAGGATGTATCTCCAATTTCAGTCATATTCTGAAGAGGTTAGGATTTCAATTTATGAATTTTAGAGAGTTAAAATTCAGTCGATAGCAATAACTCAGTTATAGTGTTACAAAGGCAAATCCATTAAGATCATTGTTCCTTTGTTCTGATTACAGAAAATTCTAATTTATTAATGGGCCTCTGAAGTAAGTTTACGTAGCTAAAGGGAGCACCTTCTACAAATGACAAGTATTTGAAATGCTCTAGGCATATAATCCTCTTTTTCAGAAATAATTCAAAGTTCCATCTTAAAAATCAATCTGTTGTGCGTCCTTATGCCCTCCCTCCAAACCCCTTTTTGTTGCTTTGGATCCAAGGAGATCTTGGGAAAGTCTTGTCAACAGGACACAGAATCAGGAATGAATGTAACCCTCTAGACATATACTCTTTACGGAAGTAATTTGAAATTATTCTTGAATGAGGAATGGAAACAATTGTTTCTGAATAGTCTTTCAAAAGAATTACAGAAACATCTGGTTAGAATTCTATACTTATTTTAATCCTTCTTAAAAAGTCTTTAATGCAGAAAAAGGAAAGATTCAATTGCTTTAGAAGTCAAAAACATTAATTGACACATAATTGTCTTACTTTGTGACATTTTATAAAAACATACTCCACTATGTTGATTCTTGAAACAATAATGAAAACAGCTAATTAAGGTGCTCAAAGTTTATAGTTATTTTCCATGCAAATAGTTCTTTGTACTGCTCATAAATTTAAAGTCTTTTAAGCTACATTCATTGAAATTTTCAAGTAACCAACAACGATACTCTGACCCAGAGTTCTAAAAAAAAATTTATCTTGGTTTGTCACACACAGCATTTTCTCACCACTAAGCTGAACCATTAATTTTATCATCACTACAAAATAGTGTACATTAGGCCTCTGACCTCAGTAGAATTTTTAAATCTGTGTTCAAAATAAATATTTAAGTTGCCTAAATTGTGTCTATTTGTGATGACCATTGAATACAGATGTACTTTCACTTGGGTTCATGATTAAATCAGTTCATGCTTATATCCTCACGGTCCCTTAATGTGTTAGGTGGAAATATAGCAACCAAATACTTTAAATTTCCTTGGATGATGATCATGAGAGAGAGAGAGAGAAAGAGAGAGAGAGACAGAGAGAGAAATAACAAACTCTCAGTAAAAATGAAGGAGGCCACTTTGGTCAAACACAAGAAGAGTAAGACAGAGCAGAGAACCTTGTGGACTATGGCATTTTCCAGCCAAATGACCTAACAAGTTCTAGCATTTGCTCATGCACCTAAAATGAGCTAGCAATTAGTTTCCAGTATGCAAATGTTCATGCAATTAATATGACTTCATCTTTTTTAATGCATAACTTTATAATCATATTAATTATACAAAAATGGGCTTCTTTATGACATTTTCACACATGTATATAATGTACTTTGATCGTTCTCACCTCATCCTGTCTTGTCCACCTCTTCTCCCTCCACTGGCCCCCTTCCTCTTCCATAATAATTCCACTTCTACTTTGTATACTGGGGATTGAACCCAGGGCCTTCTGCATGCTAGGCAAACAACTCTACCACTTGAGCCATGGCCCCAGCCCTTTTGTCTTTGTATTTTGTTTCTGAGATAGGGTCTCACTAATTTTTCACAGACTGACTGCCTGAATAGCTGAAATTACAGAAGTGCACAACTGTTCCTGGCTTCCCTTGTACTTTCATGTCCTTTTTTTTTTAACTTAAGAGTCTGCATATGACAGAAAATGTGACATTTGTCTTTCTGAGTCTAACTTACTTTGCTTAACATAATGATTTCCACTCCCATCCATTTTCCTGCAAGACATGACCTTGTTCTTTTTTACGGTTGAATACTACTCCATTCTATAATAATAGAATGTAATAGTCTATATGACTATTACAAATAACGCATGATAAACATGGATGTGCTTGTATCTCAATTATATTTGATTCCTTTGGGTATATACCCAGGAGTAACACAGCTGGATCATTTTATAATTCTATTTTGGCAGAGCCGCCATAATGATTTCCATAGTAGCTGGACAAACTTACATTCTCATCATCAGTGTATAGGTGCTCCCATCCAACCCCTGAATACTCACGAGTATTATTTTCTTTCTGGTTTTTGATGACAGCCATTCTGACTGGGATGAGATGAAATCTCAATCTACTTTTGATTCACATTTCCCTGATGGCTAAAGATGATGCTGTTCTGACAGGCTTGCCTTTACAAACAACTTAGCACTTCTGTCTTGAAGCTTTCAGTTTCCTTTCTGCTCTGTCCTTGGCATTTTTAACTACAATAGGACATGGAGAGGTTCTTTTCTAGTTATGTCTGTTTGGGTCCTAAAAACTTCCTGTGCTTAGATATCCATTTCTTTCTCTAGATTTGGGGAAATTTCTGCTATAATTTCACTGAATTGATTTTCTGTGCATTTAGTCTGTAACTCAGTTCCCACCTCTCCACCACAGATTCATAGGTTTCCTCCCATAATATATTAGAGGTCTTGGACACTGTGGTCATGATTGCTTGTTTTTTCCTTTATTACTATCTGAAAGTAATAATTCCTCAAACTCACCTTCAATCCCTGACATTCTTTCTTCCACCTGGCCTAGTACATTGGTAATGCT